>NC_090925.1:1099235120-1099841003 GCF_040938575.1 Ambystoma mexicanum | reverse complement strand
AACCCGGTTGCCTTTCGACTCAGACTCCCTGACTATCTAAAAAGGGTTCACCCGGTTTTTCACGTTTCCTTGCTCAAGGAATACAAGGTAGACCCATTCCTCAGACCCATCCGTAAGAGCCGAGCCCAGGTACATTCTGTTCCAGAAGAATACGAAGTGGCATACCAGGTGGACTCCAGATACCACAGAGGTCGGCTCCAATACTTGGTTCACTGGAAAGGCTATCCTGTGGAAGAAAGGTCTTGGGAACCGGTAAGCCACGTTCATGCCCCTAGGCTCCTAAGAAGATTTTATCACCTTCATCCGGGTAAGCCAGGGGGCACCCCGAGAGGAAGGGGGTATACTGTCAGGATCCAGGGTTGGAAACATTGGAACCGCTGGCGGTTCCGACGGTGAACGGTCTAGTCCTCACCCAACATGGCGCCGGAGCCTTTATAACCAGGCTCCGCCCACTTTTCGGCGCGTTGTATCTGTGGCTTGTTTACTTTCTCAACGCTCCGACTTTGAACTACTGCCATCCTGTGTTTACTCCCTTGATATTATATCTTCTGTTCCTTCCCTGTGTGTTAATATCTCTGTCTGTTGCCTTCTTTTTCCCGTGTTCGCTAGCTTTCTACTTTCGTTCGAGGTCACCGCCGCTGTCTCTGGTACGGTGCCTCTCCTCCTCGCACTCATCCCTTCGCTCTAACTTTCTTTTTCTTGTACATTACCGCTGCCTGGTCTTCCTCCTTGTTTGGCCACGGAGGTGCTTCTTGCACGGTTCTCCACGTCCTTTAACAGGAGCCTCCTAGCTGGTTCCGCTATCGGCTGCACTCTCAGTCCTGCAGTCTTGGATATTCTGTCTCTAACGAGCGCAGAAGCGCTGCGCTTTGCCGCTTCTGCGTTACCTATTCCTACCTCCTTGCCTTCTCGGCATGCTGCTTCCCGACGGGGTTCTTCCCTCCTTCTCCGCCGTGGTTATATTGCACTACGCTGTTTTGGGCTGCTCAGAACATACCTACCTTCCTCTCCCTGACTTGACAAGATATTCTTCTCATATTCTCAGCTAACCTTCATAGACTATATTTGATCCTCCTTTCCTGACCTATCTCTCGCTCCGGGTTTAATACCCTTCCACTCTGTGTCTTGACATTTTTCTTCAGTTGCACTGAGTACGTCCATTTACCTAATATCCAGGAAATTCAACCTTAAGGATTTGTACCATCTAAAGACCCCAACTCACCTACGGACTAGGGTTTTTTCTGCCTACGGGCTTTTTCCCTAGAGCTGAGGCTGGCCCCATGGGGTTCCCCTGTGACAGGTCTACTCCTCTGTCAGGGTGGCCTCCGGAGGGGCCAGACCTTACCTTCACGAAAAGAAGACCAGAGTTCAGAAAGGCAAGGGACCAAGAGCTAAAGAGAAACCCAGCAAGACCAAGACGGATCCTTACAAATCTACCGCGGAGGAGTCAGGTGAGGAGAAGGGGGAGGTGGACTCAGATCTTGACAGCATACAACGCCTAAATCCTAACATGGCCTCCTTGGAACAATACCACGAACTAGTGGCGGCGATGCAGAACCTCACAGTCGAAGTCCAGGCTTTGAGGACAGAGAATATAGCACTCCGACAGCAAGTAGTCCTACATAGAGACGACTGTGGTGATCTACCAGCGATGCCCCTTTCCTTCGGCAAATTCGACGGTCATCCGGGAGGAATGAAAGAATTCCTTGATGCCTGTGGCGTCTACTTTGCCTTTCGTACCCATGCCTATGAATCGGCAAGAGCTAGGGTTGGATTCATCATTGCCAATCTCACAGGAAACGCTCTGGCTTGGGCCACTCCTCTTGTGGCCAGAAATGACCCTTCCTTGACTGATTATGATCGTTTCATAGAGGGCTTCAAGAAAAGATTCGACAGACCAGAGGTGTTCTACTCTTCTTTAGAAGCTATCCTGGACGTCAAACAAGGGAACACAGACGTCCAAACTTACATTTCCCGCTTCCAGAGACTAGCGGCTAAAGCAGATTGGCCCGACTCAGCCCAACAAACAATATTCCGGAGAGGCCTTCACGACGAGCTCAAGGACGAACTGGCGCGAGTAGCCCGACCAGTGTCTTGTCAAAAACTGATGACTTTGTCGTTACAGATCGAGTTCAGGCTAACTGAAAGGAGGCAAGAAAGAAGACGATTTAGGAGCAATCCTCCTACTATCAGTCTACCGAACCCTTCTCCTACAACCAGGACGAACGTCTCGTCTGAAGAACCCGTGCAAGTCGGAACTACACGAGGACCCCTAACACTGGAAGAACGTAAACGAAGAAGAGAGTCCGGGTTATGTATGTATTGCGGTTCCTCCAAACACCTGTTGAGAAACTGCCCGGAAGTACCACCTAGGAGGAAGGAAAACTTCAACCCCTGATCTACAGCAAGGGAAGTCTCGGGGGAAGTGCCAAGTACCCTTGCAACCACTCAAGAACCATGAACAACCTCGAGGAAAACAGCCTGATGGTGTTCCAGGTCAGGTTATGGTTATCACCTTCGAATCCCATTGAGGTAGTGGCCATGCTGGACTGTGGTGCTGCAGGTAACTTCACGGATGCGGACTGGGCCAGAGAACACCACGTATCCACCAAACACAAGACGACTTCTATTCCGGTTGAGGGTGTTGATGGTAGACCATTATCATCCGGACCTATCACCTCAGAATCAATACCACTAAGGATGGAGATGAGCCACCACTCGGAATTCCTGGTGTTCGATCTCATCAGAGCGGCTCATTTCCCGCTAGTCATAGGTATTCCGTGGCTAAGAAAACACAATCCCCACATCGATTGGAAGGCAAATAGAGTAAGCTTCGATTCACTCTTTTGTAAATCAACTTGTATGGACAGCATAGTTTCCTCCACTCTCCCAGTAGCAGAACCACTTCCTATACTGGATCTGACAATCATAGCCTCAGTACCAACTCAATATCTCGGGTTCTCTGAGTTATTCGTAGATATTCAACCACGTGAACTTCCTCCCCACAGACCAGAAGACTGTGGTATCGACATAGTACCAGAAGCCGTAATTCCATTCGGGCGGATGTACCCTTTATCACTCCCAGAAAGGAAGGTCTTGAGAGAATACCTGGACTCCAATCTCCAGAACGGACTCATTCAGGAATCAAGATCAGCTTGTGGAGCCTCCTTGTTTTTCATACCTAAGAAAGACAGTGCTGAATTATGTCCATGCATAGACTACAGAGGGCTGAATAAGGTGACGATCAGAGACCGGTATCCTATGCCGTTGATCCGAGACATCTTGGAGGCGGTACAAGGAGCCGTATATTTTACCAAACTGGACTTAAGAGGTGCCTACCATTTCCTAAGAATAAGACAAGGTGACGAGTGGAAGACCGCGTTCCGCACCCCGTTCGGACTATTTGAATACCGGGTGATGCCGTTCGGTCTGGTCAACGCCCCAGCCATCTTTCAGAGGTATATGGACAAGGTGTTTGCAGATATGTTGTTTGTCTCAGTGGTGGTGTATCTGGATGATATCCTGGTGTTCTCTCGGTCGTTAACCGAACACAGGTCACTGGTGAGGAGGGTACTTCAACGTCTTCTTGAACACCAGCTTTTGGTAAAACCAGAGAAATGTTCATTCGAGACCACTTCAGTATCCTACCTGGGGTTCATTTTATCCAGTGAAGGCATAGAGATGGACCCCTCTAAGGTTAAGGCCATCATGGAGTGGAGAGAACCCAGCACTATCAAGGAGTTACAAAGCTTCTTAGGGTTAGCCAACTTTTATAGAAGATTTATACCCGCATTTTCCAACTTAGTGCTTCCCCTCACGTCCTTGCTCAAGAAGGGAGTCAAGTTTACCTTTGGGGACGAACAAAAGAGAGCTATCCAGACCCTTAAGGAAAGATTCTCCTCCGCTCCCATTTTGGTACAGCCGGACCAGACCAAACCATACATCCTGGAAACAGATGCTTTGATAGGATCAGTAGGTGCCATCCTACTTCAGAAGACAGCTGATAACCACGAACATCCGGTGGCTTATTTCTCTAAGACCCTCACCAGTAGTGAACGGAACTACTCAATTCTGGAGAGGGAACTTCTGGCCATCAAGTTAGCCTGCAAAGAATGGCGGCATCTCCTACAGGGCGCAACCCATCCCTTCGTGATCAGAACGGACCACCGCAACCTCAGAGTATTACAACAAATGGAGTGCACCAATGCCCGACATGCTCGGTGGGCATATTTCTTTCTGCAGTTTGATTTCATGATAACCTACATCCCAGGCACAGAAAACCAAAAGGCAGATGCCTTATCACGAAGCATCGGAAACAGCTCAGGAACCTACGACGGACATGACCGCCTTTTCCCCAATCTCAAAGTCTTAGCCTCCACTGTCTCTTTTTTCCGGGAGCTGTTACCTCGTTACCAGTCCGGTACAGAATTACCCGCCACGGTCATCCAAGGCAAGGATGGACTGTATTATCATGAAAACGCCCTTTTCATTCCCACCAAGGATCTCCAGAAGCTTGTCCTTTCGTGGTGCCATGATGCTCCCCTGTCAGGTCACCCCGGCATCAAAAAGACCTATGAACTCTTGCAAAGAGGCTTTTGGTGGCCTAAATTGAAGAGCGATGTACATCAGTACGTCACCTCTTGCTCAGTCTGTGCCTCTAACAAATACAGAACAGGAAAACCACTCGGACTCTTACAACAACATTCTCTACCATCACGACCATGGGAACATATATCTACAGATTTCATCATCGAGCTTCCTCCCTCGGAGGGTATGACGGTGATCATGGTCACGATTGATTCCTTCAGCAAACTGGTCCATTTCTCAGCCTTTAAACAAATACCATCTGCTTCCGAGACTGCTGAAACCTTTCTCCGAGACATTGTTCGTCTACATGGTCTACCCCAGACCATAGTATCTGACCGTGGACCTCAGTTCACATCCAAATTCTGGGCTTCGCTCTGCCAAACCCTGGGTATCAACAGAGCCCTTTCTTTGGGTTACCACCCCCAGAGCAACGGACAAACTGAGAGGTTAAACGCGAGCCTGGAGCAGTACTTGAGGTGTTTCTGCAGTTCACAACAAGAGAGATGGTACCGTTTCCTTTCCCAAGAAGCAGAGTTCGCTTATAACAATACCCTGCATACCACCATCCAGATGAGTCCTTTCCTGTGCACCTATGGTTTTCATCCTCAACATTTACCCGGGTTTGGCTCCCTAGCCACTAAGATTCCCGCTTTGGACAGCGTTTTACAAGAACTCCAGGAAGTACACGAACTCGCCAAGAAGGCACATCAACTCAGCCAACAATCACAGAAGAGATGGGCTGATAGGAATAGGGCTTCTAATCCAACATGGGGACCAGGACAACTAGTCTGGTTGTCGACCAGATTTCTTCCTAGATGGGTTCACGCTGGAAAGTTCTCCCCCCGTTATCTTGGACCATTTCCCGTCCTCCAACAGGCCAACCCGGTTGCCTTTCGACTCAGACTCCCTGACTATCTAAAAAGGGTTCACCCGGTTTTTCACGTTTCCTTGCTCAAGGAATACAAGGTAGACCCATTCCTCAGACCCATCCGTAAGAGCCGAGCCCAGGTACATTCTGTTCCAGAAGAATACGAAGTGGCATACCAGGTGGACTCCAGATACCACAGAGGTCGGCTCCAATACTTGGTTCACTGGAAAGGCTATCCTGTGGAAGAAAGGTCTTGGGAACCGGTAAGCCACGTTCATGCCCCTAGGCTCCTAAGAAGATTTTATCACCTTCATCCGGGTAAGCCAGGGGGCACCCCGAGAGGAAGGGGGTATACTGTCAGGATCCAGGGTTGGAAACATTGGAACCGCTGGCGGTTCCGACGGTGAACGGTCTAGTCCTCACCCAACATGGCGCCGGAGCCTTTATAACCAGGCTCCGCCCACTTTTCGGCGCGTTGTATCTGTGGCTTGTTTACTTTCTCAACGCTCCGACTTTGAACTACTGCCATCCTGTGTTTACTCCCTTGATATTATATCTTCTGTTCCTTCCCTGTGTGTTAATATCTCTGTCTGTTGCCTTCTTTTTCCCGTGTTCGCTAGCTTTCTACTTTCGTTCGAGGTCACCGCCGCTGTCTCTGGTACGGTGCCTCTCCTCCTCGCACTCATCCCTTCGCTCTAACTTTCTTTTTCTTGTACATTACCGCTGCCTGGTCTTCCTCCTTGTTTGGCCACGGAGGTGCTTCTTGCACGGTTCTCCACGTCCTTTAACAGGAGCCTCCTAGCTGGTTCCGCTATCGGCTGCACTCTCAGCCCTGCAGTCTTGGATATTCTGTCTCTAACGAGCGCAGAAGCGCTGCGCTTTGCCGCTTCTGCGTTACCTATTCCTACCTCCTTGCCTTCTCGGCATGCTGCTTCCCGACGGGGTTCTTCCCTCCTTCTCCGCCGTGGTTATATTGCACTACGCTGTTTTGGGCTGCTCAGAACATACCTACCTTCCTCTCCCTGACTTGACAAGATATTCTTCTCATATTCTCAGCTAACCTTCATAGACTATATTTGATCCTCCTTTCCTGACCTATCTCTCGCTCCGGGTTTAATACCCTTCCACTCTGTGTCTTGACATTTTTCTTCAGTTGCACTGAGTACATCCATTTACCTAATATCCAGGAAATTCAACCTTAAGGATTTGTACCATCTAAAGACCCCAACTCACCTACGGACTAGGGTTTTTTCTGCCTACGGGCTTTTTCCCTAGAGCTGAGGCTGGCCCCATGGGGTTCCCCTGTGACAGGTCTACTCCTCTGTCAGGGTGGCCTCCGGAGGGGCCAGACCTTACCTTCACGAAAAGAAGACCAGAGTTCAGAAAGGCAAGGGACCAAGAGCTAAAGAGAAACCCAGCAAGACCAAGACGGATCCTTACAAATCTACCGCGGAGGAGTCTGGTGAGGAGAAGGGGGAGGTGGACTCGGATCTTGACACCAGGGGTGTTGCTAGGGGGGGGGTAACGGGGCTATAGCCCCTGATCTTTTGGTTGTAGCCCTGGATAGAATCTCAGGAGCTGCAGCCAAAAGACTAGCTAGCCCCCAGTCCCAACAGTTCCGGCATCAGCTTAGCCCCGGGTCTTTTCCAGACCTAGCAACTCCCTTGGCAGCCACAAAATGTTTATCTATGTTGAGACAGCACAAAGTCAATTTTTCTCTGCTGCAGCCGAAAACACAAAGTTTAACATGAGGTAGAAACAGGAGTTAATCAAAATGGCCGATGATTCTAAAATGGCGGCGTAGTCAGCCTTATTCAAGTTCATTCAAATGTGATTTTCCATGAGATGCTAATGCGCTTAGGCCAATGTTCGTTGTCAGGCAGTATTATGTGAAATATACTTTAACAGTCAGGCGCCGGTAAATCATTACGGGTCTGACGGCAAAGTGAAGTTATTTGCCTAGATAAATGTGATGTATCCAATTAACATTAACTACTGTTTATTCCAGGAATCCGGACACCACAACCCTTCACTGCGCTGCATCCCCTTTTTTTCCCCAATCTTTACTCATAAAAATGAGACGGTGCTTCTGATGCTTCAACATGTGTCCGGAGGTAAAATCTTGCACCAATGTGCCTTGCAATTCATTAATTAATTAATATTGTATAACGTGTTTAATATCCCTTCACAACCCTTCACTGCGCTGCATCCCCTTTTTTTCCCCAATCTTTACTCATAAAAATGAGACGGTGCTTCTGATGCTTCAACATGTGTCCGGAGGTAAAATTTTGCACTAATGTGCCTTGCAATTAATTAATTAATTAATATTGTATAACGTGTTTAATATCAGAGACCAGACTCTAAGCACCAAACCGAGATTCCTGTGTTGCTTTGCTTCTGAGACAAACACGTTGATCCTTAGTTATCTCTGCACCCCGAGTGTATTTAAGCAGTAAGTGTGGGTTGGTATTTTGATGTATAGTACAATGAAAGAAGGAAGTGCAATATTATTTGAGACATATCTGTATGATCTCTTTCATTGCTCCATAGTCACTTTGGCAAAGAAATAATGGTAAGACAGTGCCTGTTGTGCTGTGCCCCCAATTGTGTAATCTGTTGGCCATTTTCTCATTTTCATGTATTGAGACGCTTTGCACTCTGGGTGTGTACTATCCACTTCCCTGCTTCCTGAATCATTTCAATCCTCCCGCCTCCCTTCCCGTCCACCACCTGTGATTAGCTATTCCAGCAAGCCTTGCCGCTGCAAGTGCTGTGGGCACATTCTGTTGTGCTCCATAGCCACTTTTGGCAGACATGCAAAGGTAATGCTGTGCATGGTGTGCTGTGCCCCCAATTGTGTAATCTGTTGGCCATTTTCTCATTTTCATTTATTGAGACGCTTTGCACTCCGCGCGCGAACTATCTCCTTCCCCGCTTCCTGATTCACTTCAATGCACCCGCTTCCCTTCCAACCTACCACCGGTGATTGAGTGAAACAATCCAGGTAGAACAATTTCACAGGGCAGCCCCCCTGCCTGGGCAGCCCTCAGCTAAGGGCCAAAGGCAAAGGGCAGCTCCTGATGAATCAGCTCCAGTCCGCGTTTGCCTGGGAAGCCTGCCGCTGTCAACCAGCAGCGACTGATATGGTAAGTGTCATTTGGGTCAGAATTACAGCAATTACTGTATTCCAGTAAAGCTCTACCATTCTTATTATGCCTCATAACATAACACACCCATGTTAGTCAGCTGCAGTTAGTTTCTATTCATATATCTCATATGTAGGTTTTTCAGCCTTATTCTGTTGTTTCAAAACTCAGGCCTTTCTCCCACTTCTCAGATATCCCAAACGTAGGTGTTTCTGCATGTATTGTTGATTCTCAACTTAGGTGTCCCACCATGTACTTTTGAATCTCAAATGTATGCCTATCTCCCACTGCTCAGGTATCTCAAATGTTGGTGTTTGTGCATATACTGTTGAATTTCAAATGTAGGCCTTTCTCCCACTGCTCAGGTATCCCAAATCTAGGTGGTTTGTCATTCACTGATGTACCTCAGGTTTTAGACTTCTACCCATCCATTGCTGTGTCTCAAACGTAGGCATTTCTCCCACTGGTCAAGTGTCTCAAATCTGGGTTGTTCGCCATTTACTGCTGTCTCATATTTGAGCGTGCTTCCATTGAGCGTGCTTTGTCTCAGACTTGGGTATTTCTCCTGCCACTCTAGTGTCTCAGGTCTGGGTGGTTTTCCATTCTCTGCTGTGTCTCATACTTGGGTGATCTTCCACTTGCTTGTGTGCCTCAAATCTAGGCGTGTCTCCCACTGTTCAAGAGCTTAGCCAGCCCTCCGAAGTCCTAATCTTGGCAGAATGCACACATGCATCTCATAATAAACTTGTAGAACTTCCCATACATGGACTTTAGTCCCAGAGGGTGTTCCAAACACAAAGTGCATTGAGGCCAGAGAAATCGAGAAATGGCGCTACATAACTGACGACTACAATACAATACAATTTAGCTCAGGGCAATGAATCAAAAACCTATCTTGGAACGAATTTAATGATTCTTATTGCCCAATCCAAAATATCAGTGAGCACGAATTATGTCCATTAAGGAATTATAAGTTGATTTCAACGAGTTGAACCTACACCCTTTTTCAATTCCCAAAAGCCAAAACCCAGCAGTAAATTCCTCCTCAAACCTACAATGCGTGAAGCTTCCACTCCTCACAATGAAATCCTGTTTCTTTACTTTAACAGTTACTCTATAGCCAAAAATTCCAGTGGAAAAAATACATTGTTTGTTTTTTCTTGAGGAAAAAAGACTGCTTACCCTCTAATTATAAACTCTTGCTTACTGTTTTTTTCCACCTACTTGGGTACTCTGAAAGGCCATGATTAAATAGTGAGAGCACATCTAATCCGCAAACTTGCAAAGTATAGATACTGCAAGTGGATGGCTGGTGACAAACATTGTGTCACACATTCAGTGATGATCATGGGAGACAGAACAATGATTAACAGGTCCTTTATATATGCTAATAATGCATGTCTATATTGTTGTGTCTATTTTGAGGCAGCTATTGCCCTGCTGGTGAAGGGAGATGGACAGTGATTGTATGCAGCAAGACAGCCTTGAACCAGCAGGCCACCAGCACTGGAGTATTTGATATGGCCGGCCAGCCGGTTGACCGCTTGCTCCTTTTAGTAGCCGGTCGCCCCTGCAAACAACCTTCCATCCCTTCTACTGGCTTATTAAGAAGCTAACTTACCCACAACCCTCTGGTACTTTCTACCGTCCTTCAGACAATTTATTTTAAAGGGGAATCGTGTTGAGTTGTCTTTTCCTACAAAACTCACTCTGCAAGCAGTGCCTCCCACGGTCCCTTTAGGGTTTTCATTGAGATTAAGTGCACAGGGCCTCATTACGAAGTTCGCAGAATGGGTTAACGGGCTCCGCTAATGGAGGCGGACCCGTTAAACCCATCCCGTGAAATTACGAGGTCCCCTCGCGGGACCCGGTAAGGACGCCTGGCAAAACCAGGCATAGTTACCGGGTCCCGCAAGGGGTAGAGGGAGCAAACAACAGGCCGCTCGTAATCGGCCCGTTGTTAGCTCCCTCTCCCATTCCCATTGAGCCCTATGGGGCTCAGATGGGAATGGGGAAGGCCCGGGCCCGGGTTCTCAGAGGGAGGAATTACCGGGCCCTCTATACCCAGAATGGTCCGGTAATTCCCCATTCTGGGAACCCGGTAAAGGAGCCCGGTTTGGCGGCAGCCATGGAGCTAATAGCTCCATGGCTGCCGCCAAACTCGTAATGAGACCCACAGTGTGTCAGGTCCCTATACGAGTATGCCGGACCGCATGGTCGCGGCCTGGGCCAAGTTCTGAGAAGCCATAATTATCCATCAGTAGCCTTCATTTGGTTGGGACTCTGAACAACTTTGAGAGTAAACGTCACACTCACCTTTCGCACAGGACATCCATCACAATGTGAACTGGAAACAGAAGAAGGGCATAGCAAATACATTGTGAACTGATTGATAATGCACATATCAACAGCAGGACTCGAGATCAGGACAGATACAGAAATAATATCGATTTGTGTGTGTCAGAGAAGGACCAGTCTTTAGACAGATGGAGTGATACAATGGGAGCGGAAGATGCTTCTTCAGTACGGGGTAGAGAGAGACATCTCAACACAGTGGCGGCGGGAAAGGGAGAGAAAGATGTATTTAAGTAATAAGCGTGGCTTCAAATTCTTCTGTTCTTGTGCAACTTGGGGTTCATGGCCAGTCTCCATGTAAAACATTTCTGTCTTAGAGGGGGAGTGGTTCACTGACGTATGCACACCACCCATTGGCATGTGCATTTTATTTTTAAAAAAAGCAGGTGATACCTCAGCCCCATGTCCAAGGCCACACCCAAAGGAAGATTGTCAATGCTTTTTTTGTAAAGGAAATTGTTGCACGTATCATAGGCCTCATAAGCGTATGTTCAAACACCCTTTTTAGGTGCAGTTGCAAGAGGGTCGATGTCAGTTTGTGATTACCCTTTTAGGGGCCGCAGAAACAAAGTTTAAATTATGTGGTCTATGAGTGACACCAGATAAGTGTGCCTCCGATCACAAAAAGAACATACAAAGGTTTTGAGCTGGGGAATGGATCTGCCTCTATGTTCCATTTGCAAAGTATAGTTAAAAAATACTTCTTGTTTTACATTATCTTTGTAATCTAAACAGACAGTAACATTGAACACTTACATAGTAAAGCCCAATACTGTGTTTATCCTTTTAGCATCATACCGGTATTTTAACACATAGGGCCTCATTTCATCCCTGGCGGAACGGGTTAAACGGTGCCGTAAAAGGCTGCGGCGCCGTTCAACCCGTTCCGCAACATTACGAGGTCCCTTGGCGGGGAAAACCAGGCTGCATACCGGGTCCCGTGAGGGGAAGAGGGAGCAAACAACGGGCCATCTCGTAATGGCCCATTGTTAACTCCCTCTCCCATTCCCATTCAGCCCTATGAGGTTGAAATGGGAATGGGGATGAACCGTGTCCGTGTCCTCGAGTGAGGAATTACCGGCCCATCCGAACTCGGAATGGTCCGGTAAGTCCTCATTCCGAGGACACGGACACGAATGCAGTTTTGCCGGCAGCCATGCCGCCAATAGCGGCATGGCTACCGGCATACCTCGTAATGAGGCCCATAATAGAAGGCTGTTGCTTGTATCCAACCAGCTACAGTTGATTGGCATAACCATAGGGCCATGAACCAAAGAACAGCTCTAAGGAGTCAAACACATGTCCACTTGTTTTTGTAGGCATTTAGTGGTGGAAGCCTCCATATCCTTATCACCACTACAGTTGACAATGTCTCTGATTCCCCTCCAGTGTTTAATCCTCTCCACCCACCAGGTTACAACCCGTGTTAGGGAGTTTACAGATTCCATGTCTGTTGTAGCAGTCTTGTCAGTAACAGCAGCACACCTACTGACAGGGCCTTTTCTATATTAAGCTTTGCAATTATACTAGAAAAGTAAAACAGTAACATAAAGAGAGGTTTGTGAATCACATGTGAGGTTACTTTCTGATATTTGACGAGAAGGATGTAGGGGCTGTTAAACATCAATGAATACTGTAAGGGTGCAGAAGTACGAGTCTGACACCGTCCTGGCATGATTGTTGGCAAAGGCTTTTATTATAAATGTAAAAGAAAAGGAAAAACCTGTCTTGCCCTATGTCCTTGAGGGGTTACCCTACCTACTAAGGACTCTGTCAGGATGTCTGTGATGTAAAATGTCCACCGTACTGCGTCCAAACCTATTTCCAATCCTTCCACTAAACTATCTAAGGAAAAACAGGGTGCCTTCTTGATCCAGGGGAGGCTTCTCTCACTCTCTAGACATGGCCCTATAAAGTTCAGTTCATGACATGAAAACATAATGAGTGATAAAGTTCCCAAGTATAAAAAAAAGGGGAGTCGCTTCCCTTTGTAACTTCCTACAACTCAAAACTGTAGCACCAAGTCTGGCGCACGGTCCTGCCAGAATTGACTGTAGGATTCAGCACTCCAGCAAATGTCTGTTTCCTCTAAAGTGGGTCCTCAATCCCTTGTGTCAACCTCTTTTAATTTTTCACATGGGTCACAGATGCCTCTGCGTTGGTTTGGGTTCTCCCTAACTCTTTCAAATTGGTCTCATATCCCTCTGGGCAGTCTCAGGTTCTCACAGACACTCTCACATGGATCCCAGATCCCTATGGGCTGTCTCAGGTTTTCCCCAACCTTAACCTATTCTACTGTTCCTGTGAGGGTCCCAGCCGCCTTTAGTCTTCCTTGGGTTATCCTTGACTTGCTTTGGACCTCTGCCTCTTCGAAGTGTCAGTTCCTTTTATATGGGATTGCTTGTTTGGGCCTTGCCCACCTTCATCCATCTGGGAACAGACTTGGTATATTCTCCTGCCAGGTACTGTTCCACATAAGATATGTTACACAATTCGTTTCAGCTTTTCTTTCCTCTTGTACTTCTCTAAGGTCATTGACCCAGCTTAGCTCCTGTAATTCCCTTGGTTCCCAGACCCCTTTACATTGTCCTTCAAGGACACTTGGTTCACTCTCATGCCAAATGTTCACTGATGTGACATTTTGGTTTGTCCTTACACTCCTTATGGGGTCCTTGACCCACTTATCATTTTCTACATCTTGCCTTGGGTCCCTGACTGTCCCTAGGTTTACCTTGTTTGGTTTCCAGACCCTCTCACGGACCTAAGCAGCAACCGGACCTTGGTTCTGGATTCCAGCTGTGTTGGCTCCTTCTCAGGCTCCTCCGAATCTCTGGGCGACCTTCTGCTTCTCTTGTTGCTGCTCACGCAGTCTTCTGCACCCCTGCTTCACCCTAAGCTTGTCGGGCTGCATGGCTTCCATCACCTTCAGCATGTCAGGCTGCATGGCTCTGCTCCAGGAGGCTGTTGGGAGGCACCTGTATACATCATCCATAGTTGTGCCATGCCCCCAATCCAATATCACACAGGTGAAAAGTGTTACTCACTCAGACAACAATTCCACCCTTATCCCAGGCAGGTAAAATAAAACATAGAGACAATTTAAGCTGAAGATGGCAAAAGTGGTCAAGCTGATGTTGTAACTTCAATAGGTGAAAGCACTAGACATGAAGTAGATATGCACTCTACACGAAGAACACATACACTAGGTCAAATGTGCATTTAGACATGAAAAACATTAACATAGCACAGGCGAGGGCTAAATTAGACACCAGATTCTCGAATTTCACTATCGAGGTCAATTATATTGAAGTGCTAGATAGAGTTAAATCACTCGGTGTCCTCTTTCAGTCCTTCCTTGTTGCTGACACCCAGGTTGATAGCACAATCAAAAAGGCACTGTATCATTTGAGAGTTCTGAGATTGTTCAAATCTTATGTATCTGCAAACAACTGCAAACCCTGGTGAGGGCAACAACCATGCCCAGACTGGACTATTGTACTGTGCTCTTGAGATGTGGTAGCAAATATTTCATCTGCAAAGTTCAGATGTTACAGAACGATGCAGTTCATATTGTCAAGAATGTACCTAGAAGGTAGCATATCTCTGCTTTTAGGAAAGAACTCCTCCAATGGCTGCCGGTGACATCCAGAATCTGCTTTAAGATAAACACCCTTACCCAAAAATGCATCTATTGGTCGACCCCTTCTTACCTTAAAGAGAGTCTTATACAACATACTCCCTGTAGGTCCACACAGTCTTGTAACACCTCAAGCCTAATATTCCCCAGAGCAAAACGACTAAGGGGGAGTGGCCGCTCTTTCCCTGCCCAAGCAGCAATTGCCTGGAACAATCTGCCAGCTGACTTGCGTGAAGAAAGGAATTTGTTAACATTTTGGAAACAGCTAAAAGCCACTTTGTTTGATTAACTGGCCCTCCCTATACCTTGTCTTGTTTTGACATGTCCTTCTGTCAATGTGTGCCCTGATGCCTGCAGGCTTTGATCTAACAAATAAATAAATAAATAAACCTTTGCTCCATAGGGGTGCCTGAATGAGATGGTGAATCCCCTCAGATAGAGGATCAACTAGTAGAGGACACGGTGTACCTGGTTTTTCAGGATAAAGTGGTCAATATCATACAATTGGACAGAGCACATCGGTCTGCCAAAGTTGTGAATGGCCCACGGGTTGTACTGGTGTGACACCACCATTATGTTGACAAAGTCTAAATTTTGAATGAACTTCACTGGAAGGGCTTTTCTGATCCCTCAGCATTCACCCTATTGAGGTGGACACTCTGCAAACCCCTAACAAACTGGCTTAACGCAGAGAATGTTTGATTAAGGTGAAGGTTCCTATTTTTATTTATCATTTGAGTTTCAAAATAAATCCTTCCACTTTAGCCAACATCATTTATGAGACCTAAGAACGGCGTTAGAACCTCTGCCCAAATACATACTTATGTACAATTCACTGTTATCATACTAAGTCATTTGGAGTGGTTTTGTGGGGGGTTGAAATCACTTGGACCATTCTTTACTAATTTTAACGTGTTGCGTTGACTGTATTCTTTGTATTCAGGAGGGAGGAAGAAGACTGGGTAAAACTACAACCACCGTGTGTACTTACTTCTTTCTTATCAGGAGCTCTGGGACAGCATGTTACATTATGTTTGAAGCTGGTATGAGGGAATCAATGATTGGTATTTATAAGCCGATGTCCTGGAACACTTATCTGTGCCTCGCTAATGTTGGTTTTTATCTGATGTCTATGTCTTTGTCTATGTCTATATATTTAGTGATCGCGGAAGCCTGTAGACATCAGGGCGCTGCACAAAGTGGCAAACAAAACAGAAAATCCTAGGACGAGAAAACAAAGAGGGAACCATGGGGCGAAACAGCTACAGGTCCAAATAAATAGTCTGGTTTTCAGATTTTTCCTAAAGATAGAATGATTTTTTATTTTCTGCAGACATACTGGCAATTCATTCCAGGCCAGTACCACCAGAACTGGAAAGGAGTGACCCTTTGCCCGACATCTCCTAACATCTGAGATGGCCAGGCGATGGGAGTCAGAGGACCAGAGGCTGTGCATGGGCTTGTAGATTTCCAATTTTCCCTTCAAATAGAGTGACGCATTTGCAAATAGTCATTTGTGGCTCACTTATGAGGCTTGACTAGGCCAAAAAATGTGTATGGCGTTGCTATTGGTACTCTTGTTCAGCTGAGGATTGCCTAGAATTTCAGTGATGGACTGCCCCAGACTTGGTTGAGACTCTCCCGGGGGCCATCCACCCAAGAACAGGTCAATGGGCTGTGTTCGTGCCGGTAGAGGGACTCCCAGAACCACCCTTGTTCCACACACATTACCAAGCTTGAATGGCCTGGAGGATCTTCACCACTAGCAATAACCATTTCATTTGATTTTTGAAAACTATAGGCCCTTATTAGGCATATGACAATATGGGGACAGTAGCTGAGAGCCGTTTGGGTGCTTTTAATCTTTGCATGAGAATGTATGGGGGTGTTTTTCTTGAAAAAAGTTTCTAATGAATTATATGCATTCATTGTTCTTTGTTATTCACATCTGAAATGCTTGGGTTGGGTCAGATGAGAAAGTGTCAATGTTATACAGGATTTAGGACTATGTTATGTGGGATAGATGTGGGCTGGACGGTATCCTTGCTAAATGTTAAAGGCTTAAACCCTCCCCAGATCAGAGAGTTTAGAGGATATTCAGTTGTCATGATCTTCCTTCAAGAAACCCACTAGTAGAGGCGAGATGAGAGAAAGATTAAACAACCATTAGTAGATCCCCTCCTTGGGCAATGGCTGCCACCAAGAAAACAGGGGTGGGTGTGTTAATTGACAAAAGACTGGAGGGAAGATGTCAAACTAAAAAACGTCCTTGATGGAGGGTAGGAATAGTGAGAGGCAAGTTTGAAGGGATTCATATCTATGTTCCACATATGTCCATACCATAAGGATGGCAAAAGCAATTTCTGGAAAGCACATTCCCAGAGATAATTTCATGGTCAATAAGTCATTAGGTAATGGGTGGAGACTTCAATGTATTGATGGATCCTCAGGTGGATAGATTTTCATTTAATCCTGATTGACAGAAGCCTGTCAGGGTTCATTTTCATTTAGTGGCACACAACTTTTGATCTTTTGAGATAATTGATACATGACTAGTCATGCACCCAAATGGAAGAGTTTACACATTTATTCACTTTAACATTCCAACTCTATATTTTTCGAGGAACTCCAACATGATCTTCTTAAGGCATCCTTGAATTACCCTATGCCCTGTTCAGACTGTGATGTAGGTGTGACCCAGGTCTATCTACCTTCATTAGGTCCTAGTAGTCTTAGACGGCAATATAATGATGTGCTGCTTAAAACCCCTTTTTTGGGGGTAAAGTCAGAGACATATTTTGAGGACAAAGAGAAAATAGGGATTTTGATTGGAATGGTTTTGAATGCGACAAAAGCAAATATTCACAGTTTTCTGAATGAAGAGGTAGATTGCCGAAAGAGAGAGTGTGCCAAAAGTGAGATCAAAGGGGACAACTGGCAAATGTACAAGCTTTGTTAGGGGTTAAGGGGATGTATGACTGGAAACAGCTGGAAAGGATGTGTACTTTATGAGGTGAACTTAAGACTCTCAAGTTGGATGTATTGTACAGACAACTGTACTTCACTAAAAAAAAAATACTAGCGAAAGGGAATAGGACCATACATAATTTGCAAGAAGACTACAGAAGCACTGGCTAGACAGAACGATTATTAGAAAACAAGACTCTGCACTTTGAAAACATAAGGACCTTTAGACAATGGGCCTCATTACGACCCTGGCGGAAGACCATGGTGCTATTAGCACCATGGTCCATGCCGGTAAATTACCGACTCCGCCATGGAGAAAGGGGGAATTACCACCCCATTACAAGGTTGGCGGGGTGGTAATTCCCCCCTTCCTCCATGGCCCTTCCCCATTCCCATTTTTGCCCCATAGGGCTCAATGCGAATGGGGAAGGCGCTAAGTACTGTAATTAGCACCAAGGTCCCTTTGCGGGTCCCTACTTTAACAGCTGGTATACACAAGCCGTTAAGGTCCGGTCCCGCAAAGGGACCTCATAATTAGGCGCTAATAGGTTAACGGCGCTGCAGCCTTTTACGTTGCCGTTAACCCATTAGCGCCTGGGTCGTAATGAGGCCCAATACCATACAGTGCTGTATTCCTTGGTGGGTGTCCACTCAATACCAGAGTTTGGAATGTACTTTACCTCCTTGTGCTTGCCCACATTGAGTGAAAATACTCTCTAACACAATAATAAGTCCCAGTATCGGAACTGGAGGTAATTATGGTAATTCAGAAGATGCAAGTAGGAAAAGACCAGGACCCACATGGTTTCTCTGTTCTTTTTCTATAGAACTTTTAGTGACCTACCATGACTTTAACTATGTACAGCACTTACCCTGATTGTTAATGTGAACTGCCATCCCTCATCTTTTATGCAAGCACTGATTTCAGTGATACCAAAGAAGGGGAAGGACTGGCTCAAGTGCATTTTAAAAGCCGATATCCCTCTCAAATGTTGATGTACAAATATTGACAATGCTACTATCATCTAGACTAGAACCATATCTTCCTTACTTGATCCATTCGGATCAGGTACGCTTAGTAGGAGGCCTCCAGGCAGGGAATAACATAAAGGAAACAACATAATTGATACACTTACCCCCCCCCAAGATCATCTGACCCGGTCCTGCATTCACTGCATGGTGAAAAGTCTTTTGACCGGCTGCATTGGAGATTCTTGATAGTAAAACTTCAAGCTTTTGGATTCAGCCCATATTGGCTGAGCTGGGGGGAATGAAGTATATTCTACTTCAAAGGCTACTGTTCTAGTTAAGGGGGTTTCATCTCACTCCTTTGCCTTGAAGAGGTGCACACATCAGGGTTGCGCACTCTCCTACTTTTGCACTGGGTATAAAATCCTAGGTGGAATTGAGATGACAATCTACTGAAGTTAATGAATGTGGGTAACAAAGAGTTCAAGATTAACCTGTTTGCTGATGATGTACTTCTATATTTGACACATATCCATGACTTACTTCCTGCCTTGAGAGGGGTACTGAATAGATTTGGAGATATGTCTGGATATAAGATGAATTTTGATAAATCGGTTACCATGTCAATATACTCCAGAGATTAACAGAATAAGATGGTTTTATGATGATCACTTTTTAATAATAGCAATGGCAAACTCAAATATTTGGGAATTTAGATTCCCCAAGACCTCTCAGTAATCTTTGAAATTAACTAGTTATCATTCTGGAGCCAAACAGATGCTCCTCTTCCTTTTTCCACCTTTCCAATGTCAGTGCCTAAACAGCTTATAAAAGAGAAACAGATAATTTTTCTTAACTTCTTAGGGAATGACACTCTTCCAAGGATAGCCTACCAAACAGTTTCTGCCTCCACGTAAAGAGGAACTTGGATTTCCTGGAGTTGACTCCTATTACAATGTGACCCAATTGAGAACCATCCCATAGTGTTTTTGTTTCACTACTCTGAATCAGTGGTTCTTTTTTGGAAAATCCAATAATTTTACAACCTCCAACAGTTGGGAAATGGTTGTGGGCTCTTAAGGCAGACGTCCTGGGGATGCTCTTATCAGCACCCAGTCCTGGCTGCACTCTGGGTGACAGGGAGATCTAAAATGTATAATGGTACACTCACTTCATAGCCAACACCATAACATTATATTTGGGCTACCTAATTCATGAGGAAATAAGTGGGCAAGCTCACTCTCAGTCCTGATTTCGGTGAGGGTTTGAGAGAGCAGGTTAACTGTGGGTTGAGAATCACTTTCTCAGTATTAATAATAATAATTGTGTATTTATATAGCAATATGAACCCTCAGGTGTCTTAGGGCTGCTTATTATTACCCACGGTGTCAGATACTCATTTATCAACCTCAGAAGGATCAAAGTCTGAGTTTGGCCCTGCCAGGATTCAAACCTGCATCGCCAGGGTCTGCACAGATGTCAAAGCAAGCGCTCTACTCACTGTGCTATCTGACCAGCATTGCAATGGTATTGAACCATTCCAAAGAAAACTGCACGTAGGCAACCTATAACTGTTTTTATATCTGCAACTGAAGGGAATCCTTTCACAGGAGAAATGGAAAAACAAACTTTCTAGGACACTATCTTTGAATTTGTTTCACTGCAATAATCCATGGGAAGGGGTCTGAAAGAGAGATTATATCAGATTATTGTATTCTACCCAAAATATCCTAGGGCCTGCATGCAATCGGAAATTGATCTACCTTATTCCATACCAGGTGATTTAATGGGGACTTCATGTGAAAATAATCCTGTAAAGCCTTTGTCTCTTTTAAGCTTCATTCAATTAAACTATCGGACAGATGGAAACTACTTCTGTGTAGGCGGGCTAGATGGTATCCGTAGAAAAAATCGGATTCGAAAATACCTAAGTAGAAATTAACTATTATTTTTGGTCGAATTTTTTAGGTTTTTTTGTTCGTTTTCATTACAAAATAAGTAGGGGGTGGGGTAAGGTAGTGGGACATGGGGCATGGTGGATCTCCCCACACATTATTAAAACAGGGGCAAAAACCCGAGTAATTTTTCGTTTTTGAAATTAAAAAAATGTGGTAATTTCTACTTAGGTATTATTTTCCCAGTTATTTTATGGACATCCGGGCTAAAACGCTTCTGTGGTTGAGCGGTAAGTGCTGGAAAGGCAATGGGAAATCTTCAACTTGTCACAGGTTGTGAAACTGCGCTTTCTTCAACACATACTTGGCAAAAGTGTCAGCATTGGAAGGGAACAAGAGAGGGTGCAAAGACATTCCAACCTTCCTTTGGGTCTATTCGGCCTCCAATCAAGGGGGGAATGATACGTATGCGCTTCCTCACATAGTACACAATATAATGCTTGTGGCAAGGGCTGGCCTTTGCAGAGGCCTCTGCATTGGGCATGGGAGGATCCTTTGATTTTCCAAAGCAGGCAGCAGCAGTGGAGGCCTGTACTAGGGCTCGGGAGAAGGCCTCTGTCGCTGCTCCTGCTGAGGTGGCCTACACTCAATCCAGGGAAAATGCCTGATTGGCACAACAGCAGGCCTCTGCCGCTATAATATGATAGGATAGGATATTTATAACTCACTGAGTGCCCAGTGGATTCTAAGGGCTGACACAGGGATCGAACCTGTGCTGCTCCATGTCGTCTTGCTTCCAAGGCAACAGTGAATTCCTGTGCTGAGGACATGGAGGATGCCCAATCCCCCAATAGCAAGCCACTAGGCACAGTCAGGCCACTTGCAATGCAGCCAATGGTGCCTCAGCTCCCCCACAGCAATGTTGCCAGTTGTCGGAGGACAGCCTGACACATGCCAGTGTCAGGTTGCTTTGATTAGGCTGCTGACGTTCCAGGCCCAGTCCCTTGGACACATGTCCTCTTATGTGCACAGTTAATCTGCCTCCTCCAACCCTTCCTCTACTCCCACGTCACTGCAGCAGTGCCCTGTCTGTTCCACCCACCCCCTCTGATCACGCAGTCAATGACTTCTTTGCCCAACGACACGCGAAGGTAGGTAGGTAGGTAGGTAAAATGATTTATTTAGTGCAACCTAGTCAACCGCAAATACCAGTTCAAGGTACTATCACAGAAACATATAAACCAACAAACGTCCTTTCTAAACCGCGGGGCCCAGTGGAGAAGCAGCCACAGCGGATAGCCAGCTCTCCAATCCCCCGTTTGTGACATTTCTTCGCCATTCCAGTTTGGAGCAGTATTTGTTTTGTCCTTTTTACTGCCTGGATTCTTTTTGCCCTGCGTTTCACCTTCACTTTCGTTGCCCACTTCCTGTATGTAAGGCTACATTTTACTAGCAATGGACCCACCCTGCACATCTCTTCATGTGTGTTGTTTTTTACCGGAATGTTTTTTTCGGTGAACATTTCAACTCACCATCAATGGGGTGGCATGTATTTTCACTTCCTTCCCTGTTAACTGCATTTAGACAGGTGCTGCGGGTTGGCACTTAGAAACCTCTGGGTACTAAGGGCCTCATTACACGGATGGCGCTAAGGGATTACCGGCACCGGTAAAGAGTAATCCGTTAGCGCCGTACTACGAGGTCCCTCAGCGGGTCCCGTCCTTAACGTGTGGTCAGACCACACGATAAGGAAGGGACCCGCTGAGGGACTTCAGGGCAAATAACGGTACCGCTAGTAGCGATACCGTTATTTGCTCCTTCCCCATTCCTATTGAGCCCTATGGGTGCTCAAATGGGAATGGGGAAGGGCCTTGGTGAATGGGGAATTACCGCCCACCAACCTTGGAATGGGGCGGTAATTCCCCCATTCATCAAGGCGGAATCGGTAAAATACTGGCGGCAACCATGGCGCTAATAGCGCCATGGTTACCGCTGTCCGTGTAATGAGGCCCTAAGCGCGTTATAAATACGCAACTAAGAGACATAGGGCCTCATTACGAGTTTGGAGGTAGCCATGGAGCTGTTAGCTCCATGGCTGCCTCCAAACCGTGCTCCTTTACTGGGTTCCTGCAATGGGGACTTAACGGGTCATTCCGACATAGGATGATCCAGTAAGTCCTCCTTGCAGGAACCATTTCCCATTCCCATTTGATACCCCATAGGGCTCAATGGGAATGGGGATGGAGGTAACAACGGGCACATTATAAGTGTCCCGTTGTTACCTCCCTCTTCCCCTCGCGGGACCCGGAAAAGACGTCTGGTTTTACCAGACGTCTGATCCGGGTCCCGCAAAGGGAACCTCGTAATACGCGCTGCCGGAATGAAGGGGTCCGGTCCCGTAACGGCCCCCTACATTCCAGGAGTGCAAGGGTCGTAATGAGGCCCTGTAACAGCGCCTCGATGCCCCTGGGCTGTTTGAGCACTTTAAAAATGCAACTAATTAAAAATCTGTTGCTCGAAGGCTTCCAGCAGGGTGTCATCAAGCCAAGACAAATGGGGCATCCAGTGTCACCTCCGAGGTCACTTTCCAAGAAGGTTAAATTGCAAAGAGGGCCCCACCTAGATTTGCACTTGTGTCTCCTTTGTGCAAATCCTTTACATTTGTATCATGTAGTTCAAAACAAATGTGTTAAACCAGGTGAAACCGAGTTAACATATTTTTTATTCCACTTTGCTGTGGAAGGCAGTTATTAACCATCCCTATGCAATCTTACTGCTTTTAGGAGGTGCTAAACAGTTTTTAGCAAGTATGAAAATGCAATTCTGGAGTAAAACTAAGTCGTTTTTGAAGGCAGAGTTTAAAAAACACACCCAACATACTAGCATAGGTAGATATGTTGAACCAACGTGGGGTGAGGCCAGGTTGCTCTGTGGCCCAGCAAGTGTGCATGTTTTGTAAAGTTGAAACCAGCGCCAGAGCGCATGTGTCCAGTGTACCTGCTCCCCCCTCCTTTCTTTCCCACTGATTCCTGTCTTTTGCCCCTCGCTTCATCGCACTGTGCTTCTATTGGTTGGCTGGCCCTTCATATCGGCCATCCAAGGCAGCCCCCTACTGGACAAGGACCAGAGGCTTAGGGCAGCTCCAGTGGTGTCTCCCTGTGTCCGTTGTGGTAGCACGTAGCCTGCAGCCATTGACCTGCTGTAGCTATCAAGGTAAATCGAATCTGGGTATGTAGTATTGTGCTGTGGACACAAACATCGAACTATTTTCCTCCTTGAAAAGTCGAATCTCTGTTTTTTGCTTTCTGGTAATTGTAGCTTTGTTTCTGGATCTCTATAGGCTTCATGTTCATTGTTGTGAATTTCGTGTTCTCCTCCTGTGTCTTCCTTTGTTGTGTCCCTGCCCTCCCCCATTCCTCCTCCTCCCTCTGCGCTTTCTGAGTTTGTGTGGAACAGGGCTGAACATCTCTCTATCTTCTCTCATGTCCATCTCTGCCACATACATCCTTCACACCCCCTATTGTGCTCTCTGTCCCTCCCATCTTCTCTAACTGCTATTCTATCTCCTACCCTATCCCTCTCACTAAGTTAGGAAGGAATAAGTTCAAGAGGGACATCCCGGTTTTCAACCCAGGCCTCCCTATCACTTATACCTGCTTCCTCCAGACAAAATCTCACTGACATCCTCTTTGTCGTGCTCTTTCCAGACCTATGAACCCTTCATATTGTCTCTGTTTGCTCTCCTTTCTCTTCCTCTCCCATAATGGTGGCACTAGGTGGGAGGTCCTCTTGGCCCCCTTCCACTCCTCCAAGACCATCATTAATGTCCATCTGAATGCCACCATCTTGGTTCAGGGCCCTCAGCCCAATCTCCTCCTTTTTGATAGGCATTTCCCTCATTTTATCAACTTCCTCCCTTCTCCTGCTACTCCGTCTGTAACCTCTCTGGCACACTCATTTAATTTTCCACCTCTGCCCACCCTTGGCTCCCTCTACCACCTCCCCAGGGTGTACCTCAAAACTGTACTCCTGTGCAAAAGTCTTTTAAATGTGGCAAACTGCTCCACGTCACTACTCTCAACTCTCGATCTGCTGTCAAACACTCCTCTGACATCTGTCGCCTGCTCGAACAACTCAAACTAGATGTGGTTGCTCTCATCAAGACATGGTTTATGGCCAGTTCTGTCACAAGTTTTTCATGAGTGGGTCCCGGCCTCGGTCATCCCTATGCAAGCCTACTCCTCCTAAGTATGCCTGGCCGGCAGGCTCTCTGTCTCGAGTGGCCCCTCTCTGACTGTAGCCACCATCTACAGGCCACCTGGCCAGGTTGCCCGCTTCCTCTGTGAATGGGCTGACCTCTCATCTTCTCTCCTTGCCTCTACTTCTCAACTTCTCCTCGGGGAGCTCAACATCCACCTGGATGCTTCTAATCCCTCCTTTGGACTTTTTATCTGCAACCTCTGTGACACTCTCACTCTTTCCATTCTGCCCTCTGGCCCGACACACTCCACCAGACATACTCTGGATGTTCTCATCACCTCAGACATCCCCCTCTCGAACCCTCTCACCAATCCCCTCTCGTGAACTAACCACTTTATATTCTCCTCTGATCTGAAACTCTCCATCCCTCAGGCAAAGACCCCCCCTAGCACTCCCACCTACCTTCTTGGTCGTTCGGCCTATGAAGGGTGTGTGAGTGGATGACTTTGCCTTTACTTTCTCTGCTCATCCTACCCCTGTGACTGACTCACACCCTGACACAGCCCTTTCAAAATCTGCATCTTTCGATTTTCTACATCCTGGACATCCTTGCCCCTGCCATGGGAATCTGGCTGAAGCCTACCTCCAAGTGCAACTCTTGGTATGATTCCGACCTTGCCATCCTGAAACGTAAGGGCAGGGTGGCTGAGAGGAAGTGTAGGGATTCGGGTTCATCCTCTCACAAACTCGCCTGCTGCCTGCTCCAAAGGCAATACAGACTCTGTGCGCAGTCCAAGAAGACAGTAGACCTTCAAGCCTGCGTCTCTGCAGCCTCTAGCAACATGGCCAAACTCTTTAAAATCTGCAAGGAACTGGTCAATCCTGTTGCAGTCTCTACCTCTCCTGTTCCCTCCCAGCCCCTCTGCACAGCTCTGACCTTTCACCTCTCCACTAAAACTCAGGACATTCTGTCCTCTATCTCATCTTCCTCTTCCTCTTCCTATCTCGCCCCCCGCACCCGCTTTGGCCATCTCTCCCTCTCCTCCTCCTTTTTTCTCTTTCTCTCTGACAACAACTGACAAGGTTTCTAGACAAGTCCAATCTATGAAAGTGTTGTCCAAACAGGTGCTCCTCCAGAACCATCAAGGACCATATTGACACCCTTGCTCCAGCCTTGGCCTATTTCTGTAATCACTCTTTCACCAATGGAACCTTCCCCTTCCCCCTTATGCACTCCCTTATGCACCCCTCCTCAAGAAGCCGTCTGCTGATACTACTTGCCCGGCAAACTATCACCTGATCTCCATCACCTCTTTTCTGGGCAAACTCTTGGAAAAGCTGGCCATCTCCCAGCTTACTCTCCACACTGAATCTGTGGGTTGTCTCCACCAGTCTGGCTTCAGAGCTGCCGGAGGCTTGGAAACTGCTCTCATGAACACCTGTGAAGATCTGGTTTCTAACCTTAATTCCAGCATTCCTTCTGTCCCCATCCTCCTTGATCTTTTTCTCTTCTTTTGACACGGTCAACCACGTCATCTTGATCAATTGACTCAGTGAGAACATGGGCCTCATGGAACAGGCCTTGGAGTGGCTGACTTCTTTCTTCTTGGACTGCCCCTCCCAGGTCCAACTTGGTCCCTTTCTCTCCGCCAGCTCTCTCTCTACCTGTAGCGTCCCCCAGGGCTCTATCCTCTTACACTGGTTTTTCAACCTCTACTTGGTCCCTTTGGCCCACCTGATCTCTACCTTCTCCTCTAACTTTAAGTGTTATGCAGATGACGCCCAGAGTTCCTTTAGGATCCCCTCAGCCTCCTCTCCTCTCTCGCTCAGTCCTGACTGTCTATCCATAATTCAGGACTGGTGCACCACTAACAATCTCTGCATTAATGTCACTAAAACGGAGATCCTCCTCTTTGGGACCCCTGCTCCTGCTTTCCCTCTTCCTTCGCCTTCCTGTGAGGCAAAATACTTGGTGTCATCTTCGACTCCACTCTCTCTTTATCTCCGCACATCTCAGAAGTCACCAAGAAGTCCCACTACCAGTTGCACCTCCTCAAAGGGACTCTTCCCTTTCTCACTTTCTACCAGAAGCTCACTGTCTCCAAAGCTCTGGTTCTCTCTAGGCTGCACTACTGCAACAGCCTTTTTCTCAATCTGCCTTCCTCTAGTCTCCGCCCACTGCAACTAATCCAGAACAGGACTGCAAGACTTATCCTTGGCCTCAAGCACAGGGACCATACCTCTCCAGCCCTGAAATCTCTCCACTGGCTCCTGGTGGCTGCAATGATCAAGTTGAAGACCCTTTGCATTGTCCACAAGTCTGTCTAGGGCCGGGGCATGCACTACATCCAATGCTCTCTTCCGAAATACCTTCCTTCTGAAGTCTTTCGCGCAGCTACCTCCAACTCTCTAAGGGTCAGACGCTTCTCCAGGCAGTGAGTGGGGGGTTGATCCCCTTCCTCTGCTGGTGCCACCCTCTGAAATGGCCTCCCTGCTCCCCTTAAACTGGAGCCGGACCACCTGAAGTTCTGGAAGCAGCTCAACATGTTCCTCTTTTCCTGTGCTGTCGCTCTCTCGTGCCCCGGCTTACCTACCTGACCTATCTGCTGTTATTCCGACTGGTTGCTTGGCTACCCTCAGATTCTCACTGGGTACCAGGCTCTCTCTTAATCAGTCACCCTTTCTCTGCCTAGGGCCCTACCACACACTTAGGGGACGTAACTGTAACCCTACAGTACCTGTCTCCTTGCAGTACCCAGAGCCACGCTGGCCTGGTTTCACTTACTCAGAGCATTGCTTCCCTTTTCTCCCATCGCTCTCCCTTGCACCCCGCTCCCTCTCTCCCCTTGCACTTTTCGGTATTACACTTGCACGAATGAAATGAGGCCTAGTAAGATCATTTTTCTTGTCCTCCCTGTCTTTCCTCCCTTGTCTTGTCACGCCTAGAAACACTTGTGTACAGGCGCTTTATAAATGACTTATCATATCATAACGAGGACCATTTTTGATGAGTAACTGCACTGTGCAACTGGTAGTTTTGACCACTATTACTGAATCATATATTTTTTAAATGCACTATTTGCAAGGTTTAAATGTTCGGTAAAATGCACTATTTGTTGACCCCCGTAGGTTTGCTCATATAGTTTGTGACAAAAAGAAACAAAATGACATTTGTGATTGTGGACCACATTATTAATTGGTGCCCAGGCCTCTTTCATGTCGTAGCTACTGGACATGTTTGTGTAATCCTCATCTGACAGCAATCATTGCTGTGGTATTGTTAAATAGCACCCGAGGATCAGACAAGCCGGTGACTGGAAACTCGGGCTTTAATACATTGTAAGTCCTCCCTTGTAAGTCCCACCTTCCATGCAGGTCACGAGGCTTTCATTTATCATCACTTCACCATGGCCCACTTAAGGCCCTGCTCAGTCTCAAGTCTCTGCTGCTCTCACCGCCACACCCTCCCATCGCCCATCTACCGGTATCAGGTAATAAAATCACGGCAAAAATGTTACCGGTAAAGAAAATCGCAGCAAAAATGCTATGGTTTGACCCGGTAAAGGTGTACCCCATTGTACCATTTAAGGGGAGTGGGGGTTGCAGGCATGTCCCCGCCCCGCTCCCCTTAAATGGTATAATGGGTCCGGGGGTTACGGGGGTGTCACCTGCATCCTTTACATGACTGTGGCGGCAAAACCACTGCATTTTTGCCACAATATTTTGTATACACGGCCATTTTTGCCACCATTTTAAGACATGGAACCCATCTCATATGCTCTCCTACCTCACCACACACGTGCTTTACAGTTTCATCCCTTACCAGACTTGTGACACAACCATCAATGCCATGCCGATAGAAATGGGTTGCCTCTTCTATGGGCACAGCAACCATCTTTGTTTGTGTTTTTTTTTGTAAAGTAATTTGACTTGCGCAAGCTAAACGAAGCCAAATTCCTTTTTAAAAAACTATTATCACCCCATCTTACATGGCCACAGAGTGCTTATAGCTATATGTTCCTTTGAAGGGAGATGTGCTTGCTTAACGGCCCAGGGCCCCAGGGTCTGTGCTAACATGGGCCCAAGGGCCAATAACTACCCCATGCTGGCTGTATATTGCTTAATTAAGGCTTTGTTTAAACATGCTGTGTTAAAGAAAAGAAAACAGAACGGCTAGTAAAGGAGAATGAGAAAACTAGAGGATGGTCGAAGTCCAAACAGAAAATGGATAGCAACTGAGCATCAATAACTGAAAATGTACACGCTTCTGTATTAAATGGTGTCCATATGATAAAGCCAACTTGATCAGTTTAGATTTTTTAAATATTTATTTATTTTAGTTTGACATTTGTAAAGCGCTTTAAACCCGGGGGCATCACAGCGCTGGTTACAGGATTAGACAACAGAAGTCAGGTTATTAATCACAGGTAAGCAATGTCAAAGTCAGCCCAGGGTAACACCTGTGTACGAGCGCAATAGAAATAAATATCAATATCAATATCAGGGATGGGCCCTGGGGGAGGAACAATGTCTTCAGGTGCTTGCGGAAGGTCCAGTACGAATGTTCTGATCTTACTGTTAGGTGTAGGGAAGTTCCAGTTCTTGGTGGCGATAACCCGTAAACTCATCCCGCTGGCTCTCTTCAGTCTGTATCTTGGTGTGATAAGCCGCTGAGTGTGGGAGGAGCAGGCGGGTCTTGAGGATTGCGCTTTGCAGAGTTTTTGAGAAAGGTAACTGGGGGCAGACGTGGATATGCATTTGTGAGTGATGGCTAAGGTTTTGAAGATAATTTCTCGCGTATGGGTACCCAGTGGACATTTTTCCTGGCGGCCAAGATGTGCTTGCGCCTAGGGATGTTTAAGACTGCCCTGAGGGCATTGTTCTGAATGACTTGGAGTTTGTTGACGTTTCGTGTGTAGGTGCCTGCGAAAAGGGAGTTACAGTAATCCAATCTGGAGCTTATAAACGCACGGGTGAGGTTAAGGCAGCTGTCATTGAGAGGAAATTGTCCAATTACCGTCAACACCAATGTCACATTTAACAGAGACATTGGGAAAAATAAGTATGAGTCACTTCCACTTGACAGAATACAGAATAAAAAAGGTGTTAACAGTTTTTTTCATAAAAATAAACTGTTGCATGGCAACAACCTTCACCCATGCATTGTTCTGGTAAGACTACTCAATCAGTTTCATAAGGCACAAGGGTCTATGCAACTCTGAAAAAGGAGACGTGTTATGACAAATATGAAAGTGTATTGGATAAAGCTGCTTACAAGCAACCAATGTGTCCACTTAGAATTACATTTTTCTAAGTCAAACGCGATGGAATAAACAACAAATTAACAATACTGTTCCTATTATGTAGTCTTATTGAGTTCAAGTGAGATCATTATCGTAGCATAATGATCCGCCCCCAAGTTATGTCCAAGGACAAAACAGGACGATATAATAGGCCATTATTCCAAGCAAAGTCTACAAAGCTATTAAGACATGTACCTCATTATGAGTTTGGTGGTACCTCAGTGGTAAATCCCCTGAGATACCACCAAACAGATTTACCATTACTGCCACTTAGTCCAGAGTAATAACTGCAGGATTACAAGTGGCGATATGGCGGTGTTAGTCCCTAATTTATGGAGTCTATAGGACTCCATGGGGATTTCAGCAGAATTATCTCTGGTGGTAATTCCGCCAAAATGGCACTTATTTGGCAGTAAGGTGACAGAATTACCTCCAGAATTTTGCTGGAGGTATTTCCTCCACTTTACCTCGAGACCCATAGTTCAGGGGTGCATTAATTCGGCGGTAATGCGTGCGTGGATCTGATCTAATAACAATATAGATTTTGGAGTTATGGTACTTATGTAAAATAAAAACATTTATGTCATGAAGCGATATGTAAATAGACAAACTGAATAAAAGAATTCCATTTATTTTGTAGTATTTAAATAACAAGCTTGTTAAGAAACAGAAAACATATTTTCCATATTTTAGCCTTCAGTTTGGGGTATTTAACTGGATCCTGACTGTCATGTTGAAGATGCACCAAAAAAAGATATTCTCAGGGACGTAAAGTTAAATGGATAGTTAAAGTTATGACAGCAATTTTTTCCTGAAGTGAGGGCTCCAGGCTCTGTTGCTGTTTCCAGGGACATCTTAAGCATTTTTAGGGCCCAGGGCATGGACATCTTTGGGGCCCCCCTCCACCAAACAAAATTAATTATGTGATCAAGAATATCTGGTGGCACCCTCGCCCCCACCGTGATCATAACATATAGGTTGATATGCTGCCTCGCAGCATTCAAAATAACCATGTTTACTCCCTTCAAGTCCCCTTACCCTCTTCATTCTTGCTCTAATCAGAATGATAAACAAGTAGCATTTGAAGGCCAACATTAGCAATCTACGAAGAGATTACTTCTCTTCTAGTATAGGAACAGGATACTTTTTATCAATAGCACCCGGGATAGTATGCAGCCTGTAGTATTAATACAGGACTCTGTGTAAAAGCTACATGTAACCCAGAATAGGCAGATTACTCACATTAGCTGCCTCCGAAAATGCAAAAGTGCTCAAGCATAGGTAGAGGAGACCAATCGTAAGAAAGGAGAAAGCTACGCATACCGTAGCATGGATAGTGTATGCAGATTAGAAGCTACCAGGAAGGTGTCTCTATCTAGACAGACTGAGATTAGAAGTGGGATATGGTTTTCAAATAGTGTTGTCATTAGATATCAAGGGAACAAGTGCCTGTGGTGTGCAGTATATCAATGCTCACTATTATAGTGGAAGCAACCCTATAGCCAGTGAAACCATTGGTAAGGCATTTATGAAGATCATACCCTGAGAAGGAAATCACTCTGAAGAACTCACAATTTTGAAAGGTTTAGGGACTGGCAATTCTGAGAGGTTAGTCAATAAAAGATTAAATGAGATGCCCAGGATCACACATTGCTCAAGGGGTGTAGCTGGGATGTGTGCCAACTATACAATTTCTGCATTTTAACCCTTTCTTTTCCAGCTCTTACCATGTACTTAAACAATCTAATTTTATAAAACTGACTTGCAAAGTACACAAATCACATTTCCAAACCTGACCATTTCTAAAACCAAAATATTACAGAAGGGTGTTACACAAAATGAGAATGATTCTAGCTTCAGTCTCTCCATCATCCATCAAGGGAAGTATATAAGTACTGGCATACCAATCAATGTGATTTAACAGATTTAATCTAGGTATGTCTTTTGTACTTTTAAGCTTTAAATACTTCCAAAACAATGGCTTGTGAAATTGTCATTCATAAACGTGCAGAAAAACCTTTGACTTTTATGCAAAAAGCGAATCTTTTTTGTGTCAAACGAGCAGAACTTAAAATATGCTTGCCCAAGGCCTACAACATCTGGTCCGCTCTCTCCTTTCTTCCACCCCTTCCACTCAAATGGCCTACATAAGAAGAAATATTAAGTAATTAGCTAAATGATGCCACCAGCATCCAAGAAGGCAAACCTCACAGCAGACAGCACAGTAATGCAAGAGATATTATGTAATTTGACCAGGATCACTGTATTGTCTGCTGGCAAAGCCAGGATACAAGCATGAACACTTTGGTTCCACAGTCTTGAATTTGGATACTTATTCACCTCTTGGACTAATAGTTTATGCTCATCTTTGGCGGGGATTGCCTAGGTTTTAGAACCCCATCTGAACAAACCAATTTCTAGACATTCACCATACGAATGACATGTTTGTTTTTATAGCAGCCCCTATCTGGTGCATTGCTAATAATAGCACCTATTATGCTGCAAACCCAAGTACATATGCAGGTATATTTATAAACTTCAGACATAGGATAGGTACAGCCAGCCTTGCTGGAATGTGCTCTTCTAATCTTTCATATGAACACATATCTCTGCAATGAGTGCTTAACACACTGAGCTAACTTCTGAACCATTGTGGCACACAATTAATCAATGTGGATTTCAACTTTGGCTATTGCACATGATCAACATAATTCCCACAGGAAGGAAAAAATGCCACAGAAGTTGTGCTGTATGGAACACACAAACTATGTATTCCACAATGAAGACAGACAACATTACATGATTAATTGATCAAGGCAGAATGTACTTGTCAAAACAGACAGGCAATAGGTTTAGTGCATCAGCAGTATGCCATAGAATCTCCTGCCATGTGCTATTTAAGTCTGGTGAACAATGAAATCTTGCTTTAGATCCGGCAGCCTAGCGGGGGCCCCCTCCAAGGTGGTGGCCCTGGGCAAGTGCCCGTTTTGCCCTCCCATAAAACGTCTCTGGCTGTTTCTTCGGTATTGATGACAGGATTTTGTTGTGCTGCCTCCTGAGTGAAACATGATATTGCGTGTATTGCTGATTCCTTATCTTAAGACAACATGTTTAAATGCAGTCAATAACAATAATTATTGTTATTGACTGAAATCCTTCGGCCGTGCCCACTGTATCTTTTAAATCACAATCTTCCACAATCTGGCCGAGGCCAAAGCTTTTGACCGTGCCCACTCTCTATTTTTGGTTTTGGCACTTTGATGGCTTAAGCCACCTAATCACTAAACCATTGGTACTGTAAATGTAAAAAAAATAAAATGGAGAAAGTACAGTTCAGGAGCAGTGTATGGCAGTGGCATGGAAACTTGCCGATGCTTGGCTATGAAATGGCCGAAGCACCAGCCGTGCCTTGACCCTCTTAATGGCATCTGCAGGCCTGCTGTTTTTGCCGGGGAGCTGCGCGTTCTACCGAAGTAGGAGCAAAATGACTGCACTTAACTAGATGGACATTAGATTTTCATTTGTATGCACCAATGCTTTTTGTCAGATGAACTCCTGTTAGACTATGTTTAAAGTCCGAGCAGAGGGATCGGTTGGCAGACGGAGACTGAGGCAGCCAGGCAGACCTCTGATTTACGAGGCAGGTGAGCTGCCTTTGTTGTTAGAATGCAGCACGTCTTCTATGCTGGCAAACTCCAAAACAGGTCCATGGCAGTGATGTATTTACCTGAGAGAAACTGGCTTCCTAGGAGCCGGTTGAGTCTGGCTCAGAAGACCCGTAGACCTGCAGACACAAGGTGAAGCTTCAGTCGACTTTTTATAATGTAAATATATTTTTTTTGTCTTTGCGTAGCTCAGTTTTGCTGCCTGTTTCTGACCCTAAGTGCCTTCCTCTCTCTAGGTTCCAATGCCTTTGGCCCCTCTCCGGGTCTTTCTTTATGCCCGTCTCAGACAGTACCTGTGACTATCTCTGTCTCTTCCTTTCACCATGTCTCATCCTGCTCCCACCCCACCTCTGTCCACCACTCCTTTGACTTCTCTGTGCAGCACCAGCTCAGGTTCTGACTCCTGTCATCTTACATCACACAGGTGGCATGTGCAGAACTTTAAATAATGTTTGACACGCATAGTGTGACGTAGCAGCAGCAGTCGCCTGAGTTCAGGCAAATCTACTGTTCTCCCTTGACTCCAGCCCTCACACTTCTGTAATACGATCCACGAGTTTGTCCCTATGAGGGTGGTTGCTGGAACTACTGTCCCGTGATTATTAATGAGGCAGGTTCGGGCGCTCTCAAGCAGTGCTGAATGCTCCCCCTTAGCTCCGTGCCACATGCAAGATATGTAGCCAGAGCTAGCTTGGTATCGCGCATAACCATGTTTGTGTGTTTCAATCTTGTGTTTACAAAATGAAAAGCGGCAAGCAAAGGGTAGCAAGCCAAGTGGAATGCAAGCCAGTGGACTGCAAAGGGCAGCAAACCAAACAAACACTACTACATTCCTGGGATAGTGTTTTTTTGGGAAGAGCACATGAGTGGCAGGAAGGATTGATAAAAGGACTCGAGTGGGTGCAGCTGGGGCAGACATATTCCAACGCTGGGAGAGACATCTTTAGGCTGAGATGACCTGGTAAGCAGACAGACTCCAGTGCTGAGGGCCATTTCATGTGGAGCGAGTGCTTATCTACGCAACCCTGGGACAGGACAGGCGAGCAGGCAAAGGAAAGGTCCTGTGCAAATTGAGAAAGAAATATCACCTACAGATTTAGGTAGATATACAATAATTGAGGTACCTGTAGTGTGCCTGAAAGATACTTAGATACAATAGGGTTGTCTCAATGGGTATCTTCCTTCGAACATACGTTGCAGTGTTGGCACAACTGTTGATGTCAAACACGGCACGATCTTGGGCTTCCAACATATGAGAGGTACAAGTGCAGGGTTCACTGCAGAGGCACGCAGCTGCTCCTCTACACCTCATGCTTGCTTCTTCCGTGCACTTGCATTTCTTTCCCTTTATTTTGCGATCACGTAAAAGCATTAAAAATAGGCCCTTGCAGCATTACAGGTGCAAAACCCAATAATGTAAATAGCTATCCTTCATTCCTACTAGAGATTGTGTGGAGTACGGGCATAGCAATATATGGTCGTGACCGCTGCCCACCTTAGAAAGCAAGGGCTACATTACCAAAAATAGATGTAGCTGGCTAGTGAATGGATGTATGGAATCCTGCTGGAATCCAAATTTGAGGGAAAGCTTGCATGAAGTTTGAAAAAGTTTACATTAAGATTGATTTGTAATTCCCCAAAAGTTTAGAAGTGGTATCCTTCTACATAGTATCCAGATGTTCCTAATCTTCAGATTTCTCTATTTAACATGAGAGTATGTATGCTTACTGGGTCTAATGATAGGACCTTTCCTTGCAATGAATTTCATTTAGACGATGGTACTGTGTGGGAGCTCTGAATCTTGCTAAAACGGATATGATGGTGAGCCTCTATGTGTTTGGTAAGACATCAGACTTCTCAACTAACTAGAGGGAACCGGGAAAAACTGACCTTCTGACTCCATATCCACAGTCAGGTCACAAGTCTCAAGGATCCCATGAGCCAAGAGAAATGTTTGTTGTAATATCCTGTGTGGTTCTGGCAAAAGGCAGGAGCACAAGTATTGGACAGAACCTGAGCCCTGTTGCTACAAACGTAACAAGGGACCAAGGGACAATGTAAAGCCTTTGGGCCTCATTACACGGTATGCGGTAACCATGGCGCTATTAGCGCCATGGTTGCTGCCGGTATTTTACTGTGTCCGCCTTGGTGGATGGCGGAATTACCGCCCTACTCCAAGGTGAGCGGGGGTGGTAATTCCCCATTCAACAAGGCACTTCCCCATTCCCATTTTTGCCCCCATAGGGCTCAATGGGAATGGGGAAGGAGCTAATTACGGTACCGCAAATTGCAGTACCGTAATTTGCACCAAGATCCCTTTGCGGGCCCGTTCCTTAACGGCTGGTAAAACCGTTGAGGTCGAGTCCCGCAAAGGGACCTCGTAGTAAGGCAGTAAGGGTTTACCGGTACCGGTGACCTTACCGGTACCGGTAAACCCTTACCGCATTCCATGTAATGAAGCCCTTTGTCTTATCTGAAGTGCAAATAATGCAGTCCAAGTGCATCTTTTGGTGATGGGAATCAACAAGCTGCACAACCTAACCCCTTGTGCACCTGCAAATTACCTTATACCTGCATGATCTTTTTTATCACCTCTGTAATTGTTTCTCTCCATCACCAGAAACCAGGAACAACCACCACTGACCTTCAACCTTGCCAGAAATAGAAAACATTAAATGCTAGTGGCCAGATGTTCAAAGGTGTCTGACCACAAGTGGTCCCTGCCTTCAGATCCGACATGAAAAGCAGTTGAATATCACCAAATGATTACCTTATCTTTATCATTAGGCTGATACCTAACACTATGAGTTCCACAACATCAAGGCCAGTACTCCAAAGCTCGGTGGCAGTGCAAATACGAATTTCTGAAGAAAACACTACTGTGTAAAGTGGGCATCCCCTGTCTTTTTTCCTGCCCAGCATTTGGCGGTCCATCTCCTCACTCAGACAGGGTGGCAGTCCAACCCTCGGCAAACTCCCAAATTGCAAACCTGTTGGGAAACATCTGGTCAGCAGTTGAAGCATAGTTAACAACAGGAGCAAGGGAGGTGACTGTCTTGTGTTAACACCATCTGCATAAGGATTCCAACAGAACAAACCTATTCCAAAATAACTCCCATCTCGTTCATTGGGAATTAACTAAATATACCCAGTCGATTGGAGAAGAACGTCCCTCTAGCAAAGACTCAGAGAAGATGACCAAAGGCACAGGAGGGAAAAAGAAAGACCAGATGAATTCCTTCCCCAGCTCGCAGACTCAAGTGGTGAGCTCCTTGATACTCCCAGGAGCTGATGCACCACGCACGTTAGCAGACAATGCCAGAGAAGACCACTTTCTGATAAAGGTGCAGGCCAGCTTCATGTCAATAAATGTCAAGCTGGATGACATAGTTGCAACAATTGGGTCACTCAAATCGAAGCTGGAGAAGGAGAGCGTACGGATAACCAAGGCCGAAGTCAGAATGAGTGTAACAGAGGATAAGGTGGAACAACATGACTGGGATATAATACACCTGAAGGGAGAATTATCCAAGATGAAAGGCAAATGTGATGACTTGGAATCGAGATCTAGGAGAAATAACGTGCACATCATCAGAATCCCGGAATTGGCCTGTAAAGGCCAAATGAAAATATTTGTGGAGTCACTACTCAGATCCTTTTTACTACTGCCTCATTCTCTGAAAATGTTCTAGTAGAATGTGCACATCGCACCTTGGCCCCAGTCCCTAAACCAGTGCCCCAGCACATTTTTATAGTGAGACGGTTGAATTACATGGATAGAGATCTAATCCTGAAACTGTCGAGAGACCAAGGATTGCTAAGCTACGGGGCAAGCAATATCCACATCTATCCAGACTTTGCATCAGGGTTGCAGGCCCAGAGGAGAACACATGACCCAGTAAAGAGACAACTCAGACTACAATGGATTCAATATGCTTTGATATTCCCGGAAAAACTGCAGATTTGGTACGAAGGCAGGGCACACCTTTTCGAGAACCCTACCGAGGCCTTGAACTATGTCGAATCTTCCATCCCGATCCCACCTCAACTCTGTGATGCAGATCTGAACAGGAACCCGAGACCCGAAAACCAGAGAAGGGATCCCGCAGACTGAGTCACAGGACCTAGGGTATCCTTAATGTTCTGCATTGTGATGTCAAGAAATTAACAGTCACCAATATATATGTTATTAAGTAGCCCAAGCAGCGGCATGCAGCTGACAGCCTTCAGGCGGTAGCTGCAGCTAACGTGCCTCGGGACAATTCCATGAGTTACAAGGGGGTACATCATCTAGTTGGAGTAGATGGTGTGGGTGGCGGGAGGGGGAAGGGTATGTACGAATCCAAGTCCAAGTATGGGGGAAAAATCAGTATGTCACGTTAGTTGAAGGTTGGACAACGTGATGCTAGAATTGTAGGGAATGTTATAACAATGTTGGATGGGGTGTAGGGGAAGAGAAAGGGTTGGCTGAAGAAGTTAAAAGTTGGGAAAATAATGGTCATGTTGAAAGCAATTGTATGATCAATAGGTGTATACGCATCACATTCATTGGTAAAGCTTACCAAATATGGCGGTTAAGGGATCCAAGGGAAAAGGGTTGCAAATTACATTGTTGACCTGGAATGTCTGTGGACTTAATAATCTGGCTAAGGCAAGAAAAGTTAGTTCATATGTTTTGCGGCATGAGCCCAAGATACTAATGTTGCAGGAGATGCACAATTTGGGGAAAGTGAATAAATTTGTTGCACAAAACTGGGGCCCACTATGGTAATATACGGAATACTCCACAAAAGCGCGAGGAGTCCTCACCCTTATTCATCACTCAATGGGCTTCTGGTTCTCTAGGAGCAGTGTGGAGCCTCTGGTTCATTATGTACTAGTATGGGGTGAAGTGGCTGGACATCCGATCTTATTAGTCAATACATATGGACCCAATTTAGATGACCCTATATACAATTGTGGAAATGAGACCTGGGTAATATCTGGTGGATTTTAATACCGTTTTGAATACCAAACTGGACAGATCCTCAGATGCCCATGGGTGCTTACTAGAGCGGCACACACACTACATCAAATCTTGCAGCAACTCTCCCTCATGGATATCTGGAGAACACTTCACCCACAAAGCAGGGAATTCACATATTACTCCTCTGTCCATGACTCAGAGTCCCGTATAGATATTTGGTTATTGAACCCCCAGATTGCCAATATGATTCAGAACTGCATTATCCTCCCATGCACCTTGTCCGACAATTCTCCAGTCTCCATGACCCTGGAGATCACTGATTAACCAGTACAGACGCCATGCTGGAAAATGCCTTCCTCTCTCCTAAGAGGTCCCAGTGTGACCGATGCCCTACACGTTGAAATTACTGAATTTTTCAGAATCAATGAATGATGGGTCCACACCCATTTAGTGCTTTGGGAGACATCCACAATGTTGGTAAGGGGCATTAATATGGCCAAAACCTCTGGTTCCCTTAAAAGGATTAGGTTGGGTGGAAAACCAACTCAGGGAGCTGGAAAACAAATACAGTAGAACACACAAGGAAGAGACCCCGGATACAGGAATTATTTGGCGTATCACAAACTGGCACGGAGGTACGGCGAAGGGGACAAAGCCGGCAGATAAGTGGCTAACCTGGTGAAATATGAGAATCGTTGTAACTCTATCACTGGTGTTCAGGGCCTAGACAGCATTGTGAAGACAGGTGAAAAAGACATTAATGATATATTCATAAGATTGTACTCCACCCTATGCTCTAATTGAGATGAGGTTACAGAGGAGGAGCTCTCCCGATATTTAATGTCCATATAGCTTCCGCCACTTTTGACCGAGATTGGGTTTAACCTGAAACAACCTGTAAAACTAGACGAGATGGTGGGTGCCAGACGGTCATTGGCTTTCGGGGAAGGTGCCTGGGTTGGATGGACTGGAGATCAAACTTTATAAGGAGTTCCATCAGGAACTAGCTCCCGTTCTATTGAGGGTATGAGAGGAATCCATGGAACAAGGTGCACTCCCATAATCAATGCTCAAGGGTATTATCACAGTGTTGCTTAAACCACACAGACCTCCCCATTATGTGGCCTCTTATAGGCCACTGTCATTAATTAATATGGATGCTAAGATATTCACAAAAATCCTTGCTATGGGGCTTCTCCCGATTATGCCCCAACTAGTGCACCCGGATCAGTCGGGCTTCGTTCCCACGAGATCTACGGCTCTGAACCTGCGTCGCCTGTTCGGGGTAATGGCACAGGTGAACCCCCATGCAAGAGCGGTAGTGGCCGCTTTGGATGCCAAAAAAGCCATTTGATTCTGTCTCATGGAGCTACTTATTTTTGGTACTGCAATGTTTTGGAGTAGGCCCAAAATTCTTGAGCTCCGTTCGGCTGCTTTATTCCAATCCGGGAGCAAGAGTCTTAACAAACCAAACACTGTCAGCAATATTCTCCCATGGAAGGGGCACCAGACATGGCTGCCCCTCTCTCCATTATTATTTTCTCTCACTATCGAACCAATGGCTGCGCTGGTTAGGAAGGTACATGGGCACCGAGGGATAAGAATAAATGACCCTGCCAGATTTTTTCATTATACGTGGATGATAATCTCCTATATGTGCGGGACCCTGAACACAATCTGGCCCCAATAATGAATGATATCCATACATTCTCCCGTTACTCGGGATACTGAATAAATGGCGCCAAGTCAGAACTGTTTCCCATTACGCCAATCACTACTCAACCACCTAATATACAGGGGTTCAAATGGTCGCCAGTGCATTTGAGGTACTTGGGTATTATGGTGTTGGGTAACCGACAATCACTGTATACAGACAACTATGAAACCTACTTGCAACAATTGTCCAAAACTCCTGATTTCACTGTATGGATGGGTTGCACTATTGAAGATGGTGGTTCTCCTGAAGTTACTGTAACTCTCTGGTACTGTCCCTCTGTGGCAGGGGCGATCATTTTTCACTAGGCTTAAATCATTAGCCTCTGCATTTGTTTGGGTTTCTGGGGGGGCAATAATCAGTCAGCAAAAATGATCTGAACCATATGCATGTGGGGGTCTTGAAGCACCAGATTTTGAATTGTATTAACTGACATAACATGCCCAATTTGTAAAAAACTTGTACAGCACTGAGGACACAGCCATATACATAACCCAGGGGAAATATGGGGCATCCCCTAGGAATCTTCGTTCGGTTAAATTCAGTGACAGGTATAAGGACTCCTGCACCTTTGACCCTGTAAGTAGAACCGTTAATGCTTGGATTACAATTTTCAAGAAGTTTGGGGTGGAAGTATCCTATAACCGCAAGACACCATTGTGGTGCTTTTCGGGCATTCCCCCCACGTTTGATAAGATGCTACAGATGTCTTGGGCTCACTCAGGACAATTGAAAATAGGTAACATGTACCCAGAGGGGCAATTTGTATCTCAAAACTAATTTGTTAATACTCTAAACTGAGATTGCTGCAATACCACCGAATGCGAACCGCATCCGCAAGAAATGGCCAACATTCCCGATTGAGCCAGATAAGCATGACTGCATAAGTGCCATGGTGTCAAATGATGGTACAAAAACCGGAGTGTCCAGATTATGCAGGTTAATACAATCACACCTTTCCCCCCACAATTCCATTAAAGTAGTGTGGGAAAAACATGTGGGAGCTGCAATTGGGAATGACAAATGGAGCAAATACCGTCAACTTACTAAGTCGGTATCCCTGAATGCTGGGTTGCGGCTGATCCAATTTAAGGTCCTGAACCAATTATACTACCCCCCCCCCCCGCCAGAATGGCCAAGTTCATGTCATATTGTATGGGCGAATGCTTAAAGTGCGGGAGCCTTTCATATGTACTGGTCACGCCCACTGAACTTGGCATTTTGGGTTAAGGTCTCTGAGGCTATAGAGGACATAGTGAACATTCTGTCTTCACTCGCTCCACTCAAATACTTGTTTGGGCATATTGGAAAGACCTCTGAGACTAAAAGAAGATTGATTAATGTTGCATGTGCTGTTGTGAAAAAATGCATATTAAAATGTTTAAAGTCTAAGAATGCTCCCAGCGTTGAGGACTGGTTGCAGGAATTAACCTATGTCAATGAGCGTGAAGAGAAAGGTGTTTTGTCTGTATCCTCAACATGCCAACCTAAAGACATTTGGGCCCCATTCAGGCTGTACTTGAGTGAGGCTTATTCTGACATAGATTGCACTAGGGCTCCTGACAATGCTCACCCGTAAATGTAACTGCTGTTGCACACTTATGGAAATGTTATACACCAAGAATATATGATAGTGAAGAGCTGTGCTTGATACATGACCACTGAATAAATAAAGTTTTATAAATACAAACAATAGTGTTTGTGAATATTGTAACAAATGCCTGAGTTCAGGAGCAGTATCAATCGATCAGTGGCGAACATGCAAACTCAAACATTCCAATGGGGCTCACAGAAGAAATGTACTATAGGGTTTAATCTGAGCATGACCCTTCCAAGAGGGAATGACATTTTGAGAACAATGATGTATATTCTAAGCAAAAGAAGGTATAGCAAAAGGGAATTATTTAATTGCACCAATATTGTAAAGTGGCTCTTTTGTAAATATTGAAACGTGCCTTTCTCAGAAATATTATAGTTACAATAAAAATGTTACATTTATATTACACAACAAAGAACACCCCAAACCCTGAATAACTAGATACATTATTTCCTATTGTACTTTTTGGAATTGTGACTATTGGAAGGGCTTAATTTGTGGGGGGTGCTTCCCAGGGCTCAGTCCTGGCACTTATTTCTGAGCCCCTGCACTTATTGCTGATTCCAACTTGATTATGTTGTGATGTTTTGGCAACTTTATTATTTTAACTAACAGTCAGTTATTCATAGTACTATAACAACAACACTGAAAGGTTCGAAATTGCTGGGAGCTATTTAGCTCATACCTTGACCTTAGGAGAGTTTGGTTACCCTGAAACCAACAGCTACCAGGGACTACTTTGGCTCCCCAGCCCAAGTGGTGCCTTACAAATGTGCCTATGTGATATTAAATTAGAGTGTTTGAAAATGTTAATAAAGAAAAACTAGGACACTTCTAGGACACATTTAAAAAGAAAGGATCATACATAATAGCCAAAACTTTACTGTGCATCACATGTGGAAGTTCGATTTGTGGTGTGCTGTGTACCCACTCCTGGTTACCTAGCCATAGCTCCTGTGTACTGGGTGATGCCTGACACCCAGGAGCTGTTTTTAGCTCCTGCTCATTGAACCTTAATTTCAAGCACACTCCAGTGTGCACCGTCCAGGGCCTCTGCATGCCCTAGCTCATTGTTATTTGTGAACCTGATGAGCCAGGTTCGTCCATTCTCATACATAACAATGAGTTGGATGGTGACACAGTTGGGCACTGATGCTGGCCATGTCTATGCCCTGATCCAATCAGCCTGAAGAACATTGCTGTAAATTCTCTACTGCAATAACAATCAGGGTGGGTTGACAACAACAGAACAATCACCAGCCAGCAGCCCCAACACAGGTGCAACGTCACTGAAAAGGGCAATATCAAAGTGGAGTACCTATCATAAGTGACAACCTATAAAAGGCAATCTTGCTGCAGTGTTTGATAGGCAAAGTTCATCAGTTAAGCAATGACTTTGCCTGCATTTGTCCATCATTTTATCATAAGAGGAAAGCATGTTTGCTCTTTTTTCTGTGGATACATGGTAAACATGTTCCACATGGCAACAATAGCATCAAAGCAAAATGTTAATGATGATGTGTTTTAAAGAAACACTTAAACGTTTTGTTTATTTCAAGCCACAACTAATGTGTTATGTCGATTGATATCTGTAAACCACACCGTTAATCCATCACTGTCAATTAACCAGTGGGAAATTCAGCTTTCCCCACAAATATGTCGGCATAGTATGGAGCAGCCCAGGATAGTATCAACAGTGGGTGGGTAGTTGCCCACCCCAATGTGTAAGAGGTGTGCTAGAACATATTTGGGCCATGGCACTTATTTTCTTACAAATTAAGCACCTGCCTATTAGAAAGGGTGAAGGGACACATAACAATAAGGTGGGTTCTTGGCTGCTCTCCGTAAAATCAAAGAGCATTTTGGGAACATGAGATTGATTACAGATCATTACATTTGGTAAATACGGTTATGATAAAGAGCTGTAGGCTTAGATCACTATGTGCAATGGGCATGATGCTCATTTAATGTTTCACAACTCTCACGCTAACATTAAAGAGTTTGTAGTCATTAACCATACATACGAATTCGGACAGTCTCAGAATTTGACTGTGAGGAAAAAATTGCTGTGACCGTACTCACTCATGCCCAGTACCCAATGTGCAGCCCTGCACATAAACTTTTCCATATAGGCTGGCAGCCTGCCATATCTGTTAATGATTTCTTTATTACAGTAGAGTACTAGTGTCATCCCAAATTACCTGTAATAAGAAAGTCAAATCAATACTGTAACTAAAATAACTGATTACAATTGTGTTGTGTCAATACCTGTGCTCGAGCAAAGTCATAGCAGAATTCCAGCTGCCAATGCAGCTCTAAATAGAAGCTGTGACTACCAATTTTTCGGATTCCTTTCTTGTAAAATAAATGTCTACGACACCCTACACCTATTAATGGATAAGGAATTGTTGATGGTAATGTTTACTTTTAAATAGAGGAAATCAAGAATCTATGTGCATGTTATAAAGTAGTTTAAACCAAAATAAATATTGTTCTGTAGCTCATTACAGACTAGCTGAATAGTAATGTTTTTTTTCTAACCACAGAGATTTTGGATTGATTATATTCATCTTCTACTGATCTGCACACGTGCAGGCATAATGCCATGCATTAAAGGGGAAGACAGTATGGCCTAAGTTATCAAATAAGCCCTATTGTACATATAAAGGCTACTGACATCCCACCTCCGAATTCCCAGGACAAGTAAATCAGCATTCAGTCTCATTCTTCTGTTCAGGCACAGAATTCCTCAATGTCTTTCAACATTCTTAAAAGATATGCGCCTTAACATATATGTGTATAAAAAGCTTACTACTGCATGCTTGCCAGGTCCAAAGTACTGCAATGTTGGCATAAAAAGGAAGTGACGCACACACAGATATTGCCTCTGTAAGAGAATTATGGCATTGTTTTCCGTGTGATAAATTCATATTCGTGACGTCCTCCTACCAGAGCTTACATTAAGCCGCCTTTGATCTTGTTTTCCCACTTTATTTTAGTTTAACAAACATTGCTCAAATGTTCCAGGCGTTAAGACACACCACTGAACAAGATGGCGTCTCCTGTGTTTATGATTTGCACTTGTTCGCACCAGATCTACACAGATTCAAGTTTTGCTTTGGAACATTTTGAGACACTATTGAAAGCCACAGTGTGCAGTCTGGTTAGCAACACTTTAAGGCTTATTCGTTAGTCACGGCGGGTTTGTCAGAAGAGGAATGCACACTCCCAAATTCATACATTTTCGAGTGCTCTCTAATTTCCTTGCCTTCCCCCGGCAGCTGAATTTGCATTTGACTGCATGTCAGCCTATAACACTTACGAAACACCCAACCCTTCTAAGATGTCACGTCTCCTTTCCAGCGGCTCTGTAAATTAAACATCTCTCAGCACCCCGCAGTGGGTTTAAACGCAGCGCGGAAAGAAATAACCTTAAACACCCTCCAAATAAACTTTATTTAAAACGTGCCCACTCCTTTTATGGTAGAATTAGAAGGTGCCAGATGTGACTACAGTAAACTGAGGATATTCTTTTCTTCTGCCATAGGGCATTTGAGACAGGAGGAGTAGTAGTGGCCTCTTTTTCTGCAATATGCATCTCACATGTTTCACCCCTGAGATATGATGGTACAACTGTTTCAGGATGACAAAAAAGTGGCTGGTGCTTCTCAGGGATATGACCCCTAGGTCATGATGCCCTCCCCCTTTTTAATTTCTTTTTGATTACATTTATTTTACATAAAGTTATCTATTTACTTTTGATTTTTTTGTATCAGTGTTTGTTTAATTGCCTTTTTTATACTGGTGTGTAATTATTATATAAAAAATGTTTTTATCAGTATCTGTAGAAATGGTCGAATGGAAAAAATCGAATGGTATACTTGATCGAATTTCGGCTGTATGAAAACGTCATACAAATGAAAATTTCGAACAAATTTACCATTCGGTGCCATTGTAGTGCTCAAGAGGAGCGCGGGTTGTGGGTTGTCCCTGAAGGCAAGTCCCTGTTTACGTTCACACCAGAAAGAATACAACCCTGTAGGGAAAAAGGCCAAGAGATTTCTTGCAAGGATACCAATGTTTAATTGTATAGAATAAAAAGATATCAACAAAGAACTCTGCTGCTCGAGAACGTTCTGGTCTAATTTAGCACAAGCAGAAGCTTAAAAGGCAGTACATTATCATCGCTACACAGTAAAAACTAGCATCGCTGATTGGTGAGACCCTATACATGGGCCTGCTCCATAAGGCTTACCAGGCTTACCAGGCTGCGATTGGCTCTCTTTTCCCCTGTCTGTCTGTTTCAACATGGGTCAGCTGGGCTCATCGATCCAAGGAGCAAAGGTCAGGTTCCTCGTAAGTTACAGTTTCAAGGGGGCTACGATACACTAAGACTACTACTACATCATTGTGGCATGCACCTGGGAGGCTTGGGGAATGGTGCCAGGGGGAAGGGAGAAAGAAATACAGTCTCTCTGACCCACACATTCTGTGCTTTGTTGATATTGCCTCCCACGCACCCAAGGTCTCCACCCTCATTCTGATCTATAATGTATCTTTCCCCGTACCTCGCGTTACAAAAGATGTGTGTATGAGGAGAGGTGAAACGGTCGTACATGCTCAGATCTCCTGTGGTGTGGTCCATGGTTCTGCATAGGCTGGGTGGGGTTTAGAGGTCTACTGATAGTTTGGCTGTGATGAATGGGCGCTGAGAGGAGCCTGGTGTTGTCTCACAGCCTTGCAGTGCGCATTCCTCATTGTGATACTAAATAACTGCAACAGTCAAGGGGGGAAGTTGCTGTGGGAATAAGCAGCGCAGGTTCCTCTATCCTCAGCGTTTTGGGCCTGTTCATGTTTCTCTGTCGGGCCTACTTTTACCGGGCAGCCATGCAGGGCTGCAGAAGTCTTCCATAACTAGAAAATGCTGTCTCTTTATATGCACGCACTACGTCTATGCATCTATAATGGCTGTGATATTGCATCTCGGTGGAGTTGCTTTAACCCGGCCCTTTCCCCCAGCAGATCAGGCTAATCACTCTAAAGCGCCTGGGGGGGATGGGAAAGACTAATTTCCATCCCAACATCCCCCACACCCTTGTTCACTATAATGGTATCACAGGTTGCGGGGTGTCGCCCGCTTCCGATAGGATGCTTTTTTTAAGGTGTGCCGCCAACAGGTAAGTAAGGTGGTCGTGGGGAGCAGGCTGCCAGAAATGTCTGCAGGAGAAAAACACTGACGTCATTTTCGTTCAAATAACTTTTGTTTTTTTCTTCCGCTGACATTTTTCATTCTTGGACAATCGTTTTTTTATCAAGGTCATTGTATTTGCCTAAGAACTATATTACAGCAGCCATCCCATCCCTGCAGGGTGGGGCAAATGGGTGAAAATTAGGCAGACTGTCCCTAATTGTCTGAATTCTGCTATGCCTGAGTCATGGTCCCATGTTTGGTGTGTAGGGCAATGCGTTGGGGGTCATTCATGTAACAAAATGTATTTTGATTATTCATCTCAAAGATTTTTTTACAAAAAATATCTGTTTGCCAAAAGTGCTAAAGATTTTTTTTAAATACATAAATATGTATTAGAATACAAGGCATTTCAAATACAGCACACAACCGACACACAATGAACTGCTAGTGCACCTTTAATCCTGAGGCAAATATCAATGTTCACCAGTCTTTATTACACAAAGTGCCTCTTTTATATGGTTATATTTGTATGTTTCTTAAAAAGGCGTTGTTGGAAAGATATTTTTATTGAACACCGCACATCCCTTAAATCATAAGCCAATGTTCATCTGTCTTTATTTAACACAATGGGATATCTTTTCACAAAATATATTACACCAAATATATTACAATTTTTAAATCTGCGAGTTCATAGTAGGAGATCATTTAGTTTATTTCAACACAACAAACAGATTTACAAAAATATATATATTTTAAGATACAGAGACAAATTAGGATTTACGCTGAAAACAAATTGTTTTTATTTGCAGTTTGCTGTCTTTTACATTGTAAGCCAATGTTCATCACTCCTTATTACACACCATGGGTTACTTTGACACAACATATGATGAGAGGTGATCCTTTCATTTATTTCAACTCAATAACCGTCTTTACAGAAAAATATATATTTTAAGGTGAATAGACAAAACAGGATACGATTTCTAAAAATATTTGTATTTGCAGTCTGACATCTTTGAGAACATAGTCGACAATAAGTGAAGATTCTTTTTTTATTACGCACAAGAACAGTTATTGCCATTATATTGTATTTTTCTCTTGATGGGTGCTAGAGTGCCAGGATCAACTTTCAAGGGTGCCATCTGTGGAAATAACTGTGAGGTCTGGACACTTGGGGGCAGTTTGACAGATCTCTCAGTGTGCATGGATTTAAACAGTCCAGTTTTAGTTCATCCAAGTATTCGCTGTTGGCGGCCTTACCCACCCCTGTGGAGGGCATATTCAGTTTTGCGGCTGCTCTCATGAACACATCTAAAACTCAAAGTTTCTTTTGTCTTGGAAAGGCGTGAATCAATGTCATACCTCATACTAAGTCAAGCAGGCTGGACCCATGTACAGTTTATCCTCAGTATATAAGCTCCCATTTATCTGTCCATGAAATCACATATTTAGCACCTCGGATATGAGCAGTTCTGCATTCTTATTTTAGTGAGGTTTAATGGTTGCCAGCAAGTCTTAAACATGTGCATTAATGTTTGTAGCTAAGACTATGTTGGGAGTAGTACCGGGGCAGCTCAGGCTCAGGATTGATAAGAGTAAAGGTACTTCACCCCTGCTCACCTTGGCATACATAGTTTCATTTTTGTAGAATAGTATTATAAAGGGTCAGCTTGTCATGCTCTGACATGTCTGTACAGTTGATTACCATAGTCATTTCAGAATCCAGGCAGGTCATTGTATTTTACATATATCACAGTCATCATCAGGGGTTGCATGGCATAGATTTTCCAGCTGGTGTCTGGGAACCTGGTGGTGCTTCTCCACATGCTTCTTTGCGTGTTCATTAAAAGGCCTGTGATGAGTGAAATAGCCATGCCCAGCAGGCTACCTATAAAGACCCTCAACTGTTTCACCAATTTATTTTAGATTTAAGAGTGGTTATTTTGTTACTGAGCTTCTTGATCACTGTAGTTTTCTTTTCAAAAGCTCTTTTCAAAAGCTGAACGTGTCTAGGGGATAGTGGCAAATTGCCTTTAAGGACATTAGGGGAGATCTCTGGAATGGCATTCACCAATTCATCGGAGGCTTAGCAGAGGAGAGGTTTTCTCTGCTGTGGAGAAGCGGTAGCTGGAAGATGTAAAACTCCAAGGGTTCACCGTGATCGTACTAGCCTGTCAGAAGAGGGCACACATCAATCAGGAATGATGGGTTCATGTGCAGGGGCATTGGTTTTTATAACCAACCCCTGGTTTCTTAAAGATGTAGATCATAGTGATGTCAGGAGGGTAAAGCCCCATGTACAGCCCATAATCCTCTGGAGTGCTGGCTTTTAAATCAACTAATAGATAACCATAGGGCATTTTGGTGGCATCTTTAAAGGATTCTAAAAAGAATTGTAGTTTGGAGGGGTCCATCTGTCTAACCAACACATTAATCTGTCATCAGAGGGATTTTTAAATTATGTAGGAAACATTAAGGTTCATAAATCACAGACCCTACCAAAATAAATTTTGTGACACATAGAACATGGACATTTTCTATGGTGCAGATATTGTGTGAACACCATCTCAATCTCTGGGTTATCAGAGGCCTCACCCATGAGGTCATCTACTATCACGAGGTTCATAAGGTCAAGAGGGAAAAGACTGGTGTCCTTACATGTTGTTGGCATCCCCACAACAAATCTTATTAGCAGTATCTTCCTAGATAGTTTCTTACGTATCTTTTTCTAACACAAGTATATCCCAACGATGTTGGTCGGCTTGGATAAATGCATGCTGACCGCATTTTCTTAAATATTTTTCCCATACTTAGACAGTCCCACTAGAATGCATGAGAATGAGTGCTGTTAAGGGCATTCCATGTTAAGAGGGTGAAGAATGGTCTGATACTAACTCTGTCAATACCTGAAAGAGAGTGTTTTATAGACAGATATCAGAACTCTATTATCAAATACAACACGTGGAGTCTTGTGCAAGAGTTCTGCTGTTGTCTACTACTGTTTCTTAACTCTGATGATGTTAAAAATGGTCAATAGCTATTGAGTTTTCAAGTCCTGGAGCACCAGCTCTCTCATATTCGTAGACCATCTGTTTAAGCTCTCAAACTTTATCTTAATGCTGTTACAGACATTTAAAGTAATACATTTAATCTTTATGCATGCCTTACCTGTAAAAGTATGAAAGACATAGTACGTTGAGCTTGCCGTGACAAATTCAACAATGTGCTCAACTAGATTGCTTGTCATTTTACTAAGATAGTACAAGAAAGGGGGACTCGGTTCATCCGCAGCCATCACAAAAATCACAGAGTGTGTATCGTGATATAGGCACCTTTCCTGCAGCTGATCCATAACATTGTGCAGCTCCAAATGCTACTAGGCATATGGAATTATGTTGACAAAGATCTGTTTCCTTATCTCGCTACAGGTACAACATAGTGGAAAACGTTTTTCATTGGTTGCTGTCTCTCAGGAGAATTTGATCAGGAGTTTTTGCCTATTTCCAATGATTTTGCTATATATATCAGAATGCTCCTCTTTAGCTTTCACAATGAAGACTGTGAGTCTTACAGTACCATAAATGAGGATCTCAACTTTACTCTGCAACATGTCCTGAATTTGCTTGAGAAAGCTCTTAGGATCTAAAAGTGTTTTAGATCGGTACTTGATGAAAAGAGTGAAGCTCAGATTCCCTCCACTCAAGCCATGCTGTACAAAAACATCTGGACCATTGTACAATAGAATTCTTTTTAAGAGGCCCTGCATCACAATATAAATATGTCCTCTGCCCTGAAGAACAATGTTATCCTATTTAAATTAACAAAATGGAACTTTTCAGAGTTTTCAATGCCTTGTTTCTCTTATTAATTAATGGGAAAATGATGACATTCTCTAAAAAAAAAAAAAAACACTATTTTCTTTACCCCCACTTAGACTACTGTCCCTCGTTGTTGGTGCTACAGTGGTACTGTGGGGTAGAGATAATAAGAAACCGCCAAAAAGCTCAAAATCATTTTAGATTTGTGCCTAAATATTTTTCTAGATCGCTTCAAATTGCCACCTAAATTTTGATATACAAGATGGACGGTTGCCCATTTTCAAGCTGTCCTGTGTCTTTCAGCAGTCCAACAAATCAGCGTTAACCTTAAAGATAGCTGTGACAAAGTGTTTGAGTCTGTATCTAGTTGTTTTGGTTCAAATTGTTTATTATAGAGAGCTGGCCACTGTTCCTCCTATGGGCTTCATCTTTTCTAAGTGTCCTCAATCATATTAACATGCTTTAGTCAAATTCTGCTGTCTAAGGAAATATTGCGTCTCACTTACCAATGCTGGTTTTCAATGCTAAAACCTTCTAAATTGCTCAAAAGGTCCTGTGAACCTGTGAATGGATATGCTTACTCCTATTGTCTACGTACTGCAGGATGTCTAAGAAACAATGAGTACTTTAGGCTGTGTGCACAAATGAAGCTTGACATCTTAAATGTGCAATCAGTTTTGCCACATTTTTACTCTTTCCCTATTTGGTATTTTTATTTCTACACTTGCCTTAAAAGTGTATTCTCTTGGTGTGTGTGTTTCCACGACCAGGGGGTATATTATCCACAGAGCATTGTGTTTCACCATAGCGCTAGGGCATCTGAGGTATGTACTTGTCTGGACTTGTCTGGACCCACTAATAACGATTCAGGACCCGATTCTCAAGTTGGTGCAGTGAGTGTGCTAAAGAGCATGAATCATTGCACCAAACCTGGGCGCCCAGGCTCCACCACTATTCTCAAGAGGGCCCGGGCATCCTAGTAATGCACAACAGTGCACTGTGGTCATTGCGTCTGTTTTTGGGCATAATGGGTGCAATGCAAAAATTCCAGCAGCACTTTTGTAAAATAACAATGTAATCGTGAACAGGGGTGTTCAGGAACACTTTTTGTTTCCTTAGAAACATTTGAGCCTCAGTCGGAGCCCCTAGCTACTGCTAATGCAGCCCCGAATCCAAGCTGCCAATAAAACTAGTGGAATAATTAAACAACTATTGTCACCCTAACAGCAGCTTCAATGTTCTATCCTGCCCTGACACAGCATACAACGTTGAAGCTGCTTACTTCACTGGTTTGCCCACCCACCTGCACTGCGACCGGCTTCTTGTGGAACTCCTCCACAATACTGACACCGAAATGGTACTGTATATGTGCTCCACTTTAGCGTCCATTTAAAAGTGGAGGAGTGCCACAAGAATACCTGATTTAAGTGGCAGGTAAAAAATGTGCCGGTTGCTAGGTTGGTTTCCCACCCATCCTAGCAACCACCACATACATTGCGAAAGTGGTGCATTCATACCGACTTCGGAAGAATGCGCCACCTTCAGAATAGGTCTAAAGTACTGAAAAGGTTGTTAACCCTTTTAGCAACCTTTTCAGTACTTAACACCTACCTGAGAATCAGGGACCTCAGATTGATCAGAGTCCTCCTCTGCTTCAGCTAGCCACAGCCAATCCCACATCTTTAAGGGGGAGCATGTTCTGACTCTGCCCTAGCTTGAATAAGGGAAGGCACCTTGCTGATTAATCGATGGCATCAACAGCCATGACGATAAGGCTCTGAACACCAGCTGCAACCTCTGTTCTTGTTACTAAAAGCAAGGGCTTGTTGTAGACTAGGGGCTCTTGAAGGGCACTGTTACCTGCTGTGGGATCAAGGCTGTTGGTGTCAAAACAGGCATTCTAAAACGAATTCATCAATGGCATCCATGCTAGTCAGATTATATAACAGGGTGACCAATTCCGGAGCTATTTGAGTGGGGTGTGGTATCAATTAATTATCGGCTGCATGCCCCTGCAGCATGTCCAACATCGGCCTTGTTATGGCAGGATCCCTACTGAAGTATGTTACGAGCTGTGGTGCTGTTTAAAGTGATAGCGGTAGGTTTATCCCAGAAACGGAAATTGTAACTCTGTTCCCTACACATGAGACACTTGAAAACACAGTCTGGTCTGTCGCCCCATTGTATCAATGGGCCTAATATTACCACTCACTGTAAATCTAAGAGGCATCAGTAAGGGAGGCATGTTGGTTCTTGGGGATTCCTTATATTCAGCTTTCCTCACCCCTGAAAAGAAACACAAAAGAAAAATAAATAGGGTCTAATTTAAAGCATCAATGGGCATCATTATCGGGCGGTAGCTGTGCCGGTAAAACCGGCACGGCTGCCACAAGAATAATTTTCTTTCTGGTGCCCAGGAATGGCCAGTTACCGGGGCATTACAGCCTTGCTGGACCCGGTAATTGCCCATTTCCGGGCACCGGTAAAAAAAGCTCCCCATTCGAGCCCCATAGGGCTCAATGGGAATGGGGAGGTCGGATGCACCGGCACTATTCGTGAATGGTTCCGGTGCATCCAACATGGTCTGCTTGCGGGTGCCGGTCTGTCCAACAGGTGAGACCTGGCGGCTGAAAAGACACCCGCGAGAGAACTCGTAGTTTGCCGGTCCGGTAACTACGGTACCAGCAAGCTTACCTGTGCTGTAGTTACTGGACGAGCAAGCTTATAATGAAGCCCAATGTTTCCTCCACCTAACTCACTGAATCTCTTCAACAACAGTCCTACTGATCTGAAGGTTGGCTGACAGCTAACTAGAATACTAGAACTGATGTTATTTCCATCATGTGTGCTAACTTTTAGTTTTAGTGGTTTTCAGGGCAAGTATCACTGATATATCCAATGCCTGCAGTAAACGTGGCACTTTCTGTTCTGGCCACTTCGATGTAGGCCATTTGTGTTTTTGTAAAGCTGTAAAAAATAAATAATAATAATAATAATTACAGGGTCATACTTACAACTTCAAAATTCTTCCACAACTGTCTGACTGATCTATAGGTGTAACTCTAACTAGAACTTGTGCAGCTTAGAGCAGTTGTGCTAATTGTAAGTCGTAATGGTGTGGGAGGTGACTACTGCTTCTACTGCTTTTTTGCACTGGTATACACTGCTCAGAAAATGGACCGTTTTTTAAAAATTCAGGGGTTGGGTTTCCAGACTTTGTGGCCAGCACTGAATCGAGCGCCTGATATAAGAAAGCGAATGTCACTCTGCTCAGTACCTGGTCCAATTCTAGAAACCCATCATATGCTGAAAGAATTAGAAACACAACATATCACCCTCACAATAACATGCTAAATACTGTCACCTGTTTCATGTATTTAATGCGCCTGAGTTTTATACCTACAGAACACCGGCCTTGAAGAGTGCTATGTCCTGGTTTAAAGATATAGGAAGAAAAACATGCATATGAAAATAGTTTACTCTGGGCACATACAAAAAAAAGCGAATAATACCAAATTAAAAAAATGACATAATAAAATGAAAAAACAAATCAATCATTAATTTGATATAAAAAGAAAACTATTGATTGTAAAAATAGATTTAAAAAATCATATCATAAAAACGTAACGTGCCGATGAAAGATGAATAGAGGACAAAGAATGTGGAGGACAAAGGGGGAGAAAGCGGGGAGAAAAGGAGGGAGGGTAGCAGGCAAAAAAAAAACAGTAAAGAAGGGCAACATTTGAGAAGCAGAGAAAGATACAGCCATCGTTTTTTATTTAAACGCACGTTACTGATAGGTCATATACATGATACATGATAGGGAATTCCCAATGCGATGATTTACAGAAATCTAATAAGGATGCCCCTGTCGTTGTAACCCCTGAAGACTATGAGGAACAATTTCCCTTGGAAAAACGGTCGGTGTACATCGACAGCGCGACTACTAAAACTACTTTGCCCGGAAACAACATGGATTCCAAAATTAAACCAGTATACATGTCCGTCAAAGAAGCGAATGAAAGATCCTCAAAGGATTGGGAAATTGTTGACTGTAACTCTAATCAAAGTCTTGATAGTGATGAAATAAAAAAAATAATGGGAACTGAGCAATTCGATACGTGTACTGCAGATGTATCTATTTTAGCCCCGGCAATTGAAATAGAATTAGGCAAACGGATTCGTCTATCCTATGAACCCTCAACTCCTGTCAATAGAAGTAAGTACGGGATTGAGAATGTATTCCTATTTAATAATCCCCCAGCATACACCTACTCGGTGCCTTCACACTCTAGTGCACAAAAGGAAGCACGTATCCTTGGGGGAACTAATACTCCAAGTAATAACAACATAGGAGGGCCCCCCTTGATGGTAAATAGCTCCCCGATCACGGAACAACCAACGATCCCTACTTGCCAATATCCTTCTAGACACGAAGGAAACAGAGCACCTAGTTTTGATTCCAATGAGTCTACCCATTGTAAGCCCCATCCACAGCCCAACTGTCCTACCGCTGAACAAGAAAACTGGAATGCCGAATTGCAACATTCCATCGAATCTTTTCCGGTCATGACCAGAATTCTCAACTTACTTGATAAAGGCCATGAGCAAACTCATGAGGCAATAAAATTCCTACAGATTCAAATGTCTGACCTCATGAGTTCTCTTGCAAAAATGGAGGGCATGTTATTCGCCTGTCATATGTTTTCTTCCATCATAAACAAAAAAGATTCGATGGTCCATGTTCAAACTACAGGCACTCAAACAAAATTGTTCTCTGAAGTAGTGACAGAAGAACCATCCATTATATTAGAAAATCGGAAGGTTGTGAACCTAAAGCCAGTGAACGCGGAAAATACCAGTGAACCTAACCTTGCTGTTTTGACTATCCTTGTAAAGGAAATGGCTACTAATCTTGCCATACTCTCCAAGACAATCAACAAGGATTCGCTGATGACTCCATGTGAAGAGAAAGGAGCTTCCCCAGATAGTCCTTCAGCTCTAACAGATTTCATTGATCTCTCTGGAACAGATCATATCCTTCAGGAAGCAACTGAAACACACGATATTGAGGAGGTGCATGATCAAACTCCTCCCATTGCCCTTACTAGAAAACAAAGAAGAGCTCTGGCACGTGCTCAAAAGAGAAATCTTCTCGCCAAATTACAAAAGGGAAAACAGGAAAAAAAAACAAAGAATCAATCATGTGATAAAAACGATACTCATAATACACACATTAAAGATATCTGTAATCTTTCAGAGGGAGATAACATCATTGATTTAAATCAGTTGAGCGAGGAATCTAAGGCCCTGTTGAATCTTCCAGAGCCAGACTTGAACACTGTAACTACCAAAGTCCCCTGCAAATCTCTACTAAAAAACAAAAAAATTAAAGAAAACGAGGACTCGACTAATGAACCAGCTTGGCAAGAACCTAACAAATCACGATTTAATGTAAACAAGGGAAAAGATAATGAGGAGAAAGGTCATATTGATCTCGGGGTGGTGGCTAACCCAATAGTTGGGCCCCCACACTGCGTTCAAACTGACCTCTCCAAATATTATCCATTGTTGAAAATTAAAAAAACTGCGAAAGTGATTTTGGGTAATGCCAATGGACAAAGAGAAAATAAAATACTTACTTGTCCTAATCATCCTACTGAATCCCAAAAAAAAAATTTTGGGGGTGTAAGTTCAAGCGAGCCGGAAGAAATAGCCTCAGTTAACAAAGTTGACCCCCGAAAACAACTAATTACTCACGAAACTGAGAGCTTAGTTCATCAAAATACTAGCCCAAAGTTACCAATCCTGAGTTTGCAGCGTCTACAAGCCAACGAGCGCTCCAAATTGACCAATCTGAAATCCACTACGGATAATCGGGAATCCCTGACTGACCATAATTGTGGCGACCTAAAATCTGCTATTATTATGGGTTGGGAAAGTGATGAAGCCCGCTATGGAAAGGCTCGCTTGAACCGCACCTTTATGATGACTGTTTTTCAGGATATCCCTGCCCTACGAAATATTAGATCTGACGACATAGATTGGGTGAAATTGGCTGACATTAATAACAACCGAATGATTTGTAAATTTATGTCTCCTTTTATTATGAAGATGTTATGGGATCATTCTGATGACTTGGCAATTATTGGATTAACTTCATCATTTTTTTCATCTTTTGACGATGCACAAAGTTATCTAGAACCTACTCCCCTGAGCGTTGAAAGCGTTTCTGATAATTTAACCCAGGGTACTCCTGTAAATATTGATGTTAACACTATGAAACAATTCATGTCATTCATGTCTGCTTTAAAGGAGATGTCTTGGAGGGACCCCATTAACACCACGCAAGCGAATCAGCAAAAGGCAATGAAACACTCGTAGCCCTCTGCGTCTCCACATTATTTCATGGAATTCTTGTGGTATAAATAACTTCAAGAAATGGTATCACCTAAATCAGCTTAATCGACCTGATCTTATTTTTATTCAAGAGACCATGAATCAATCTTCCTTCTTTATAGATGGATTCTCAGCACATATTCAGACTGCTAAGCGAGGCAGCGAAGGTCGTCCTTCTGGCGGCCTGGCCATATTGGTTAATACTGCCCTTGAATGCTCTTTGGAAAAGATTAGCAGTTCAGATTCCATCTTAGCAATCATTATGAAAGACGATTTGGATCCCTCTATTATTCTCTTATTGGTATGTATTTATTGGAATAAATTGTCCATACCAATTGAGACCATTATTGAGGAAATGCATGATGTATTAGAAAAGGGATTGATTTCATATCCCACGGCGAAAATTATCGTAGGTGGTGACTTCAACTGCTACTGCTATGAAATAGGTGTTCATAAAAACGCAATTAGGGATAAGCACTCAATTATGTCCCTTAAGTTCGGCAATGTATGGAATTCCTTTTTCCTTGAATGGGATATTCAAACTCCTTACTTTGCTCTCAACGATTATTCCTATACATGGACTAGAGCAAATCTCAATTCTCTCATCGATTATTTTTTTATTTCTTCGAGTCTATACTCGAATATAGATGCTCTTAAAATTATTGATCCATTCCTAGGAGACCATATGATCATTTCCATGCAGTTGAATATTCCTTTGGCTCGTTTCAAAGATAATTCTCTTCTTTCTTTAGTAGAAATTGATAGGCCCCACCACACAGTGAGATGGAATCCTAAAGTGTGTGCAATATTTATTCGGAATCTAGAATGTGATCCCGGTATCTTCTTATACCAATCACCATTGAGCCCTTCACTTATTCACTTAGATCATCTAAATTCTATCAGAATTCAAATCCACTTAGAAGCTATGCTTCACTCAAGGGATAATCACGAAAAAACTATCCAAGTCCATGCGCACAAATTTAATAGTCAAGTCGCTCATTTAAAATCCCAAAAAAGTCACGCAATTCGTCAGATTAATAGAACTTTTCCTTATGACCTTGCTCGTGATAAATTGATTAAAGCAGTCAGACAAAGATTTCGTAATAAATTAAAATGGCTAAAAAGACATCTTCTCTACGCAGACAATCAAAAATTATTTTACCACTTACTAAAGCATGACTCTAGGAAAACCTGGAATACTCTTCGTTCCATTACCTCGGAAAACTCAACTAACTTTGATTCTGTTATTCCCGCCGAAAATTGGGTATCGTATATAAAACGCAAATATACTATGCCCGAGCGTTTTCAATTTCTCAGGGGTAGTGAACCATGCTTGGAACTTGACCTCTTTACATTATGGTCCATAGAAGACATCATAGTTGCCATTGGTCGATTGAAATCTTCTAAAGCACCTGGTCCCGATGGTATTCCATCTTGTGTGTATAAATCGAACCCAGTATTCTGGGCCCATATCCTTAAAATCAAATTCGATCTGATCTTACAAACAGGACATATCCCCACTACATGGTCCTCTGCGTATGTCATTCCAATTTACAAAAAGGGCTCTCCGGATTGTCCCTCCAACTATCGGCCGATTGCCTTAACTGACGCCTCTTCCAAAATATTTTCTATTTTACTCATTCAACAACTACAAACTTATATGGATGAAAAAAATATGTTGTCTATTTATCAGGGAGGATTTAGAAAACTCATTGGTTGTCAGCTAAATGCCACAGTTCTAGCCCATCTTCAGGCTCATTCCTTGGCTAGTCACTCAGGCCCAATTTATATGGCTAGTTTGGATTTGACTGCAGCATTTGATTGTGTTATTCGAGAAGTCTTGTGGAAAAAAATGATCCAACTTGGTATCCCGACTAAATTAGTTGCTTTGATTGCAATTCTACACAACAATACAAATTATCGCATGCGTCTCACTAAGGAAGGAGCCCTGACTGACCCCATTCCTACTGAGATCGGGGTGAAACAAGGCTGCAACTTGGCAGCGATATTGTTCAATTTGTACTTGTTAGGATTGGACGAGAAATGGACTGCGGGGGAATGCTATTCTGTAAAGCTCGGTTCCCTGAACTTAGATTGGTTAGGCTTTGCTGACGATTTACTATTTTTCGATCGAATGCCCTTTGGTCTCCAACGAAAGTTGGATTTATTCTTGGAATTTGCATATAATCATAATCTTACGCCTAATCCAACGAAAACTTTTATAATGATTTTTTCCCAAAAAAATTCAAGATGTCATCGTTATTCCTGGCATATAAACAATATCAAAATTGAATGTTCTTCGATGCTTCACTATTTGGGATATCCGTTAGCTGATCAATATTCAATTACAATGTGGAAAAACTATCTTAACCAAAAAGTTAGGGGGCTGACATCTCAGATGAAAATTATCCATCAGAAATATTGTATGTTTTCCTTAATACCTTTAATTCAATTTTATCTGCAGAAGGTTGAACCTATTATTCTATATTCCCTGGACATCTGCACATATGATTTAGATGCCTATCTAAATACTTTACAGGGGAAATTATGGAAAACAGTTCTGGGACTATCAATGTCGATTCCTAATGTGATGATCTGCCACGAACTAAACTTATTACAATTGTCAGTAAAACACACATGGCGTAAAATTATCAATCTAACTAAGATCTATAATCCACCGAAAAATACTCTTTATGTTAATCTGAAACAATTAATATCTGAATCTTACATCAAATCACTCATTACTTACTCGCTTAAACTTACTAAAATATTACATCTTATTAATGAAACGCCGTTATCCATGAGTATGCGGTTACCAAGCCAAAAACTGAAATTTCAAAGATTTTTTTGGTGTATAATGCTTGATGAAATGGGTAAATATCCCTCCTTCAAAGAATACAATGAAGTTCGCGGTAGATGGGGAACCCGAATAAAATATCTTTTACAGTTCCCTTCAGCTCGCTCAAGAAATACTTATATGCGCTTTCGTTTCAACCAATTTCATACCCGTGAACGACTCAAACACTGGACTGGTTATCTAAATAGTAACTCTGATACTAGTTGCCGTTTCTGTAGAAACTGCATAGTACGTGAAACTCTTAAACACTTAGTGATTAGCTGTCCATTCTTTGAAGACATTCGTATTCAATCTTTTGAGTATTTTTACTCTAATTGTGCAATCACAAAGGAACTCCTATGGAAACGCTGTATGGAAGGTTTCAGTCAGAATCTTATTCTCCGCCTAACCAACTTGCTGGCAGTAATAGAATCGAAGTTGGCAGAAGACCTGTAGGCCAAACAAAAAACAAGTAAATTCCATTAGTAGCTCGGGTAGATGGGTGAGAACGAACATTTAATATAACTATATCAAATGGCATTATTATGACCTCCTGATAATCACATAAAGTCCCGAATAGTAACCTTATTCCTTGAATGCTAATTGGATACTTACTGGATGTTGTTTCAGAACTCTTTTGATAGGGCTTATGTCTCTATTCCCTCTCAAATTGTATTTCTCAATTTTCTAGTTTTATTATTCAAATTGAAATTCGGTATTATCCTTTTCTTGCTTATTCAAAATAACGTCAAAGTTTGTTTGTGTGGATTTGCCTTCTTTTTCTTTTAACTGTTAAAGTGCTATGTTATGTTTTAAATTATTGGTGTTTAGAATTTTTATTATTATGCTAATCGATTTGTAAAGGTTTTTACTTCAATAAACCAAATACAATAAAAAAAAAAAAAAAAAGATAGGTCAACTAATCTAAAAAAAACAAACAGAGCTTCACATAATGCATACCTTATAATGACCATCTATAGCACATTTGGTCAAAAATCAAGACTGCCTTTTGAAAAATTAATTAACGTTGTATTGTGCTTGAAAGGATGCATGGACCCTATGATGTAAGGGAGAATGCTGTGGGAATGTTGTGGTATGAGTGAGAGAATGTTCTGTGTAAATGTTCTACAGTCAGGCAGTTTTAGAGAGCGTGATTAGATGGTGGGTGCCAGTGGGGTCCTACGAGACATCTTAATGTAACTTGATGTAACTATAATAAAGCAACATACTGGTAACTTACTTGAAATGCCTGCAAACCTGCTTTATATCAATTACATCACAACCACTGACATGCTGGGAGGAGAGGGCAGGAGCCTTCTCTCCCTAACCTGCTTCCTGAAATCCAGAGAAATGCACCGCTGCTATTACTGCACCCGAAAGTAATATTAGCGAAGTATTTGTTTTGCTTAAATTGTAAAGGTTATTTGATTAACCAAAAACAATAAAATAAAAAAATGACTGCACCCGACGGTGAGCTGGCAAGCTCCGAGAGCACCGAAATATTATTTTTTAGTGCCATTAATTCCTCATCAGTGCTCCGAAGCGCGCTGCGCTTCGAATCCAGGGATGTCACTGCTTGTCTGGGCCCACAGCTGCTGCTGTGCTCACCTGGCCCATTGGAATCCATTGCCAGCAACTAGTCAACGGCCGCGCCACGCAGTGCCCATGCATAGGAGGCGCTCTGACATCTTTGAGCTCCATCCACGGATTGGCTGGCACACACTATTTCCGCCCTCTACCATCACCGGTAACTGTGAATAAGGGCCTATCTGTGCCCTGGAGATCACACAGCCACCGACATGCCGGGAGGAGAGTGCAGGAGCAAGCTCCAATGAGGAGCACTGAAATATTCTTTTTAGTGCCGTTAATTTCTGATCAGTGCTCCGAAGTGCGCTGCACTTCGAATCAGGGATTTCACTGCTTATTTGTGCCCACAGCTGCTGCTGTGCTCACCTGGCACATTGGAATCCATTGCCAGCAATGTGGTCAATGACCGCCCCATGCACCGCCCATTTGTTGGAGGCGCTCTGACATAATTCAGCTCCAGTCACGGATTGGCTGGCGCACACTATTTACACCCACCACCATCACCGGCAGGCAGAAGCCAGCAGTGTGTACAAGGACCGTGGATAAGGGCCTGTCTGTGCCTGTCCATGGCGGTACGCCGGCCGTCACCTGGACTCGCTGACCGCCCAACCTCGATCTGCTACACTCCTCATTGGTCCGACCATGCCTGCCCACATCCTGATCTTAAAAGAGCCCCCTGTCTGCCCGCACACACGTGCCCCCCTGGCACCCAGGAGCCATACATTTTGCATACCTGTGTTGTTTTTACTACCCTCACGAAGGTATAGCATTCCTGATCCTATTTTTTAGTCCATGTTAGGATCTGCAATATCAGGCTCTAGGTGCCATATCTGTACTGCGCAAACGACCTCCACTAACCCTTCTAACTCACTCCTGAGCTCCTGCACTCAGCGGCATAGGATATCATCTTTCCAGCATCTTATCACACCCTAAACCGGCCATCACCATTATGACGTTGTTTGCTTGACGTGGCCACCCCACCCAAGGGTACCCTAATGCATATGTACCCGCCATTGGTGCACTGACATTGTTAAGTTTGCACTGCCCATTGTTACTGCATATTGTTTGCACATGCTTGCCATTGGTACACTGATTTGCCATGTCCGCATTGCCACTGTCACCTTAATTGCATACGTGCTGGTCTCTATACACTGCATCCTTGTGCTTAGGGTCAACCACATGCCCATCTGCTGCCCCCTAACTACCTGCTAGTTGCCCTCTGTTGTTAGCATATAAGACTATTGTCTTTTTTTAATTCTAACTCGCCTCCTTTTGTCATTTGCCTCATTTATCTGTTGTGTACTCCATTGCCACCTGCTCCATTTATCAACTGTGTACTCCATTTCCCTTTGCCTCATCTATTAATTGTGTACTCCATTGTCACTTGCCTCATCTATTAATTGTGTACTCCATTGCCATTGGCCTCATTTATTAATTGTGTACTCCATTGCCACTTGCCTCATCTATTAATTGTCTACGCTACTGCCACTTGCCTCTTCTATTAATTTTTTACTCCACTGCCACTTGCGTCATTTATTAATTGTGCACTCCCCTGCCACCTGCCTCATTCATCAACTGTGTATGCCACTGCTATGACCTCTAACTTATTCCCTGTTGTGAAATTACGTTCTGCCTACTGCAGGACACTTCCTTACCTAGATCAATTCACAGTGTCTCCCTTGTCACCAATGTATTCCAGGACTGCTCATCGGACATTAGACACACACACTGCAGAACTCACATCCCTTCACACTTACCCATCACTTGGTGCTAGCACTAGTGTTTGCCCTTATCACTCACCTCAACCTTACCCCACTCCAATACTCACTCATGTGAAGGGGGTACCACTACCCTCTCCCACCTACACCACACTCTCCCTGCTCAATTAGCCTCCTCCAGTCGCCTCTTTGACATAACCTGCGCCCCGGCCAACATAGCATCCAGACTTTCCAGGCTCAGGTACCGCACTAAACCTCTACAACACTAGAACCTCCCCAGGCCTATTGCTATGAGGAGTCTTAGGCTGGGCATTTGTAAACACTGCACCTATGTCACCAAGTACACTATAGCCAAAGACTCTGACGTCTTTGCAGTAATATCACCTAATATTCCTTCCCCATGGACTCCCACCTCTTCGAATACTCCCGCACACACATGCAAACTTCACGCCACCAAACCAGCTAACTCACCCCTCTCCTGGGACTGCTGTCCCTCAATCTAAAGCTTCTCAATGCACTCTCCCATGCAAGAAGAGCATACCCCCACCCACCCTTAAATGTGCACTCATTAATGTACGCTCCCTCCCCTGCCATGCTTTGGAGATCCACATCCTTACCATCCACAACCTAGACTTACTTGCCATCACAAAAACATGGCTTTATGAAGCGTCCGGTCCAGCTACCTCACTAGCCCTCCCACTGGGCTACACCATCCTCCGACAAGGACATCTCTTCCATTTATTAGGATGTAACCGTCCTACTCAGCAACCTCAACTTAGGCCTCTATGATCCCAAAGATAAAGCGGCCTTAGCCCTAACTAAAGAACTCAATGATATGGGATTCTTACAAAAAGTCACGAGCCCAACTCATTGCAAAGGTCGCACCCACGACTGGGTGGCTGACTACAACTGCCCCACCATTATCAGCTCCATCACTGTATACCCTTGGACAGATCATAAATGTATTCAATTCACCATTCCTACTGCCCTAACCACCAAAGCTCTCACCTATGCTCCACCAGCTCAGGCAACAAGGTCAGAAAAATTAACTAAGGACAACCTTCGTCCTTTTCTGGAAGTCTGTGAACTCAAGCCTCCATTCTTTAGTGACCCCTCCACACATGCAGATAGTTACACTGACACTCTCACCAAAGCAATTGACGCTGTAGCTCCGATCGAAAATAAATAAGAGAAAAAATCTATGCACGTCAATGCCTGGTTCTCTGATGAATTACAAGCCCTACGCACCAGTAAACGTAACACTCTGGCAATCCAAGCCGAGTGATTCCACCAAGGAAGACTTCAAACGGCTATGCGCACAATACAAAGAAGCGATTACTCAAGCCAAGTCTCTCTCCTTCAACTCACAGATTTCTAAGGCCAATTCTCAACCCAAGGAAATGTTCACCATTTTCAGAGACCTTATCACCCCTCCTCCAGCCCCAACGAGATTGTGAAAGATGAAACGTGGTGCTCTAGCATACATGCAGCCTTGCTCAGCAAAATATAACTAGTCCAAGAAAAACATCAGGTGCAATTCAAAACCCTACCCAACCACGACCAACTTCCCCCGCCCACCACCTATCCCATGACTCCATTAACCCGGTCAGTCACTGAATTGGAAGTCATTGGTCTCCTCCAAGATCTTAAACCATCCATGTGCAAACAAGACATTTGCCCTCCTAATATTGTTAAGGAATACGCTGACTCCCTTGCACCTCTCCTAACGGCATTCATTAATGCCTCATTTACCACAGGGTCCGTCCCCTCCAGCCTTAAAGAAGCTTGGGTATGCCCTCTACTAAAAAAAAAAAAACCTAGACCCCACCTCGCCAAACAACTACCGACCCATCACCACCGTCCCGTTCCTCCTCAAAATCTTGGACATAGCGGAACACATCCAAATTCTACACTTCCTTGCATCAAACGACATCATCGGTAAGAGACAATCAGGGATCCGCAAAGGCCATGGCACAGAAACTGCCCTCTTAGACAGTAGCTCTCCTCCTACACTTGACCTTTTGGCCACCTTTGATCTTGTGGACCAGAAGATTCTCACCTTGCACCTCATTCACGCAGCATAATTCTCCAATGAGGCTTCCTCGTGGATCACTTTCTTCCTAAAAGGAAGAGCTATGAAGGTTTTCTCTAACCAGGTAAATGAGGCTCCTACCACCATACACTGTGGAGTCCCTCAGGGCTCTTGCACAGCTCCCACTCTCTATAACCTGTTTACTAAGACGCTCTTCGACAGACTGGACTCCTTTGGCATAGCATACACAAATTATGCTGATGATACGCAGGTACTCCTGCCTCGCTCAGGCTCCTATGACCAAGACGTCACAGCCCTCCATCTGATCTATACACCATCCAAGCCTGGATGGTGACAAATGGGCTATGTCTCAATGGAGAGAAAACTGAGATCATCATTATTGGCCCCAAAGAAACACTTGCCAAACTGGATCAAAAATACTGTAACTTCTCCATTGACAACTCCCTCATCCATGTCTCCTCCTCAGTAAAGACACTAGGTGTCTAGTTAGATTCCACGCTATCCATGACGCTACAGGTTAGCGCCATTTCTTTCGCCTCTGCCCACACCACTAAGCTCATAAATGAAGCATAACCCTTCCTCTCCAAGCAGAAATGACTCTCCATAGCTAGAGCCACCACTGGAGCTAAATTAGATTATTGTAACGTCCTCCCAGCAGGCACTTCTACAAAAAATCTAAACAGACTTCAAGTCATACAAAATAACACCCTTAGAGCAGCACTAAATATACCTAAAAGGGACCACATTGCACAAGCTAGGAGAGATGCCCGCTGGCTCCCTGTGAAGGAACGGATCACTTTCAAGACTCTAACCTTAACACACAAGTGCATAACTCTTACATCCCTGCCATACCTATCCAAGACTATCGTCAGAGACATCTCTTCACGCCCTAAAAAAACCTGCTATGCCAACTAATTGTGCACCCCTCCTATCAAAAGGACCAATGCAGGTGGGATTGGATTCCCACATACAGCACCTAAAGTCCGGAATGCCCTTCCCAACACACTTAGAGCTTAAAACTCCCTCCCAGCATTCAGGAAAGCCCTAAAAAGCCCTAAAACTACTTTGTTCAACTAACAACTCCCCATCCTCTCTCTCTCTTCCTCTCTCTACCCTTCTCCCCCTCCTCTTTCCTGTACTCTTCAAGTAATTAAGACTGTATTAAGTAACTAAGCATGTTGGACCTCATTACGAGTTTGGAGGCAGCCATGCCCTTAATAAGGACATGGCTGCCTCCAAACTCGGGTTTGGTCCGTGGTCCCTGAATGGGGAAATACCTGGCCATTCCAACCTTATTTATTTATTTATTTATTTATTTATTTATTTATTCAAATTTGTTGAGCGCACATCAGCCCAGAAGCATCGTGGCGCTTGTTACAGACATCTTAGTTGCAAAGGAAACCGTAGTTACAAGCAATACATAAATTACAGAGGAAATATATACAATAGCAAGGCAGTATATTTACATGGCTTCCTGAAATTTGCTAGTTATTTAGCAAGGAACGAGGTTTTCAGTTTCCTGCGAAAGATGGGAAGTGAGTTTTCCATTCGGATGTCTGAAGGGAGAGCGTTCCATGTCTGTGCTGCAATGTAGGGAAAACCTAGACCTCCGGCTTTGGCTTTTTTGATGCGTGGGGTGCAGAGTAGGTTAGCGTATTGCGTCCTGGTGGGACGTGTGGAGGAAGGTTTGAGGATGGTATCTGAAAGATAGGGTGGGGCGGAGAAGGAGAGGCATTTGTGAGTGAGGGTGAGGATTTTGAGGGTGATCCGTTCTTTGACTGGGAGCCATTGGGTTGAGAGCCTGGCCTGGGTGATATGCTCTCTTCTTGGGATACTAAGAGCGGCCCGGAGAGCGTTGTTCTGTGTGATTTGTAGTCTATTTATGTTTTTGGCTGATGTGCCTGCTAGGAGAGCATTGCAGTAGTCCAATTTGGCTCCAATGGTTGCCCTCGCTATGGAGAGGCAGTTAGGTTTAGAGAGGTAAGGCTTGATGGCGTTTATAAGTTTGGTGGTGTGTGCGGATGCGGAAGTGATAGCGCTGACTTGTCTAGTCATAGATAGCGAAGAGTCAAGGTATACTCCCAGTGTCTTGACGGCTGTGGACACGGGGATGATGGAGTTGTCAATTGAGAAGTTAGTGTACAGTTTGTCCAGTTTGTCTAAGGTGTTCTGTTGACCTAGTATCAAGATTTCGGTCTTGTCACCATTGAGGCAGAGGCCATTAATTGCCATCCATGCCTTGATGATGGAGTAGATAGTGTGGAGTGCCTTTGCGTCTTCGTTGTATGAGCCTGAGAGGGGTAGAAGTACTTGTGTGTCGTCCGCGTAGTTCGTGTACGTGATGCCGTATGAGTCAAGTTTGTCAAAGAGGGGCTTGGTGAACAAGTTATAGAGTGTGGGTGCAGCGCAGGAACCTTGAGGGACCCCGCAGTGGATTGTCGTGGGTGTGGCGTTAGCGATGTCCGAGAAGACTTTCATGGCCCTACCTTCGAGGAAGGAAGTGATCCAGGTGGCTGCTTTTTTGGAGAAGTTGGCTGAGTGCGTGAGGTGGGAGGTGAGAATCTTGTGATCAACCAGATCAAACGCGGCTGAGAGATCTAGAAGAAGCAGAAGAGCCGGCTTGCCTTTGTCCATGATTTGGGTGATCTGGCTCTTCAGATCTACCAGGGCTGTTTCCGTGCCATGTCCTTTCCGGAAGCCCGATTGTCTCGTCCCGAGGATGGAGTGGGTTTCCAGAAAGTGTTGGATTTGGCAGTGTGCGGCTTTGTCCAGTAATTTCAGCAAGAATGGCACAGTGGTTATTGGTCTATAGTTGTTGGGTTGTGAGGGGTCAAGAGTCGGTTTTTTTAGGAGAGGCCGGACCCAAGCCTCTTTGAGGTTGGCTGGGATGATGCCTGTTTTAAAGGACGCATTGATAAATGCCGTGAGGAGCGGCGCAAGGCAGTCTGCGCAGTCTTTGACTAGTTTAGGTGGGCAGATGTCGCCTTTGCCTGGGGAGGGTTTGAGGTTTATTAGAAGGTTATTAACTTCTGTTTCAGGGACATCTCTGAAGGAGAAGTCAGGTATGGTGGGCTTGGAGGAGGTGGGGGGGGTGTTGGTCGGTTTGGTTCCTGTCTGGTGGGGAAGTGCTTTGCAGTGGTCTTTGATTTTCTTTTGGAGAAGGTCAATTTTGTGAAGCATGGCAGCTTGAATGCTGGTACACCACGCTTCATCTTTGATTATTTCATCTGGAGTATTAGGGGGGGAGATGAGCTCATTAAAGATTGCGAAAATCTCTTTGGAGTGTGACTTGGCATTGGCGATACGAGTGTTGAAGGCGTTGGCTTTGGCATTGGAGATAGCTCTCTTGTATTGGTGGGAGATTAAATTGAATATGTTTTTGGTATTGGTGCAGGGGTCAGATTGCCAGTTTTTTAGTGCTGCTCTTTTGTGGGATCGCATTGAGTGCAGTTCTTCAGTAAACCAGGAGTTGGAGTGTAAGGATTTCTTTTCTTTTTTCCATTCAAGTGGCGCTATTTCATCGATAGCTTTGGTGAGGACATCTTTGTATATGTCGGCTAGGATATTGGGATCGCTAGCGAATGGGGGGGCTAACACTGGGGTATTGAGGTATGGGCGTAGGTTCTCCTCTGTAAGTTTTTTTTTGCTTCTGACTTGTGCAGCGCTGGCAGGGGTCAGAGTCTTAAGGTTTTTGGTGATAGGAATAGAGAACTCTATGCAGTTGTGGTCAGTCCAAGGCAGTGAGGAGTTGGAGGTGATAGAGGAGAGGCAGTTATGGTCTGCGATCCAGTCAAGTATGCGGCCTTTGATGTGAGTAGGACTTTCTACTTTTTGGATGAAGCCCAGGTCATTGAGTTCCTTGGTGAGAGTGGCTGCAGATTTGTCCTTGGGATCATTAAATCCGAGGTTGAGGTCCCCTAGTAGAATGGTTTTGGTGGAGCTTTTGATATTGTTGCTAAGGATGTGCAGGATGTTGTCCTGGGAGTCTGGGGAATTGCCTGGGGGGCGGTATAGTAGGTGAATGTTGATGGTGCTGTTGGGTGACAATGTGAGTTTGGCCGATAAGAGGTCAGAGTTGTTGGTCGAGGGGTGACTGATAGTTCGGAGCTGTAGGTTCTCTTTGTAGATGAGGGCTACTCCGCCTCCTATTCGATCTGGCCTATCTTGTCTGAGTATGGAGAAGCCCGGTGGTAGCGCAAGTGTAACGGCAGGGCCTGATGCTTCATGTAACCATGTTTCGGTAATGGCTAATAGGTCAATGTTATTACTGGATATAATGTCATGGATATCAGAGGCATGAGCTGGGAGTGACCGGACATTGAGGAGGGCACATTTGATGTGAGGTGTGTGATGTTTGCTTGTGGAGGTGAGAGTGATGTTCGTGTCTGGTATGTTCTGTGAGGCGGTATTGCAGGGTGTGGCTAGGTTGGTGGGTGGTGGACTGTGGGTGTGTGGGTATTCCGTGCGGGGGCAGCGTGTGGAGGTGGTGCGGGAACTCAGTCTATAGTTTCTGAACTCCGTGGGAAGTGCTAGTGTGCTAAGTTCTGGGGTCTGTGTGCGCGCTCTAAGTCTTTCTAGTCTGTGCAGAGTTACTACACAGGGTGCACGATCTGTCATGGTAGGTGTGATATCCTTAATATCGAAATGCTTGTGGCAGAAGAGTGGGCTGGGTGGTGTGTGGATGAGGGGATGGATGGGAGGATAGAGTTTGAGAGTGGTGAGTGTGGAGAGGAGGGTGAGCAGCGTGGTGGCGGCAGCTGTGAGCTTGCAGGACGCTAAGGGCATGATTGTGTACTTGGTAGTGCTGTGAGTGGGGGGACTCAACACAACTTCAAAAGTGGTCTGTAGGCGACCATAGGGCACAACACAACTTCAAAAGTGGTCTGTAGGCGACCATAGGGCACAACACAACTTCAAAAAGTGGTCTGTAGGTGACCAAAGGGCACAACACAACTTCAAAAATGGTCTTGGTCAAACTTCAAAAATGGTCAAACCTTGGATGACCTGGTATTTCCCCATTCAGGGAACACATCCCCATTTCCATTTGAGCCCCCATAGGGCTCAATGGGAATGGGGAGGGAGTTAACAATGGGCCTGTTAACAACGGGCCCATTGTTAGCTCCCTGGTCCCCTCGCGGGACCTGCAAAGGACGTCTGGTCTGACCAGACGTCCAGAGCGGGTCCCGCAAGGGAACGTCGTAATAGGGCAGAATGGGTTTAACGGCACCGGCACCTTTACCGGCGCCGTTAAACCCATTCCATCTGGGTCGTAATGAGGCCCGTAGTCTTGTAACAGTGCCACAATGCCTTTGGGCTGCTGTATGCTTTATACATGTTCATAAATAAATAATAAATAAATACATTAGCCATTATGTTTTCCTTTTCAAGGGACACATTGGATCCTAAACTAAGACTGGGCTCGTATGTCATGTTAAGTAGAAATGCTTTTGAAAAATAAATTAGGCAGTCTATTTAGACAAAGCCTCATATATATAAAAAAAAAAAAACAGACAAGAATCAAATGTTCACACCTCTCTGTTTAATACGAGGGAGGATATTTTCTTTTAATTAAAACAATAGTTTGTGGCAGCTGTGTTGAACAAACAGGCCTTTGTTTTTCTTCATTTAATCGAGATCCAAACACACTTTTAGTGCCTGTCTTGGTGCTATGTGGGGCTTTGTCCCAAAAAACTCAGGTGTTGTAATTTATATTTTATCATTATAAACAGGATCAAGCATAGCGCACTGTGTGGCCCTCTGTGGAGTAGAAAAACCTAAACCCTTTGATGTCAAAATTAGAGATGCCAAGCAACACATGAGATGCCAGCTCAGATATGCCATGGGGGGGCTGTAAGAGAGTGGCACCCCTGGGGCACGAGGGAGGCATATTAAACATGACTATACAAAATTGAGAAGGATGCACTCAGAGTTAAATGCACAATCGCAGAAAATGTTTGCTGTGTTCTGCAGGGGCCAAATTGGACCTTTTTGGCAAAGATTGTCACATGTAAAAGGCAACACCAGACACGCTGTGGTTAACCCTATAGCAGAGCCTGAATGTGTTCACTTTATAGGGGCCAAATATGCTGTTGCAGGGGAGACAGACACAGGAGAAATAGTATCCATGCCTTTGATCTTGTACCCTAGCTGGATGGATATAGACAAGGCTGTCGTGTGTCTGAAAGGCTCTTGGTTTCCAGGCCCTAGTGGTGTGTAGAATGTAGTGCTGAAAGAAGACCCTGACCCTTGGGTCATGGTGTTAAAGCTGCTGTTTGACAAGGTGTGTGCAGAGATGGGGGATCCTGCTTCATGGCAGCAGGTGATTTTGCTACCTGTATACAAAAAGGGACATAGGTTATGCCCAGAGAATTATAGGCACCTTTCTCTGCTTGGTGTACCTGGGAAACGTTTCTGTAGTATTGTATTACAAGCCCTGCAGTATTGAGTAGACGAAAACAGAAGATTACATTGTACCCAGACAGGCTTTCGATGAGGCTCGGCAACAACACACAGCATTAGAGTTATGGATTTGCTGATTAGGGAAGCCTCCACCAAAAGTAACCCAGGCTTCTACATAATATATGTGTACTTCAGTGCCGCATTCGACACTGTCTGTCGCCCGCGACTAGGGCAGAAATTGCGTAGCTATGGCTGCCCGGAATGGCTGATCTCAATCTTCAGACTTCTCCATAAGAACAGCAACGTGCAAATAAGATTAACAAGCGCGGGTCTATTGTCAGTGGCTGTGGAGATTAACGGGGGTGTCAGACAAGGGTGTGTCCTGGCTCCCCTGTTGTTTAATTCATATCTGGCCGATCTTCCGGCATGCCTACTTGCAATACCGGGGTGTTGTGTACAAATGGGTGACACTGCCATCGCTAGCCTACTCTATGCAAAGAACCTCATTTTGTTTGACCGCACCATATGTGGAGTAAAAGATAAGCTTACAGCTCTAAGGGAATATGCACAAGGAAATGGGCTGGTTATTAATACCTGGAAAACAAAAATGATGGTCGTCTCTAACAGGTCATTTAGCAAAGTAAGCATTGCAACCGACACCCAAACTATCGAATATGTCCCAACTTACCTGTATTTAGGTATACCCCTGCAGGCAGACAGTGACTACAGACAGATTTTTGCTGCTAAACAAAGCAAAGCCAGGCAGCTTACATTTGCCATCAATAAATGTGCACACCATACCGCAACATGTACATAGGATACCACCATCACAATGTCAGGGTTCCATCACACTGCAGGGCAAGGCAACTATCAACAACAACCCCCTCCCTCCCTCACAAATGACCATGACGCACTGAACAACTGCACCTGGGTCATGGAGCCTTCAACCCTCAATTCCACTTGGCCACAGGATCACCTTTCCCCTTCGTCACCATCTCCCACCTTGTGTGTAAAAAGGTGCCTGCACCCTCAGAATCCACACTCATTTCCAAAATCACAAAATCCAACCAGAAAAACGAACCAGAACACCCTCCAGTAGATGACTTGACATACCAGTACCTCACAAAGGCCAAGTACTACCACAATGATGCAACAACCAAGGTAGCACAGTAAAACAATGTCACAACAGGATGTGAACCATGTGTGGTACATAACATAGAATGATGCACCATGAACGGATGTGTACTGTCACAGGTCCCGTGTACAGGCGCCCTCACCATGTACCGGGTGCCTGCAAGGTCAACCTCACACAGGCCCCTGAGACCCTGGTGGGGAAGGAGGGTCAGGGATATGCAGTCGGGACAGGTGTTGGCACACTGGATAACTGGAATGAGTGGCAGGAGAGGGGAGGAAGAATGACACATGAAAGTAGGGAATGCACGAAAATGTACTACCTGCATGAACACATACACAATCCGAACAAACTTGGACATCATTGTCATGGCCTTCTGTAGTCCAGGCTTAGGAGTGGCACGAACCAACCACCCCCTCTAGGGTTTTGGCGCCTGCAAGTTTGGGGCTTACACAGGCATCCGCAACCCCAGTGGGGAAAGAGGGTTAGGGAACGTTGCTTGGATAGGTACGGGAAGCAGGAACACCGGGTAGAGGGTACAGGGTTCAAAATTGCATAGGATTCCGGGTGATTAGGGGGAAAAAAACATACCAAATTGAATTACACATTCATCCATGCATTAGTGCACCCCCCAGCAAGCCTATGCAGAGCAGTTTGAAAGAAAAACAACAAGACACTTAGCTCTGGTTTTGAGTGCTGGCCTCCTGCCTGCGCACTCTTAGGTCCGGTTACAGGAGCACTGCAATGCTGCAAAGAGAGCCACAGTCAACAACCTGTACGTGCCAATTACACAAAAACACACCACCAAACATGCCCCATAGCAACAAACTACTCTACAGACAATCTGGTGTAGATGCTTCGTACCCATATATAACATTACCCCTGTGATGGGTCATACACAGTCAATGCAGTAAGTCAGCCGCCGGTGGGTGCGTGGCAAATGGAACACCAATGTGTCACAATTCACACAACATGCAATGTTCCCTGGGTAAGCAGACATACCCATATAGCAAGCCATGACTTCAGCGCAAGTTGTGTACCACCATGACCGAAACAAAGTTAGCAGTGCATTTATCAAAATGTACATGGAAATGAAATGCACTGCACCCGAGTATGTCCCTTGCTGTATGTCCCTGTGAGCTGCCCCTTTCCATGTCTCTGAAGGCTACATGGTTGATACAAGTGCCTCAATGGACCTTGGTGTACCGGAGGGTATGTGCCACTACCCCTGCAGGTGTCCCAGACAACCTTACAATCAACAGCCATCAGTCCACCAACACATCTGAGCTGCATTGTGTGCTTCAACACCAATATTCGTCCAAGCTCACCCTCAGTGCTGTGACTAAGCCTGCATGTGCAACTCGCCTGGTGCAAGCTTTGCTGTGTTGTGGCCCCCCTGTGCTGCTCACCTTGCCTGGAGTTCCTTGGAACACGTCAGCAGTTCTAGGATGTAGGTCTGCAATCCCTGTGCCTCTGCTTGTGCACACATGTGCATGTGGGCACCAGCAAACGTGTCCAGAATTCAGACGTCCAATGGGCCATGTCTGCTGGCAAAGGTGCTGTGGAGGCTCATCCCCCTGCAGAAAGGGCACGAAACACATGATTAATGCTTCAAAGTCATCTGTGTGTGCCTCTTCAGGCATCTCATTGCTTGACCATGTCAGAGAGTCACATCAGAAATCACACCATCAGTCCGTCTTTCACATCCAAAGTGTGGAACACTATCTACGGCATGATTTGCAACAAGCACGTGTACAGTAAAGATAAGAAACATACTGCACAATGCATAGCAATGAATGTACACATTAATCATGAAACACCCCATCTAGCAAAGCTGAACAGTGGACAATAACACCAAAATCATCCCCACTAGGGGTGTAAACACAAGTCACACAGCACCAGACATGCCACAGATATGACAGTCCAAAGCCCTTGTGTAAAAGGTTGTGACACCGAACCATCCTTGCGAGCCCATGGATAAGGGAGGCAGGAGTGGCATACGTGAGTTAAGGACCCCAAGCAGCAAACACATACACAAGACAAGCCTGAAGGGCCCAGCTGGAACAGACAGTGGATGCCTTCAAAAGCCACAAAGCACCACACCGTCACATGAAAGCACAATAGACAAGGATTTTAAACTATATTAACTAATTACACTAACTATGGAAAACCTACCTTACCTAATTAAACTAACTATCAAACAGAAACTTAACTAACTAAACTAAAAGAAAAATCAAAAATGGCCACATACGACCCGGGGGGAGGGGAGGCACCCAGGAGGGGGGAGGTACAGGGTGCTGCTCAACATCCACATGCGATGATGCTGAGCCAAAAAAAAACCTCCATGGGCTCAACGCCTGCACAGCCCGACCTATGTGGGAGATAGATGGTCGTCCGAGTCTGGCTCATCCTGTAAAGGAGGACGTGGCACAGTAGCCTGGCCACGCCTAGCCGCAGCTTGCCCCTCGTCAGCAGCAAGTCTGCCGGACGGGTGAGCCTGGTTCTGTGTGGCGATGTGACGTAGGTCTTCATGCAGAACCTCACGTGATACACGTGCTTCCTCTTGCAAGGTAGCACGTGTAACACGGAGTTCCTCCTGCAAGGCCTGGCTGGACAACCGCTGCACCTCCCGGCAAGCCTGTAGCTCAGACGAGATGGTACGCTCAAGCTGTGCAAACCTCTCCTCTGCCCGCTGCCTCTGGGACATCATAAGGACACCCAAAGTGGATTTGATGGAAGCATACTCCTCCCTCAGGGCATCCATGTGCGCCTCTGCGTGAGCAGCAATTGCTTGATGCAGAGATGACATTTCAGCCTGGCGTGCCCTGTCTGAGGCCGCCATGCCCAGCCGGAGCGAGCGGGCCATGGACCGTGCCGCCTGCTGCTGGAGAAGCACCTGCCTAGCAGGGGGGAGCACAGATCGGCCACACGCTCCATGCTCTCAGCGATGTTCTCCATTGCTGCCCCCTGCCGTTCGGAATTGGCAGTCATGTCTTGCTCCCACTCAGTATACTGCAGTTGCGCGCGGCGACCGCTTTGACGGGCTTGACCCCTGCGGGACCCAAGGACCGGTGGTCCTCACTGTGTTGGCACCGTCCACGGCTGCACGACACTATGCCCCCGTCGTCGTGATGTCCCTGGCACATCAGTGACTGGTGTGGAGGGTGACCCTGCGTCCCGATCCAACACGGGCGGAGGAACCAAGACTGTCTGAGGAGTGTCCACATCAGAATCACTCACCCCTGACACATGGACTTGATGCTCATCCAACTCAACATGGACGTCAGAGTCGTCATCAAGCTGGACTCATAGGCAGCCAGAGACAAGATGGACTGTAGCACTTGGGGGTTTTTGTGGCCTACCACCCCACGACCCCCACTAGTGCCGGGTTGATGTAGTGGTAACAACCCTGTGTCTGGCATGACAACACCATCCTCCGCCTCCATTGCGTCATCACCTGAAAAATATAGAGAAAAAAGGTCACTACACATGTCAGAAGCACACAACACACACACACACCGACAGCAAATGCATCAGGCAGACATGTGACACACAACATATAACCTGGCATGCATGCTGGGTCAACTTTGAATTGCTTCTGTGATCAGACCTGTTGAAAGGTGGCAGTTTCCATGGAAGTGGGTCTATGCAGGGCAGAAAATGTGTACGCCACTCACTACCTACATGTACAAGGACTCCATGGTGTGTGCCAGGAAATGTGAAGGCAGTGCAATGTCAAATTCAGACATCACGTGCATTGTGCATTCAATGTGTACCATATCTAGAAGCCAAGCACCCCTCCACCCCAGTACCAAAGCAGGGATGCCTAGCATGGTATCAAAAGGCTGACCATACACCTGTGTATTGACAGGCAGTGTTGACTGGCATCAAAAGCTTAATGTGATTCAAATGACAACACTGCAATTGATGCTGGGACAGTAAGCAGGACACATGATGAAAACTCTGGATGCCGCCCATGTGTGAAGAAGACACAACAACAGTTGGACAGAGTCATTGGCCATTGAACAGGCTGAGGCCTGTGAGCCACACAGATTGTCAGACCCTAAACATGTGTGCAAAGCAGGACTGAGCCACAGTTGACATGGGAAGGCTGATGAGATGCCAGGCAATGTATGTAACCAAGGACTTGTATTACAGTGATCATCCAGTCAAGGACACATAGGGGCATGCGTGCAATGCACATGGAGCATGAATGGGCACTCGTGTCCCTGCGGGACATCTGACCTATGCACAGTACAAGTGAGATACCCTGCATCAAGTACTAAGGCTGTACCACACGGCATATGTCTGGCAGATTCTACGCTGGAAGTTAGCATCTACACAGGACGCATGAACAAGAAAGTACACATTGGCAAGATTGAAGCAGACCAGTGCAAAGGTGGAACTGGGGTGCAGAGTGGCGGAGGAGGGGCAAGGGAGCATGCCTACATGGAGTCCCCGCATGCAGGCAGAGGAGACATGCATCACGGAAGCATTGCATTACTTACACATCAGAACCATGTACACGTCACATGTAGTGGCAATCATGCACAACACATCCCACAAGTGAAACACACACGTCCTCAACAAACACACATCAACACTCACTGGACTGGGCATCAAAGTCCAGCATCTCTCCCACTCCTTCAACCAATTCAGGTGGTATGAACTCCACAACGAGTGCCTCATGCGGAGTGAGCACTTCCTCCTCTGGTGCAGGCCCACCGCCAGTCACCAGAGTCAAGTTGTAATTAGAGGCACGCTTAGCCCTAGTGCTGCGTTTGATGTCATTCCAATGCTTTTTGCACTCTTGCGCCGTGCGCACCTCATGGCCGAATGAACTGACATGTTCCGCAACATGCTTCCAGTGGGTGTCACGTTGGGCAGCCGTAGTCTGACTATTGGCACCCACTAGCATGTCACGGCTGTGGCCCCGCACGTAGTCCACGAGGAAGTCCAGTTCCTGCTTGCAGAAAGGCTTCTTCCTCGACGTGCAGGAGGTCGTGGCTGTGTGTGGGGTCCCAGCCTGTGCTGCAGGTGCAACCTTCCTCCTCTTGGACTGTGGCGCAGACCCTGGCTGGCTAATGCCGTCCTGACCAGTATGGCCAGTGGGTTTGGTGGATTTAGCCGAGGGAGTGGCAGGTGGAGGGACGACCAAAGGCCTGACTTGTGTCAGTGGCAGCTGGGTGCCCTCTAATGGACCCTGCGCAGCAACATCAGCTGTGGCAGGGTCATTGACCCCAACGGTCCTGGTTGGCAGACTCACAACCGGTGTGTTGTTGGGTGCATCTGCCCCTGCACTTGCCAACACCCGGCTGTTCGGGGCAGCAGATGACATGACTGCCCCAGGGACACGTGTCTTGGTCTGAGCAGCGCGGCCTCCCCCTATGGTTTCCCTCCTGGCCTGTTGGAGATCTACCAAGGGCTCCTCAAGTGCCAACGCAGCCTGCGCTGGCAGACCCTGAGCCTGGGTGGCGGTGTCCACAGCTGCACCTGCAGCTACCACTACCCTTAGGCCCGTGGCAGTCGATGGAAAAGACTGCCGGGTCACACGGGCACCAGTGCCAGATGCAGAAGCTGCATCCCCCGGAACCACAGGGGGTGGTGGCATGACTGCACCGACACATGGCACAACATTGTGCTCAAGTGGCGCACCCCTGCCTCTTCCCCTTCTGTGGCCGCCCTGGACACCCTGGAGTCCCCCTACTCCCTGGTCACCACGGCCACGTCCCCGACCACGCCCGCCACGAGGAGGACACCCAGCTGAGGCGCCCCTCACCTTTGGTGGCCTCCCAACCATGGCACAGATGTAGTAGTGCCAGCACAGATGGAGTGGTGCCAATGGGAGATGTACACCACAATTGACCTGGGCAATTGGGGTCAAGGGGGTGGGAAGCAAGATGTTAACAGCCCCCCTGCACCTGCAAGGCTCTATGTGACCCCGGTGATGTAGTGACGGGTCACGCAACGCTCAGGCACCTCAAAACTGCAGTAAAACCGTGCACGCAACCCTGCAGCCTACGTGCGTGGATTCAACCTCCCGCAGTACGCGGTGGCACCCAGTAACACGAATAACGCGTACGCGTGGGACACGCAGGCTACTATGACGTCGAAAATGGGTGCGATACAAAGGGGCACCCGCAGTGGGAAAAAGACCGTGTGCGACTCACTGTCTGACTAGCGCGATGCAGAAAAACACGCGTAGCCAATACCCCCGCCAAAAGAAGAGATACGTCCTTGATAGCTGGGAAGTTGTGATGGCGCGCAAAACAACAGGAAGCAGCAACACACGTCGGTCTCCACGAAAGGCACGTACAGCGAACTGCTGGGCCCGCTCACCTTTAACCCGTGCTGAGGGAAACGCCCGCTCACGTCACGTCACTTACGCGCATGGCCCCGTTCCTCGGATTACACACGGACGTGCAGTTTTTCACGCACGCTGAAATGCCCATGCACGCCTGCGCACGTCACGTCACAGGGGCGCTTGCGCTTGAGGGGCCTTCTGTCCAATGATATTGCGTATGCGTGCAGACGCGCTTAGTTGCTAAGGGCCTTTTCTTGAATTACACGCTGACGTGCAGAATTTTCACGTGCCAAATCACTCCGTATCAAGCTGGCCACGCGTAAGCACACGGAAGACCACGCTCCTGCCCAGAAGGCCGAATTACTGCCCCCCAGAGCCCCAAGCACCCTCCGACCTGCCATCTGCTGCTGCCTGACTGCCTGCTGCCCACGTGCCCTGCCATTTGCTGCCTGCACATCAGCCAGGGGTGCTGTTGCTGTGACCACCCCTGCTGGAACCGAAGACTCCCGACTGGGATTCCATCGCTCCACAGCCCAGCCCCAGGACCCAGTTGCCCACCCACTCCTGCCTCTGGGGTTGTCATGTCGGGCACTGCAACATCTGGCACCACTGACAACCCCTGGCCAGAGAGGCAGAGGGGCACCAGCGTCAGTGCCAGGGAAGTTGGTGTCCTGGTGGAGCAAGTCCTGGGGCAGTATGATGCCCTCTTCGGAAGTTCCCGCGCCGACAAGGAAGGACGGACTCGGATCTGGACGGGCATTGTGACTGCCATCAACGCGGAGGGGGTGGCAGTCCAACATGTCAAGAAGCGCTGGGAGGACTTCAGGTCCAGGACCCTGAACAAGGCCCGGCGCCTCTTGAAGGCAGCGGATGCTAAGGGGCGGCGGGGCCACTTGTCGGAAGATCAGATGAGGGTCCTTGAACGCATATCCCCAGCGCTCCACGTCCAGGTCCTTGAGAGGCAGACCCGTCTGGAGTCGAGCGGTAAGTGTACATTCATCCTGATTGTGAGCTGTGCGTGTGGTGATGTTTCAGTAGGCAGAGGTGTACACATGCATGCAAGTGTGGTGGTGTGTGTACATGTGTAGTGCACTTCCTGTGTTGCATGTGATGTCTGGCTCAGCTTTGCCTGCTCATGCTGTTGTATGTGTATGGATGGTTCTGGCAGTTGCGATATGGCTGTGGTATGGCTCATGTGTGCGAGTTGAAATGACATGTGTTTTGGGGATTGTGATGGCATGTCTGAGGTTTGCCAATGCCACTCATGTACAACTGTCATGTGTGTATGTGTCCATTGTACAGTGCCCTGATGCCTGTGTTTTATTTCTCCCTGTCTGCAGCGTCAACTGATGAAGAGGGCGGAGAAGGTGCTGTGGAGCACAGCGGCGGGGATCCCACCGCCAGCCGGAGACGCAAGGCCCGGCTCCCCTCCCAGGTTGTGATCTCGTCGGGGAGTGAGGAGTCCGGTGCTGCGTCTCAGGCCGCAGCTGCCGGGGGGAGGTCCAAGAGGCGGAGGTTGGAGTTGGACTCCTCGGCAGCAGAAGGGGCAGCTGGGACCCCACAGGGCCCAACGGGGGAAGATGGCACGGAGTCATCCAGGTTGGTGGGGGGTTTGGTGGAGGAAGAGGCCGTGCAAGCAACAGAGACGGGGTCTGGAGGTGGGGATTCCACTGGTGCTAGTGGTGCAGTGCAGGACCAGGGACAGGAGGCAGCACAGGCCGCCGCGGAGGTGCCTGTGTGCAATCCTGTCCCTGATCCTGTCCCTGCATCATCTTGCACCAGCAGGGATGCCTACGTCCAGACCCGTTTTCAGGCAGGGGATGAGCTCACGACAACTGGCCTTCCTCTGCCTGCGGACGTGGCTATCCGGGTCCGGGTTGAGCCTGTCCTGACTGGTGTGGCGTTGCGTCAACGGGCCATGCGGGGTGACCTGCAGTATTTTCATGAGGAGACTGCACGTCATCTCGAATGGCTCGTTGACCGCGTCGGCCTACTGGTACAGGTCACCCAGGCCGGATTCCTCCGTTTGATGGGGCTTGCTACGATCCTCTCCTCAACTGAACCCCCTATGCGCCAGTCGTCCTCCGTGCCATCTTCCCACCCATCAGTCACCTGGGTGCCCTGTGGAGCTGCCTCTGACGGTGCAGCCAGGCTGGTGGAGGAGGCATCCCTGCCACAGTCGGGAGTCGGACGTCCAGCAGGGGTGGCCACATCAACGACTGCACCCCAGCCAGCGGAGGATGTGCAGGCAGCAGGAGGCAGTGCACGGGCAGAGGCACAGCAGCAGCAGCAATGTGGTGGGAGCCATGAAGGCTCGGGGCCTTCGACATCGGAGGGGCAGGCATCGGCCGGAGGGCAGGAGGACCCAGGACAGAAAGTGTCTTCCGTGTGGCAGCGGTTGGGCCACGCCATAGATGCGGAGCGGCAGTGGGCAGAAGAGGCACGGCTCACGATGGTCAGGGCGGAGAACTCCATGCGGAGGGCCCTGAGGCGGGCCGAGTGCCTCGAGGCAATCCGCAGGGGGTTGGAGGTGGACACGTCGACGGCCATGCGGACCCTCGGGGCCATGGGGGAGACCGCCTCCGGGACATTGAGCAGGAGTTCGATGATGCCCTGGCCCGGGACATCCAAAAGTGAGCCGTTGGACTAGCCCACTGCCCTTGTACATAGTTCTGTAGTTAGTGTTAGGTTTCCTTTGGTTTTGCATTTTTTTTGGACCTTTTGGACAATGGGCCACATTTTTGTATATAGTTTTTTTTTATTAGGTAGTGTTATTAGATAGGTTTCATTTCTTCTGTTGGGATCATGGACCCTGGCTTGTTCATCTGTTCATAGTTGACTGTTGGATTTTCTCTTTTTTTTTACAATTTACCCATGGAGCAATGGCTTTCAATTATAATTTTCCATTGGATTTTCTTTTGTGGACTGTGACTTTGGACACCATTCCTTTGGATTATGATTTTTGGATTTGCATTTTTTCATGGACATGCTTCTTTTTATTTTTTTACATTCCCATTTCTGTTTGTTTATTTTTGATTCAATTTATGTTTCCTTTAATACATATTTTTGTTCAAACATCAATGTGTAGTATCATCTCATTGGTTTCATGCATATCATGATATGGGTTTTGAGATTCACTGACACCCATTGGGTGTATGTGAGGGACATGTGTTCGTTTCAAAACTTGCAATTGGGGTTCTATCATGTTATTGCCATTTCTAAGTGGGTGGATGCAATACTCGGGTGGGTGTTTTGCATTTGGAGGCTGACCATAGGGACCAGGGATCTAGATTGTGTTGACATGTTGGCTGGGGAACATGAGTTGAGGCCTGGTGGAGGGTGCCCCACAGTGCTGGGGGGTGGGGGTGCAGGGGAACATGAGTTGGACATGAGTGGGGGCCTGCTGGCAGGTGCCCCACAGTGCTGGGGGGTGGGGGTGCTGGGGAACATGAGTTGGGGCCTGGTGGAGGGTGCCCCACAGTGCTGGGGGTGGGGGTGCAGGGGAACATGAGTTGGACATGAGTGGGGGCCTGGTGGAGGGTGCCCCACAGTGCTGGGGAGTGGGGTGCAGGGGAACATGATTTGGGGCCTGGTGGAGGGTGCCCCACAGTGCTGGGGGGTGGTGGTGCAGGGGAACATGAGATGGACATGAGTGGGGGCCTGGTGGAGGGTGCACCACAGTGCTGGGGGGTGGGGGTGCAGGGGAACATGAGTTGGGGCCTGGTGGAGGGTGCCCCACAGTGCTGGGGAGTGGGGGTGCAGGGGAACATGAGTGGGAGCCTGGTGGAGGGTGCACCACAGTGCTGGGGGGTGGGGGTGCAGGGGGACATGAGGTGGACATGAGTGGGGGCCTGGTGGAGGGTGCACCACAGTGCTGGAGGGTGGGGGTGCAGGGGAACATGAGTTGGGGCCTGGTGGAGGGTGCCCCACAGTGCTGGGGGTGGGGGTGCAGGGGAACATGAGTTGGACATGAGTGGGGGCCTGCTGGCAGGTTCCCCACAGTGCTGGGGGGTGGGGGTGCAGGGGAACATGAGTTGGGGCCTGGTGGAGGATGCCCCACAGTGCTGGGGGGTGGGGGTGCAGGGGAACATGAGTTGGACATGAGTGGGGGCCTGCTGGCAGGTGCCCCACAGTGCTGGGGGGTGGGGGTGCAGGGGAACATGAGTGGGAGCCTGGTGGAGGGTGCCCCACAGTGCTGGGGGATGTGGGTGCAGGGGAACATGAGTTGGGAGCCTGGTGGAGGGTGCCCCACAGTGCTTGGGAGTGGGGGTGCAGGGGAACATGAGTTGGACATGAGTGGGGGCCTGCTGGCAGGTGCCCCACAGTGCTGGGGGGTGGGGGTGCAGGGGAACATGAGTTGGGGCCTGGTGGAGGGTGCCCCACAGTGCTGGTGGGTGGGGGTGCAGGGGAACATGAGTGGGAGCCTGGTGGAGGGTGCACCACAGTGCTGGGGGGTGGGGGTGCAGGGGGACATGAGTTGGACATGAGTGGGGGCCTGGTGGAGGGTGCCCCACAGTGCTGGGGGGTGGGGGTGCAGGGGAACATGAGTTGGACATGAGTGGAGGCCTGCTGGCAGGTGCCCCACAGTGCTGGGGGGTGGGGGTGCAGGGGAACATGAGTGGGAGCCTGGTGGAGGGTGCCCCACATTGCTGGGGGGTGGGGGTGCAGGGGAACATGAGTTGGAGCCTGGTGGAGGGTGCCCCACAGTGCTGGGGGGTGGGGGTGCAGGGGAACATGAGTTGGACATGAGTGGGGGCCTGCTGGCAGGTTCCCCACAGTGCTGGGGGGTGGGGGTGCAGGGGAACATGAGTTGGGGCCTGGTGGAGGATGCCCCACAGTGATGGGGGGTGGGGGTGCAGGGGAACATGAGTTGGACATGAGTGGGGGCCTGCTGGCAGGTGCCCCACAGTGCTGGGGGGTGGGGGTGCAGAGGAACATGAGTGGGAGCCTGGTGGAGGGTGCCCCACAGTGCTGGGGGATGTGGGTGCAGGGGAACATGAGTGGGAGCCTGGTGGAGGGTGCGCCACAGTGCTTGGGGGTGGGGGTGCAGGGGAACATGAGTTGGACATGAGTGGGGGCCTGCTGGCAGGTGCCAAACAGTGCTGGGGGGTGGGGGTGCAGGGGAACATGAGTTGGGGCCTGGTGGAGGGTGCCCCACAGTGCTGGGGGGTGGGGGTGCAGGGGAACATGAGTGGGAGCCTGGTGGAGGGTGCACCACAGTGCTGGGGGGTGGGGGTGTAGGGGGACATGAGTTGGACATGAGTGGGGGCCTGGTGGAGGGTGCCCCACAGTGCTGGGGGGTGGGGGTGCAGGGGAACATGAGTTGGGGCCTGGTGGAGGGTTCCCCACAGTGCTGGGGGGTGGGGGTGCAGGGGAACATGAGTTGGACATGAGTGGGGGCCTGCTGGTAGGTGCCCCACAGTGCTGGGGGGTGGGGGTGCAGGGGAACATGAGTTGGACATGAGTTGGGGCCTGGTGGAGGGTGCCCCACAGTGCTGGGGGGTGGGGGTGATGGGAGACATGAGTGGGGGCCTGGTGGAGGGTGCACCACAGTGCTGGGGGGTGGGGGTGCAGGGGAACATGAGTGGGGGGCTGGTGGAGGGTGCACCACAGTGCTGGGGGGTGGGGGTGCAGGGGAACATGAGTGGGAGCCTGGTGGAGGGTGCACCACAGTGCTGGGGGTGGGGGTGCAGGGGTACATGAGGTGGACATGAGTGGGGGCCTGGTGAAGGGTGCACCACAGTGCTGGAGGGTGAGGGTGCAGGGGAACATGAGTTGGGGCCTGGTGGAGGGTGCCCCACAGTGCTGGGGGGTGGGGGTGCAGGGGAACATGAGTTGGACATGAGTGGGGGCCTGGTGGAGGGTGCACCACAGTGCTGGGGGGTGGGGGTGCAGGGGAACATGAGTTGGGGCCTGGTGGAGGGTGCCCCACAGTGTCAGGGGGTGGGGGGCAGGGGAACATGAGTTGGACATGAGTGGAGGCCTGCTGGCAGGTGCCCCACAGTGCTGGGGGGTGGGGGTGCAGGGGAACATGAGTTGGGGCCTGGTGGAGGGTGCCCCACAGTGCTGGGGGGTGTGGGTGCAGGGGAACATGAGTGGGAGCCTGGTGGAGGGTGCCCCACAGTGCTTGGGGGAGGGGGTGCAGGGGAACATGAGTTGGACATGAGTGGGGGCCTGCTGGCAGGTGCCCACAGTGCTGGGGGGTGGGGGTGCAGGGGAACATGAGTTGGGGCCTGGTGGAGGGTGCCCCACAGTGCTGGGGGGTGGGGGTGCAGGGGAACATGAGTGGGAGCCTGGTGGAGGGTGCACCACAGTGCTGGGGGGTGGGGGTGCAGGGGGACATGAGTTGGACATGAGTGGGGGACTGGTGGAGGGTGCCCCACAGTGCTGGGGGGTCGGGGTGCAGGGGAACATGAGTTGGGGCCTTGTGGAGGGTGCCCCACAGTGCTGGGGGGTGGGGGTGCAGGGGAACATGAGTTGGACATGAGTGGGGGCCTGCTGGCAGGTGCCCTACAGTGCTGGGGGTGGGGGTGCAGGGGAACATGAGTTGGACATGAGTGGGGGCCTGCTGGCAGGTGCCCTACAGTGCTGGGGGGTGGGGGTGCAGGGGAACATGAGTGGGGGACTGGTGGAGGGTGCCCCACAGTGCTGGGGGGTGGGGGTGATGGGAGACATGAGTGGGGGCCTGGTGGAGGGTGCACCACAGTGCTGGGGGGTGGTGGTGCAGGGGAACATGAGTGGGGGCCTGGTGGAGGGTGCACCACAGTGCTGGGGGGTGGGGGTGCAGGGGAACATGAGTTGGACATGTGTTGGGGGCCTGCTGGCAGGTGCCCCACAGTGCTGGGGGCCGGGGGTGCAGGGGAACATGAGTAGGGGCATGGTGGAGGGTGCACCACAGTGCTGGGGGGTGGGGGTGCAGGGGAACATGAGTTGGGGCCTGGTGGAGGGTGCCCCACAGTGTTGGGGGGTGGGGGTGCAGGGGAACATGAGTGGGAGCCTGGTGGAGGGTGCACCACAGTGCTGGGGTGGGGGTGCAGGGGGCCATGAGTTGGACATGAGTGGGGGCCTGGTGGAGGGTGCACCACAGTGCTGGGGGGTGGGGGTGCAGGGGAACATGAGTTGGGGCCTGGTGGAGGGTGCCCAACAGTGCAGGGGGTGGGGGTGCAGGGGAACATGAGTTGGACATGAGTGGGGGCCGGCTGGCAGGTGCCCCACAGTGCTGGGGGGTGGGGGTGCAGGGGAACATGAGTGGGAGCCTGGCGGAGGGTGCCCCACAGTGCTGGGGGTGGGGGTGCAGGGGAACATGAGTGGGAGCCTGGTGGAGGGTGCCCCACAGTGCTGGGGGGTGGGGATGCAGGGGAACATGAGTTGGACATGAGTGGGGGCCTGCTGGCAGATGCCCCACAGTGCTGGGGGGTGGGGGTGCAGTGGAACATGAGTGGGAGCCTGGTGGAGGATGCCCCACAGTGCTGGGGGGTGGGGGTGCAGGGGAACATGAGTGGGAGCCTGGTGGAGGGTGCCCCACAGTGCTGGGGGGTGGGGGTGCAGGGGAACATGAGTTGGACATGAGTGGGGGCCTGCTGGCAGGTGCCCCACAGTGCTGGGGGGTGGGGGTGCAGGGGAACATGGGTTGGGGCCTGGTGGAGGGTGCCCCACAGTGCTGGGGGGTAGGGGTGCAGGGGAACATGAGTTGGACATGAGTGGGGGCATGGTGGAGGGTGCACCACAGTGCTGGGGGGTGGGGGTGCAGGGGAACATGAGTTGGGGCCTGGTGGAGGGTGCCCCACAGTGCTGGGGTGTGGGGGTGCATGGGAACATGAGTGGGAGCCTGGTGGAGGGTGCACCACAGTGCTGGGGGTTAGGGGTGCAGGGGAACATGAGTTGGACATGAGTGGAGGCCTGCTGGCAGGTGCCCCACAGTGCTGGGGCGTGGGGGTGCAGGGGAACATGATTGGGAGCCTGGTGGAGGGTGCCCCACAGTGCTGGGGGGTGGGGGTGCAGGGGAACATGAGTTGGACATGAGTGGAGGCCTGCTGGCAGGTGCCCCACAGTTCTGGGGGGTGGGGGTGCGGGGGAACATGAGTTGGACATGAGTTGGGGCCTGGTGGAGGGTGCCCCACAGTGCTGGGGGGTGGGGGTGATGGGAGACATGAGTGGGGGCCTGTGGAGGGTGCACCACAGTGCTGGGGGGTGGGGTGCAGGGGAACATGAGTGGGGGCCTGGTGGAGGGTGCACCACAGTGCTGGGGGGTGGGGGTGCAGGGGAACATGATTTGGACATGAGTGGGGGCCTGGTGGAGGGTGCACCACAGTGCTAGAGGGTGGGGGTGCAGGGGAACATGAGTGGGGGCCTGGTGGAGGGTGCACCACAGTGCTGGGGGGTGGGGGTGCAGGGGAACTTGAGTTGGACATGAGTGGGGGCCTGCTGGCAGGTGCCCCACAGTGCTGGGGGGTGGGGGTGCAGGGGAACATGAGTTGGGGCCTGGTGGAGGGTGCCCCACAGTGCTGGGGGGTGGGGGTGCAGGGGAACATGAGTTGGACATGAGTGGGGGCCTGGTGGAGGGTGCACCACAGTGCTGGGGGGTGGGAGTGCAGAGGAACATGAGTTGGACATGAGTTGGGGGCCTGCTGGCAGGTGCCCCACAGTGCTGGGGGGTGGGGGTGCAGGGGAACATGAGTTGGACATGAGTGGGGGCCTGTTGGAGGGTGCACCACAGTGCTGGGGGGTGGGGGTGCAGGGGAACATGAGTTGGGGCCTGGTGGAGGGTGCCCCACAGTGCTGGGGGGTGGGGGTGCAGGGGAACATGAGTGGGAGCCTGGTGGAGGGTGCACCACAGTGCTGGGGGTGGGGGTGCAGGGAGCCATGAGTTGGACATGAGTGGGGGCCTGGTGGAGGGTGCACCACAGTGCTGGGGGGTGGGGGTGCAGGGGAACATGAGTTGGGGCCTGGTGGAGGGTGCCCAACAGTGCAGGGGGTGGGGGTGCAGGGGAACATGAGTTGGACATGAGTGGGGGCCTGCTGGCAGGTGCCCCACAGTGCTGGGGGGTGGGGTGCAGGGGAACATGAGTGGGAGCCTGGTGGAGGGTGCCCCACAGTGCTGGGGTAGTGGGGGTGCAGGGGAACATGAGTGGGAGCCTGGTGGAGGGTGCCCCACAGTGCTGGAGGTGGGGGTGCAGGGGAACATGAGTTGGACATGAGTGGGGGCCTGCTGGCAGATGCCCCACAGTGCTGGGGGGTGGGGGTGCAGTGAAACATGAGTGGGAGCCTGGTGGAGGATGCCCCACAGTGCTGGGGGTTGGGGTGCAGGGGAACATGAGTGGGAGCCTGGTGGAGGGTGCCCCACAGTGCTGGGGGGTGGGGGTGCAGGGGAACATGAGTTGGACATGAGTGGGGGCCTGCTGGCAGGTGCCCCACAGTGCTGGGGGTTGGGGGTGCAGGGGAACATGGGTTGGGGCCTGGTGGAGGGTGCCCCACAGTGCTGGGGGGTGGGGGTGCAGAGGAACATGAGTTGGACATGAGTGGGGGCCTGGTGGAGGGTGCACCACAGTGCTGGGGGGTGGGGATGCAGGGGGACATGAGGTGGACATGAGTGGGGGCCTGGTGGAGGGTGCACCACAGTGCTGGGGGGTGGGGGTGCAGGGGAACATGAGTTGGGGCCTGGTGGAGGGTGCCCCACAGTGCTGGGGGGTGGGGGTGCAGGGGAACATGAGTTGGGGCCTGGTGGAGGGTGCCCCACAGTGCTGGAGGTGGGGGTGCAGGGGAACATGAGTTGGACATGAGTGGGGGCCTGCTGGCAGATGCCCCACAGTGCTGGGGGGTGGGGGTGCAGTGAAACATGAGTTGGAGCCTGGTGGAGGATGCCCCACAGTGCTGGGGGTTGGGGTGCAGGGGAACATGAGTGGGAGCCTGGTGGAGGGTGCCCCACAGTGCTGGGGGGTGGGGGTGCAGGGGAACATGAGTTGGACATGAGTGGGGGCCTGCTGGCAGGTGCCCCACAGTGCTGGGGGTTGGGGGTGCAGGGGAACATGGGTTGGGGCCTGGTGGAGGGTGCCCCACAGTGCTGGGGGGTGGGGGTGCAGAGGAACATGAGTTGGACATGAGTGGGGGCCTGGTGGAGGGTGCACCACAGTGCTGGGGGGTGGGGATGCAGGGGGACATGAGGTGGACATGAGTGGGGGCCTGGTGGAGGGTGCACCACAGTGCTGGGGGGTGGGGGTGCAGGGGAACATGAGTTGGGGCCTGGTGGAGGGTGCCCCACAGTGCTGGGGGGTGGGGGTGCAGGGGAACATGAGTTGGGGCCTGGTGGAGGGTGCCCCACAGTGCTGGGGGGTGAGGGTGCAGGGGAACATGAGTGGGGGCCTGGTGGAGGGTGCACCACAGTGCTGGGGGTGGGAGTGCAGGGGGCCATGAGTTGGACATGAGTGGGAGCCTGGTGGAGGGTGCACCACAGTGCTGGGGGTGGGGGTGCAGGGGAACATGAGTTGGGGCCTGGTGGAGGGTGCCCCACAGTGCAGGGGATGGGGGTGCAGGGGAACATGAGTTGGACATGAGTGGGGGCCTGCTGGCAGGTGCCCCACAGTGCTGGGGGTGGGGTGCAGGGGAACATGAGTGGGAGCCTGGTGGTGGGTGCCCCACAGTGCTGGGGGGTGGGGGTGCAGGGGAACATGAGTGGGAGCCTGGTGGAGGGTGCCCCACAGTGCTGGGGGTGGGGGTGCACGGGAACATGAGTTGGACATGAGTGGGGGCCTGCTGGCAGATGCCCCACAGTGCTGGGGGGTGGGGGTGCAGTGAAACATGAGTGGGAGCCTGGTGGAGGATGCCCCACAGTGCTGGGGGTTGGGGGTGCAGGGGAACATGAGTGGGAGCCTGGTGGAGGGTGCCCCACAGTGCTGGGGGGTGGGGGTGTAGGGGAACATGAGTTGGACATGAGTGGGGGCCTGCTGGCAGGTGCCCCACAGTGCTGGGGGTTGGTGGTGTAGGGGAACATGGGTTGGGGCCTGGTGGAGGGTGCCCCACAGTGCTGGGGGGGTGAGGGTGCATGGGAACATGAGTTGGACATGAGTGGGGGCCTGGTGGAGGGTGCACCACAGTGCTGGGGGGTGGGGGTGCAGGGGAACATGAGTTGGGGCCTGGTGGAGGGTGCCCCACAGTGCTGGGGTGTGGGGGTGCAGGGGAACATGAGTGGGAGCCTGGTGGAGGGTGCACCACAGTGCTGGGGGGTGGGGATGCAGGGGGACATGAGGTGGACACGAGTGGGGGCCTAGTGGAGGGTGCACCACAGTGCTGGGGGGTGGGGGTGCAGGGGAACATGAGTTGGGGCCTGGTGGAGGGTGCCCCACAGTGCTGGGGGGTGGGGGTGCAGGGGAACATGAGTTGGACATGAGTGGAGGCCTGCTGGCAGGAGCCCCACAGTGCTGGGGGGTGGGGGTGCAGGGGAACATGAGTTGGACATGAGTGGAGGCCTTCTGGCAGGTGCCCCACAGTGCTGGGGGGTGGGGGTGCAGGGGAACATGATTAGGAGCCTAGTGGAGGGTGCCCCACAGTGCTGGGGGGTGGGGGTGCAGGGGAACATGAGTTGGACATGAGTGGAGGCCTGCTGGCAGGTGCCCCACAGTTCTGGGGGGTGGGGGTGCAGGGGAACATGAGTGGGAGCCTGGTGGAGGGTGCCCCACAGAGCTGGGGGGTGGGGGTGCAGGGGAACATGAGTGGGAGCCTGGTGGAGGGTGCCCCACAGTGCTGGGGGGTGGGGGTGCAGGGGAACATGAGTTGGGGCCTGGTGGAGGGTGCCCAACAGTGCAGGGGGTGGGGGTGCAGTGAAACATGAGTGGGAGCCTGGTGGAGGATGCCCCACAGTGCTGGGGGTTGGGGGTGCAGGGGAACATGAGTGGGAGCCTGGTGGAGGGTGCCCCACAGTGCTGGGGGGTGGGGGTGCAGGGGAACATGAGTTGGACATGAGTGGGGGCCTGCTGGCAGGTGCCCCACAGTGCTGGGGGTTGGGGGTGCAGGGGAACATGGGTTGGGGCCTGGTGGAGGGTGCCCCACAGTGCTGGGGGGGTGAGGGTACAGGGGAACATGAGTTGGACATGAGTGGGGGCCTGGTGGAGGGTGCACCACAGTGCTGGGGGGTGGGGGTGCAGAAGAACATGAGTTGGGGCCTGGTGGAGGGTGCCCCACAGTGCTGGGGGGTGGGGGTGCAGGGGAACATGAGTGGGAGCCTGGTGGAGGGTGCACCACAGTGCTGGGGGGTGGGGGTGTAGGGGGACATGAGTTGGACATGAGTGGGGGCCTGGTGGAGGGTGCCTCACAGTGCTGGGGGGTGGGGGTGCAGGGGAACATGAGTTGGGGCCTGGTGGAGGGTTCCCCACAGTGCTGGGGGGTGGGGGTGCAGGGGAACATGAGTTGGACATGAGTGGGGGCCTGCTGGTAGGTGCCCCACAGTGCTGGGGGGTGGGGGTGCAGGGGAACATGAGTTGGACATGAGTGGGGGCCTGCTGGTAGGTGCCCCACAGTGATGGGGGGTGGGGGTGCAGAGGAACATGAGTTGGACATGAGTGGGGGCCTGCTGGCAGGTGCCCCACAGTGCTGGGGGGTGGGGGTGCAGAGGAACATGAGTGGGAGCCTGGTGGAGGGTGCCCCACAGTTCTGGGGGATGTGGGTGCAGGGGAACATGAGTGGGAGCCTGGTGGAGGGTGCCCCACAGTGCTTGGGGGTGGGGGTGCAGGGGAACATGAGTTGGACATGAGTGGGGGCCTGCTGGCAGGTGCCCCACAGTGCTGGGGGGTGGGGGTGCAGGGGAACATGAGTTGGGGCCTGGTGGAGGGTGCCCCACAGTGCTGGGGGGTGGGGGTGCAGGGGAACATGAGTGGGAGCCTGGTGGAGGGTGCACCACAGTGCTGGGGGGTGGGGGTGTAGGGGGACATGAGTTGGACATGAGTGGGGGCCTGGTGGAGGGTGCCCCACAGTGCCGGGGGGTGGGGGTGCATGGGAACATGAGTTGGGGCCTGGTGGAGGGTTCCCCACAGTGCTGGGGGGTGGGGGTGCAGGGGAACATGAGTTGGACATGAGTGGGGGCCTGCTGGTAGGTGCCCCACAGTGCTGGGGGGTGGGGGTGCAGGGGAACATGAGTTGGACATGAGTTGGGGCCTGGTGGAGGGTGCCCCACAGTGCTGGGGGGTGGGGGTGATGGGAGACATGAGTGGGGGCCTGGTGGAGGGTGCACCACAGTGCTGGGGGGTGGGGGTGCAGGGGAACATGAGTGGGGGGCTGGTGGAGGGTGAACCACAGTGCTCGGGGGTGGGGGTGCAGGGGAACATGAGTGGGAGCCTGGTGGAGGGTGCACCACAGTGCTGTGGGTGGGGGTGCAGGGGGACATGAGGTGGACATGAGTGGGGGCCTGGTGAAGGGTGCACCACAGTGCTGGAGGGTGGGGGTGCAGGGGAACATGAGTTGGGGCCTGGTGGAGGGTGCCCCACAGTGCTGGGGGGTGGGGGTGCAGGAAAACATGAGTTGGACATGAGTGGGGGCCTGGTGGAGGGTGCACCACAGTGCTGGGGGGTGGGGGTGCAGGGGAACATGAGTTGGGGCCTGGTGGAGGGTGCCCCACAGTGCCGGGGGGTGGGGGGCAGGGGAACATGAGTTGGACATGAGTGAAGGCCTGCTGGCAGGTGCCCCACAGTGCTGGGGGGTGGGGGTGCAGGGGAACATGAGTGGGAGCCTGGTGGAGGGTGCCCCACAGTGCTTGGGGGTGGGGGTGCAGGGGAACATGAGTTGGACATGAGTGGGGGCCTGCTGGCAGGTGCCCACAGTGCTGGGGGGTGGGGGTGCAGGGGAACATGAGTTGGGGCCTGGTGGAGGGTGCCCCACAGTGCTGGGGGGTGGGGGTGCAGGGGAACATGAGTGGGAGCCTGGTGGAGGGTGCACCACAGTGCTGGGGGGTGGGGGTGCAGGGGGACATGAGTTGGACATGAGTGGGGGACTGGTGGAGGGTGCCCCACAGTGCTGGGGGGTCGGGGTGCAGGGGAACATGAGTTGGGGCCTTGTGGAGGGTGCCCCACAGTGCTGGGGGGTGGGGGTGCAGGGGAACATGAGTTGGACATGAGTGGGGGCCTGCTGGCAGGTGCCCTACAGTGCTGGGGGGTGGGGGTGCAGGGGAACATGAGTTGGACATGAGTTGGGGCCTGGTGGAGGGTGCCTCACAGTGCTGGGGGGTGGGGGTGATGGGAGACATGAGTGGGGCCTGGTGGAGGGTGCAACACAGTGCTGGGGGGTGGGGGTGCAGGGGAACATGAGTGGGGGCCTGGTGGAGGGTGCACCACAGTGCTGGGGGGTGGGGGTGCAGGGGAACATGAGTTGGACATGTGTTGGGGGCCTGCTGGCAGGTGCCCCACAGTGCTGGGGGGTGGGGGTGCAGGGGAACATGAGTAGGGGCCTGGTGGAGGGTGCCCCACAGTGCTGGGGGGTGGGGGTGCAGGGGAACATGAGTGGGGGACTGGTGGAGGGTGCCCCACAGTGCTGGGGGGTGGGGGTGATGGGAGACATGAGTGGGGGCCTGGTGGAGGGTGCACCACAGTGCTGGGGGGTGGTGGTGCAGGGGAACATGAGTGGGGGCCTGGTGGAGGGTGCACCACAGTGCTGGGGGGTGGGGGTGCAGGGGAACATGAGTTGGACATGTGTTGGGGGCCTGCTGGCAGGTGCCCCACAGTGCTGGGGGCCGGGGGTGCAGGGGAACATGAGTAGGGGCATGGTGGAGGGTGCACCACAGTGCTGGGGGGTGGGGGTGCAGGGGAACATGAGTTGGGGCCTGGTGGAGGGTGCCCCACAGTGTTGGGGGGTGGGGGTGCAGGGGAACATGAGTGGGAGCCTGGTGGAGGGTGCACCACAGTGCTGGGGTGGGGGTGCAGGGGGCCATGAGTTGGACATGAGTGGGGGCCTGGTGGAGGGTGCACCACAGTGCTGGGGGGTGGGGGTGCAGGGGAACATGAGTTGGGGCCTGGTGGAGGGTGCCCAACAGTGCAGGGGGTGGGGGTGCAGGGGAACATGAGTTGGACATGAGTGGGGGCCGGCTGGCAGGTGCCCCACAGTGCTGGGGGGTGGGGGTGCAGGGGAACATGAGTGGGAGCCTGGCGGAGGGTGCCCCACAGTGCTGGGGGTGGGGGTGCAGGGGAACATGAGTGGGAGCCTGGTGGAGGGTGCCCCACAGTGCTGGGGGGTGGGGGTGCAGGGGAACATGAGTTGGACATGAGTGGGGGCCTGCTGGCAGATGCCCCACAGTGCTGGGGGGTGGGGGTGCAGTGGAACATGAGTGGGAGCCTGGTGGAGGATGCCCCACAGTGCTGGGGGGTGGGGGTGCAGGGGAACATGAGTGGGAGCCTGGTGGAGGGTGCCCCACAGTGCTGGGGGGTGGGGGTGCAGGGGAACATGAGTTGGACATGAGTGGGGGCCTGCTGGCAGGTGCCCCACAGTGCTGGGGGGTGGGGGTGCAGGGGAACATGGGTTGGGGCCTGGTGGAGGGTGCCCCACAGTGCTGGGGGGTAGGGGTGCAGGGGAACATGAGTTGGACATGAGTGGGGGCATGGTGGAGGGTGCACCACAGTGCTGGGGGGTGGGGGTGCAGGGGAACATGAGTTGGGGCCTGGTGGAGGGTGCCCCACAGTGCTGGGGTGTGGGGGTGCATGGGAACATGAGTGGGAGCCTGGTGGAGGGTGCACCACAGTGCTGGGGGTTAGGGGTGCAGGGGAACATGAGTTGGACATGAGTGGAGGCCTGCTGGCAGGTGCCCCACAGTGCTGGGGCGTGGGGGTGCAGGGGAACATGATTGGGAGCCTGGTGGAGGGTGCCCCACAGTGCTGGGGGGTGGGGGTGCAGGGGAACATGAGTTGGACATGAGTGGAGGCCTGCTGGCAGGTGCCCCACAGTTCTGGGGGGTGGGGGTGCGGGGGAACATGAGTTGGACATGAGTTGGGGCCTGGTGGAGGGTGCCCCACAGTGCTGGGGGGTGGGGGTGATGGGAGACATGAGTGGGGGCCTGTGGAGGGTGCACCACAGTGCTGGGGGGTGGGGTGCAGGGGAACATGAGTGGGGGCCTGGTGGAGGGTGCACCACAGTGCTGGGGGGTGGGGGTGCAGGGGAACATGATTTGGACATGAGTGGGGGCCTGGTGGAGGGTGCACCACAGTGCTAGAGGGTGGGGGTGCAGGGGAACATGAGTGGGGGCCTGGTGGAGGGTGCACCACAGTGCTGGGGGGTGGGGGTGCAGGGGAACTTGAGTTGGACATGAGTGGGGGCCTGCTGGCAGGTGCCCCACAGTGCTGGGGGGTGGGGGTGCAGGGGAACATGAGTAGGGGCCTGGTGGAGGGTGCCCCACAGTGCTGGGGGGTGGGGGTGCAGGGGAACATGAGTGGGGGACTGGTGGAGGGTGCCCCACAGTGCTGGGGGGTGGGGGTGATGGGAGACATGAGTGGGGGCCTGGTGGAGGGTGCACCACAGTGCTGGGGGGTGGTGGTGCAGGGGAACATGAGTGGGGGCCTGGTGGAGGGTGCACCACAGTGCTGGGGGGTGGGGGTGCAGGGGAACATGAGTTGGACATGTGTTGGGGGCCTGCTGGCAGGTGCCCCACAGTGCTGGGGGCCGGGGGTGCAGGGGAACATGAGTAGGGGCATGGTGGAGGGTGCACCACAGTGCTGGGGGGTGGGGGTGCAGGGGAACATGAGTTGGGGCCTGGTGGAGGGTGCCCCACAGTGTTGGGGGGTGGGGGTGCAGGGGAACATGAGTGGGAGCCTGGTGGAGGGTGCACCACAGTGCTGGGGTGGGGGTGCAGGGGGCCATGAGTTGGACATGAGTGGGGGCCTGGTGGAGGGTGCACCACAGTGCTGGGGGGTGGGGGTGCAGGGGAACATGAGTTGGGGCCTGGTGGAGGGTGCCCAACAGTGCAGGGGGTGGGGGTGCAGGGGAACATGAGTTGGACATGAGTGGGGGCCGGCTGGCAGGTGCCCCACAGTGCTGGGGGGTGGGGGTGCAGGGGAACATGAGTGGGAGCCTGGCGGAGGGTGCCCCACAGTGCTGGGGGTGGGGGTGCAGGGGAACATGAGTGGGAGCCTGGTGGAGGGTGCCCCACAGTGCTGGGGGGTGGGGGTGCAGGGGAACATGAGTTGGACATGAGTGGGGGCCTGCTGGCAGATGCCCCACAGTGCTGGGGGGTGGGGGTGCAGTGGAACATGAGTGGGAGCCTGGTGGAGGATGCCCCACAGTGCTGGGGGGTGGGGGTGCAGGGGAACATGAGTGGGAGCCTGGTGGAGGGTGCCCCACAGTGCTGGGGGGTGGGGGTGCAGGGGAACATGAGTTGGACATGAGTGGGGGCCTGCTGGCAGGTGCCCCACAGTGCTGGGGGGTGGGGGTGCAGGGGAACATGGGTTGGGGCCTGGTGGAGGGTGCCCCACAGTGCTGGGGGGTAGGGGTGCAGGGGAACATGAGTTGGACATGAGTGGGGGCATGGTGGAGGGTGCACCACAGTGCTGGGGGGTGGGGGTGCAGGGGAACATGAGTTGGGGCCTGGTGGAGGGTGCCCCACAGTGCTGGGGTGTGGGGGTGCATGGGAACATGAGTGGGAGCCTGGTGGAGGGTGCACCACAGTGCTGGGGGTTAGGGGTGCAGGGGAACATGAGTTGGACATGAGTGGAGGCCTGCTGGCAGGTGCCCCACAGTGCTGGGGCGTGGGGGTGCAGGGGAACATGATTGGGAGCCTGGTGGAGGGTGCCCCACAGTGCTGGGGGGTGGGGGTGCAGGGGAACATGAGTTGGACATGAGTGGAGGCCTGCTGGCAGGTGCCCCACAGTTCTGGGGGGTGGGGGTGCGGGGGAACATGAGTTGGACATGAGTTGGGGCCTGGTGGAGGGTGCCCCACAGTGCTGGGGGGTGGGGGTGATGGGAGACATGAGTGGGGGCCTGTGGAGGGTGCACCACAGTGCTGGGGGGTGGGGTGCAGGGGAACATGAGTGGGGGCCTGGTGGAGGGTGCACCACAGTGCTGGGGGGTGGGGGTGCAGGGGAACATGATTTGGACATGAGTGGGGGCCTGGTGGAGGGTGCACCACAGTGCTAGAGGGTGGGGGTGCAGGGGAACATGAGTGGGGGCCTGGTGGAGGGTGCACCACAGTGCTGGGGGGTGGGGGTGCAGGGGAACTTGAGTTGGACATGAGTGGGGGCCTGCTGGCAGGTGCCCCACAGTGCTGGGGGGTGGGGGTGCAGGGGAACATGAGTTGGGGCCTGGTGGAGGGTGCCCCACAGTGCTGGGGGGTGGGGGTGCAGGGGAACATGAGTTGGACATGAGTGGGGGCCTGGTGGAGGGTGCACCACAGTGCTGGGGGGTGGGAGTGCAGAGGAACATGAGTTGGACATGAGTTGGGGGCCTGCTGGCAGGTGCCCCACAGTGCTGGGGGGTGGGGGTGCAGGGGAACATGAGTTGGACATGAGTGGGGGCCTGTTGGAGGGTGCACCACAGTGCTGGGGGGTGGGGGTGCAGGGGAACATGAGTTGGGGCCTGGTGGAGGGTGCCCCACAGTGCTGGGGGGTGGGGGTGCAGGGGAACATGAGTGGGAGCCTGGTGGAGGGTGCACCACAGTGCTGGGGGTGGGGGTGCAGGGAGCCATGAGTTGGACATGAGTGGGGGCCTGGTGGAGGGTGCACCACAGTGCTGGGGGGTGGGGGTGCAGGGGAACATGAGTTGGGGCCTGGTGGAGGGTGCCCAACAGTGCAGGGGGTGGGGGTGCAGGGGAACATGAGTTGGACATGAGTGGGGGCCTGCTGGCAGGTGCCCCACAGTGCTGGGGGGTGGGGTGCAGGGGAACATGAGTGGGAGCCTGGTGGAGGGTGCCCCACAGTGCTGGGGTAGTGGGGGTGCAGGGGAACATGAGTGGGAGCCTGGTGGAGGGTGCCCCACAGTGCTGGAGGTGGGGGTGCAGGGGAACATGAGTTGGACATGAGTGGGGGCCTGCTGGCAGATGCCCCACAGTGCTGGGGGGTGGGGGTGCAGTGAAACATGAGTGGGAGCCTGGTGGAGGATGCCCCACAGTGCTGGGGGTTGGGGTGCAGGGGAACATGAGTGGGAGCCTGGTGGAGGGTGCCCCACAGTGCTGGGGGGTGGGGGTGCAGGGGAACATGAGTTGGACATGAGTGGGGGCCTGCTGGCAGGTGCCCCACAGTGCTGGGGGTTGGGGGTGCAGGGGAACATGGGTTGGGGCCTGGTGGAGGGTGCCCCACAGTGCTGGGGGGTGGGGGTGCAGAGGAACATGAGTTGGACATGAGTGGGGGCCTGGTGGAGGGTGCACCACAGTGCTGGGGGGTGGGGATGCAGGGGGACATGAGGTGGACATGAGTGGGGGCCTGGTGGAGGGTGCACCACAGTGCTGGGGGGTGGGGGTGCAGGGGAACATGAGTTGGGGCCTGGTGGAGGGTGCCCCACAGTGCTGGGGGGTGGGGGTGCAGGGGAACATGAGTTGGGGCCTGGTGGAGGGTGCCCCACAGTGCTGGAGGTGGGGGTGCAGGGGAACATGAGTTGGACATGAGTGGGGGCCTGCTGGCAGATGCCCCACAGTGCTGGGGGGTGGGGGTGCAGTGAAACATGAGTGGGAGCCTGGTGGAGGATGCCCCACAGTGCTGGGGGTTGGGGTGCAGGGGAACATGAGTGGGAGCCTGGTGGAGGGTGCCCCACAGTGCTGGGGGGTGGGGGTGCAGGGGAACATGAGTTGGACATGAGTGGGGGCCTGCTGGCAGGTGCCCCACAGTGCTGGGGGTTGGGGGTGCAGGGGAACATGGGTTGGGGCCTGGTGGAGGGTGCCCCACAGTGCTGGGGGGTGGGGGTGCAGAGGAACATGAGTTGGACATGAGTGGGGGCCTGGTGGAGGGTGCACCACAGTGCTGGGGGGTGGGGATGCAGGGGGACATGAGGTGGACATGAGTGGGGGCCTGGTGGAGGGTGCACCACAGTGCTGGGGGGTGGGGGTGCAGGGGAACATGAGTTGGGGCCTGGTGGAGGGTGCCCCACAGTGCTGGGGGGTGGGGGTGCAGGGGAACATGAGTTGGGGCCTGGTGGAGGGTGCCCCACAGTGCTGGGGGGTGAGGGTGCAGGGGAACATGAGTGGGGGCCTGGTGGAGGGTGCACCACAGTGCTGGGGGTGGGAGTGCAGGGGGCCATGAGTTGGACATGAGTGGGAGCCTGGTGGAGGGTGCACCACAGTGCTGGGGGTGGGGGTGCAGGGGAACATGAGTTGGGGCCTGGTGGAGGGTGCCCCACAGTGCAGGGGATGGGGGTGCAGGGGAACATGAGTTGGACATGAGTGGGGGCCTGCTGGCAGGTGCCCCACAGTGCTGGGGGTGGGGTGCAGGGGAACATGAGTGGGAGCCTGGTGGTGGGTGCCCCACAGTGCTGGGGGGTGGGGGTGCAGGGGAACATGAGTGGGAGCCTGGTGGAGGGTGCCCCACAGTGCTGGGGGTGGGGGTGCACGGGAACATGAGTTGGACATGAGTGGGGGCCTGCTGGCAGATGCCCCACAGTGCTGGGGGGTGGGGGTGCAGTGAAACATGAGTGGGAGCCTGGTGGAGGATGCCCCACAGTGCTGGGGGTTGGGGGTGCAGGGGAACATGAGTGGGAGCCTGGTGGAGGGTGCCCCACAGTGCTGGGGGGTGGGGGTGTAGGGGAACATGAGTTGGACATGAGTGGGGGCCTGCTGGCAGGTGCCCCACAGTGCTGGGGGTTGGTGGTGTAGGGGAACATGGGTTGGGGCCTGGTGGAGGGTGCCCCACAGTGCTGGGGGGGTGAGGGTGCATGGGAACATGAGTTGGACATGAGTGGGGGCCTGGTGGAGGGTGCACCACAGTGCTGGGGGGTGGGGGTGCAGGGGAACATGAGTTGGGGCCTGGTGGAGGGTGCCCCACAGTGCTGGGGTGTGGGGGTGCAGGGGAACATGAGTGGGAGCCTGGTGGAGGGTGCACCACAGTGCTGGGGGGTGGGGATGCAGGGGGACATGAGGTGGACACGAGTGGGGGCCTAGTGGAGGGTGCACCACAGTGCTGGGGGGTGGGGGTGCAGGGGAACATGAGTTGGGGCCTGGTGGAGGGTGCCCCACAGTGCTGGGGGGTGGGGGTGCAGGGGAACATGAGTTGGACATGAGTGGAGGCCTGCTGGCAGGAGCCCCACAGTGCTGGGGGGTGGGGGTGCAGGGGAACATGAGTTGGACATGAGTGGAGGCCTTCTGGCAGGTGCCCCACAGTGCTGGGGGGTGGGGGTGCAGGGGAACATGATTGGGAGCCTAGTGGAGGGTGCCCCACAGTGCTGGGGGGTGGGGGTGCAGGGGAACATGAGTTGGACATGAGTGGAGGCCTGCTGGCAGGTGCCCCACAGTTCTGGGGGGTGGGGGTGCAGGGGAACATGAGTGGGAGCCTGGTGGAGGGTGCCCCACAGAGCTGGGGGGTGGGGGTGCAGGGGAACATGAGTGGGAGCCTGGTGGAGGGTGCCCCACAGTGCTGGGGGGTGGGGGTGCAGGGGAACATGAGTTGGGGCCTGGTGGAGGGTGCCCAACAGTGCAGGGGGTGGGGGTGCAGTGAAACATGAGTGGGAGCCTGGTGGAGGATGCCCCACAGTGCTGGGGGTTGGGGGTGCAGGGGAACATGAGTGGGAGCCTGGTGGAGGGTGCCCCACAGTGCTGGGGGGTGGGGGTGCAGGGGAACATGAGTTGGACATGAGTGGGGGCCTGCTGGCAGGTGCCCCACAGTGCTGGGGGTTGGGGGTGCAGGGGAACATGGGTTGGGGCCTGGTGGAGGGTGCCCCACAGTGCTGGGGGGTGAGGGTACAGGGGAACATGAGTTGGACATGAGTGGGGGCCTGGTGGAGGGTGCACCACAGTGCTGGGGGGTGGGGGTGCAGAAGAACATGAGTTGGGGCCTGGTGGAGGGTGCCCCACAGTGCTGGGGGGTGGGGGTGCAGGGGAACATGAGTGGGAGCCTGGTGGAGGGTGCACCACAGTGCTGGGGGGTGGGGGTGTAGGGGGACATGAGTTGGGGCCTGGTGGAGGGTTCCCCACAGTGCTGGGGGGTGGGGGTGCAGGGGAACATGAGTTGGACATGAGTGGGGGCCTGCTGGTAGGTGCCCCACAGTGCTGGGGGGTGGGGGTGCAGGGGAACATGAGTTGGACATGAGTGGGGGCCTGCTGGTAGGTGCCCCACAGTGATGGGGGGTGGGGGTGCAGAGGAACATGAGTTGGACATGAGTGGGGGCCTGCTGGCAGGTGCCCCACAGTGCTGGGGGGTGGGGGTGCAGAGGAACATGAGTGGGAGCCTGGTGGAGGGTGCCCCACAGTTCTGGGGGATGTGGGTGCAGGGGAACATGAGTGGGAGCCTGGTGGAGGGTGCCCCACAGTGCTTGGGGGTGGGGGTGCAGGGGAACATGAGTTGGACATGAGTGGGGGCCTGCTGGCAGGTGCCCCACAGTGCTGGGGGGTGGGGGTGCAGGGGAACATGAGTTGGGGCCTGGTGGAGGGTGCCCCACAGTGCTGGGGGGTGGGGGTGCAGGGGAACATGAGTGGGAGCCTGGTGGAGGGTGCACCACAGTGCTGGGGGGTGGGGGTGTAGGGGGACATGAGTTGGACATGAGTGGGGGCCTGGTGGAGGGTGCCCCACAGTGCCGGGGGGTGGGGGTGCATGGGAACATGAGTTGGGGCCTGGTGGAGGGTTCCCCACAGTGCTGGGGGGTGGGGGTGCAGGGGAACATGAGTTGGACATGAGTGGGGGCCTGCTGGTAGGTGCCCCACAGTGCTGGGGGGTGGGGGTGCAGGGGAACATGAGTTGGACATGAGTTGGGGCCTGGTGGAGGGTGCCCCACAGTGCTGGGGGGTGGGGGTGATGGGAGACATGAGTGGGGGCCTGGTGGAGGGTGCACCACAGTGCTGGGGGGTGGGGGTGCAGGGGAACATGAGTGGGGGGCTGGTGGAGGGTGAACCACAGTGCTCGGGGGTGGGGGTGCAGGGGAACATGAGTGGGAGCCTGGTGGAGGGTGCACCACAGTGCTGTGGGTGGGGGTGCAGGGGGACATGAGGTGGACATGAGTGGGGGCCTGGTGAAGGGTGCACCACAGTGCTGGAGGGTGGGGGTGCAGGGGAACATGAGTTGGGGCCTGGTGGAGGGTGCCCCACAGTGCTGGGGGGTGGGGGTGCAGGAAAACATGAGTTGGACATGAGTGGGGGCCTGGTGGAGGGTGCACCACAGTGCTGGGGGGTGGGGGTGCAGGGGAACATGAGTTGGGGCCTGGTGGAGGGTGCCCCACAGTGCCGGGGGGTGGGGGGCAGGGGAACATGAGTTGGACATGAGTGAAGGCCTGCTGGCAGGTGCCCCACAGTGCTGGGGGGTGGGGGTGCAGGGGAACATGAGTGGGAGCCTGGTGGAGGGTGCCCCACAGTGCTTGGGGGTGGGGGTGCAGGGGAACATGAGTTGGACATGAGTGGGGGCCTGCTGGCAGGTGCCCACAGTGCTGGGGGGTGGGGGTGCAGGGGAACATGAGTTGGGGCCTGGTGGAGGGTGCCCCACAGTGCTGGGGGGTGGGGGTGCAGGGGAACATGAGTGGGAGCCTGGTGGAGGGTGCACCACAGTGCTGGGGGGTGGGGGTGCAGGGGGACATGAGTTGGACATGAGTGGGGGACTGGTGGAGGGTGCCCCACAGTGCTGGGGGGTCGGGGTGCAGGGGAACATGAGTTGGGGCCTTGTGGAGGGTGCCCCACAGTGCTGGGGGGTGGGGGTGCAGGGGAACATGAGTTGGACATGAGTGGGGGCCTGCTGGCAGGTGCCCTACAGTGCTGGGGGGTGGGGGTGCAGGGGAACATGAGTTGGACATGAGTTGGGGCCTGGTGGAGGGTGCCTCACAGTGCTGGGGGGTGGGGGTGATGGGAGACATGAGTGGGGCCTGGTGGAGGGTGCAACACAGTGCTGGGGGGTGGGGGTGCAGGGGAACATGAGTGGGGGCCTGGTGGAGGGTGCACCACAGTGCTGGGGGGTGGGGGTGCAGGGGAACATGAGTTGGACATGTGTTGGGGGCCTGCTGGCAGGTGCCCCACAGTGCTGGGGGGTGGGGGTGCAGGGGAACATGAGTAGGGGCCTGGTGGAGGGTGCCCCACAGTGCTGGGGGGTGGGGGTGCAGGGGAACATGAATTGGACATGAGTGGGGGCCTGGTGGAGGGTGCACCACAGTGCTGGGGGGTGGGAGTGCAGGGGAACATGAGTTGGGGCCTGGTGGAGGGTGCCCCACAGTGCTGGGGGGTGGGGGTGCAGGGGAACATGAGTGGGAGCCTGGTGGAGGGTGCACCACAGTGCTGGGGGTGGGGGTGCAGGGGGCCATGAGTTGGACATGAGTGGGGGCCTGGTGGAGGGTGCACCACAGTGCTGGGGGGTGGGGGTGCAGGGGAACATGAGTTGGGGCCTGGTGGAGGGTGCCCAACAGTGCAGGGGGTGGGGGTGCAGGGGAACATGAGTTGGACATGAGTGGGGGCCGGCTGGCAGGTGCCCCACAGTGCTGGGGGGTGGGGGTGCAGGGGAACATGAGTGGGAGCCTGGTGGAGGGTGCCCCACAGTGCTGGGGGTGGGGGTGCAGAGGAACATGAGTGGGAGCCTGGTGGAGGGTGCCCCACAGTGCTGGGGGGTGGGGGTGCAGGGGAACATGAGTTGGACATGAGTGGGGGCCTGCTGGCAGATGCCCCACAGTGCTGGGGGGTGGGGGTGCAGTGGAACATGAGTGGGAGCCTGGTGGAGGATGCCCCACAGTGCTGGGGGGGTGGGGGTGCAGGGGAACATGAGTGGGAGCCTGGTGGAGGGTGCCCCACAGTGCTGGGGGGTGGGGGTGCAGGGGAACATGAGTTGGACATGAGTGGGGGCCTGCTGGCAGGTGCCCCACAGTGCTGGGGGGTGGGGGTGCAGGGGAACATGGGTTGGGGCCTGGTGGAGGGTGCCCCACAGTGCTGGGGGGTAGGGGTGCAGGGGAACATGAGTTGGACATGAGTGGGGGCATGGTGGAGGGTGCACCACAGTGCTGGGGGGTGGGGGTGCAGGGGAACATGAGTTGGGGCCTGGTGGAGGGTGCCCCACAGTGCTGGGGTGTGGGGGTGCAGGGGAACATGAGTGGGAGCCTGGTGGAGGGTGCACCACAGTGCTGGGGGGTAGGGGTGCAGGGGAACATGATTTGGACATGAGTGGAGGCCTGCTGGCAGTTGCCCCACAGTGCTGGGGGGTGGGGGTGCAGGGGAACATGATTGGGAGCCTGGTGGAGGGTGCCCCACAGTGCTGGGGGGTGGGGGTGCAAGGGAACATGAGTTGGACATGAGTGGAGGCCTGCTGGCAGGTGCCCCACAGTTCTGGGGGGTGGGGGTGCAGGGGAACATGAGTGGGAGCCTGTTGGAGGGTGCCCCACAGTGCTGGGGGGTGGGGGTGCAGGGGAACATGAGTGGTAGCCTGGTGGAGGGTGCCCCACAGTGCTGGGGGGTGGGGGTGCAGGGGAATATGAGTGGGAGCCTGGTGGAGGGTGCCCCACAGTGCTGGGGTGTGGGGGTGCAGGGGTACATGAGTTGGACATGAGTGGGGGCCTGCTGGCAGGTTCCCCATAGTGCTGGGGGGTGGGGGTGCAGGGGAACATGAGTTGGGGCCTGGTTGAGGGTGCCCCACTGTGCTGGGGGGTGGGGGTGCAGGGGAACATGAGTTGGACATGAGTGGGGGCCTGCTGGAAGGTGCCCCACAGTGCTGGGGGGTGGGGGTGCAGGGGAACATGAGTGGGAGCCTGGTGGAGGGTGCCCCACAATGCTTGGGGGTGGGGGTGCAGGGGAACATGAGTTGGACATGAGTGGGGGCCTGCTGGAAGGTGCCCCACAGTGCTGGGGGGGTGGGGGTGCAGGGGAACATGAGTGGGAGCCTGGTGGAGGGTGCCCCACAGTGCTGGGGGGTGGGGGTGCAGGGGAACATGAGTTGGGGCCTGGTGGAGGGTTCCCCACAGTGCTGGGGGGTGGGGGTGCAGGGGAACATGCGTTGGTCATGAGTGGGGGCCTGCTGGTAGGTGCCCCACAGTGCTGGGGGGTGGGGGTGCAGGGGAACATGAGTTGGACATGAATTGGGGCCTGGTGGAGGGTGCCCCACAGTGCTGGGGGGTGGGGGTGATGGGAGACATGAGTGGGGGCCTGGTGGAGGGTGCACCACAGTGCTGGGGGGTGGGGGTGCAGGGGAACATGAGTGGGGGGCTGGTGGAGGGTGCACCACAGTGCTCGGGGGTGGGGGTGCAGGGGAACATGAGTGGGAGCCTGGTGGAGGGTGCACCACAGTGCTGGGGGTGGGGGTGCAGGGGGACATGAGGTGGACATGAGTGGGGGCCTGGTGAAGGGTGCACCACAGTGCTGGAGGGTGGGGGTGCAGGGGAACATGAGTTGGGGCCTGGTGGAGGGTGCCCCACAGTGCTGGGGGGTGGGGGTGCAGGAAAACATGAGTTGGACATGAGTGGGGGCCTGGTGGAGGGTGCACCACAGTGCTGGGGGGTGGGGGTGCAGGGGAACATGAGTTGGGGCCTGGTGGAGGATGCCCCACAGTGCCGGGGGGTGGGGGGCAGGGGAACATGAGTTGGACATGAGTGAAGGCCTGCTGGCAGGTGCCCCACAGTGCTGGGGGGTGGGGGTGCAGGGGAACATGAGTTGGGGCCTGGTGGAGGGTGCCCCACAGTGCTAGGGGTGTGGGTGCAGGGGAACATGAGTGGGAGCCTGGTGGAGGGTGCCCCACAGTGCTTGGGGGTGGGGGTGCAGGGGAACATGAGTTGGACATGAGTGGGGGCCTGCTGGCAGGTGCCCACAGTGCTGGGGGGTGGGGGTGCAGGGGAACATGAGTTGGGGCCTGGTGGAGGGTGCCCCACAGTGCTGGGGGGTGGGGGTGCAGGGGAACATGAGTGGGAGCCTGGTGGAGGGTGCACCACAGTGCTGGGGGGTGGGGGTGCAGGGGGACATGAGTTGGACATGAGTGGGGGACTGGTGGAGGGTGCCCCACAGTGCTGGGGGGTCGGGGTGCAGGGGAACATGAGTTGGGGCCTTGTGGAGGGTGCCCCACAGTGCTGGGGGGTGGGGGTGCAGGGGAACATGAGTTGGACATGAGTGGGGGCCTGCTGGCAGGTGCCCTACAGTGCTGGGGGGTGGGGGTGCAGGGGAACATGAGTTGGACATGAGTTGGGGCCTGGTGGAGGGTGCCTCACAGTGCTGGGGGGTGGGGGTGATGGGAGACATGAGTGGGGCCTGGTGGAGGGTGCAACACAGTGCTGGGGGGTGGGGGTGCAGGGGAACATGAGTGGGGGCCTGGTGGAGGGTGCACCACAGTGCTGGGGGGTGGGGGTGCAGGGCAACATGAGTTGGACATGTGTTGGGGGCCTGCTGCCAGGTGCCCCACAGTGCTGGGGGGTGGGGGTGCAGGGGAACATGAGTAGGGGCCTGGTGGAGGGTGCCCCACAGTGCTGGGGGGTGGGGGTGCAGGGGAACATGAGTTGGACATGAGTGGGGGCCTGGTGGAGGGTGCACCACAGTGCTGGGGGGTGGGAGTGCAGGGGAACATGAGTTGGGGCCTGGTGGAGGGTGCCCCACAGTGCTGGGGGGTGGGGGTGCAGGGGAACATGAGTGGGAGCCTGGTGGAGGGTGCACCACAGTGCTGGGGGTGGGGGTGCAGGGGGCCATGAGTTGGACATGAGTGGGGGCCTGGTGGAGGGTGCACCACAGTGCTGGGGGGTGGGGGTGCAGGGGAACATGAGTTGGGGCCTGGTGGAGGGTGCCCAACAGTGCAGGGGGTGGGGGTGCAGGGGAACATGAGTTGGACATGAGTGGGGGCCGGCTGGCAGGTGCCCCACAGTGCTGGGGGGTGGGGGTGCAGGGGAACATGAGTGGGAGCCTGGTGGAGGGTGCCCCACAGTGCTGGGGGTGGGGGTGCAGAGGAACATGAGTGGGAGCCTGGTGGAGGGTGCCCCACAGTGCTGGGGGGTGGGGGTGCAGGGGAACATGAGTTGCACATGAGTGGGGGCCTGCTGGCAGGTGCCCCACAGTGCTGGGGGGTGGGGGTGCAGGGGAACATGGGTTGGGGCCTGGTGGAGGGTGCCCCACAGTGCTGGGGGGTAGGGGTGCAGGGGAACATGAGTTGGACATGAGTGGGGGCATGGTGGAGGGTGCACCACAGTGCTGGGGGGTGGGGGTGCAGGGGAACATGAGTTGGGGCCTGGTGGAGGGTGCCCCACAGTGCTGGGGTGTGGGGGTGCAGGGGAACATGAGTGGGAGCCTGGTGGAGGGTGCACCACAGTGCTGGGGGGTAGGGGTGCAGGGGAACATGAGTTGGACATGAGTGGAGGCCTGCTGGCAGGTACCCCACAGTGCTGGGGGGTGGGGGTGCAGGGGAACATGATTGGGAGCCTGGTGGAGGGTGCCCCACAGTGCTGGGGGGTGGGGGTGCAAGGGAACATGAGTTGGACATGAGTGGAGGCCTGCTGGCAGGTGCCCCACAGTTCTGGGGGGTGGGGGTGCAGGGGAACATGAGTGGGAGCCTGTTGGAGGGTGCCCCACAGTGCTGGGGGGTGGGGGTGCAGGGGAACATGAGTGGTAGCCTGGTGGAGGGTGCCCCACAGTGCTGGGGGGTGGGGGTGCAGGGGAATATGAGTGGGAGCCTGGTGGAGGGTGCCCCACAGTGCTGGGGTGTGGGGGTGCAGGGGTACATGAGTTGGACATGAGTGGGGGCCTGCTGGCAGGTTCCCCATAGTGCTGGGGGGTGGGGGTGCAGGGGAACATGAGTTGGGGCCTGGTTGAGGGTGCCCCACAGTGCTGGGGGGTGGGGGTGCAGGGGAACATGAGTTGGACATGAGTGGGGGGCTGCTGGAAGGTGCCCCACAGTGCTGGGGGGTGGGGGTGCAGGGGAACATGAGTGGGAGCCTGGTGGAGGGTGCCCCACAATGCTTGGGGTGGGGGTGCAGGGGAACATGAGTTGGACATGAGTGGGGGCCTGCTGGAAGGTGCCCCACAGTGCGGGGGGTGGGGGTGCAGGGGAACATGAGTGGGAGCCTGGTGGAGGGTGCCCCACAGTGCTTGGGGGTGGGGGTTCAGGGGAACATGAGTTGGACATGAGTGGGGGCCTGCTGGCAGGTGCCCCACAGTGCTGGGGGGTGGGGGTGCATGGGAACATGAGTTGGGGCCTGGTGGAGGGTGCCCCACAGTGCTGGGGGGTGGGGTGCAGGGGAACATGAGTTGGACATGAGTGGGGGCCTGCTGGCAGGTGCCCCACAGTGCTGGGGGGTGGGATGCAGGGGAACATGAGTGGGAGCCTGGTGGAGGGTGCCCCACAGTGCTGGGGGGTGGGGGTGCAGGGGAACATGAGTGGGAGCCTGGTGGAGGGTGCCCCACAGTGCTCGGGGGTGGGGGTGCAGGGGAACATGAGTTGGACATGAGTGGGCGCCTGCTGGCAGGTGCCCCAAAGTGCTTGGGGGTGGGGGTGCAGGGGAACATGAGTTGGGGCCTGGTGGAGGGTGCCCCACAGTGCTGGGGGGTGGGGGTGCAGGGGAACATGAGTGGGAGCCTGGTGGAGGGTGCACCACAGTGCTGGGGGGTGGGGGTGCAGGGGGACATGAGTTGGACATGAGTGGGGGCCTGGTGGAGGGTGCCCCACAGTGCTGGGGGGTGGGGGTGCAGGGGAACATGAGTTGGGGCCTGGTGGAGGGTGCCCCACAGTGCTGGGGGGTAGGGGTGCAGGGGAACATGAGTTGGACATGAGTGGGGGCCTGCTGGCAGGTGCCCCACAGTGCTGGGGGGTGGGGGTGCAGGGAACATGAGTTGGGGCCTGGTGGAGGGTGCCCCACAGTGCTGGGGGGTGGGGGTGCAGGGGAACATGAGTTGGACATGAGTGGGGGCCAGCTGGCAGGTGCCCCACAGTGCTGGGGGTTGGGGGTGCAGGGGAACATGAGTTGGGTCCTGGTGGAGGGTGCCCCACAGTGCTGGGGGGTGGGGGTGCAGGAGAACATGAGTTGGACATGAGTGGGGGCCTGCTGGCAGGTGCCCCACAGTGCTGGGGGGTGGGGGTGCAGGGGAACATGAGTTGGACATGAGTTGGGGCCTGGTGGAGGGTGCCCCACAGTGCTGGGCGGTGGGGGTGCAGGGGAACATGAGTGGGGGCCTGGTGGAGGGTGCACCACAGTGCTGGGTGGTGGGGGTGCAGGGGAACATGAGTGGGGGCCTGGTGGAGGGTGCACCACAGTGCTAGGGGGTGGGGGTGCAGGGCAACATGAGTTGGACATGAGTCGGGGCCTGCTGGCAGGTGCCCCACAGTGCTGGGGGGTGGGGGTGCAGGGGAACATGAGTTGGGGCCTGGTGGAGGGTGCCCCACAGTGCTGGGGGTGGGGGTTCAGGGGAACATGAGTGGGAGCCTGGTGGAGGGTGCACCACAGTGCTGGGGGTGGGGGTGCAGGGGGCCATGAGTTGGACATGAGTGGGGGCCTGGTGGAGGGTGCACCACAGTGCTGGGGGGTGGGGGTGCAGGGGAACATGAGTTTTGGCCTGGTGGAGGGTGCCGCACAGTGCTGGGGGTGGGGGTGCAGGGGAACATGAGTTGGACATGAGTGGGGGCCTGCTGGCAGGTGCCCCACAGTGCTGGGGGGTGGGGGTGCAGGGGAACATGAGTGGGAGCCTGGTGGAGGGTGCCCCACAGTGCTGGGGGGTGGGGGTGCAGGGGAACATGAGTGGGAGCCTGGTGGAGGCTGCCCCACAGTGCTGGGGGGTGGGGGTGCAGGGGAACATGAGTTGGACATGAGTGGGGGCCTGCTGGCAGATGCCCCACAGTGCTGGGGGGTAGGGGTGCAGGGGAACATGAGTTGGACATGAGTGGGGGCATGGTGGAGGGTGCACCACAGTGCTGGGGGGTGGGGGTGCAGGGGAACATGAGTTGGGGCCTGGTGGAGGGTGCCCCACAGTGCTGGGGTGTGGGGGTGCAGGGGAACATGAGTGGGAGCCTGGTGGAGGGTGCACCACAGTGCTGGGGGGTAGGGGTGCAGGGGAACATGAGTTGGACATGAGTGGAGGCCTGCTGGCAGGTGCCCCACAGTGCTGGGGGGTGGGGGTGCAGGGGAACATGATTGGGAGCCTGGTGGAGGGTGCCCCACAGTGCTGGGGGGTGGGGGTGCAAGGGAACATGAGTTGGACATGAGTGGAGGCCTGCTGGCAGGTGCCCCACAGTTCTGGGGGGTGGGGGTGCAGGGGAACATGAGTGGGAGCCTGTTGGAGGGTGCCCCACAGTGCTGGGGGGTGGGGGTGCAGGGGAACATGAGTGGTAGCCTGGTGGAGGGTGCCCCACAGTGCTGGGGGGTGGGGGTGCAGGGGAATATGAGTGGGAGCCTGGTGGAGGGTGCCCCACAGTGCTGGGGTGTGGGGGTGCAGGGGTACATGAGTTGGACATGAGTGGGGGCCTGCTGGCAGGTGCCCCACAGTGCTGGGGGTTGGGGGTGCAGGGGAACATGGGTTGGGGCCTGGTGGAGGGTGCCCCACAGTGCTGGGGGGTAGGGGTGCAGGGGAACATGAGTTGGACATGAGTGGGGGCATGGTGGAGGGTGCACCACAGTGCTGGGGGGTGGGGGTGCAGGGGAACATGAGTTGGGGCCTGGTGGAGGGTGCCCCACAGTGCTGGGGTGTGGGGGTGCAGGGGAACATGAGTGGGAGCCTGGTGGAGGGTGCACCACAGTGCTGGGGGGTAGGGGTGCAGGGGAACATGATTTGGACATGAGTGGAGGCCTGCTGGCAGTTGCCCCACAGTGCTGGGGGGTGGGGGTGCAGGGGAACATGATTGGGAGCCTGGTGGAGGGTGCCCCACAGTGCTGGGGGGTGGGGGTGCAAGGGAACATGAGTTGGACATGAGTGGAGGCCTGCTGGCAGGTGCCCCACAGTTCTGGGGGGTGGGGGTGCAGGGGAACATGAGTGGGAGCCTGTTGGAGGGTGCCCCACAGTGCTGGGGGGTGGGGGTGCAGGGGAACATGAGTGGTAGCCTGGTGGAGGGTGCCCCACAGTGCTGGGGGGTGGGGGTGCAGGGGAATATGAGTGGGAGCCTGGTGGAGGGTGCCCCACAGTGCTGGGGTGTGGGGGTGCAGGGGTACATGAGTTGGACATGAGTGGGGGCCTGCTGGCAGGTTCCCCATAGTGCTGGGGGGTGGGGGTGCAGGGGAACATGAGTTGGGGCCTGGTTGAGGGTGCCCCACTGTGCTGGGGGGTGGGGGTGCAGGGGAACATGAGTTGGACATGAGTGGGGGCCTGCTGGAAGGTGCCCCACAGTGCTGGGGGGTGGGGGTGCAGGGGAACATGAGTGGGAGCCTGGTGGAGGGTGCCCCACAATGCTTGGGGGTGGGGGTGCAGGGGAACATGAGTTGGACATGAGTGGGGGCCTGCTGGAAGGTGCCCCACAATGCTGATGGGTGGGGGTGCAGGGGAACATGAGTGGGAGCCTGGTGGAGGGTGCCCCACAGTGCTGGGGGGTGGGGGTGCAGGGGAACATGAGTTGGGTCCTGGTGGAGGGTTCCCCACAGTGCTGGGGGGTGGGGGTGCAGGGGAACATGCGTTGGACATGAGTGGGGGCCTGCTGGTAGGTGCCCCACAGTGCTGGGGGGTGGGGGTGCAGGGGAACATGAGTTGGACATGAGTTGGGGCCTGGTGGAGGGTGCCCCACAGTGCTGGGGGGTGGGGGTGATGGGAGACATGAGTGGGGGCCTGGTGGAGGGTGCACCACAGTGCTGGGGGGTGGGGGTGCAGGGGAACATGAGTGGGGGGCTGGTGGAGGGTGCACCACAGTGCTCGGGGGTGGGGGTGCAGGGGAACATGAGTGGGAGCCTGGTGGAGGGTGCCCCACAGTGCTGGGGGGTGGGGGTGCAGGAAAACATGAGTTGGACATGAGTGGGGGCCTGGTGGAGGGTGCACCACAGTGCTGGGGGGTGGGGGTGCAGGGGAACATGAGTTGGGGCCTGGCGGAGGATGCCCCACAGTGCCGGGGGGTGGGGGGCAGGGGAACATGAGTTGGACATGAGTGAAGGCCTGCTGGCAGGTGCCCCACAGTGCTGGGGGGTGGGGGTGCAGGGGAACATGAGTTGGGGCCTGGTGGAGGGTGCCCCACAGTGCTAGGGGTGTGGGTGCAGGGGAACATGAGTGGGAGCCTGGTGGAGGGTGCCCCACAGTGCTTGGGGGTGGGGGTGCAGGGGAACATGAGTTGGACATGAGTGGGGGCCTGCTGGCAGGTGCCCACAGTGCTGGGGGGTGGGGGTGCAGGGGAACATGAGTTGGGGCCTGGTGGAGGGTGCCCCACAGTGCTGGGGGGTGGGGGTGCAGGGGAACATGAGTGGGAGCCTGGTGGAGGGTGCACCACAGTGCTGGGGGGTGGGGGTGCAGGGGGACATGAGTTGGACATGAGTGGGGGACTGGTGGAGGGTGCCCCACAGTGCTGGGGGGTCGGGGTGCAGGGGAACATGAGTTGGGGCCTTGTGGAGGGTGCCCCACAGTGCTGGGGGGTGGGGGTGCAGGGGAACATGAGTTGGACATGAGTGGGGGCCTGCTGGCAGGTGCCCTACAGTGCTGGGGGGTGGGGGTGCAGGGGAACATGAGTTGGACATGAGTTGGGGCCTGGTGGAGGGTGCCTCACAGTGCTGGGGGGTGGGGGTGATGGGAGACATGAGTGGGGCCTGGTGGAGGGTGCACCACAGTGCTGGGGGGTGGGGGTGCAGGGGAACATGAGTGGGGGCCTGGTGGAGGGTGCACCACAGTGCTGGGGGGTGGGGGTGCAGGGGAACATGAGTTGGACATGTGTTGGGGGCCTGCTGGCAGGTGCCCCACAGTGCTGGGGGGTGGGGGTGCAGGGGAACATGAGTAGGGGCCTGGTGGAGGGTGCCCCACAGTGCTGGGGGGTGGGGGTGCAGGGGAACATGAGTTGGACATGAGTGGGGGCCTGGTGGAGGGTGCACCACAGTGCTGGGGGGTGGGAGTGCAGGGGAACATGAGTTGGGGCCTGGTGGAGGGTGCCCCACAGTGCTGGGGGGTGGGGGTGCAGGGGAACATGAGTGGGAGCCTGGTGGAGGGTGCACCACAGTGCTGGGGGTGGGGGTGCAGGGGGCCATGAGTTGGACATGAGTGGGGGCCTGGTGGAGGGTGCACCACAGTGCTGGGGGGTGGGGGTGCAGGGGAACATGAGTTGGGGCCTGGTGGAGGGTGCCCAACAGTGCAGGGGGTGGGGGTGCAGGGGATCATGAGTTGGACATGAGTGGGGGCCGGCTGGCAGGTGCCCCACAGTGCTGGGGGGTGGGGGTGCAGGGGAACATGAGTGGGAGCCTGGTGGAGGGTGCCCCACAGTGCTGGGGGTGGGGGTGCAGAGGAACATGAGTGGGAGCCTGGTGGAGGGTGCCCCACAGTGCTGGGGGGTGGGGGTGCAGGGGAACATGAGTTGCACATGAGTGGGGGCCTGCTGGCAGGTGCCCCACAGTGCTGGGGGGTGGGGGTGCAGGGGAACATGGGTTGGGGCCTGGTGGAGGGTGCCCCACAGTGCTGGGGGGTAGGGGTGCAGGGGAACATGAGTTGGACATGAGTGGGGGCATGGTGGAGGGTGCACCACAGTGCTGGGGGGTGGGGAAGCAGGGGAACATGAGTGGGAGCCTGGTGGAGGGTGCACCACAGTGCTGGGGGGTAGGGGTGCAGGGGAACATGAGTTGGACATGAGTGGAGGCCTGCTGGCAGGTGCCCCACAGTGCTGGGGGGTGGGGGTGCAGGGGAACATGATTGGGAGCCTGGTGGAGGGTGCCCCACAGTGCTGGGGGGTGGGGGTGCAAGGGAACATGAGTTGGACATGAGTGGAGGCCTGCTGGCAGGTGCCCCACAGTTCTGGGGGGTGGGGGTGCAGGGGAACATGAGTGGGAGCCTGTTGGAGGGTGCCCCACAGTGCTGGGGGGTGGGGGTGCAGGGGAACATGAGTGGTAGCCTGGTGGAGGGTGCCCCACAGTGCTGGGGGGTGGGGGTGCAGGGGAATATGAGTGGGAGCCTGGTGGAGGGTGCCCCACAGTGCTGGGGTGTGGGGGTGCAGGGGTACATGAGTTGGACATGAGTGGGGGCCTGCTGGCAGGTTCCCCATATTGCTGGGGGGTGGGGGTGCAGGGGAACATGAGTTGGGGCCTGGTTGAGGGTGCCCCACAGTGCTGGGGGGTGGGGGTGCAGGGGAACATGAGTTGGACATGAGTGGGGGCCTGCTGGAAGGTGCCCCACAGTGCTGGGGGGTGGGGGTGCAGGGGAACATGAGTGGGAGCCTGGTGGATGGTGCCCCACAATGCTTGGGGTGGGGGTGCAGGGGAACATGAGTTGGACATGAGTGGGGGCCTGCTGGAAGGTGCCCCACAGTGCTGGGGGTGGGGGTGCAGGGGAACATGAGTGGGAGCCTGGTGGAGGGTGCCCCACAGTGCTTGGGGGTGGGGGTTCAGGGGAACATGAGTTGGACATGAGTGGGGGCCTGCTGGCAGGTGCCCCACAGTGCTGGGGGGTGGGGGTGCATGGGAACATGAGTTGGGGCCTGGTGGAGGGTGCCCCACAGTGCTGGGGGGTGGGGTGCAGGGGAACATGAGTTGGACATGAGTGGGGGCCTGCTGGCAGGTGCCCCACAGTGCTGGGGGGTGGGATGCAGGGGAACATGAGTGGGAGCCTGGTGGAGGGTGCCCCACAGTGCTGGGGGGTGGGGGTGCAGGGGAACATGAGTGGGAGCCTGGTGGAGGGTGCCCCACAGTGCTCGGGGGTGGGGGTGCAGGGGAACATGAGTTGGACATGAGTGGGCGCCTGCTGGCAGGTGCCCCAAAGTGCTTGGGGGTGGGGGTGCAGGGGAACATGAGTTGGGGCCTGGTGGAGGGTGCCCCACAGTGCTGGGGGGTGGGGGTGCAGGGGAACATGAGTGGGAGCCTGGTGGAGGGTGCACCACAGTGCTGGGGGGTGGGGGTGCAGGGGGACATGAGTTGGACATGAGTGGGGGCCTGGTGGAGGGTGCCCCACAGTGCTGGGGGGTGGGGGTGCAGGGGAACATGAGTTGGGGCCTGGTGGAGGGTGCCCCACAGTGCTGGGGGTTAGGGGTGCAGGGGAACATGAGTTGGACATGAGTGGGGGCCTGCTGGCAGGTGCCCCACAGTGCTGGGGGGTGGGGGTGCAGGGAACATGAGTTGGGGCCTGGTGGAGGGTGCCCCACAGTGCTGGGGGGTGGGGGTGCAGGGGAACATGAGTTGGACATGAGTGGGGGCCAGCTGGCAGGTGCCCCACAGTGCTGGGGGTTGGGGGTGCAGGGGAACATGAGTTGGGTCCTGGTGGAGGGTGCCCCACAGTGCTGGGGGGTGGGGGTGCAGGAGAACATGAGTTGGACATGAGTGGGGGCCTGCTGGCAGGTGCCCCACAGTGCTGGGGGGTGGGGGTGCAGGGGAACATGAGTTGGACATGAGTTGGGGCCTGGTGGAGGGTGCCCCACAGTGCTGGGCGGTAGGGGTGCAGGGGAACATGAGTGGGGGCCTGGTGGAGGGTGCACCACAGTGCTGGGTGGTGGGGGTGCAGGGGAACATGAGTGGGGGCCTGGTGGAGGGTGCACCACAGTGCTAGGGGGTGGGGGTGCAGGGCAACATGAGTTGGACATGAGTCGGGGCCTGCTGGCAGGTGCCCCACAGTGCTGGGGGGTGGGGGTGCAGGGGAACATGAGTTGGGGCCTGGTGGAGGGTGCCCCACAGTGCTGGGGGTGGGGGTGCAGGGGAACATGAGTGGGAGCCTGGTGGAGGGTGCACCACAGTGCTGGGGGTGGGGGTGCAGGGGGCCATGAGTTGGACATGAGTGGGGGCCTGGTGGAGGGTGCACCACAGTGCTGGGGGGTGGGGGTGCAGGGGAACATGAGTTTTGGCCTGGTGGAGGGTGCCGCACAGTGCTGGGGGTGGGGGTGCAGGGGAACATGAGTTGGACATGAGTGGGGGCCTGCTGGCAGGTGCCCCACAGTGCTGGGGGGTGGGGGTGCAGGGGAACATGAGTGGGAGCCTGGTGGAGGGTGCCCCACAGTGCTGGGGGGTGGGGGTGCAGGGGAACATGAGTGGGAGCCTGGTGGAGGCTGCCCCACAGTGCTGGGGGGTGGGGGTGCAGGGGAACATGAGTTGGACATGAGTGGGGGCCTGCTGGCAGATGCCCCACAGTGCTGGGGGGTAGGGGTGCAGGGGAACATGAGTTGGACATGAGTGGGGGCATGGTGGAGGGTGCACCACAGTGCTGGGGGGTGGGGGTGCAGGGGAACATGAGTTGGGGCCTGGTGGAGGGTGCCCCACAGTGCTGGGGTGTGGGGGTGCAGGGGAACATGAGTGGGAGCCTGGTGGAGGGTGCACCACAGTGCTGGGGGGTAGGGGTGCAGGGGAACATGAGTTGGACATGAGTGGAGGCCTGCTGGCAGGTGCCCCACAGTGCTGGGGGGTGGGGGTGCAGGGGAACATGATTGGGAGCCTGGTGGAGGGTGCCCCACAGTGCTGGGGGGTGGGGGTGCAAGGGAACATGAGTTGGACATGAGTGGAGGCCTGCTGGCAGGTGCCCCACAGTTCTGGGGGGTGGGGGTGCAGGGGAACATGAGTGGGAGCCTGTTGGAGGGTGCCCCACAGTGCTGGGGGGTGGGGGTGCAGGGGAACATGAGTGGTAGCCTGGTGGAGGGTGCCCCACAGTGCTGGGGGGTGGGGGTGCAGGGGAATATGAGTGGGAGCCTGGTGGAGGGTGCCCCACAGTGCTGGGGTGTGGGGGTGCAGGGGTACATGAGTTGGACATGAGTGGGGGCCTGCTGGCAGGTTCCCCATAGTGCTGGGGGGTGGGGGTGCAGGGGAACATGAGTTGGGGCCTGGTTGAGGGTGCCCCACAGTGCTGGGGGGTGGGGGTGCAGGGGAACATGAGTTGGACATGAGTGGGGGCCTGCTGGAAGGTGCCCCACAGTGCTGGGGGGTGGGGGTGCAGGGGAACATGAGTGGGAGCCTGGTGGAGGGTGCCCCACAATGCTTGGGGTGGGGGTGCAGGGGAACATGAGTTGGACATGAGTGGGGGCCTGCTGGAAGGTGCCCCACAGTGCTGGGGGTGGGGGTGCAGGGGAACATGAGTGGGAGCCTGGTGGAGGGTGCCCCACAGTGCTTGGGGGTGGGGGTTCAGGGGAACATGAGTTGGACATGAGTGGGGGCCTGCTGGCAGGTGCCCCACAGTGCTGGGGGGTGGGGGTGCATGGGAACATGAGTTGGGGCCTGGTGGAGGGTGCCCCACAGTGCTGGGGGGTGGGGTGCAGGGGAACATGAGTTGGACATGAGTGGGGGCCTGCTGGCAGGTGCCCCACAGTGCTGGGGGGTGGGATGCAGGGGAACATGAGTGGGAGCCTGGTGGAGGGTGCCCCACAGTGCTGGGGGGTGGGGGTGCAGGGGAACATGAGTGGGAGCCTGGTGGAGGGTGCCCCACAGTGCTCGGGGGTGGGGGTGCAGGGGAACATGAGTTGGACATGAGTGGGCGCCTGCTGGCAGGTGCCCCAAAGTGCTTGGGGGTGGGGGTGCAGGGGAACATGAGTTGGGGCCTGGTGGAGGGTGCCCCACAGTGCTGGGGGGTGGGGGTGCAGGGGAACATGAGTGGGAGCCTGGTGGAGGGTGCACCACAGTGCTGGGGGGTGGGGGTGCAGGGGGACATGAGTTGGACATGAGTGGGGGCCTGGTGGAGGGTGCCCCACAGTGCTGGGGGGTGGGGGTGCAGGGGAACATGAGTTGGGGCCTGGTGGAGGGTGCCCCACAGTGCTGGGGGGTAGGGGTGCAGGGGAACATGAGTTGGACATGAGTGGGGGCCTGCTGGCAGGTGCCCCACAGTGCTGGGGGGTGGGGGTGCAGGGAACATGAGTTGGGGCCTGGTGGAGGGTGCCCCACAGTGCTGGGGGGTGGGGGTGCAGGGGAACATGAGTTGGACATGAGTGGGGGCCAGCTGGCAGGTGCCCCACAGTGCTGGGGGTTGGGGGTGCAGGGGAACATGAGTTGGGTCCTGGTGGAGGGTGCCCCACAGTGCTGGGGGGTGGGGGTGCAGGAGAACATGAGTTGGACATGAGTGGGGGCCTGCTGGCAGGTGCCCCACAGTGCTGGGGGGTGGGGGTGCAGGGGAACATGAGTTGGACATGAGTTGGGGCCTGGTGGAGGGTGCCCCACAGTGCTGGGCGGTGGGGGTGCAGGGGAACATGAGTGGGGGCCTGGTGGAGGGTGCACCACAGTGCTGGGTGGTGGGGGTGCAGGGGAACATGAGTGGGGGCCTGGTGGAGGGTGCACCACAGTGCTAGGGGGTGGGGGTGCAGGGCAACATGAGTTGGACATGAGTCGGGGCCTGCTGGCAGGTGCCCCACAGTGCTGGGGGGTGGGGGTGCAGGGGAACATGAGTTGGGGCCTGGTGGAGGGTGCCCCACAGTGCTGGGGGTGGGGGTCCAGGGGAACATGAGTGGGAGCCTGGTGGAGGGTGCACCACAGTGCTGGGGGTGGGGGTGCAGGGGGCCATGAGTTGGACATGAGTGGGGGCCTGGTGGAGGGTGCACCACAGTGCTGGGGGGTGGGGGTGCAGGGGAACATGAGTTTTGGCCTGGTGGAGGGTGCCGCACAGTGCTGGGGGTGGGGGTGCAGGGGAACATGAGTTGGACATGAGTGGGGGCCTGCTGGCAGGTGCCCCACAGTGCTGGGGGGTGGGGGTGCAGGGGAACATGAGTGGGAGCCTGGTGGAGGGTGCCCCACAGTGCTGGGGGGTGGGGGTGCAGGGGAACATGAGTGGGAGCCTGGTGGAGGCTGCCCCACAGTGCTGGGGGGTGGGGGTGCAGGGGAACATGAGTTGGACATGAGTGGGGGCCTGCTGGCAGATGCCCCACAGTGCTGGGGGGTGCGGGTGCAGTGGAACATGAGTGGGAGCCTGGTGGAGGATGCCCCACAGTGCTGGGGGGTGGGGGTGCAGGGGAACATGAGTGGGAGCCTGGTGGAGGGTGCTCCACAGTGCTGGGGGGTGGGGGTGCAGGGGAACATGAGTTGGACATGAGTGGGGGCCTGCTGGCAGGTGCCCCACAGTGCTGGGGGGTGGGGGTGCAGGGGAACATGAGTGGGAGCCTGGTGGAGGGTGCCCCACAGTGCTGGAGGTGGGGGTGCAGGGGAACATGAGTTGGACATGAGTGGGATCCTGGTGGAGGGTGCACCACAGTGCTGGGGGGTGGGGGTGCAGGGGAACATGAGTTGGGGCCTGGTGGAGGGTGCCCCACAGTGCTGGGGGGTGGGGGTGCAGGGGGACATGAGTGGGAGCCTGGTGGAGGGTGCACCACAGTGCTGGGGGGTGGGGGTGCAGGGGGACATGAGGTGGACATGAGTGGGGGCCTGGTGGAGGGTGCACCACAGTGCTGGGGGGTGGGGGTGCAGGGGAACATGAGTTGGGGACTGGTGGAGGGTGCCCCACACTGCTGGGGGGTGGGGGTGCAGGGGAATATGAGTTGGACATGAGTGGAGGCCTGCTGGCAGGTGCCCCACAGTGCTGGGGGTGGGGGTGCAGGGGAACATGATTGGGAGCCTGGTGGAGTGTGCCCCACAGTGCTGGGGGGTGGGGGTGCAGGGGAACATGAGTTGGACATGAGTGGAGGCCTGCTGGCAGGTGCCCCACAGTTCTGGGGGGTGGGGGTGCAGGGGAACATAAGTGGGAGCCTGGTGGGGGGTGCCCCACAGTGCTGGGGGGTGGGGGTGCAGGGGAACATGAGTGGGAGCCTGGTGGAGGGTGCCCCACAGTGCTGGGGGGTGGGGGTGCAGGGGAACATGAGTGGGAGCCTGGTGGAGGGTGCCCCACAGTGCTGGGGGGTGGGGGTGCAGGGGAACATGAGTTGGACATGAATGGGGGCCTGCTGGCAGGTTCCCCACAGTGCTGGGGGGTGGGGGTGCAGGGGAACATGAGTTGGGGCCTGGTGGAGGGTGCCCCACAGTGCTGGGGGGTGGGGGTGCGGGGGAACATGAGTTGGACATGAGTGGGGGCCTGCTGGAAGGTGCCCCACAGTGCTGGGGGGTGGTGGTGCAGGGGAACATGAGTGGGAGCCTGGTGGAGGGTGCCCCACAGTGCTGGGGGGTGGGGGTGCAGGGGAACATGAGTGGGAGCCTGGTGGAGGGTGCACCACAGTGCTGGGGGGTGGGGGTGCAGGGGGACATGAGTTGGACATGAGTGGGGGCCTGGTGGAGGGTGCCACACAGTGCTGGGGGTGGGGGTGTAGGGGAACATGAGTTGGGGCCTGGTGGCGGGTGGTCCACAGTGCTGGGGGGTGGGGGTGGAGGGGAACATGAGTTGGACATGAGTGGGGGCCTGCTGGCAGGTGCCCCACAGTACTGGAGGGTGGGGGTGCAGGGGAACATGAGTTGGACATGAGTTGGGGCCTGGTGGTGGGTGCCCCACAGTGCTTGGGGGTGGGGGTGATGGGAGACATGAGTGGGGGCCTGGTGGAGGGTGCACCACAGTGCTGGGGGGTGGGGGTGCAGGGGAACATGAGTGGGGGCCTGATGGAGGGTGCACCACAGTGCTGGGGGGTGGGAGTGCAGGGGAACATGAGTTGGACATGAGTGGGGGCCTGCTGGCAGGTGCCCCACAGTGCTGGGGGGTGGGGGTGCAGGGGAACATGAGTGGGAGCCTGGTGGAGGGTGCCCCGCAGTGCTGGGGGGTGGGGGTGCAGGGGAACATGAGTGGGAGCCTGGTGGAGGGTGCCCCACATTGCTGGGGGTGGGGGTGCAGGGGAACATGAGTAGGTCATGAGTGGGGGCCTGCTGGCAGGTGCACCACAGTGCTGGGGGGTGGGGGTGCAGGGGAACATGAGTTGGGGCCTGGTGGAGGGTGCCCCACAGTGCTGGGGGGTGGGGGTGCAGGGGAACATGAGTTGGACATGAGTGGGTGCCTGGTGGAGGGTGCACCACAGTGCTGGGGGGTGCGGGTGCACGGGAACATGAGTTGGGGCCTGGTGGAGGGTGCCCCACAGTGCTGGGGAGTGGGGGTGCAGGGGAACATGAGTGGGAGCCTGGTGGAGGGTGCACCACAGTGCTGGGGGGTGGGGGTGCAGGGGGACATGAGTTGGACATGAGTGGGGGCCTGATGGCAGGTGCCCCACAGTGCTGGGGGGTTGGGGTGCAGGGGAACATGAGTTGGGGCCTGGTGGAGAGTACCCCACAGTGCTGGGGGGTGGGGGTGCAGGGGAACATGAGTTGGACATGAGTTGGGGCCTGGTGGAGGGTGCCCCACAGTGCTGGGGGGTGGGGGTGATGGGAGACATGAGTGGGGGCCTGTGGAGGGTGCACCACAGTGCTGGGGGGTGGGGTGCAGGGGAACATAAGTGGGGGCCTGGTGGAGGGTGCACCACAGTGCTGGGGGGTGGGGGTGCAGGGGAACATGATTTGGACATGGGTGGGGGCCTGGTGGAGGGTGCACCACAGTGCTAGAGGGTGGGGGTGCAGGGGAACATGAGTGGGGGCCTGGTGGAGGGTGCACCACAGTGCTGGGGGGTGGGGGTGCAGGGGAACATGAGTTGGACATGAGTGGGGGCTTGCTGGCAGGTGCCCCACAGTGCTGGGGGGTGGGGGTGCAGGGGAACATGAGTTGGGGCCTGGTGGAGGGTACACCACAGTGCTGGGGGGTGGTGGTGCAGGGGAACATGAGTTGGACATGAGTGGCGGCCTGCTGGCAGGTGCCCCACAGTGCTGGGGGGTGGGGGTGCAGGGGAACATGAGTTGGGGCCTGGTGGAGGGTGCCCCACAGTGCTCGGGGGTGGGGGTGCAGGGGAACATGAGTTGTACATGAGTGGGGGCCTGGTGGAGGGTGCACCACAGTGCTGGGGGGTGGGAGTGCAGGGGAACATGAGTTGGACATGAGTTGGGGGCCTGCTGGCAGGTGCCTCACAGTGCTGGGGGGTGGGGGTGCAGGGGAACATGAGTTGGACATGAGTGGGGGCCTGTTGGAGGGTGCACCACAGTGCTGGGGGGTGGGGGTGCAGGGGAACATGAGTTGGGGCCTGGTGGAGGGTGCCCCATAGTGCTGGGGGGTGGGGGTGCAGGGGAACATGAGTGGGAGCCTGGTGGAGGGTGCACCACAGTGCTGGGGGTGGGGGTGCAGGGGGCCATGAGTTGGACATGAGTGGGGGCCTGGTGGAGGGTGCACCACAGTGCTGGGGGGTGGGGGTGCAGGGGAACATGAGTTGGGGCCTGGTGGAGGGTGCCCAACAGTGCAGGGGGTGGGGGTGCAGGGGAACATGAGTTGGACATGAGTGGGGGCCTGCTGGCAGGTGCCCCACAGTGCTGGGGGGTGGGGTGCAGGGGAACATGAGTGGGAGCCTGGTGGAGGGTGCCCCACAGTGCTGGGGGTGGGGGTGCAGGGGAACATGAGTGGGAGCCTGGTGGAGGGTGCCCCACAGTGCTGGAGGTGGGGGTGCAGGGGAACATGAGTTGGACATGAGTGGGGGCCTGCTGGCAGATGCCCCACAGTGCTGGGGGGTGGGGGTGCAGTGAAACATGAGTGGGAGCCTGGTGGAGGATGCCCCACAGTGCTGGGGGTTGGGGGTGCAGGGGAACATGAGTGGGAGCCTGGTGGAGGGTGCCCCCACAGTGCTGGGGGGTGGGGGTGCAGGGGAACATGAGTTGGACATGAGTGGGGGCCTGCTGGCAGGTGCCCCACAGTGCTGGGGGTTGGGGGTGCAGGGGAACATGGGTTGGGGCCTGGTGGAGGGTGCCCCACAGTGCTGGGGGGTGGGGGTGCAGGGGAACATGAGTTGGACATGAGTGGGGGCCTGGTGGAGGGTGCACCACAGTGCTGGGGGGTGGGGGTGCAGGGGAACATGAGTTGGGGCCTGGTGGATGGTGCCCCACAGTGCTGGGGTGTGGGGGTGCAGGAGAACATGAGTGGGAGCCTGGTGGAGGGTGCACCACAGTGCTGGGGGGTGGGGATGCAGGGGGACATGAGGTGGACATGAGTGGGGGCCTGGTGGAGGGTGCACCACAGTGCTGGGGGGTGGGGGTGCAGGGGAACATGAGTTGGGGCCTGGTGGAGGGTGCCCCACAGTGCTGGGGTGTGGGGGTGCAGGGGAACATGAGTTGGACATGAGTGGAGGCCTGCTGGCAGGTGCCCCACAGTGCTGGGGGGTGGGGGTGCAGGGGAACATGAGTTGGGGCCTGGTGGAGGGTGCCCCACAGTGCTGGGGGGTGGGGGTTCAGGGGAACATGAGTGGGAGCCTGGTGGAGGGTGCACCACAGTGCTGGGGGTGGGGGTGCAGGGGGCCATGAATTGGACATGAGTGGGGGCCTGGTGGAGGGTGCACCACAGTGCTGGGGGGTGGGGGTGCAGGGGAACATGAGTTGGGGCCTGGTGGAGGGTGCCCCACAGTGCTAGGGGTGGGGGTGCAGGGGAACATGAGTTGGACATGAGTGGGGGCCTGCTGGCAGGTGCCCCACAGTGCTGGGGGGTGGGGGTGCAGGGGAACATGAGTGGGAGCCTGGTGGAGGGTGCCCCACAGTGCTGGGGGGTGGGGGTGCAGTGGAACATGAGTGGGAGCCTGGTGGAGGCTGCCCCACAGTGCTGGGGGGTGGGGGTGCAGGGGAACATGAGTTGGACATGAGTGGGGGCCTGCTGGCAGATGCCCCACAGTGCTGGGGGGTGCGGGTGCAGTGGAACATGAGTGGGAGCCTGCTGGAGGATGCCCCACAGTGCTGGGGGGTGGGGGTGCCGGGGAACATGAGTGGGAGCCTGGTGGAGGGTGCCCCACAGTGCTGGGGGGTGGGGGTGCAGGGGAACATGAGTTGGGCATGAGTGGGGGCCTGCTGGCAGGTGCCCCACAGTGCTGGGGGGTGGGGGTGCAGGGGAACATGGGTTGGGGCCTGGTGGAGGGTGCCCCACAGTGCTGGGGGGTGGGGGTGCAGGGGAACATGAGTTGGACATGAGTGGGGTCCTGGTGGAGGGAGCACCACAGTGCTGGGGGGTGGGGGTGCAGGGGAACATGAGTTGGGGCCTGGTGGAGGGTGCCCCACAGTGCTGGGGGGTGGGGGTGCAGGGGGACATGAGTGGGAGCCTGGTGGAGGGTGCACCACAGTGCTGGGGGGTGGGGGTGCAGGGGGACATGAGGTGGACATGAGTGTGGGCCTGGTGGAGAGTGCACCACAGTGCTGGGGGGTGGGGGTGCAGGGGAACATGAGTTGGGGCCTGGTGGAGGGTGCCCCACACTGCTGGGGGGTGGGGGTGCAGGGGAACATGAGTTGGACATGAGTGGAGGCCTGCTGGCAGGTGCCCCACAGTGCTGGGGGGTGGGGGTGCAGGGGAACATGATTGGGAGCCTGGTGGAGGGTGCCCCACAGTGCTGGGGGGTGGGGGTGCAGGGGAACATGAGTTGGACATGAGTGGAGGCCTGCTGGCAGGTGCCCCACAGTTCTGGGGGGTGGGGGTGCAGGGGAACATGAGTGGGAGCCTGGTGGAGGGTGCCCCACAGTGCTGGGGGGTGGGGGTGATGGGAGACATGAGTGGGGGCCTGGTGGAGGGTGCACCACAGTGCTGGGGGGTGGGGGTGCAGGGGAACATGAGTTGGGGCCTGATGGAGGGTGCACCACAGTGCTGGGGGGTGGGAGTGCAGGGGAACATGAGTTGGACATGAGTGGGGGCCTGCTGGCAGTTGCCCCACAGTGCTGGGGGGTGGGGGTGCAGGGGAACATGAGTGGGAGCCTGGTGGAGGGTGCCCCACAGTGCTGGGGGGTGGGGGTGCAGGGGAACATGAGTGGGAGCCTGTTGGAGGGGAACATGAGTGGGAGCCTGGTGGAGGGTGCCCCACAGTGCTGGGGGGTGGGGGTGCAGGGGAACATGAGTGGGGGCCTGCTGGAAGGTGCCCCACAGTGCTGGGGGGTGGGGGTGCAGGGGAACATGAGTGGGAGCCTGGTGGAGGGTGCCCCACAGTGCTGGGGGATGGGGGTGCAGGGGAACATGAGTGGGAGCCTGGTGGAGGGTGCCCCACAGTGCTTGGGGGTGGGGGTGCAGGGGAACATGAGTTGGACATGAGTGGGGGCCTGCTGGCAGGTGCCCCACAGTGCTGGGGGGTGGGGGTGCAGGGGAACATGAGTTGGACATGAGTTGGGGCCTGGTGGAGGGTGCCCCACAGTGCTGGGGGGTGGGGGTGATGGGAGACATGAGTGGGGGCCTGGTGGAGGGTGCACCACAGTGCTGGGGGGTGGGGGTGCAGGGGAACATGAGTTGGGGCCTGATGGAGGGTGCACCACAGTGCTGGGGGGTGGGAGTGCAGGGGAACATGAGTTGGACATGAGTGGGGGCCTGCTGGCAGTTGCCCCACAGTGCTGGGGGCTGGGGGTGCAGGGGAACATGAGTGGGAGCCTGGTGGAGGGTGCCCCACAGTGCTGGGGGGTGGGGGTGCAGGGGAACATGAGTGGGAGCCTGGTGGAGGGTGCCCCACATTGCTGGGAGGTGGGGGTGCAGGGGAACATGAGTTGGACATGAATGGGGGCCTGCTGGCAGGTTCCCCACAGTGCTGGGGGGTGGGGGTGCAGGTAAACATGAGTTGGGGCCTGGTGGAGGGTGCCCCACAGTGCTGGGGGGTGGGGATGCAGGGAAACATGAGTTGGACATGAGTGGGGGCCTGGTGGAGGGTGCACCACAGTGCTGGGGGGTGGGGGTGCACGGGAACATGAGTTGGGGCCTGGTGGAGGGTGCCCCACAGTCCTGGGGGGTGGGGGTGCAGGGGAACATAAGTGGGAGCCTGGTGGAGGGTGCACCACAGTGCTGGGGGGTGGGGGTGCAGGGGGACATGAGTTGGACATGAGTGGGGGCCTGATAGCAGGTGCCCCACAGTACTGGAGGGTGGGGGTGCAGGGGAACATGAGTTGGACATGAGTTGGGGCCTGGTGGTGGGTGCCCCACAGTGCTTGGGGGTGGGGGTGATGGGAGACATGAGTGGGGGCCTGGTGGAGGGTGCACCACAGTGCTGGGGGGTGGGGTGCAGGGGAACATGAGTGGGGGCCTGATGGAGGGTGCACCACAGTGCTGGGGGGTGGTAGTGCAGGGGAACATGAGTTGGACATGAGTGGGGGCCTGGTGAAGGGTGCACCACAGTGCTGGAGGGTGGGGGTGCAGGGGAACATGAGTTGGGGCCTGGTGGAGGGTGCCCCACAGTGCTGGGGGGTGGGGGTGCAGGGGAACATGAGTTGGACATGAGTGGGGGCCTGGTGGAGGGTGCCCCACAGTGCTGGGGGGTGGGGGTGCAGGGGAACATGAGTTGGACATGAGTGGAGGCCTGCTGGCAGGTGCACCACAGTTCTGGGGGGTGGGGGTGCAGGGGAACATGAGTGGGAGCCTGGTGGAGGGTGCCCCACAGAGCTGGGGGGTGGGGGTGCAGGGGAACATGAGTGGGAGCCTGGTGGAGGGTGCCCCACAGTGCTGGGGGGTGGGGGTGCAGGGGAACATGAGTTGGGGCCTGGTGGAGGGTGCCCAACAGTGCAGGGGGTGGGGGTGCAGTGAAACATGAGTGGGAGCATGGTGGAGGATGCCCCACAGTGCTGGGGGTTGGGGGTGCAGGGGAACATGAGTGGGAGCCTGGTGGAGGGTGCCCCACAGTGCTGGGGGGTGGGGGTGCAGGGGAACATGAGTTGGACATGAGTGGGGGCCTGCTGGCAGGTGCCCCACAATGCTGGGAGTTGGGGGTGCAGGGGAACATGGGTTGGGGCCTGGTGGAGGGTGCCCCACAGTGCTGGTGGGTGAGGGTGCAGGGGAACATGAGTTGGACATGAGTTTTAGGCCTGGTGGAGGGTGCACCACAGTGCTGGGGGGTGGGGGTGCAGGGGAACATGAGTTGGGGCCTGGTGGAGGGTGCCCCACAGTGCTGGGGGGTGGGGGTGCAGGGGAACATGAGTGGGAGCCTGGTGGAGGGTGCACCACAGTGCTGGGGGGTGGGGGTGTAGGGGGACATGAGTTGGACATGAGTGGGGGCCTGGTGGAGGGTGCCCCACAGTGCTGGGGGGTGGGGGTGCAGGGGAACATGAGTTGGGGCCTTGTGGAGGGTTCCCCACAGTTCTGGGGGGTGGGGGTGCAGGGGAACATGAGTTGGACATGAGTGGGGGCCTGCTGGTAGGTGCCCCACAGTGCTGGGGGGTGGGGGTGCAGGGGAACATGAGTTGGACATGAGTGGGGGGCTGCTGGTAGGTGCCCCACAGTGATGGGGGGTGGGGGTGCAGAGGAACATGAGTTGGACATGAGTGGGGGCCTGCTGGCAGGTGCCCCACAGTGCTGGGGGGTGGGGGTGCAGAGGAACATGAGTGGGAGCCTGGTGGAGGGTGCCCCACAGTGCTGGGGGATGTGGGTGCAGGGGAGCATGAGTGGGAGCCTGGTGGAGGGTGCCCCACAGTGCTTGGGGGTGGGGGTGCAGGGGAACATGAGTTGGACATGAGTGGGGGCCTGCTGGCAGGTGCCCCACAGTGCTGGGGGTTGGGGGTGCAGGGGAACATGAGTTGGGGCCTGGTGGAGGGTGCCCCACAGTGCTGGGGGGTGGGGGTGCAGGGGAACATGAGTGGGAGCCTGGTGGAGGGTGCACCACAGTGCTGGGGGGTGGGGGTGTAGGGGGACATGAGTTGGACATGAGTGGGGGCCTGGTGGAGGGTGCCCCACAGTGCTGGGGGGTGGGGGTGCAGGGGAACATGAGTTGGGGCCTGGTGGAGGGTTCCCCACAGTGCTGGGGGGTGGGGGTGCAGGGGAACATGAGTTGGACATGAGTCGGGGCCTGCTGGTAGGTGCCCCACAGTGCTGGGGGGTGGGGGTGCAGGGGAACATGAGTTGGACATGAGTTGGGGCCTGGTGGAGGGTGCCCCACAGTGCTGGGGGGTGGGGGTGATGGGAGACATGAGTGGGGGCCTGGTGGAGGGTGCACCACAGTGCTGGGGGGTGGGGGTGCAGGGGAACATGAGTGGGGGGCTGGTGGAGGGTGCACCACAGTGCTGGGGGGTGGGGGTGCAGGGGAACATGAGTGGGAGCCTGGTGGAGGGTGCACCACAGTGCTGGGGGTGGGGGTGCAGGGGGACATGAGGTGGACATGAGTGGGGGCCTGGTGAAGGGTGCACCACAGTGCTGGAGGGTGGGGGTGCAGGGGAACATGAGTTGGGGCTTGGTGGAGGGTGCCCCACAGTGCTGGGGGGTGGGGGTGCAGGGGAACATGAGTTGGACATGAGTGGGGGCCTGGTGGAGGGTGCACCACAGTGCTGGGGGGTGGGGGTGCAGGGGAACATGAGTTGGGGCCTGGTGGAGGGTGCCCCACAGTGCCGGGGGGTGGGGGGCAGGGGAACATGAGTTGAACATGAGTGAAGGCCTGCTGGCAGGTGCCCCACAGTGCTGGGGGGTGGGGGTGCAGGGGAACATGAGTTGGGGCCTGGTGGAGGGTGCCCCACAGTGCTGGGGGTGTGGGTGCAGGGGAACATGAGTGGGAGCCTGGTGGAGGGTGCCCCACAGTGCTTGGGGGTGGGGGTGCAGGGGAACATGAGTTGGACATGAGTGGGGGCCTGCTGGCAGGTGCCCACAGTGCTGGGGGGTGGGGGTGCAGGGGAACATGAGTTGGGGCCTGGTGGAGGGTGCCCCACAGTGCTGGGGGGTGGGGGTGCAGGGGAACATGAGTGGGAGCCTGGTGGAGGGTGCACCACAGTGCTGGGGGGTGGGGGTGCAGGGGGACATGAGTTGGACATGAGTGGGGGACTGGTGGAGGGTGCCCCACAGTGCTGGGGTGTCTGGGTGCAGGGGAACATGAGTTGGGGCCTTGTGGAGGGTGCCCCACAGTGCTGGGGGGTGGGGGTGCAGGGGAACATGAGTTGGACATGAGTGGGGGCCTGCTGGCTGGTGCCCTACAGTGCTGGGTGGTGGGGGTGCAGGGGAACATGAGTTGGACATGAGTTGGGGCCTGGTGGAGGGTGCCCCACAGTGCTGGGGGGTGGGGGTGATGGGAGACATGAGTGGGGGCCTGGTGGAGGGTGCACCACAGTGCTGGGGGGTGGGGGTGCAGGGGAACATGAGTGGGGGCCTGGTGGAGGGTGCACCACAGTGCTGGGGGGTGGGGGTGCAGGGGAACATGAGTTGGACATGTGTTGGGGGCCTGCTGGCAGGTGCCCCACAGTGCTGGGGGGTGGGGGTGCAGGGGAACATGAGTAGGGGCCTGGTGGAGGGTGCCCCACAGTGCTGGGGGGTGGGGGTGCAGGGGAACATGAGTTGGACATGAGTGGGGGCCTGGTGGAGGGTGCACCACAGTGCTGGGGGGTGGGAGTGCAGGGGAACATGAGTTGGGGCCTGGTGGAGGGTGCCCCACAGTGCTGGGGGGTGGGGGTGCAGGGGAACATGAGTGGGAGCCTGGTGGAGGGTGCACCACAGTGCTGGGGGTGGGGGTGCAGGGGGCCATGAGTTGGACATGAGTGGGGGCCTGGTGGAGGGTGCACCACAGTGCTGGGGGGTGGGGGTGCAGGGGAACATGAGTTGGGGCCTGGTGGAGGGTGCCCAACAGTGCAGGGGGTGGGGGTGCAGGGGAACATGAGTTGGACATGAGTGGGGGCCGGCTGGCAGGTGCCCCACAGTGCTGGGGGGTGGGGGTGCAGGGGAACATGAGTGGGAGCCTGGTGGAGGGTGCCCCACAGTGCTGAGGGTGGGGGTGCAGGGGAACATGAGTGGGAGCCTGGTGGAGGGTGCCCCACAGTGCTGGGGGGTGGGGGTGCAGGGGAACATGAGTTGGACATGAGTGGGGGCCTGCTGGCAGATGCCCCACAGTGCTGGGGGGTGGGGGGTGCAGTGGAACATGAGTGGGGAGCCTGGTGGAGGATGCCCCACAGTGCTGGGGGGTGGGGGTGCAGGGGAACATGAGTGGGAGCCTGGTGGAGGGTGCCCCACAGTGCTGGGGGGTGGGGGTGCAGGGGAACATGAGTTGGACATGAGTGGGGGCCTGCTGGCAGGTGCCCCACAGTGCTGGGGGGTGGGGGTGCAGGGGAACATGGGTTGGGGCCTGGTGGAGGGTGCCCCACAGTGCTGGGGGGTAGGGGTGCAGGGGAACATGAGTTGGACATGAGTGGAGGCCTGCTGGCAGGTGCCCCACAGTGCTGGGGGGTGGGGGTGCAGGGGAACATGATTGGGAGCCTGATGGAGGGTGCCCCACAGTGCTGGGGGGTGGGGCTGCAAGGGAACATGAGTTGGACATGAGTGGAGGCCTGCTGGCAGGTGCCCCACAGTTCTGGGGGGTGGGGGGTGCAGGGGAACATGAGTGGGAGCCTGTTGGAGGGTGCCCCACAGTGCTGGGGGGTGGGGGTGCAGGGGAACATGAGTGGTAGCCTGGTGGAGGGTGCCCCACAGTGCTGGGGGATGGGGGTGCAGGGGAATATGAGTGGGAGCCTGGTGGAGGGTGCCCCACAGTGCTGGGGTGTGGGGGTGCAGGGGTACATGAGTTGGACATGAGTGGGGGCCTGCTGGCAGGTTCCCCATCGTGCTGGGGGGTGGGGGTGCAGGGGAACATGAGTTGGACATGAGTGGGGGCCTGCTGGAAGGTGCCCCACAGTGCTGGGGGGTGGGGGTGCAGGGGAACATGAGTGGGAGCCTGGTGGAGGGTGCCCCACAATGCTTGGGGGTGGGGGTGCAGGGGAACATGAGTTGGACATGAGTGGGGGCCTGCTGGAAGGTGCCCCACAGTGCCTGGGGGGTGGGGGTGCAGGGGAACATGAGTGGGAGCCTGGTGGAGGGTGCCCCACAGTGCTTGGGGGGTGGGGGTTCAGGGGAACATGAGTTGGACATGAGTGGGGGCCTGCTGGCAGGTGCCCCACAGTGCTGGGGGGTGGGGGTGCATGGGAACATGAGTTGGGGCCTGGTGGAGGGTGCCCCACAGTGCTGGGGGGTGGGGGTGCAGGGGAACATGAGTGGTAGCCTGGTGGAGGGTGCCCCACAGTGCTGGGGGGTGGGGGTGCAGGGGAACATGAGTTGGGGCCTGGTGGAGGGTGCCCCACAGTGCCGGGGGGTGGGGGGCAGGGGAACATGAGTTGAACATGAGTGAAGGCCTGCTGGCAGGTGCCCCACAGTGCTGGGGGGTGGGGGTGCAGGGGAACATGAGTTGGGGCCTGGTGGAGGGTGCCCCACAGTGCTGGGGGTGTGGGTGCAGGGGAACATGAGTGGGAGCCTGGTGGGAGGGTGCCCCACAGTGCTTGGGGGTGGGGGTGCAGGGGAACATGAGTTGGACATGAGTGGGGGCCTGCTGGCAGGTGCCCACAGTGCTGGGGGGTGGGGGTGCAGGGGAACATGAGTTGGGGCCTGGTGGAGGGTGCCCCACAGTGCTGGGGGGTGGGGGTGCAGGGGAACATGAGTTGGGGCCTGGTGGAGGGTGCCCCACAGTGCTGGGGGTGTGGGTGCAGGGGAACATGAGTGGGAGCCTGGTGGAGGGTGCCCCACAGTGCTTGGGGGTGGGGGTGCAGGGGAACATGAGTTGGACATGAGTGGGGGCCTGCTGGCAGGTGCCCACAGTGCTGGGGGGTGGGGGTACAGGGGAACATGAGTTGGGGCCTGGTGGAGGGTGCCCCACAGTGCTGGGGGGTGGGGGTGCAGGGGAACATGAGTGGGAGCCTGGTGGAGGGTGCACCACAGTGCTGGGGGGTGGGGGTGCAGGGGGGACATGAGTTGGACATGAGTGGGGGACTGGTGGAGGGTGCCCCACAGTGCTGGGGTGTCTGGGTGCAGGGGAACATGAGTTGGGGCCTTGTGGAGGGTGCCCCACAGTGCTGGGGGGTGGGGGTGCAGGGGAACATGAGTTGGACATGAGTGGGGGCCTGCTGGCAGGTGCCCTACAGTGCTGGGGGGTGGGGGTGCAGGGGAACATGAGTTGGACATGAGTTGGGGCCTGGTGGAGGGTGCCCCACAGTGCTGGGGGGTGGGGGTGATGGGAGACATGAGTGGGGGCCTGGTGGAGGGTGCACCACAGTGCTGGGGGGTGGGGGTGCAGGGGAACATGAGTGGGGGCCTGGTGGAGGGTGCACCACAGTGCTGGGGGGTGGGGGTGCAGGGGAACATGAGTTGGACATGTGTTGGGGGCCTGCTGGCAGGTGCCCCACAGTGCTGGGGGGTGGGGGTGCAGGGGAACATGAGTAGGGGCCTGGTGGAGGGTGCCCCACAGTGCTGGGGGGTGGGGGTGCAGGGGAACATGAGTTGGACATGAGTGGTGGCCTGGTGGAGACCACAGTGCTGGGGGGTGGGAGTGCAGGGGAACATGAGTTGGGGCCTGGTGGAGGGTGCCCCACAGTGCTGGGGGGTGGGGGTGCAGGGGAACATGAGTGGGAGCCTGGTGGAGGGTGCACCACAGTGCTGGGGGTGGGGGTGCAGGGGGCCATGAGTTGGACATGAGTGGGGGCCTGGTGGAGGGTGCACCACAGTGCTGGGGGGTGGGGGTGCAGGGGAACATGAGTTGGGGCCTGGTGGAGGGTGCCCAACAGTGCAGGGGGTGGGGGTGCAGGGGAACATGAGTTGGACATGAGTGGGGGCCGGCTGGCAGGTGCCCCACAGTGCTGGGGGGTGGGGGTGCAGGGGAACATGAGTGGGAGCCTGGTGGAGGGTGCCCCACAGTGCTGAGGGTGGGGGTGCAGGGGAACATGAGTGGGAGCCTGGTGGAGGGTGCCCCACAGTGCTGGGGGGTGGGGGTGCAGGGGAACATGAGTTGGACATGAGTGGGGGCCTGCTGGCAGATGCCCCACAGAGCTGGGGGGTGGGGGTGCAGTGGAACATGAGTGGGAGCCTGGTGGAGGATGCCCCACAGTGCTGGGGGGTGGGGGTGCAGGGGAACATGAGTGGGAGCCTGGTGGAGGGTGCCCCACAGTGCTGGGGGGTGGGGGGTGCAGGGGAACATGAGTTGGACATGAGTGGGGGCCTGCTGGCAGGTGCCCCACAGTGCTGGGGGGTGGGGGTGCAGGGGAACATGGGTTGGGGCCTGGTGGAGGGTGCCCCACAGTGCTGGGGGGTAGGGGTGCAGGGGGAACATGAGTTGGACATGAGTGGAGGCCTGCTGGCAGGTGCCCCACAGTGCTGGGGGGTGGGGGTGCAGGGGAACATGATTGGGAGCCTGGTGGAGGGTGCCCCACAGTGCTGGGGGGTGGGGCTGCAAGGGAACATGAGTTGGACATGAGTGGAGGCCTGCTGGCAGGTGCCCCACAGTTCTGGGGGGTGGGGGTGCAGGGGAACATGAGTGGGAGCCTGTTGGAGGGTGCCCCACAGTGCTGGGGGGTGGGGGTGCAGGGGAACATGAGTGGTAGCCTGGTGGAGGGTGCCCCACAGTGCTGGGGGATGGGGGGTGCAGGGGAATATGAGTGGGAGCCTGGTGGAGGGTGCCCCACAGTGCTGGGGTGTGGGGGTGCAGGGGTACATGAGTTGGACATGAGTGGGGGCCTGCTGGCAGGTTCCCCATCGTGCTGGGGGTGGGGGTGCAGGGGAACATGAGTTGGACATGAGTGGGGGCCTGCTGGAAGGTGCCCCACAGTGCTGGGGGGTGGGGGTGCAGGGGAACATGAGTGGGAGCCTGGTGGAGGGTGCCCCACAATGCTTGGGGGTGGGGGTGCAGGGGAACATGAGTTGGACATGAGTGGGGGCCTGCTGGAAGGTGCCCCACAGTGCTGGGGGGGTGGGGGTGCAGGGGAACATGAGTGGGAGCCTGGTGGAGGGTGCCCCACAGTGCTTGGGGGTGGGGGTTCAGGGGAACATGAGTTGGACATGAGTGGGGGCCTGCTGGCAGGTGCCCCACACTGCTGGGGGGTGGGGGTGCATGGGAACATGAGTTGGGGCCTGGTGGAGGGTGCCCCACAGTGCTGGGGGGTGGGGTGCAGGGGAACATGAGTTGGACATGAGTGGGGGGCCTGCTGGCGGGTGCCCCACAGTGCTGGGGGGTGGGATGCAGGGGAACATGAGTGGGAGCCTGGTGGAGGGTGCCCCACAGTGCTGGGGGGTGGGGGTGCAGGGGAACATGAGTGGGAGCCTGGTGGAGGGTGCCCCACAGTGCTTGGGGGTGGGGGTGCAGGGGAACATGAGTTGGACATGAGTGGCCGCCTGCTGGCAGGTGCCCCAAAGTGCTTGGGGGTGGGGGTGCAGGGGAACATGAGTTGGGGCCTGGTGGAGGGTGCCCCACAGTGCTGGGGGGTGGGGGTGCAGGGGAACATGAGTGGGAGCCTGGTGGAGGGTGCACCACAGTGCTGGGGGGTGGGGGTGCAGGGGGACATGAGTTGGACATGAGTGGGGGCCTGCTGGCAGGTGCCCCACAGTGCTGGGGGGTGGGGGTGCAGGGGAACATGAGTTGGGGCCTGGTGGAGGGTGCCCCACAGTGCTGGGGGGTGGGGGTGCAGGGGAACATGAGTTGGACATGAGTGGGGGCCAGCTGGCAGGTGCCCCACAGTGCTGGGGGTTGGGGGTGCAGGGGAACATGAGTTGGGGCCTGGTGGAGGGTGCCCCACAGTGCTGGGGGTGGGGGTGCAGGAGAACATGAGTTGGACATGAGTGGGGGCCTGCTGGCAGGTGCCCCACAGTGCTGAGGGGTGGGGGTGCAGGGGAACATGAGTTGGACATGAGTTGGGGCCTGGTGGAGGGTGCCCCACAGTGCTGGGCGGTGGGGGTGCAGGGGAACATGAGTGGGGGCCTGGTGGAGGGTGCACCACAGTGCTGGGTGGTGGGGTGCAGGGGAACATGAGTGGGGGCCTGGTGGAGGGTGCACCACAGTGCTAGGGGGTGGGGGTGCAGGGCAACATGAGTTGGACATGAGTCGGGGCCTGCTGGCAGGTGCCCCACAGTGCTGGGGGGTGGGGGTGCAGGGGAACATGAGTTGGGGCCTGGTGGAGGGTGCCCCACAGTGCTGGGGGGTGGGGGTGCAGGGGAACATGAGTTGGACATGAGTGGGGGCCAGCTGGCAGGATACCCACAGTGCTGGGGGTTGGGGGTGCAGGGGAACATGAGTTGGGGCCTGGTGGAGGGTGCCCCACAGTGCTGGGGGTGGGGGTGCAGGAGAACATGAGTTGGACATGAGTGGGGGCCTGCTGGCAGGTGCCCCACAGTGCTGAGGGGTGGGGGTGCAGGGGAACATGAGTTGGACATGAGTTGGGGCCTGGTGGAGGGTGCCCCACAGTGCTGGGCGGTGGGGGTGCAGGGGAACATGAGTGGGGGCCTGGTGGAGGGTGCACCACAGTGCTGGGTGGTGGGGGTGCAGGGGAACATGAGTGGGGGCCTGGTGGAGGGTGCACCACAGTGCTAGGGGGTGGGGGTGCAGGGCAACATGAGTTGGACATGAGTCGGGGCCTGCTGGCAGGTGCCCCACAGTGCTGGGGGGTGGGGGTGCAGGGGAACATGAGTTGGGGCCTGGTGGAGGTTGCCCCACAGTGCTGGGGGTGGGGGTTCAGGGGAACATGAGTGGGAGCCTGGTGGAGGGTGCACCACAGTGCTGGGGGTGGGGGTGCAGGGGGCCATGAGTTGGACATGAGTGGGGGCCTGGTGGAGGGTGCACCACAGTGCTGGGGGGTGGGGGTGCAGGGGAACATGAGTTGGGGCCTGGTGGAGGGTGCCCCACAGTGCTGGGGGTGGGGGTGCAGGGGAACATGAGTTGGACATGAGTGGGGGCCTGCTGGCAGGTGCCCCACAGTGCTGGGGGGTGGGGGTGCAGGGGAACATGAGTGGGAGCCTGGTGGAGGGTGCCCCACAGTGCTGGGGGGTGGGGGTGCAGGGGAACATGAGTGGGAGCCTGGTGGAGGCTGCCCCACAGTGCTGGGGGGTGGGGGTGCAGGGGAACATGAGTTGGACATGAGTGGGGGCCTGCTGGCAGATGCCCCACAGTGCTGGGGGGTGCGGGTGCAGTGGAACATGAGTGGGAGCCTGGTGGAGGATGCCCCACAGTGCTGGGGGGTGGGGGTGCAGGGGAACATGAGTGGGAGCCTGGTGGAGGGTGCTCCACAGTGCTGGGGGGTGGGGGTGCAGGGGAACATGAGTTGGACATGAGTGGGGGCCTGCTGGCAGGTGCCCCACAGTGCTGGGGGGTGGGGGTGCAGGGGAACATGGGTTGGGGACTGGTGGAGGGTGCCCCACAGTGCTGGGGGGTGGGGGTGCAGGGGAACATGAGTTGGACATGAGTGGGATCCTGGTGGAGGGTGCACCACAGTGCTGGGGGGTGGGGGTGCAGGGGAACATGAGTTGGGGCCTGGTGGAGGGTGCCCCACAGTGCTGGGGGGTGGGGGTGCAGGGGGACATGAGTGGGAGCCTGGTGGAGGGTGCACCACAGTGCTGGGGGGTGGGGGTGCAGGGGGACATGAGGTGGACATGAGTGGGGGCCTGGTGGAGGGTGCACCACAGTGCTGGGGGGTGGGGGTGCAGGGGAACATGAGTTGGGGACTGGTGGAGGGTGCCCCACACTGCTGGGGGGTGGGGGTGCAGGGGAACATGAGTTGGACATGAGTGGAGGCCTGCTGGCAGGTGCCCCACAGTGCTGGGGGGTGGGGGTGCAGGGGAACATGATTGGGAGCCTGGTGGAGGGTGCCCCACAGTGCTGGGGGGTGGGGGTGCAGGGGAACATGAGTTGGACATGAGTGGAGGCCTGCTGGCAGGTGCCCCACAGTTCTGGGGGGTGGGGGTGCAGGGGAACATAAGTGGGAGCCTGGTGGGGGGTGCCCCACAGTGCTGGGGGGTGGGGGTGCAGGGGAACATGAGTGGGAGCCTGGTGGAGGGTGCCCCACAGTGCTGGGGGGGGGTGCAGGGGAACATGAGTGGGAGCCTAGTGGAGGGTGCCCCACAGTGCTGGGGGGTGGGGGTGCAGGGGAACATGAGTTGGACATGAATGGGGGCCTGCTGGCAGGTTCCCCACAGTGCTGGGGGGTGGGGGTGCAGGGGACATTGAGTTGGGGCCTGGTGGAGGGTGTCCCACAGTGCTGGGGGGTGGGGGTGCGGGGGAACATGAGTTGGACATGAGTGTGGGCCTGCTGGAAGGTGCCCCACAGTGCTGGGGGGTGGTGGTGCAGGGGAACATGAGTGGGAGCCTGGTGGAGGGTGCCCCACAGTGCTGGGGGGTGGGGGTGCAGGGGAACATGAGTGGGAGCCTGGTGGAGGGTGCCCCACAGTGCTTGGGGCTGGGGGTGCAGGGGAACATGAGTTGGACATGAGTGGGGGCCTGCTGGCAGGTGCCCCACAGTGCTGGGGGGTGGGGGTGCAGGGGAACATGAGTTGGGGCCTGGTGGAGGGTGCCCCACACTGCTGGGGGGTGGGGGTGCAGGGGAACATGAGTGGGAGCCTGGTGGAGGGTGCACCACAGTGCTGGGGGGTGGGGGTGCAGGGGGCCATGAGTTGGACATGAGTGGGGGCCTGGTGGAGGGTGCCACACAGTGCTGGGGGTGGGGGAGCAGGGGAACATGAGTTGGGGCCTGGTGGCGGGTGCCCCACAGTGCTGGGGGGTGGGGGTGCAGGGGAACATGAGTTGGACATGAGTGGGGGCCTGCTGGCAGGTGCCCCACAGTACTGGAGGGTGGGGGTGCAGGGGAACATGAGTTGGACATGAATGGGGGCCTGCTGGCAGGTTCCCCACAGTGCTGGGGGGTGGGGGTGCAGCTAAACATGAGTTGGGGCCTGGTGGAGGGTGCCCCACAGTGCTGGGGGGTGGGGGTGCGGGGGAACATGAGTTGGACATGAGTGGGGGCCTGCTGGAAGGTGCCCCACAGTGCTGGGGGGTGGGGGTGCAGGGGAACATGAGTGGGAGCCTGGTGGAGGGTGCCCCACAGTGCTGGGGGGTGGGGGTGCAGGGGAACATGAGTGGGAGCCTGGTGGAGGGTGCCCCACAGTGCTTGGGGGTGGGGGTGCAGGGGAACATGAGTTGGACATGAGTGGGGGCCTGCTGGCAGGTGCCCCACAGTGCTGGGGGGTGGGGGTGCAGGGGAACATGAGTTGGGGCCTGGTGGAGGGTGCCCCACAGTGCTGGGGGGTGGGGGTGCAGGGGAACATGAGTGGGAGCCTGGTGGAGGGTGCACCACAGTGCTGGGGGGTGGGGGTGCAGGGGGACATGAGTTGGACATGAGTGGGGTTCTGGTGGAGGGTGCCCCACAGTGCTGGGGGGTGGGGGTGCAGGGGAACATGAGTTGGGACCTGGTGGCGGGTGCCCCACAGTGCTGGGGTGGGGGTGCAGGGGAACATGAGTTGGACATGAGTGGGGGCCTGCTGGCAGGTGCCCCACAGTAATGGAGGGTGGGGGTGCAGGGGAACATGAGTTGGACATGAGTTGGGGCCTGGTGGAGGGTTCCCCACAGTGCTGGGGGGTGGGGGTGATGGGAGACATGAGTGGGGGCCTGGTGGAGGGTGCACCACAGTGCTGGGGGGTGGGGGTGCAGGGGAACATGAGTTGGGGCCTGATGGAGGGTGCACCACAGTGCTGGGGGGTGGGAGTGCAGGGGAACATGAGTTGGACATGAGTGGGGGCCTGCTGGCAGTTGCCCCACAGTGCTGGGGGGTGGGGGTGCAGGGGAACATGAGTGGGAGCCTGGTGGAGGGTGCCCCACAGTGCTGGGGGGTGGGGGTGGGGGTGCAGGGGAACATGAGTGGGAGCCTGGTGGAGGGTGCCCCACATTGCTGGGAGGTGGGGGTGCAGGGGAACATGAGTAGGACATGAGTGGGGGCCTGGTGGAGGGTGCACCACAGTGCTGGGGGGTGGGGGTGCAGGGGAACATGAGTTGGGGCCTGGCGGAGGATGCCCAACAGTGCCGGGGGGTGGGGGGCAGGGGAACATGAGTTGGACATGAGTGAAGGCCTGCTGGCAGGTGCCCCACAGTGCTGGGGGGTGGGGGTGCAGGGGAACATGAGTTGGGGCCTGGTGGAGGGTGCCCCACAGTGCTGGGGGGTGGGGGTGCAGGGGAACATGAGTGGGAGCCTGGTGGAGGGTGCACCACAGTGCTGGGGGTGGGGGTGCAGGGGGCCATGAGTTGGACATGAGTGGGGGCCTGGTGGAGGGTGCACCACAGTGCTGGGGGGTGGGGGTGCAGGGGAACATGAGTTGGGGCCTGGTGGAGGGTGCCCAACAGTGCAGGGGGTGGGGGTGCAGGGGATCATGAGTTGGACATGAGTGGGGGCCGGCTGGCAGGTGCCCCACAGTGCTGGGGGGTGGGGGTGCAGGGGAACATGAGTGGGAGCCTGGTGGAGGGTGCCCCACAGTGCTGGGGGTGGGGGTGCAGAGGAACATGAGTGGGAGCCTGGTGGAGGGTGCCCCACAGTGCTGGGGGGTGGGGGTGCAGGGGAACATGAGTTGCACATGAGTGGGGGCCTGCTGGCAGGTGCCCCACAGTGCTGGGGGGTGGGGGTGCAGGGGAACATGGGTTGGGGCCTGGTGGAGGGTGCCCCACAGTGCTGGGGGGTAGGGGTGCAGGGGAACATGAGTTGGACATGAGTGGGGGCATGGTGGAGGGTGCACCACAGTGCTGGGGGGTGGGGAAGCAGGGGAACATGAGTGGGAGCCTGGTGGAGGGTGCACCACAGTGCTGGGGGGTAGGGGTGCAGGGGAACATGAGTTGGACATGAGTGGAGGCCTGCTGGCAGGTGCCCCACAGTGCTGGGGGGTGGGGGTGCAGGGGAACATGATTGGGAGCCTGGTGGAGGGTGCCCCACAGTGCTGGGGGGTGGGGGTGCAAGGGAACATGAGTTGGACATGAGTGGAGGCCTGCTGGCAGGTGCCCCACAGTTCTGGGGGGTGGGGGTGCAGGGGAACATGAGTGGGAGCCTGTTGGAGGGTGCCCCACAGTGCTGGGGGGTGGGGGTGCAGGGGAACATGAGTGGTAGCCTGGTGGAGGGTGCCCCACAGTGCTGGGGGGTGGGGGTGCAGGGGAATATGAGTGGGAGCCTGGTGGAGGGTGCCCCACAGTGCTGGGGTGTGGGGGTGCAGGGGTACATGAGTTGGACATGAGTGGGGGCCTGCTGGCAGGTTCCCCATAGTGCTGGGGGGTGGGGGTGCAGGGGAACATGAGTTGGGGCCTGGTTGAGGGTGCCCCACAGTGCTGGGGGGTGGGGGTGCAGGGGAACATGAGTTGGACATGAGTGGGGGCCTGCTGGAAGGTGCCCCACAGTGCTGGGGGGTGGGGGTGCAGGGGAACATGAGTGGGAGCCTGGTGGATGGTGCCCCACAATGCTTGGGGTGGGGGTGCAGGGGAACATGAGTTGGACATGAGTGGGGGCCTGCTGGAAGGTGCCCCACAGTGCTGGGGGTGGGGGTGCAGGGGAACATGAGTGGGAGCCTGGTGGAGGGTGCCCCACAGTGCTTGGGGGTGGGGGTTCAGGGGAACATGAGTTGGACATGAGTGGGGGCCTGCTGGCAGGTGCCCCACAGTGCTGGGGGGTGGGGGTGCATGGGAACATGAGTTGGGGCCTGGTGGAGGGTGCCCCACAGTGCTGGGGGGTGGGGTGCAGGGGAACATGAGTTGGACATGAGTGGGGGCCTGCTGGCAGGTGCCCCACAGTGCTGGGGGGTGGGATGCAGGGGAACATGAGTGGGAGCCTGGTGGAGGGTGCCCCACAGTGCTGGGGTGTGGGGGTGCAGGGGAACATGAGTGGGAGCCTGGTGGAGGGTGCCCCACAGTGCTCGGGGGTGGGGGTGCAGGGGAACATGAGTTGGACATGAGTGGGCGCCTGCTGGCAGGTGCCCCAAAGTGCTTGGGGGTGGGGGTGCAGGGGAACATGAGTTGGGGCCTGGTGGAGGGTGCCCCACAGTGCTGGGGGGTGGGGGTGCAGGGGAACATGAGTGGGAGCCTGGTGGAGGGTGCACCACAGTGCTGGGGTGTGGGGGTGCAGGGGTACATGAGTTGGACATGAGTGGGGGCCTGCTGGCAGGTTCCCCATAGTGCTGGGGGGTGGGGGTGCAGGGGAACATGAGTTGGGGCCTGGTTGAGGGTGCCCCACAGTGCTGGGGGGTGGGGGTGCAGGGGAACATGAGTTGGACATGAGTGGGGGCCTGCTGGAAGGTGCCCCACAGTGCTGGGGGGTGGGGGTGCAGGGGAACATGAGTGGGAGCCTGGTGGAGGGTGCCCCACAATGCTTGGGGTGGGGGTGCAGGGGAACATGAGTTGGACATGAGTGGGGGCCTGCTGGAAGGTGCCCCACAGTGCTGGGGGTGGGGGTGCAGGGGAACATGAGTGGGAGCCTGGTGGAGGGTGCCCCACAGTGCTTGGGGGTGGGGGTTCAGGGGAACATGAGTTGGACATGAGTGGGGGCCTGCTGGCAGGTGCCCCACAGTGCTGGGGGGTGGGGGTGCATGGGAACATGAGTTGGGGCCTGGTGGAGGGTGCCCCACAGTGCTGGGGGGTGGGGTGCAGGGGAACATGAGTTGGACATGAGTGGGGGCCTGCTGGCAGGTGCCCCACAGTGCTGGGGGGTGGGATGCAGGGGAACATGAGTGGGAGCCTGGTGGAGGGTGCCCCACAGTGCTTGGGGGTGGGGGTGCAGGGGAACATGAGTGGGAGCCTGGTGGAGGGTGCCCCACAGTGCTCGGGGGTGGGGGTGCAGGGGAACATGAGTTGGACATGAGTGGGCGCCTGCTGGCAGGTGCCCCAAAGTGCTTGGGGGTGGGGGTGCAGGGGAACATGAGTTGGGGCCTGGTGGAGGGTGCCCCACAGTGCTGGGGGGTGGGGGTGCAGGGGAACATGAGTGGGAGCCTGGTGGAGGGTGCACCACAGTGCTGGGGGGTGGGGGTGCAGGGGGACATGAGTTGGACATGAGTGGGGGCCTGGTGGAGGGTGCCCCACAGTGCTGGGGGGTGGGGGTGCAGGGGAACATGAGTTGGGGCCTGGTGGAGGGTGCCCCACAGTGCTGGGGGGTAGGGGTGCAGGGGAACATGAGTTGGACATGAGTGGGGGCCTGCTGGCAGGTGCCCCACAGTGCTGGGGGGTGGGGGTGCAGGGAACATGAGTTGGGGCCTGGTGGAGGGTGCCCCACAGTGCTGGGGGGTGGGGGTGCAGGGGAACATGAGTTGGACATGAGTGGGGGCCAGCTGGCAGGTGCCCCACAGTGCTGGGGGTTGGGGGTGCAGGGGAACATGAGTTGGGTCCTGGTGGAGGGTGCCCCACAGTGCTGGGGGGTGGGGGTGCAGGAGAACATGAGTTGGACATGAGTGGGGGCCTGCTGGCAGGTGCCCCACAGTGCTGGGGGGTGGGGGTGCAGGGGAACATGAGTTGGACATGAGTTGGGGCCTGGTGGAGGGTGCCCCACAGTGCTTGGCGGTGGGGGTGCAGGGGAACATGAGTGGGGGCCTGGTGGAGGGTGCACCACAGTGCTGGGTGGTGGGGGTGCAGGGGAACATGAGTGGGGGCCTGGTGGAGGGTGCACCACAGTGCTAGGGGGTGGGGGTGCAGGGCAACATGAGTTGGACATGAGTCGGGGCCTGCTGGCAGGTGCCCCACAGTGCTGGGGGGTGGGGGTGCAGGGGAACATGAGTTGGGGCCTGGTGGAGGGTGCCCCACAGTGCTGGGGGTGGGGGTCCAGGGGAACATGAGTGGGAGCCTGGTGGAGGGTGCACCACAGTGCTGGGGGTGGGGGTGCAGGGGGCCATGAGTTGGACATGAGTGGGGGCCTGGTGGAGGGTGCACCACAGTGCTGGGGGGTGGGGGTGCAGGGGAACATGAGTTTTGGCCTGGTGGAGGGTGCCGCACAGTGCTGGGGGTGGGGGTGCAGGGGAACATGAGTTGGACATGAGTGGGGGCCTGCTGGCAGGTGCCCCACAGTGCTGGGGGGTGGGGGTGCAGGGGAACATGAGTGGGAGCCTGGTGGAGGGTGCCCCACAGTGCTGGGGGGTGGGGGTGCAGGGGAACATGAGTGGGAGCCTGGTGGAGGCTGCCCCACAGTGCTGGGGGGTGGGGGTGCAGGGGAACATGAGTTGGACATGAGTGGGGGCCTGCTGGCAGATGCCCCACAGTGCTGGGGGGTGCGGGTGCAGTGGAACATGAGTGGGAGCCTGGTGGAGGATGCCCCACAGTGCTGGGGGGTGGGGGTGCAGGGGAACATGAGTGGGAGCCTGGTGGAGGGTGCTCCACAGTGCTGGGGGGTGGGGGTGCAGGGGAACATGAGTTGGACATGAGTGGGGGCCTGCTGGCAGGTGCCCCACAGTGCTGGGGGGTGGGGGTGCAGGGGAACATGAGTGGGAGCCTGGTGGAGGGTGCCCCACAGTGCTGGAGGTGGGGGTGCAGGGGAACATGAGTTGGACATGAGTGGGATCCTGGTGGAGGGTGCACCACAGTGCTGGGGGGTGGGGGTGCAGGGGAACATGAGTTGGGGCCTGGTGGAGGGTGCCCCACAGTGCTGGGGGGTGGGGGTGCAGGGGGACATGAGTGGGAGCCTGGTGGAGGGTGCACCACAGTGCTGGGGGGTGGGGGTGCAGGGGGACATGAGGTGGACATGAGTGGGGGCCTGGTGGAGGGTGCACCACAGTGCTGGGGAGTGGGGGTGCAGGGGAACATGAGTTGGGGACTGGTGGAGGGTGCCCCACACTGCTGGGGGGTGGGGGTGCAGGGGAATATGAGTTGGACATGAGTGGAGGCCTGCTGGCAGGTGCCCCACAGTGCTGGGGGTGGGGGTGCAGGGGAACATGATTGGGAGCCTGGTGGAGTGTGCCCCACAGTGCTGGGGGGTGGGGGTGCAGGGGAACATGAGTTGGACATGAGTGGAGGCCTGCTGGCAGGTGCCCCACAGTTCTGGGGGGTGGGGGTGCAGGGGAACATAAGTGGGAGCCTGGTGGGGGGTGCCCCACAGTGCTGGGGGGTGGGGGTGCAGGGGAACATGAGTGGGAGCCTGGTGGAGGGTGCCCCACAGTGCTGGGGGGTGGGGGTGCAGGGGAACATGAGTGGGAGCCTGGTGGAGGGTGCCCCACAGTGCTGGGGGGTGGGGGTGCAGGGGAACATGAGTTGGACATGAATGGGGGCCTGCTGGCAGGTTCCCCACAGTGCTGGGGGGTGGGGGTGCAGGGGAACATGAGTTGGGGCCTGGTGGAGGGTGCCCCACAGTGCTGGGGGGTGGGGGTGCGGGGGAACATGAGTTGGACATGAGTGGGGGGCTGCTGGAAGGTGCCCCACAGTGCTGGGGGGTGGTGGTGCAGGGGAACATGAGTGGGAGCCTGGTGGAGGGTGCCCCACAGTGCTGGGGGGTGGGGGTGCAGGGGAACATGAGTGGGAGCCTGGTGGAGGGTGCACCACAGTGCTGGGGGGTGGGGGTGCAGGGGGACATGAGTTGGACATGAGTGGGGGCCTGGTGGAGGGTGCCACACAGTGCTGGGGGTGGGGGTGTAGGGGAACATGAGTTGGGGCCTGGTGGCGGGTGGTCCACAGTGCTGGGGGGTGGGGGTGGAGGGGAACATGAGTTGGACATGAGTGGGGGCCTGCTGGCAGGTGCCCCACAGTACTGGAGGGTGGGGGTGCAGGGGAACATGAGTTGGACATGAGTTGGGGCCTGGTGGTGGGTGCCCCACAGTGCTTGGGGGTGGGGGTGATGGGAGACATGAGTGGGGGCCTGGTGGAGGGTGCACCACAGTGCTGGGGGGTGGGGGTGCAGGGGAACATGAGTGGGGGCCTGATGGAGGGTGCACCACAGTGCTGGGGGGTGGGAGTGCAGGGGAACATGAGTTGGACATGAGTGGGGTCCTGCTGGCAGGTGCCCCACAGTGCTGGGGGGTGGGGGTGCAGGGGAACATGAGTGGGAGCCTGGTGGAGGGTGCCCCGCAGTGCTGGGGGGTGGGGGTGCAGGGGAACATGAGTGGGAGCCTGGTGGAGGGTGCCCCACATTGCTGGGGGTGGGGGTGCAGGGGAACATGAGTAGGTCATGAGTGGGGGCCTGCTGGCAGGTGCACCACAGTGCTGGGGGGTGGGGGTGCAGGGGAACATGAGTTGGGGCCTGGTGGAGGGTGCCCCACAGTGCTGGGGGGTGGGGGTGCAGGGGAACATGAGTTGGACATGAGTGGGTGCCTGGTGGAGGGTGCACCACAGTGCTGGGGGGTGCGGGTGCACGGGAACATGAGTTGGGGCCTGGTGGAGGGTGCCCCACAGTGCTGGGGAGTGGGGGTGCAGGGGAACATGAGTGGGAGCCTGGTGGAGGGTGCACCACAGTGCTGGGGGGTGGGGGTGCAGGGGGACATGAGTTGGACATGAGTGGGGGCCTGATGGCAGGTGCCCCACAGTGCTGGGGGGTTGGGGTGCAGGGGAACATGAGTTGGGGCCTGGTGGAGAGTACCCCACAGTGCTGGGGGGTGGGGGTGCAGGGGAACATGAGTTGGACATGAGTTGGGGCCTGGTGGAGGGTGCCCCACAGTGCTGGGGGGTGGGGGTGATGGGAGACATGAGTGGGGGCCTGTGGAGGGTGCACCACAGTGCTGGGGGGTGGGGTGCAGGGGAACATAAGTGGGGGCCTGGTGGAGGGTGCACCACAGTGCTGGGGGGTGGGGGTGCAGGGGAACATGATTTGGACATGGGTGGGGGCCTGGTGGAGGGTGCACCACAGTGCTAGAGGGTGGGGGTGCAGGGGAACATGAGTGGGGGCCTGGTGGAGGGTGCACCACAGTGCTGGGGGGTGGGGGTGCAGGGGAACATGAGTTGGACATGAGTGGGGGCTTGCTGGCAGGTGCCCCACAGTGCTGGGGGGTGGGGGTGCAGGGGAACATGAGTTGGGGCCTGGTGGAGGGTACACCACAGTGCTGGGGGGTGGTGGTGCAGGGGAACATGAGTTGGACATGAGTGGCGGCCTGCTGGCAGGTGCCCCACAGTGCTGGGGGGTGGGGGTGCAGGGGAACATGAGTTGGGGCCTGGTGGAGGGTGCCCCACAGTGCTCGGGGGTGGGGGTGCAGGGGAACATGAGTTGTACATGAGTGGGGGCCTGGTGGAGGGTGCACCACAGTGCTGGGGGGTGGGAGTGCAGGGGAACATGAGTTGGACATGAGTTGGGGGCCTGCTGGCAGGTGCCTCACAGTGCTGGGGGGTGGGGTGCAGGGGAACATGAGTTGGACATGAGTGGGGGCCTGTTGGAGGGTGCACCACAGTGCTGGGGGGTGGGGGTGCAGGGGAACATGAGTTGGGGCCTGGTGGAGGGTGCCCCATAGTGCTGGGGGGTGGGGGTGCAGGGGAACATGAGTGGGAGCCTGGTGGAGGGTGCACCACAGTGCTGGGGGTGGGGGTGCAGGGGGCCATGAGTTGGACATGAGTGGGGGCCTGGTGGAGGGTGCACCACAGTGCTGGGGGGTGGGGGTGCAGGGGAACATGAGTTGGGGCCTGGTGGAGGGTGCCCAACAGTGCAGGGGGTGGGGGTGCAGGGGAACATGAGTTGGACATGAGTGGGGGCCTGGTGGAGGGTGCACCACAGTGCTGGGGGGTGGGGGTGCAGGGGAACATGAGTTGGGGCCTGGTGGAGGGTGCCCCACAGTGCTGGGGGGTGGGGGTGCAGGGGAACATGAGTGGGAGCCTGGTGGAGGGTGCACCACAGTGCTGGGGGGTGGGGGTGCAGGGGGACATGAGTTGGACATGAGTGGGGGCCTGCTGGCAGGTGCCCCACAGTGCTGGGGGGTGGGGGTGCAGGGGAACATGAGTTGGGGCCTGGTGGAGGGTGCCCCACAGTGCTGGGGGGTGGGGGTGCAGGGGAACATGAGTTGGACATGAGTGGGGGCCAGCTGGCAGGTGCCCCACAGTGCTGGGGGTTGGGGGTGCAGGGGAACATGAGTTGGGGCCTGGTGGAGGGTGCCCCACAGTGCTGGGGGTGGGGGTGCAGGAGAACATGAGTTGGACATGAGTGGGGGCCTGCTGGCAGGTGCCCCACAGTGCTGAGGGGTGGGGGTGCAGGGGAACATGAGTTGGACATGAGTTGGGGCCTGGTGGAGGGTGCCCCACAGTGCTGGGCGGTGGGGGTGCAGGGGAACATGAGTGGGGGCCTGGTGGAGGGTGCACCACAGTGCTGGGTGGTGGGGGTGCAGGGGAACATGAGTGGGGGCCTGGTGGAGGGTGCACCACAGTGCTAGGGGGTGGGGGTGCAGGGCAACATGAGTTGGACATGAGTCGGGGCCTGCTGGCAGGTGCCCCACAGTGCTGGGGGGTGGGGGTGCAGGGGAACATGAGTTGGGGCCTGGTGGAGGGTGCCCCACAGTGCTGGGGGGTGGGGGTGCAGGGGAACATGAGTTGGACATGAGTGGGGGCCAGCTGGCAGGTGCCCCACAGTGCTGGGGGTTGGGGGTGCAGGGGAACATGAGTTGGGGCCTGGTGGAGGGTGCCCCACAGTGCTGGGGGTGGGGGTGCAGGAGAACATGAGTTGGACATGAGTGGGGGCCTGCTGGCAGGTGCCCCACAGTGCTGAGGGGTGGGGGTGCAGGGGAACATGAGTTGGACATGAGTTGGGGCCTGGTGGAGGGTGCCCCACAGTGCTGGGCGGTGGGGGTGCAGGGGAACATGAGTGGGGGCCTGGTGGAGGGTGCACCACAGTGCTGGGTGGTGGGGGTGCAGGGGAACATGAGTGGGGGCCTGGTGGAGGGTGCACCACAGTGCTAGGGGGTGGGGGTGCAGGGCAACATGAGTTGGACATGAGTCGGGGCCTGCTGGCAGGTGCCCCACAGTGCTGGGGGGTGGGGGTGCAGGGGAACATGAGTTGGGGCCTGGTGGAGGTTGCCCCACAGTGCTGGGGGTGGGGGTTCAGGGGAACATGAGTGGGAGCCTGGTGGAGGGTGCACCACAGTGCTGGGGGTGGGGGTGCAGGGGGCCATGAGTTGGACATGAGTGGGGGCCTGGTGGAGGGTGCACCACAGTGCTGGGGGGTGGGGGTGCAGGGGAACATGAGTTGGGGCCTGGTGGAGGGTGCCCCACAGTGCTGGGGGTGGGGGTGCAGGGGAACATGAGTTGGACATGAGTGGGGGCCTGCTGGCAGGTGCCCCACAGTGCTGGGGGGTGGGGGTGCAGGGGAACATGAGTGGGAGCCTGGTGGAGGGTGCCCCACAGTGCTGGGGGGTGGGGGTGCAGGGGAACATGAGTGGGAGCCTGGTGGAGGCTGCCCCACAGTGCTGGGGGGTGGGGGTGCAGGGGAACATGAGTTGGACATGAGTGGGGGCCTGCTGGCAGATGCCCCACAGTGCTGGGGGGTGCGGGTGCAGTGGAACATGAGTGGGAGCCTGGTGGAGGATGCCCCACAGTGCTGGGGGGTGGGGGTGCAGGGGAACATGAGTGGGAGCCTGGTGGAGGGTGCTCCACAGTGCTGGGGGGTGGGGGTGCAGGGGAACATGAGTTGGACATGAGTGGGGGCCTGCTGGCAGGTGCCCCACAGTGCTGGGGGGTGGGGGTGCAGGGGAACATGGGTTGGGGACTGGTGGAGGGTGCCCCACAGTGCTGGGGGGTGGGGGTGCAGGGGAACATGAGTTGGACATGAGTGGGATCCTGGTGGAGGGTGCACCACAGTGCTGGGGGGTGGGGGTGCAGGGGAACATGAGTTTGGGCCTGGTGGAGGGTGCCCCACAGTGCTGGGGGGTGGGGGTGCAGGGGGACATGAGTGGGAGCCTGGTGGAGGGTGCACCACAGTGCTGGGGGGTGGGGGTGCAGGGGGACATGAGGTGGACATGAGTGGGGGCCTGGTGGAGGGTGCACCACAGTGCTGGGGGGTGGGGGTGCAGGGGAACATGAGTTGGGGACTGGTGGAGGGTGCCCCACACTGCTGGGGGGTGGGGGTGCAGGGGAACATGAGTTGGACATGAGTGGAGGCCTGCTGGCAGGTGCCCCACAGTGCTGGGGGGTGGGGGTGCAGGGGAACATGATTGGGAGCCTGGTGGAGGGTGCCCCACAGTGCTGGGGGGTGGGGGTGCAGGGGAACATGAGTTGGACATGAGTGGAGGCCTGCTGGCAGGTGCCCCACAGTTCTGGGGGGTGGGGGTGCAGGGGAACATAAGTGGGAGCCTGGTGGGGGGTGCCCCACAGTGCTGGGGGGTGGGGGTGCAGGGGAACATGAGTGGGAGCCTGGTGGAGGGTGCCCCACAGTGCTGGGGGGGGGTGCAGGGGAACATGAGTGGGAGCCTAGTGGAGGGTGCCCCACAGTGCTGGGGGGTGGGGGTGCAGGGGAACATGAGTTGGACATGAATGGGGGCCTGCTGGCAGGTTCCCCACAGTGCTGGGGGGTGGGGGTGCAGGGGACATTGAGTTGGGGCCTGGTGGAGGGTGTCCCACAGTGCTGGGGGGTGGGGGTGCGGGGGAACATGAGTTGGACATGAGTGTGGGCCTGCTGGAAGGTGCCCCACAGTGCTGGGGGGTGGTGGTGCAGGGGAACATGAGTGGGAGCCTGGTGGAGGGTGCCCCACAGTGCTGGGGAGTGGGGGTGCAGGGGAACATGAGTGGGAGCCTGGTGGAGGGTGCCCCACAGTGCTTGGGGCTGGGGGTGCAGGGGAACATGAGTTGGACATGAGTGGGGGCCTGCTGGCAGGTGCCCCACAGTGCTGGGGGGTGGGGGTGCAGGGGAACATGAGTTGGGGCCTGGTGGAGGGTGCCCCACACTGCTGGGGGGTGGGGGTGCAGGGGAACATGAGTGGGAGCCTGGTGGAGGGTGCACCACAGTGCTGGGGGGTGGGGGTGCAGGGGGCCATGAGTTGGACATGAGTGGGGGCCTGGTGGAGGGTGCCACACAGTGCTGGGGGTGGGGGTGCAGGGGAACATGAGTTGGGGCCTGGTGGCGGGTGCCCCACAGTGCTGGGGGGTGGGGGTGCAGGGGAACATGAGTTGGACATGAGTGGGGGCCTGCTGGCAGGTGCCCCACAGTACTGGAGGGTGGGGGTGCAGGGGAACATGAGTTGGACATGAATGGGGGCCTGCTGGCAGGTTCCCCACAGTGCTGGGGGGTGGGGGTGCAGCTAAACATGAGTTGGGGCCTGGTGGAGGGTGCCCCACAGTGCTGGGGGGTGGGGGTGCGGGGGAACATGAGTTGGACATGAGTGGGGGCCTGCTGGAAGGTGCCCCACAGTGCTGGGGGGTGGGGGTGCAGGGGAACATGAGTGGGAGCCTGGTGGAGGGTGCCCCACAGTGCTGGGGGGTGGGGGTGCAGGGGAACATGAGTGGGAGCCTGGTGGAGGGTGCCCCACAGTGCTTGGGGGTGGGGGTGCAGGGGAACATGAGTTGGACATGAGTGGGGGCCTGCTGGCAGGTGCCCCACAGTGCTGGGGGGTGGGGGTGCAGGGGAACATGAGTTGGGGCCTGGTGGAGGGTGCCCCACAGTGCTGGGGGGTGGGGGTGCAGGGGAACATGAGTGGGAGCCTGGTGGAGGGTGCACCACAGTGCTGGGGGGTGGGGGTGCAGGGGGACATGAGTTGGACATGAGTGGGGTTCTGGTGGAGGGTGCCCCACAGTGCTGGGGGGTGGGGGTGCAGGGGAACATGAGTTGGGACCTGGTGGCGGGTGCCCCACAGTGCTGGGGTGGGGGTGCAGGGGAACATGAGTTGGACATGAGTGGGGGCCTGCTGGCAGGTGCCCCACAGTAATGGAGGGTGGGGGTGCAGGGGAACATGAGTTGGACATGAGTTGGGGCCTGGTGGAGGGTTCCCCACAGTGCTGGGGGGTGGGGGTGATGGGAGACATGAGTGGGGGCCTGGTGGAGGGTGCACCACAGTGCTGGGGGGTGGGGGTGCAGGGGAACATGAGTTGGGGCCTGATGGAGGGTGCACCACAGTGCTGGGGGGTGGGAGTGCAGGGGAACATGAGTTGGACATGAGTGGGGGCCTGCTGGCAGTTGCCCCACAGTGCTGGGGGGTGGGGGTGCAGGGGAACATGAGTGGGAGCCTGGTGGAGGGTGCCCCACAGTGCTGGGGGGTGGGGGTGCAGGGGAACATGAGTGGGAGCCTGGTGGAGGGTGCCCCACATTGCTGGGAGGTGGGGGTGCAGGGGAACATGAGTAGGACATGAGTGGGGGCCTGCTGGCAGGTGCCCCACAGTGCTGCGGGGTGGGGGTGCAGGGGAACATGAGTTGGGGCCTGGTGGAGGGTGCCCCACAGTGCTGGGGGGTGGGGGTGCAGGGGAACATGAGTTGGACATGAGTGGGGGCCTGGTGGAGGGTGCACCACAGTGCTGGGGCGTGGGGGTGCACGGGAACATGAGTTGGGGCCTGGTGGAGGGTGCCCCACAGTGCTGGGGGGTGGGGGTGCAGGGGAACATGAGTGGGAGCCTGGTGGAGGGTGCACCACAGTGCTGGGGGGTGGGGGTGCAGGGGGACATGAGTTGGACATGAGTGGGGGCCTGATAGCAGGTGACCCACAGTGCTGGGGGGTGGGGGTGCAGGGGAACATGAGTTGGGGCCTGGTGGAGAGTACCCCACAGTGCTGGGGGGTGGGGGTGCAGGGGAACATGAGTTGGACATGAGTTGGGGCCTGGTGGAGGGTGCCCCACAGTGCTGGGGGGTGGGTGTGATGGGAGACATGAGTGGGGGCCTGTGGAGGGTGCACCACAGTGCTGGGGGGTGGGGTGCAGGGGAACATGAGTGGGGGCCTGGTGGAGGGTGCACCACAGTGCTGGGGGGTGGGGGTGCAGGGGAACATGATTTGGACATGAGTGGGGGCCTGGTGGAGGGTGCACCACAGTGCTGGAGGGTGGGGGTGCAGGGGAACATGAGTGGGGGCCTGGTGGAGGGTGCACCACAGTGCTGGGGGGTGGGGGTGCAGGGGAACTTGAGTTGGACATGAGTGGGGGCCTTCTGGCAGGTGCCCCACAGTGCTGGGGGGTGGGGGTGCAGGGGAACATGAGTTGGGGCCTGGTGGAGGGTGCACCACAGTGCTGGGGGTGGTGGTGCAGGGGAACATGAGTTGGACATGAGTGGCGGCCTGCTGGCAGGTGCCCCACAGTGCTGGGGGGTGGGGGTGCAGGGGAACATGAGTTGGGGCCTGGTGGAGGGTACCCCACAGTACTGGGGGTGGGGGTGCAGGGGAACATGAGTTGGACATGAGTGGGGGCCTGGTGGAGGGTGCACCACAGTGCTGGGGGGTGGGAGTGCAGGGGAACATGAGTTGGACATGAGTTGGGGGCCTGCTGGCAGGTGCCCCACAGTGCCGGGAGGTTTGGGTGCAGGGGAACATGAGTTGGGGCCTGGTGGAGGGTGCCCCACAGTGCTGGGGGGTGGGGGTGCAGGGGAACATGAGTTGGACATGAGTGGGGCCTGTTGGAGGGTGCACCACAGTGCTGGGGGGTGGGGGTGCAGGGGAACATGAGTTGGGGCCTGGTGGAGGGTGCCCCACAGTGCTAGGGGGTTGGGGTGCAGGGGAACATGAGTGGGAGCCTGGTGGAGGGTGCACCACAGTGCTGGGGGTGGGAGTGCAGGGGGCCACGAGTTGGACATGAGTGGGAGCCTGGTGGAGGGTGCACCACAGTGCTGGGGGTGGGGGTGCAGGGGAACATGAGTTGGGGCCTGCTGGAGGGTGCCCAACAGTGCAGGGGATGGGGGTGCAGGGGAACATGAGTTGGACATGAGTGGGGGCCTGCTGGCAGGTGCCCCACAGTGCTGGGGGTGGGGTGCAGGGGAACATGAGTGGGAGCCTGGTGGTGGGTGCCCCACAGTGCTGGGGGGTGGGGGTGCAGGGGAACATGAGTGGGAGCCTGGTGGAGGGTGCCCCACAGTGCTGGGGTGGGGGTGCAGGGGAACATGAGTTGGACATGAGTGGGGGCCTGCTGGCAGATGCCCCACAGTGCTGGGGGTGGGGGTGCAGTGAAACATGAGTGGGAGCCTGGTGGAGGATGCCCCACAGTGCTGGGGGTTGGGGGTGCAGGGGAACATGAGTGGGAGCCTGGTGGAGGGTGCCCCACAGTGCTGGGGGGTGAGGGTGTAGGGGAACATGAGTTGGACATGAGTGGGGGCCTGCTGGCAGGTGCCCCACAGTGCTGGGGGTTGGTGGTGTAGGGGAACATGGGTTGGGGCCTGGTGGAGGGTGCCCCACAGTGCTGGGGGGGTGAGGGTGCAGGGGAACATGAGTTGGACATGAGTGGGGGCCTGGTGGAGGGTGCACCACAGTGCTGGGGGGTGGGGGTGCAGGGGAACATGAGTTGGGGCCTGGTGGAGGGTGCCCCACAGTGCTGGGGTGTGGGGGTGCAGGGGAACATGAGTGGGAGCCTGGTGGAGGGTGCACCACAGTGCTGGGGGGTGGGGGTGCAGGGGAACATGAGTTGGGGCCTGGTGGAGGGTGCCCCACAGTGCTGGGGGGTGGGGGTGCAGGGTACATGAGTTGGACATGAGTGGAGGCCTGCTGGTAGGAGCCCCACAGTGCTGGGGGGTGGGGGTGCAGGGGAACATGAGTTGGACATGAGTGGAGGCCTTCTGGCAGGTGCCCCACAGTGCTGGGGGGTGGGGGTGCAGGGGAACATGATTGGGAGCCTGGTGGAGGGTGCCCCACAGTGCTGGGGGGTGGGGGTGCAGGGGAACATGAGTTGGACATGAGCGGAGGCCTGCTGGCAGGTGCCCCACAGTTCTGGGGGGTGGGGGTGCAGGGGAACATGAGTGGGAGCCTGGTGGAGGGTGCCCCACAGAGCTGGGGGGTGGGGGTGCAGGGGAACATGAGTGGGAGCCTGGTGGAGGGTGCCCCACAGTGCTGGGGGGTGGGGGTGCAGGGGAACATGAGTTGGGGCCTGGTGGAGGGTGCCCAACAGTGCAGGGGGTGGGGGTGCAGTGAAACATGAGTGGGAGCCTGGTGGAGGATGCCCCACAGTGCTGGGGGTTGGGGGTGCAGGGGAACATGAGTGGGAGCCTGGTGGCGGGTGCCCCACAGTGCTGGGGGGTGGGGGTGCAGGGGAACATGAGTTGGACATGAGTGGGGGCCTGCTGGCAGGTGCCCCACAGTGCTGGGGGTTGGGGGTGCAGGGGAACATGGGTTGGGGCCTGGTGGAGGGTGCCCCACAGTGCTGGGGGGTGAGGGTGCAGGGGAACATGAGTTGGACATGAGTGGGGGCCTGGTGGAGGGTGCACCACAGTGCTGGGGGGTGGGGGTGCAGAAGAACATGAGTTGGGGCCTGGTGGAGGGTGCCCCACAGTGCTGGGGGGTGGGGGTGCAGGGGAACATGAGTGGGAGCCTGGTGGAGGGTGCACCACAGTGCTGGGGGGTGGGGGTGTAGGGGGACATGAGTTGGACATGAGTGGGGGCCTGGTGGAGGGTGCCCCACAGTGCTGGGGGGTGGGGGTGCAGGGGAACATGAGTTGGGGCCTGGTGGAGGGTTCCCCACAGTGCTGGGGGGTGGGGGTGCAGGGGAACATGAGTTGGACATGAGTGGGGGCCTGCTGGTAGGTGCCCCACAGTGCTGGGGGGTGGGGGTGCAGGGGAACATGAGTTGGACATGAGTGGGGGCCTGCTGGTAGGTGCCCCACAGTGATGGGGGGTGGGGGTGCAGAGGAACATGAGTTGGACATGAGTGGGGGCCTGCTGGCAGGTGCCCCACAGTGCTGGGGGGTGGGGGTGCAGGGGAACATGAGTGGGAGCCTGGTGGAGGGTGCCCCACAGTGCTTGGGGGTGGGGGTGCAGGGGAACATGAGTTGGACATGAGTGGGGGCCTGCTGGCAGGTGCCCCACAGTGCTGGGGGGTGGGGGTGCAGGGGAACATGAGTTGGGGCCTGGTGGAGGGTGCCCCACAGTGCTGGGGGGTGGGGGTGCAGGGGAACATGAGTGGGAGCCTGGTGGAGGGTGCCCCACAGTTCTGGGGGATGTGGGTGCAGGGGAACATGAGTGGGAGCCTGGTGGAGGGTGCCCCACAGTGCTTGGGGGTGGGGGTGCAGGGGAACATGAGTTGGACATGAGTGGGGGCCTGCTGGCAGGTGCCCCACAGTGCTGGGGGGTGGGGGTGCAGGGGAACATGAGTTGGGGCCTGGTGGAGGGTGCCCCACAGTGCTGGGGGGTGGGGGTGCAGGGGAACATGAGTGGGAGCCTGGTGGAGGGTGCACCACAGTGCTGGGGGGTGGGGGTGTAGGGGGACTTGAGTTGGACATGAGTGGGGGCCTGGTGGAGGGTGCCCCACAGTGCTGGGGGGTGGGGGTGCAGGGGAACATGAGTTGGGGCCTGGTGGAGGGTTCCCCACAGTGCTGGGGGGTGGGGGTGCAGGGGAACATGAGTTGGACATGAGTGGGGGCCTGCTGGTAGGTGCCCCACAGTGCTGGGGGGTGGGGGTGCAGGGGAACATGAGTTGGACATGAGTTGGGGCCTGGTGGAGGGTGCCCCACAGTGCTGGGGGGTGGGGGTGATGGGAGACATGAGTGGGGGCCTGGTGGAGGGTGCACCACAGTGCTGGGGGGTGGGGGTGCAGGGGAACATGAGTGGGGGGCTGGTGGAGGGTGCACCACAGTGCTCGGGGGTGGGGGTGCAGGGGAACATGAGTGGGAGCCTGGTGGAGGGTGCACCACAGTGCTGGGGGTGGGGGTGCAGGGGGACATGAGGTGGACATGAGTGGGGGCCTGGTGAAGGGTGCACCACAGTGCTGGAGGGTGGGGGTGCAGGGGAACATGAGTTGGGGCCTGGTGGAGGGTGCCCCACAGTGCTGGGGGGTGGGGGTGCAGGAAAACATGAGTTGGACATGAGTGGGGGCCTGGTGGAGGGTGCACCACAGTGCTGGGGGGTGGGGGTGCAGGGGAACATGAGTTGGGGCCTGGTGGAGGGTGCCCCACAGTGCCGGGGGGTGGGGGGCAGGGGAACATGAGTTGGACATGAGTGAAGGCCTGCTGGCAGGTGCCCCACAGTGCTGGGGGGTGGGGGTGCAGGGGAACATGAGTTGGGGCCTGGTGGAGGGTGCCCCACAGTGCTGGGGGTGTGGGTGCAGGGGAACATGAGTGGGAGCCTGGTGGAGGGTGCCCCACAGTGCTTGGGGGTGGGGGTGCAGGGGAACATGAGTTGGACATGAGTGGGGGCCTGCTGGCAGGTGCCCACAGTGCTGGGGGGTGGGGGTGCAGGGGAACATGAGTTGGGGCCTGGTGGAGGGTGCCCCACAGTGCTGGGGGGTGGGGGTGCAGGGGAACATGAGTGGGAGCCTGGTGGAGGGTGCACCACAGTGCTGGGGGATGGGGGTGCAGGGGGACATGAGTTGGACATGAGTGGGGGACTGGTGGAGGGTGCCCCACAGTGCTGGGGGGTCGGGGTGCAGGGGAACATGAGTTGGGGCCTTGTGGAGGGTGCCCCACAGTGCTGGGGGGTGGGGGTGCAGGGGAACATGAGTTGGACATGAGTGGGGGCCTGCTGGCAGGTGCCCTACAGTGCTGGGGGGTGGGGGTGCAGGGGAACATGAGTTGGACATGAGTTGGGGCCTGGTGGAGGGTGCCTCACAGTGCTGGGGGGTGGGGGTGATGGGAGACATGAGTGGGGCCTGGTGGAGGGTGCACCACAGTGCTGGGGGGTGGGGGTGCAGGGGAACATGAGTGGGGGCCTGGTGGAGGGTGCACCACAGTGCTGGGGGGTGGGGGTGCAGGGGAACATGAGTTGGACATGTGTTGGGGGCCTGCTGGCAGGTGCCCCACAGTGCTGGGGGGTGGGGGTGCAGGGGAACATGAGTAGGGGCCTGGTGGAGGGTGCCCCACAGTGCTGGGGGGTGGGGGTGCAGGGGAACATGAGTTGGACATGAGTGGGGGCCTGGTGGAGGGTGCACCACAGTGCTGGGGGGTGGGAGTGCAGGGGAACATGAGTTGGGGCCTGGTGGAGGGTGCCCCACAGTGCTGGGGGGTGGGGGTGCAGGGGAACATGAGTGGGAGCCTGGTGGAGGGTGCACCACAGTGCTGGGGGTGGGGGTGCAGGGGGCCATGAGTTGGACATGAGTGGGGGCCTGGTGGAGGGTGCACCACAGTGCTGGGGGGTGGGGGTGCAGGGGAACATGAGTTGGGGCCTGGTGGAGGGTGCCCAACAGTGCAGGGGGTGGGGGTGCAGGGGAACATGAGTTGGACATGAGTGGGGGCCGGCTGGCAGGTGCCCCACAGTGCTGGGGGGTGGGGGTGCAGGGGAACATGAGTGGGAGCCTGGTGGAGGGTGCCCCACAGTGCTGGGGGTGGGGGTGCAGAGGAACATGAGTGGGAGCCTGGTGGAGGGTGCCCCACAGTGCTGGGGGGTGGGGGTGCAGGGGAACATGAGTTGGACATGAGTGGGGGCCTGCTGGCAGATGCCCCACAGTGCTGGGGGGTGGGGGTGCAGTGGAACATGAGTGGGAGCCTGGTGGAGGATGCCCCACAGTGCTGGGGGGTGGGGGTGCAGGGGAACATGAGTGGGAGCCTGGTGGAGGGTGCCCCACAGTGCTGGGGGGTGGAGGTGCAGGGGAACATGAGTTGGACATGAGTGGGGGCTTGCTGGCAGGTGCCCCACAGTGCTGGGGGGGTGGGGGTGCAGGGGAACATGGGTTGGGGCCTGGTGGAGGGTGCCCCACAGTGCTGGGGGGTAGGGGTGCAGGGGAACATGAGTTGGACATGAGTGGGGGCATGGTGGAGGGTGCACCACAGTGCTGGGGGGTGGGGGTGCAGGGGAACATGAGTTGGGGCCTGGTGGAGGGTGCCCCACAGTGCTGGGGTGTGGGGGTGCAGGGGAACATGAGTGGGAGCCTGGTGGAGGGTGCACCACAGTGCTGGGGGGTAGGGGTGCAGGGGAACATGAGTTGGACATGAGTGGAGGCCTGCTGGCAGGTGCCCCACAGTGCTGGGGGGTGGGGGTGCAGGGGAACATGATTGGGAGCCTGGTGGAGGGTGCCCCACAGTGCTGGGGAGTGGGGGTGCAAGGGAACATGAGTTGGACATGAGTGGAGGCCTGCTGGCAGGTGCCCCACAGTTCTGGGGGGTGGGGGTGCAGGGGAACATGAGTGGGAGCCTGTTGGAGGGTGCCCCACAGTGCTGGGGGGTGGGGGTGCAGGGGAACATGAGTGGTAGCCTGGTGGAGGGTGCCCCACAGTGCTGGGGGGTGGGGGTGCAGGGGAATATGAGTGGGAGCCTGGTGGAGGGTGCCCCACAGTGCTGGGGTGTGGGGGTGCAGGGGTACATGAGTTGGACATGAGTGGGGGCCTGCTGGCAGGTTCCCCATAGTGCTGGGGGGTGGGGGTGCAGGGGAACATGAGTTGGGGCCTGGTTGAGGGTGCCCCACAGTGCTGGGGGTGGGGGTGCAGGGGAACATGAGTTGGACATGAGTGGGGGCCTGCTGGAAGGTGCCCCACAGTGCTGGGGGGTGGGGGTGCAGGGGAACATGAGTGGGAGCCTGGTGGAGGGTGCCCCACAATGCTTGGGGGTGGGGGTGCAGGGGAACATGAGTTGGACATGAGTGGGGGCCTGCTGGAAGGTGCCCCACAGTGCTGGGGGGTGGGGGTGCAGGGGAACATGAGTGGGAGCCTGGTGGAGGGTGCCCCACAGTGCTTGGGGGTGGGGGTTCAGGGGAACATGAGTTGGACATGAGTGGGGGCCTGCTGGCAGGTGCCCCACAGTGCTGGGGGGTGGGGGTGCATGGGAACATGAGTTGGGGCCTGGTGGAGGGTGCCCCACAGTGCTGGGGGGTGGGGTGCAGGGGAACATGAGTTGGACATGAGTGGGGGCCTGCTGGCAGGTGCCCCACAGTGCTGGGGGTGGGATGAAGGGGAACATGAGTGGGGGCCTGCTGGCAGGTGCCCCACAGTGCTGGGGGGTGGGATGCAGGGGAACATGAGTGGGAGCCTGGTGGAGGGTGCCCCACAGTGCTCGGGGGTGGGGGTGCAGGGGAACATGAGTTGGACATGAGTGGGCGCCTGCTGGCAGGTGCCCCAAAGTGCTTGGGGGTGGGGGTGCAGGGGAACATGAGTTGGGGCCTGGTGGAGGGTGCCCCACAGTGCTGGGGGGTGGGGGTGCAGGGGAACATGAGTGGGAGCCTGGTGGAGGGTGCACCACAGTGCTGGGGGGTGGGGGTGCAGGGGGACATGAGTTGGACATGAGTGGGGGCCTGGTGGAGGGTGCCCCACAGTGCTGGGGTGTGGGGGTGCAGGGGAACATGAGTTGGGGCCTGGTGGAGGGTGCCCCACAGTGCTGGGTGGTAGGGGTGCAGGGGAACATGAGTTGGACATGAGTGGGGGCCTGCTGGCAGGTGCCCCAAAGTGCTTGGGGGTGGGGGTGCAGGGGAACATGAGTTGGGGCCTGGTGGAGGGTGCCCCACAGTGCTGGGGGGTGGGGGTGCAGGGGAACCTGAGTGGGAGCCTGGTGGAGGGTGCACCACAGTGCTGGGGGGTGGGGGTGCAGGGGGACATGAGTTGGACATGAGTGGGGGCCTGGTGGAGGGTGCCCCACAGTGCTGGGGGGTGGGGGTGCAGGGGAACATGAGTTGGGGCCTGGTGGAGGGTGCCCCACAGTGCTGGGGGGTAGGGGTGCAGGGGAACATGAGTTGGACATGAGTGGGGGCCTGCTGGAAGGTGCCCCACAGTGCTGGGGGGTGGGGGTGCAGGGGAACATGAGTGGGAGCCTGGTGGAGGGTGCCCCACAGTGCTTGGGGGTGGGGGTTCAGGGGAACATGAGTTGGACATGAGTGGGGGCCTGCTGGCAGGTGCCCCACAGTGCTGGGGGGTGGGGGTGCATGGGAACATGAGTTGGGGCCTGGTGGAGGGTGCCCCACAGTGCTGGGGGGTGGGGTGCAGGGGAACATGAGTTGGACATGAGTGGGGGCCTGCTGGCAGGTGCCCCACAGTGCTGGGGGGTGGGATGCAGGGGAACATGAGTGGGAGCCTGGTGGAGGGTGCCCCACAGTGCTGGGGGGTGGGGGTGCAGGGGAACATGAGTGGGAGCCTGGTGGAGGGTGCACCACAGTGCTGGGGGGTGGGGGTGCAGGGGGACATGAGTTGGACATGAGTGGGGGCCTGGTGGAGGGTGCCCCACAGTGCTGGGGGGTGGGGGTGCAGGGGAACATGAGTTGGGGCCTGGTGGAGGGTGCCCCACAGTGCTGGGGGGTAGGGGTGCAGGGGAACATGAGTTGGACATGAGTGGGGGCCTGCTGGCAGGTGCCCCACAGTGCTGGGGGGTGGGGGTGCAGGGGAACATGAGTTGGGGCCTGGTGGAGGGTGCCCCACAGTGCTGGGGGGTGGGGGTGCAGGGGAACATGAGTGGGACATGAGTGGGGGCCAGCTGGCAGGTGCCCCACAGTGCTGGGGGTTGGGGGTGCAGGGGAACATGAGTTGGGGCCTGGTGGAGGGTGCCCCACAGTGCTGGGGGGTGGGGGTGCAGGAGAACATGAGTTGGACATGAGTGGGGGCCTGCTGGCAGGTGCCCCACAGTGCTGTGGGGTGGGGGTGCAGGGGAACATGAGTTGGACATGAGTTGGGGCCTGGTGGAGGGTGCCCCACAGTGCTGGGTGGTGGGGGTGCAGGGGAACATGAGTGGGGGCCTGGTGGAGGGTGCACCACAGTGCTGGGCGGTGGGGGTGCAGGGGAACATGAGTGGGGGCCTGGTGGAGGGTGCACCACAGTGCTAGGGGGTGGGGGTGCAGGGCAACATGAGTTGGACATGAGTCGGGGCCTGCTGGCAGGTGCCCCACAGTGCTGGGGGGTGGGGGTGCAGGGGAACATGAGTTGGGGCCTGGTGGAGGGTGCCCCACAGTGCTGGGGGTGGGGGTTCAGGGGAACATGAGTGGGAGCCTGGTGGAGGGTGCACCACAGTGCTGGGGGTGGGGGTGCAGGGGGCCATGAGTTGGACATGAGTGGGGGCCTGGTGGAGGGTGCACCACAGTGCTGGGGGGTGGGGGTGCAGGGGAACATGAGTTTTGGCCTGGTGGAGGGTGCCCCACAGTGCTGGGGGTGGGGGTGCAGGGGAACATGAGTTGGACATGAGTGGGGGCCTGCTGGCAGGTGCCCCACAGTGCTGGGGGGTGGGGGTGCAGGGGAACATGAGTGGGAGCCTGGTGGAGGGTGCCCCACAGTGCTGGGGGGTGGGGGTGCAGGGGAACATGAGTGGGAGCCTGGTGGAGGCTGCCCCACAGTGCTGGGGGGTGGGGGTGCAGGGGAACATGAGTTGGACATGAGTGGGGGCCTGCTGGCAGATGCCCCACAGTGCTGGGGGGTGCGGGTGCAGTGGAACATGAGTGGGAGCCTGGTGGAGGATGCCCCACAGTGCTGGGGGGTGGGGGTGCAGGGGAACATGTGTGGGAGCCTGGTGGAGGGTGCTCCACAGTGCTGGGGGGTGGGGGTGCAGGGGAACATGAGTTGGACATGAGTGGGGGCCTGCTGGCAGGTGCCCCACAGTGCTGGGGGGTGGGGGTGCAGGGGAACATGGGTTGGGGCCTGGTGGACGGTGCCCCACAGTGCTGGGGGGTGGGGGTGCAGGGGAACATGAGTTGGACATGAGTGGGATCCTGGTGGAGGGTGCACCACAGTGCTGGGGGGTGGGGGTGCAGGGGAACATGAGTTGGGGCCTGGTGGAGGGTGCCCCACAGTGCTGGGGGGTGGGGGTGCAGGGGGACATGAGTGGGAGCCTGGTGGAGGGTGCACCACAGTGCTGGGGGGTGGGGGTGCAGGGGGACATGAGGTGGACATGAGTGGGGGCCTGGTGGAGGGTGCACCACAGTGCTGGGGGGTGGGGGTGCAGGGGAACATGAGTTGGGGACTGGTGGAGGGTGCCCCACACTGCTGGGGGGTGGGGGTGCAGGGGAACATGAGTTGGACATGAGTGGAGGCCTGCTGGCAGGTGCCCCACAGTGCTGGGGGTGGGGGTGCAGGGGAACATGATTGGGAGCCTGGTGGAGGGTGCCCCACAGTGCTGGGGGGTGGGGGTGCAGGGGAACATGAGTTGGACATGAGTGGAGGCCTGCTGGCAGGTGCCCCACAGTTCTGGGGGGTGGGGGTGCAGGGGAACATAAGTGGGAGCCTGGTGGGGGTGCCCCACAGTGCTGGGGGGTGGGGGTGCAGGGGAAAATGAGTGGGAGCCTGGTGGAGGGTGCCCCACAGTGCTGGGGGGTGGGGGTGCAGGGGAACATGAGTGGGAGCCTGGTGGAGGGTGCCCCACAGTGCTGGGGGGTGGGGGTGCAGGGGAACATGAGTTGGAGATGAATGGGGGCCTGCTGGCAGGTTCCCCACAGTGCTGGGGGGTGGGGGTGCAGGGGAACATGAGTTGGGGCCTGGTGGAGGGTGCCCCACAGTGCTGGGGGGTGGGGGTGCGGGGAACATGAGTTGGACATGAGTGGGGGCCTGCTGGAAGGTGCCCCACAGTGCTGGGGGGTGGTGGTGCAGGGGAACATGAGTGGGAGCCTGGTGGAGGGTGCCCCACAGTGCTGGGGGGTGGGGGTGCAGGGGAACATGAGTGGGAGCCTGGTGGAGGGTGCCCCACAGTGCTTGGGGCTGGGGGTGCAGGGGAACATGAGTTGGACATGAGTGGGGGCCTGCTGGCAGGTGCCCCACAGTGCTGGGGGGTGGGGGTGCAGGGGAACATGAGTTGGGGCCTGGTGGAGGGTGCCCCACAGTGCTGGGGGGTGGGGGTGCAGGGGAACATGAGTGGGAGCCTGGTGGAGGGTGCACCACAGTGCTGGGGGGTGGGGGTGCAGGGGGACATGAGTTGGACATGAGTGGGGGCCTGGTGGAGGGTGCCACACAGTGCTGGGGGTGGGGGTGCAGGGGAACATGAGTTGGGGCCTGGTGGCGGGTGGTCCACAGTGCTGGGGGGTGGGGGTGGAGGGGAACATGAGTTGGACATGAGTGGGGGCCTGCTGGCAGGTGCCCCACAGTACTGGAGGGTGGGGGTGCAGGGGAACATGAGTTGGGGCCTGGTGGAGGGTGCCCCACAGTGCTGGGGGGTGGGGGTGCAGGGGAACATGAGTGGGAGCCTGGTGGAGGGTGCACCACAGTGCTGGGGGGTGGGGGTGCAGGGGGACATGAGTTGGACATGAGTGGGGGCCTGGTGGAGGGTGCCACACAGTGCTGGGGGTGGGGGTGCAGGGGAACATGAGTTGGGGCCTGGTGGCGGGTGGTCCACAGTGCTGGGGGGTGGGGGTGGAGGGGAACATGAATTGGACATGAGTGGGGGCCTGCTGGCAGGTGCCCCACAGTACTGGAGGGTGGGGGTGCAGGGGAACATGAGTTGGACATGAGTTGGGGCCTGGTGGTGGGTGCCCCACAGTGCTTGGGGGTGGGGGTGATGGGAGACATGAGTGGGGGCCTGGTGGAGGGTGCACGACAGTGCTGGGGGGTGGGGGTGCAGGGGAACATGAGTGGGGGCCTGATGGAGGGTGCACCACAGTGCTGGGGGGTGGGAGTGCAGGGGAACATGAGTTGGACATGAGTGGGGGCCTGCTGGCAGGTGCCCCACAGTGCTGGGGGGTGGGGGTGCAGGGGAACATGAGTGGGAGCCTGGTGGAGGGTGCCCCACAGTGCTGGGGGGTGGGGGTGCAGGGGAACATGAGTGGGAGCCTGGTGGAGGGTGCCCCACATTGCTGGGGGTGGGGGTGCAGGGGAACATGAGTAGGACATGAGTGGGGGCCTGCTGGCAGGTGCCCCACAGTGCTGGGGGGTGGGGGTGCAGGGGAACATGAGTTGGGGCCTGGTGGAGGGTGCCCCACAGTGCTGGGGGGTGGGGGTGCAGGGGAACATGAGTTGGACATGAGTGGGGGCCTGGTGGAGGGTGCACCACAGTGCTGGGGGGTGCGGGTGCACGGAAACATGAGTTGGGGCCTGGTGGAGGGTGCCCCACAGTGCTGGGGAGTGGGGGTGCAGGGGAACATGAGTGGGAGCCTGGTGGAGGGTGCACCACAGTGCTGGGGGGTGGGGGTGCAGGGGGACATGAGTTGGACATGAGTGGGGGCCTGATGGCAGGTGCCCCACAGTGCTGGGGTGTTGGGGTGCAGGGGAACTTGAGTTGGGGCCTGGTGGAGAGTACCCCACAGTGCTGGGGGGTGGGGGTGCAGGGGAACATGAGTTGGACATGAGTTGGGGCCTGGTGGAGGGTGCCCCACAGTGCTGGGGGGTGGGGGTGATGGGAGACATGAGTGGGGGCCTGTGGAGGGTGCACCACAGTGCTGGGGGGTGGGGTGCAGGGGAACATGAGTGGGGGCCTGGTGGAGGGTGCACCACAGTGCTGGGGGGTGGGGGTGCAGGGGAACATGATTTGGACATGGGTGGGGGCCTGGTGGAGGGTGCACCACAGTGCTAGAGGGTGGGGGTGCAGGGGAACATGAGTGGGGGCCTGGTGGAGGGTGCACCACAGTGCTGGGGGGTGGGGGTGCAGGGGAACTTGAGTTGGACATGAGTGGGGGCCTGCTGGCAGGTGCCCCACAGTGCTGGGGGGTGGGGGTGCAGGGTAACATGAGTTGGGGCCTGATGGAGGGTGCACCACAGTGCTGGGGGGTGGTGGTGCAGGGGAACATGAGTTGGACATGAGTGGCGGCCTGCTGGCAGGTGCCCCACAGTGCTGGGGGGTGGGGGTGCAGGGGAACATGAGTTGGGGCCTGGTGGAGGGTGCCCCACAGTGCTCGGGGGTGGGGGTGGAGGGGAACATGAGTTGGACATGAGTGGGGGCCTGGTGGAGGGTGCACCACAGTGCTGGGGGGTGGGAGTGCAGGGGAACATGAGTTGGACATGAGTTGGGGGCCTGCTGGCAGTTGCCCCACAGTGCTGGGGGGTGGGGGTGCAGGGGAACATGAGTTGGACATGAGTGGGGGCCTGTTGGAGGGTGCACCACAGTGCTGGGGGGTGGGGGTGCAGGGGAACATGAGTTGGGGCCTGGTGGAGGGTGCCCCATAGTGCTGGGGGGTGGGGGTGCAGGGGAACATGAGTGGGAGCCTGGTGGAGGGTGCACCACAGTGCTGGGGGTGGGGGTGCAGGGGGCCATGAGTTGGACATGAGTGGGGGCCTGATGGAGGGTGCACCACAGTGCTGGGGGGTGGGGGTGCAGGGGAACATGAGTTGGGGCCTGGTGGAGGGTGCCCAACAGTGCAGGGGGTGGAGGTGCAGGGGAACATGAGTTGGACATGAGTGGGGGCCTGCTGGCAGGTGCCCCACAGTGCTGGGGGGTGGGGTGCAGGGGAACATGAGTGGGAGCCTGGTGGAGGGTGCCCCACAGTGCTGGGGGTGGGGGTGCAGGGGAACATGAGTGGGAGCCTGGTGGAGGGTGCCCCACAGTGCTGGAGGTGGGGGTGCAGGGGAACATGAGTTGGACATGAGTGGGGGCCTGCTGGCAGATGCCCCACAGTGCTGGGGGGTGGGGGTGCAGTGAAACATGAGTGGGAGCCTGGTGGAGGATGCCCCACAGTGCTGGGGGTTGGGGGTGCAGGGGAACATGAGTGGGAGCCTGGTGGAGGGTGCCCCACAGTGCTGGGGGGTGGGGGTGCAGGGGAACATGAGTTGGACATGAGTGGGGGCCTGGTGGAGGGTGCACCACAGTGCTGGGGGGTGGGAGTGCAGGGGAACATGAGTTGGGGCCTGGTGGAGGGTGCCCCACAGTGCTGGGGGGTGGGGGTGCAGGGGAACATGAGTGGGAGCCTGGTGGAGGGTGCACCACAGTGCTGGGGCTGGGGGTGCAGGGGGCCATGAGTTGGACATGAGTGGGGGCCTGGTGGAGGGTGCACCACAGTGCTGGGAGTGGGGGTGCAGGGGAACATGAGTTGGGGCCTGGTGGAGGGTGCCCAACAGTGCAGGGGGTGGGGGTGCAGGGGAACATGAGTTGGACATGAGTGGGGCCGGCTGGCAGGTGCCCCACAGTGCTGGGGGGTGGGGGTGCAGGGGAACATGAGTGGGAGCCTGGTGGAGGGTGCCCCACAGTGCTGGGGGTGGGGGTGCAGAGGAACATGAGTGGGAGCCTGGTGGAGGGTGCCCCACAGTGCTGGGGGGTGGGGGTGCAGGGGAACATGAGTTGGACATGAGTGGGGGCCTGCTGGCAGATGCCCCACAGTGCTGGGGGGTGGGGGTGCAGTGGAACATGAGTGGGAGCCTGGTGGAGGATGCCCCACAGTGCTGGGGGGTGGGGGTGCAGGGGAACATGAGTGGGAGCCTGGTGGAGGGTGCCCCACAGTGCTGGGGGGTGGGGGTGCAGGGGAACATGAGTTGGACATGAGTGGGGGCCTGCTGGCAGGTGCCCCACAGTGCTGGGGGGGTGGGGGTGCAGGGGAACATGGGTTGGGGCCTGGTGGAGGGTGCCCCACAGTGCTGGGGGGTAGGGGTGCAGGGGAACATGAGTTGGACATGAGTGGGGGCATGGTGGAGGGTGCACCACAGTGCTGGGGGGTGGGGGTGCAGGGGAACATGAGTTGGGGCCTGGTGGAGGGTGCCCCACAGTGCTGGGGTGTGGGGGTGCAGGGGAACATGAGTGGGAGCCTGGTGGAGGGTGCACCACAGTGCTGGGGGGTAGGGGTGCAGGGGAACATGAGTTGGACATGAGTGGAGGCCTGCTGGCAGGTGCCCCACAGTGCTGGGGGGTGGGGGTGCAGGGGAACATGATTGGGAGCCTGGTGGAGGGTGCCCCACAGTGCTGGGGGGTGGGGGTGCAAGGGAACATGAGTTGGACATGAGTGGAGGCCTGCTGGCAGGTGCCCCACAGTTCTGGGGGGTGGGGGTGCAGGGGAACATGAGTGGGAGCCTGTTGGAGGGTGCCCCACAGTGCTGGGGGGTGGGGGTGCAGGGGAACATGAGTGGTAGCCTGGTGGAGGGTGCCCCACAGTGCTGGGGGGTGGGGGTGCAGGGGAATATGAGTGGGAGCCTGGTGGAGGGTGCCCCACAGTGCTGGGGTGTGGGGGTGCAGGGGTACATGAGTTGGACATGAGTGGGGGCCTGCTGGCAGGTTCCCCATAGTGCTGGGGGGTGGGGGTGCAGGGGAACATGAGTTGGGGCCTGGTTGAGGGTGCCCCACAGTGCTGGGGGTGGGGGTGCAGGGGAACATGAGTTGGACATGAGTGGGGGCCTGCTGGAAGGTGCCCCACAGTGCTGGGGGGTGGGGGTGCAGGGGAACATGAGTGGGAGCCTGGTGGAGGGTGCCCCACAATGCTTGGGGGTGGGGGTGCAGGGGAACATGAGTTGGACATGAGTGGGGGCCTGCTGGAAGGTGCCCCACAGTGCTGGGGGGTGGGGGTGCAGGGGAACATGAGTGGGAGCCTGGTGGAGGGTGCCCCACAGTGCTTGGGGGTGGGGGTTCAGGGGAACATGAGTTGGACATGAGTGGGGGCCTGCTGGCAGGTGCCCCACAGTGCTGGGGGGTGGGGGTGCATGGGAACATGAGTTGGGGCCTGGTGGAGGGTGCCCCACAGTGCTGGGGGGTGGGGTGCAGGGGAACATGAGTTGGACATGAGTGGGGGCCTGCTGGCAGGTGCCCCACAGTGCTGGGGGGTGGGATGAAGGGGAACATGAGTGGGGGCCTGCTGGCAGGTGCCCCACAGTGCTGGGGGGTGGGATGCAGGGGAACATGAGTGGGAGCCTGGTGGAGGGTGCCCCACAGTGCTCGGGGGTGGGGGTGCAGGGGAACATGAGTTGGACATGAGTGGGCGCCTGCTGGCAGGTGCCCCAAAGTGCTTGGGGGTGGGGGTGCAGGGGAACATGAATTGGGGCCTGGTGGAGGGTGCCCCACAGTGCTGGGGGGTGGGGGTGCAGGGGAACATGAGTGGGAGCCTGGTGGAGGGTGCACCACAGTGCTGGGGGGTGGGGGTGCAGGGGGACATGAGTTGGACATGAGTGGGGGCCTGGTGGAGGGTGCCCCACAGTGCTGGGGGGTGGGGGTGCAGGGGAACATGAGTTGGGGCCTGGTGGAGGGTGCCCCACAGTGCTGGGGGGTAGGGGTGCAGGGGAACATGAGTTGGACATGAGTGGGGGCCTGCTGGCAGGTGCCCCAAAGTGCTTGGGGGTGGGGGTGCAGGGGAACATGAGTTGGGGCCTGGTGGAGGGTGCCCCACAGTGCTGGGGGGTGGGGGTGCAGGGGAACATGAGTGGGAGCCTGGTGGAGGGTGCACCACAGTGCTGGGGGGTGGGGGTGCAGGGGGACATGAGTTGGACATGAGTGGGGGCCTGGTGGAGGGTGCCCCACAGTGCTGGGGGGTGGGGGTGCAGGGGAACATGAGTTGGGGCCTGGTGGAGGGTGCCCCACAGTGCTGGGGGGTAGGGGTGCAGGGGAACATGAGTTGGACATGAGTGGGGGCCTGCTGGAAGGTGCCCCACAGTGCTGGGGGGTGGGGGTGCAGGGGAACATGAGTGGGAGCCTGGTGGAGGGTGCCCCACAGTGCTTGGGGGTGGGGGTTCAGGGGAACATGAGTTGGACATGAGTGGGGGCCTGCTGGCAGGTGCCCCACAGTGCTGGGGGGTGGGGGTGCATGGGAACATGAGTTGGGGCCTGGTGGAGGGTGCCCCACAGTGCTGGGGGGTGGGGTGCAGGGGAACATGAGTTGGACATGAGTGGGGGCCTGCTGGCAGGTGCCCCACAGTGCTGGGGGGTGGGATGCAGGGGAACATGAGTGGGAGCCTGGTGGAGGGTGCCCCACAGTGCTGGGGGGTGGGGGTGCAGGGGAACATGAGTGGGAGCCTGGTGGAGGGTGCCCCACAGTGCTCGGGGGTGGGGGTGCAGTGGAACATGAGTTGGACATGAGTGGGCGCCTGCTGGCAGGTGCCCCAAAGTGCTTGGGGGTGGGGGTGCAGGGGAACATGAGTTGGGGCCTGGTGGAGGGTGCCCCACAGTGCTGGGGGGTGGGGGTGCAGGGGAACATGAGTGGGAGCCTGGTGGAGGGTGCACCACAGTGCTGGGGGGTGGGGGTGCAGGGGGACATGAGTTGGACATGAGGGGGGCCTGGTGGAGGGTGCCCCACAGTGCTGGGGGGTGGGGGTGCAGGGGAACATGAGTTGGGGCCTGGTGGAGGGTGCCCCACAGTGCTGGGGGGTAGGGGTGCAGGGGAACATGAGTTGGACATGAGTGGGGGCCTGCTGGCAGGTGCCCCACAGTGCTGGGGGGTGGGGGTGCAGGGGAACATGAGTTGGGGCCTGGTGGAGGGTGCCCCACAGTGCTGGGGGGTGGGGGTGCAGGGGAACATGAGTGGGACATGAGTGGGGGCCAGCTGGCAGGTGCCCCACAGTGCTGGGGGTTGGGGGTGCAGGGGAACATGAGTTGGGGCCTGGTGGAGGGTGCCCCACAGTGCTGGGGGGTGGGGGTGCAGGAGAACATGAGTTGGACATGAGTGGGGGCCTGCTGGCAGGTGCCCCACAGTGCTGGGGGGTGGGGGTGCAGGGGAACATGAGTTGGACATGAGTTGGGGCCTGGTGGAGGGTGCCCCACAGTGCTGGGTGGTGGGGGTGCAGGGGAACATGAGTGGGGGCCTGGTGGAGTGTGCACCACAGTGCTGGGCGGTGGGGGTGCAGGGGAACATGAGTGGGGGCCTGGTGGAGGGTGCACCACAGTGCTAGGGGGTGGGGGTGCAGGGCAACATGAGTTGGACATGAGTCGGGGACTGCTGGCAGGTGCCCCACAGTGCTGGGGGGTGGGGGTGCAGGGGAACATGAGTTGGGGCCTGGTGGAGGGTGCCCCACAGTGCTGGGGGTGGGGGTTCAGGGGAACATGAGTGGGAGCCTGGTGGAGGGTGCACCACAGTGCTGGGGGTGGGGGTGCAGGGGGCCATGAGTTGGACATGAGTGGGGGCCTGGTGGAGGGTGCACCACAGTGCTGGGGGGTGGGGGTGCAGGGGAACATGAGTTTTGGCCTGGTGGAGGGTGCCCCACAGTGCTGGGGGTGAGGGTGCAGGGGAACATGAGTTGGACATGAGTGGGGGCCTGCTGGCAGGTGCCCCACAGTGCTGGGGGGTGGGGGTGCAGGGGAACATGAGTGGGAGCCTGGTGGAGGGTGCCCCACAGTGCTGGGGGGTGGGGGTGCAGGGGAACATGAGTGGGAGCCTGGTGGAGGCTGCCCCACAGTGCTGGGGGGTGGGGGTGCAGGGGAACATGAGTTGGACATGAGTGGGGGCCTGCTGGCAGATGCCCCACAGTGCTGGGGGGTGCGGGTGCAGTGGAACATGAGTGGGAGCCTGGTGGAGGATGCCCCACAGTGCTGGGGGGTGGGGGTGCAGGGGAACATGAGTGGGAGCCTGGTGGAGGGTGCTCCACAGTGCTGGGGGGTGGGGGTGCAGGGGAACATGAGTTGGACATGAGTGGGGGCCTGCTGGCAGGTGCCCCACAGTGCTGGGGGGTGGGGGTGCAGGGGAACATGGGTTGGGGCCTGGTGGACGGTGCCCCACAGTGCTGGGGGGTGGGGGTGCAGGGGAACATGAGTTGGACATGAGTGGGATCCTGGTGGAGGGTGCACCACAGTGCTGGGGGGTGGGGGTGAAGGGGAACATGAGTTGGGGCCTGGTGGAGGGTGCCCCACAGTGCTGGGGGGTGGGGGTGCAGGGGGACATGAGTGGGACATGAGTGGGGGCCTGGTGGAGGGTGCACCACAGTGCTGGGGGGTGGGGGTGCAGGGGAACATGAGTTGGGGACTGGTGGAGGGTGCCCCACACTGCTGGGGGGTGGGGGTGCAGGGGAACATGAGTTGGACATGAGTGGAGGCCTGCTGGCAGGTGCCCCACAGTGCTGGGGGTGGGGGTGCAGGGGAACATGATTGGGAGCCTGGTGGAGGGTGCCCCACAGTGCTGGGGGGTGGGGGTGCAGGGGAACATGAGTTGGACATGAGTGGAGGCCTGCTGGCAGGTGCCCCACAGTTCTGGGGGGTGGGGGTGCAGGGGAACATAAGTGGGAGCCTGGTGGGGGTGCCCCACAGTGCTGGGGGGTGGGGGTGCAGGGGAACATGAGTGGGAGCCTGGTGGAGGGTGCCCCACAGTGCTGGGGGGTGGGGGTGCAGGGGAACATGAGTGGGAGCCTGGTGGAGGGTGCCCCACAGTGCTTGGGGCTGGGGGTGCAGGGGAACATGAGTTGGACATGAGTGGGGGCCTGCTGGCAGGTGCCCCACAGTGCTGGGGGGTGGGGGTGCAGGGGAACATGAGTTGGGGCCTGGTGGAGGGTGCCCCACAGTGCTGGGGGGTGGGGGTGCAGGGGAACATGAGTGGGAGCCTGGTGGAGGGTGCACCACAGTGCTGGGGGGTGGGGGTGCAGGGGGACATGAGTTGGACATGAGTGGGGGCCTGGTGGAGGGTGCCACACAGTGCTGGGGGTGGGGGTGCAGGGGAACATGAGTTGGGGCCTGGTGGCGGGTGGTCCACAGTGCTGGGGGGTGGGGGTGGAGGGGAACATGAGTTGGACATGAGTGGGGGCCTGCTGGCAGGTGCCCCACAGTACTGGAGGGTGGGGGTGCAGGGGAACATGAGTTGGGGCCTGGTGGAGGGTGCCCCACAGTGCTAGGGGGTGGGGTGCAGGGGAACATGAGTGGGAGCCTGGTGGAGGGTGCACCACAGTGCTGGAGGGTGGGGGTGCAGGGGGACATGAGTTGGACATGAGTGGGGGCCTGGTGGAGGGTGCCACACAGTGCTGGGGGTGGGGGTGCAGGGGAACATGAGTTGGGGCCTGGTGGCGGGTGGTCCACAGTGCTGGGGGGTGGGGGTGGAGGGGAACATGAGTTGGACATGAGTGGGTGCCTGCTGGCAGGTGCCCCACAGTACTGGAGGGTGGGGGTGCAGGGGAACATGAGTTGGACATGAGTTGGGGCCTGGTGGTGGGTGCCCCACAGTGCTTGGGGGTGGGGGTGATGGGAGACATGAGTGGGGGCCTGGTGGAGGGTGCACCACAGTGCTGGGGGGTGGGGGTGCAGGGGAACATGAGTGGGGGCCTGATGGAGGGTGCACCACAGTGCTGGGGGGTGGGAGTGCAGGGGAACATGAGTTGGACATGAGTGGGGGCCTGCTGGCAGGTGCCCCACAGTGCTGGGGGGTGGGGGTGCAGGGGAACATGAGTGGGAGCCTGGTGGAGGGTGCCCCACAGTGCTGGGGGGTGGGGGTGCAGGGGAACATGAGTGGGAGCCTGGTGGAGGGTGCCCCACATTGCTGGGGGTGGGGGTGCAGGGGAACATGAGTAGGACATGAGTGGGGGCCTGCTGGCAGGTGCCCCACAGTGCTGGGGGGTGGGGGTGCAGGGGAACATGAGTTGGGGCCTGGTGGAGGGTGCCCCACAGTGCTGGGGGGTGGGGGTGCAGGGGAACATGAGTTGGACATGAGTGGGGGCCTGGTGGAGGGTGCACCACAGTGCTGGGGGGTGCGGGTGCACGGGAACATGAGTTGGGGCCTGGTGGAGGGTGCCCCACAGTGCTGGGGAGTGGGGGTGCAGGGGAACATGAGTGGGAGCCTGGTGGAGGGTGCACCACAGTGCTGGGGGGTGGGGGTGCAGGGGGACATGAGTTGGACATGAGTGGGGGCCTGATGGCAGGTGCCCCACAGTGCTGGGGTGTTGGGGTGCAGGGGAACATGAGTTGGGGCCTGGTGGAGAGTACCCCACAGTGCTGGGGGGTGGGGGTGCAGGGGAACATGAGTTGGACATGAGTGGGGGCCTGGTGGAGGGTGCCCCACAGTGCTGGGGGGTGGGGGTGATGGGAGACATGAGTGGGGGCCTGTGGAGGGTGCACCACAGTGCTGGGGGGTGGGGTGCAGGGGAACATGAGTGGGGGCCTGGTGGAGGTGCACCACAGTGCTGGGGGGTGGGGGTGCAGGGGAACATGATTTGGACATGGGTGGGGGCCTGGTGGAGGGTGCACCACAGTGCTAGAGGGTGGGGGTGCAGGGGAACATGAGTGGGGGCCTGGTGGAGGGTGCACCACAGTGCTGGGGGTGGGGGTGCAGGGGAACTTGAGTTGGACATGAGTGGGGGCCTGCTGGCAGGTGCCCCACAGTGCTGGGGGGTGGGGGTGCAGGGGAACATGAGTTGGGGCCTGGTGGAGGGTGCACCACAGTGCTGGGGGGTGGTGGTGCAGGGGAACATGAGTTGGACATGAGTGGCGGCCTGCTGGCAGGTGCCCCACAGTGCTGGGGGGTGGGGGTGCAGGGGAACATGAGTTGGGGCCTGGTGGAGGGTGCCCCACAGTGCTCGGGGGTGGGGGTGCAGGGGAACATGAGTTGGACATGAGTGGGGGCCTGGTGGAGGGTGCACCACAGTGCTGGGGGGTGGGAGTGCAGGGGAACATGAGTTGGACATGAGTTGGGGGCCTGCTGGCAGGTGCCCCACAGTGCTGGGGGGTGGGGGTGCAGGGGAACATGAGTTGGACATGAGTGGGGGCCTGTTGGAGGGTGCACCACAGTGCTGGGGGGTGGGGGTGCAGGGGAACATGAGTTGGGGCCTGGTGGAGGGTGCCCCATAGTGCTGGGGGGTGGGGGTGCAGGGGAACATGAGTGGGAGCCTGGTGGAGGGTGCACCACAGTGCTGGGGGTGGGGGTGCAGGGGGCTATGAGTTGGACATGAGTGGGGGCCTGATGGAGGGTGCACCACAGTGCTGGGGGGTGGGGGTGCAGGGGAACATGAGTTGGGGCCTGGTGGAGGGTGCCCAACAGTGCAGGGGGTGGGGGTGCAGGGGAACATGAGTTGGACATGAGTGGGGGCCTGCTGGCAGGTGCCCCACAGTGCTGGGGGGTGGGGTGCAGGGGAACATGAGTGGGAGCCTGGTGGAGGGTGCCCCACAGTGCTGGGGGTGGGGGTGCAGGGGAACATGAGTGGGAGCCTGGTGGAGGGTGCCCCACAGTGCTGGAGGTGGGGGTGCAGGGGAACATGAGTTGGACATGAGTGGGGGCCTGCTGGCAGATGCCCCACAGTGCTGGGGGGTGGGGGTGCAGTGAAACATGAGTGGGAGCCTGGTGGAGGATGCCCCACAGTGCTGGGGGTTGGGGGTGCAGGGGAACATGAGTGGGAGCCTGGTGGAGGGTGCCCCACAGTGCTGGGGGGTGGGGGTGCAGGGGAACATGAGTTGGACATGAGTGGGGGCCTGCTGGCAGGTGCCCCACAGTGCTGGGGGTTGGGGGTGCAGGGGAACATGAGTTGGGGCCTGGTGGAGGGTGCCCCACAGTGCTGGGGGGTGGGGGTGCAGGGGAACATGAGTGGGAGCCTGGTGGAGGGTGCACCACAGTGCTGGGGGGTGGGGGTGCAGGGGGACATGAGTTGGACATGAGTGGGGGCCTGGTGGGGGGTGCCCCACAGTGCTGGGGGGTGGGGGTGCAGGGGAACATGAGTTGGGGCCTGGTGGAGGGTGCCCCACAGTGCTGGGGGGTAGGGGTGCAGGGGAACATGAGTTGGACATGAGTGGGGGCCTGCTGGAAGGTGCCCCACAGTGCTGGGGGGTGGGGGTGCAGGGGAACATGAGTGGGAGCCTGGTGGAGGGTGCCCCACAGTGCTTGGGGGTGGGGGTTCAGGGGAACATGAGTTGGACATGAGTGGGGGCCTGCTGGCAGGTGCCCCACAGTGCTGGGGGGTGGGGGTGCATGGGAACATGAGTTGGGGCCTGGTGGAGGGTGCCCCACAGTGCTGGGGGGTGGGGTGCAGGGGAACATGAGTTGGACATGAGTGGGGGCCTGCTGGCAGGTGCCCCACAGTGCTGGGGGGTGGGATGCAGGGGAACATGAGTGGGAGCCTGGTGGAGGGTGCCCCACAGTGCTGGGGGGTGGGGGTGCAGGGGAACATGAGTGGGAGCCTGGTGGAGGGTGCCCCACAGTGCTCGGGGGTGGGGGTGCAGGGGAACATGAGTTGGACATGAGTGGGCGCCTGCTGGCAGGTGCCCCAAAGTGCTTGGGGGTGGGGGTGCAGGGGAACATGAGTTGGGGCCTGGTGGAGGGTGCCCCACAGTGCTGGGGGGTGGGGGTGCAGGGGAACATGAGTGGGAGCCTGGTGGAGGGTGCACCACAGTGCTGGGGGGTGGGGGTGCAGGGGGACATGAGTTGGACATGAGTGGGGGCCTGGTGGAGGGTGCCCCACAGTGCTGGGGGGTGGGGGTGCAGGGGAACATGAGATGGGGCCTGGTGGAGGGTGCCCCACAGTGCTGGGGGGTAGGGGTGCAGGGGAACATGAGTTGGACATGAGTGGGGGCCTGCTGGCAGGTGCCCCACAGTGCTGGGGGGTGGGGGTGCAGGGGAACATGAGTTGGGGCCTGGTGGAGGGTGCCCCACAGTGCTGGGGGGTGGGGGTGCAGGGGAACATGAGTTGGACATGAGTGGGGGCCAGCTGGCAGGTGCCCCACAGTGCTGGGGGTTGGGGGTGCAGGGGAACATGAGTTGGGGCCTGGTGGAGGGTGCCCCACAGTGCTGGGGGGTGGGGGTGCAGGAGAACATGAGTTGGACATGAGTGGGGGCCTGCTGGCAGGTGCCCCACAGTGCTGGGGGGTGGGGGTGCAGGGGAACATGAGTTGGACATGAGTTGGGGCCTGGTGGAGGGTGCCCCACAGTGCTGGGTGGTGGGGGTGCAGGGGAACATGAGTGGGGGCCTGGTGGAGGGTGCACCACAGTGCTGGGCGGTGGGGGTGCAGGGGAACATGAGTGGGGGCCTCGTGGAGGGTGCACCACAGTGCTAGGGGGTGGGGGTGCAGGGCAACATGAGTTGGACATGAGTCGGGGCCTGCTGGCAGGTGCCCCACAGTGCTGGGGGGTGGGGGTGCAGGGGAACATGAGTTGGGGCCTGGTGGAGGGTGCCCCACAGTGCTGGGGGTGGGGGTTCAGGGGAACATGAGTGGGAGCCTGGTGGAGGGTGCACCACAGTGCTGGGGGTGGGGGTGCAGGGGGCCATGAGTTGGACATGAGTGGGGGCCTGGTGGAGGGTGCACCACAGTGCTGGGGGGTGGGGGTGCAGGGGAACATGAGTTTTGGCCTGGTGGAGGGTGCCCCACAGTGCTGGGGGTGGGGGTGCAGGGGAACATGAGTTGGACATGAGTGGGGGCCTGCTGGCAGGTGCCCCACAGTGCTGGGGGGTGGGGGTGCAGGGGAACATGAGTGGGAGCCTGGTGGAGGGTGCCCCACAGTGCTGGGGGGTGGGGGTGCAGGGGAACATGAGTGGGAGCCTGGTGGAGGCTGCCCCACAGTGCTGGGGGGTGGGGGTGCAGGGGAACATGAGTTGGACATGAGTGGGGGCCTGCTGGCAGATGCCCCACAGTGCTGGGGGGTGCGGGTGCAGTGGAACATGAGTGGGAGCCTGGTGGAGGATGCCCCACAGTGCTGGGGGTGGGGGTGCAGGGGAACATGAGTGGGAGCCTGGTGGAGGGTGCTCCACAGTGCTGGGGGGTGGGGGTGCAGGGGAACATGAGTTGGACCTGAGTGGGGGCCTGCTGGCAGGTGCCCCACAGTGCTGGGGGGTGGGGGTGCAGGGGAACATGGGTTGGGGCCTAGTGGAAGGTGCCCCACAGTGCTGGGGGGTGGGGGTGCAGGGGAACATGAATTGGACATGAGTGGGATCCTGGTGGAGGGTGCACCACAGTGCTGGGGGGTGGGGGTGCCGGGGAACATGAGTTGGGGCCTGGTGGAGGGTGCCCCACAGTGCTGGGGGGTGGGGGTGCAGGGGGACATGAGTGGGAGCCTGGTGGAGGGTGCACCACAGTGCTGGGGGGTGGGGGTGCAGGGGGACATGAGGTGGACATGAGTGGGGGCCTGGTGGAGGGTGCACCACACTGCTGGGGGTTGGGGGTGCAGGGGAACATGAGTTGGGGACTGGTGGAGGGTGCCCCACACTGCTGGGGGGTGGGGGTGCAGGGGAACATGAGTTGGACATGAGTGGAGGTCTGCTGGCAGGTGCCCCACAGTGCTGGGGGTGGGGGTGCAGGGGAACATGATTGGGAGCCTGGTGGAGGGTGCCCCACAGTGCTGGGGGGTGGGGATGCAGGGGAACATGAGTGGGAGCCTGGTGGAGGGTGCCCCACAGTGCTTGGGGCTGGGGGTGCAGGGGAACATGAGTTGGACATGAGTGGGGGCCTGCTGGCAGGTGCCCCACAGTGCTGGGGGGTGGGGGTGCAGGGGAACATGAGTTGGGGCCTGGTGGAGGGTGCCCCACAGTGCTGGGGGGTGGGGGTGCAGGGGAACATGAGTGGGAGCCTGGTGGAGGGTGCACCACAGTGCTGGGGGGTGGGGGTGCAGGAGGACATGAGTTGGACATGAGTGGGGGCCTGGTGGAGGGTGCCACACAGTGCTGGGGGTGGGGGTGCAGGGGAACATGAGTTGGGGCCTGGTGGCGGGTGGTCCACAGTGCTGGGGGGTGGGGGTGGAGGGGAACATGAGTTGGACATGAGTGGGGGCCTGCTGGCAGGTGCCCCACAGTACTGGAGGGTGGGGGTGCAGGGGAACATGAGTTGGACATGAGTTGGGGCCTGGTGGTGGGTGCCCCACAGTGCTTCGGGGTGGGGGTGATGGGAGACATGAGTGGGGGCCTGGTGGAGGGTGCACCACAGTGCTTGGGGGTGGGGGTGATGGGAGACATGAGTGGGGGCCTGGTGGAGGGTGCACCACAGTGCTGGGGGGTGGGGGTGCAGGGGAACATGAGTGGGGGCCTGATGGAGGGTGCACCACAGTGCTGGGGGGTGGGAGTGCAGGGGAACATGAGTTGGACATGAGTGGGGGCCTGCTGGCAGGTGCCCCACAGTGCTGGGCGGTGGGGGTGCAGGGGAACATGAGTGGGAGCCTGGTGGAGGGTGCCCCACAGTGCTGGGGGGTGGGGGTGCAGGGGAACATGAGTGGGAGCCTGGTGGAGGGTGCCCCACATTGCTGGGGGTGGGGGTGCAGGGGAACATGAGTAGGACATGAGTGGGGGCCTGCTGGCAGGTGCCCCACAGTGCTGGGGGGTGGGGGTGCAGGGGAACATGAGTTGGGGCCTGGTGGAGGGTGCCCCACAGTGCTGGGGGGTGGGGGTGCAGGGGAACATGAGTTGGACATGAGTGGGGGCCTGGTGGAGGGTGCACCACAGTGCTGGGGGGTGCGGGTGCACGGGAACATGAGTTGGGGCCTGGTGGAGGGTGCCCCACAGTGCTGGGGAGTGGGGGTGCAGGGGAACATGAGTGGGAGCCTGGTGGAGGGTGCACCACAGTGCTGGGGGGTGGGGGTGCAGGGGGACATGAGTTGGACATGAGTGGGGGCCTGATGGCAGGTGCCCCACAGTGCTGGGGGGTTGGGGTGCAGGGGAACATGAGTTGGGGCCTGGTGGAGAGTACCCCACAGTGCTGGGGGGTGGGGGTGCAGGGGAACATGAGTTGGACATGAGTTGGGGCCTGGTGGAGGGTGCCCCACAGTGCTGGGGGGTGGGGGTGATGGGAGACATGAGTGGGGGCCTGTGGAGGGTGCACCACAGTGCTGGGGGGTGGGGTGCAGGGGAACATGAGTGGGGGCCTGGTGGAGGGTGCACCACAGTGCTGGGGGGTGGGGGTGCAGGGGAACATGATTTGGACATGGGTGGGGGCCTGGTGGAGGGTGCACCACAGTGCTAGAGGGTGGGGGTGCAGGGGAACATGAGTGGGGGCCTGGTGGAGGGTGCACCACAGTGCTGGGGGGTGGGGGTGCAGGGGAACTTGAGTTGGACATGAGTGGGGGCCTGCTGGCAGGTGCCCCACAGTGCTGGGGGGTGGGGGTGCAGGGGAACATGAGTTGGGGCCTGGTGGAGGGTGCACCACAGTGCTGGGGGGTGGTGGTGCAGGGGAACATGAGTTGGACATGAGTGGCGGTCTGCTGGCAGGTGCCCCACAGTGCTGGGGGGTGGGGGTGCAGGGGAACATGAGTTGGGGCCTGGTGGAGGGTGCCCCACAGTGCTCGGGGGTGGGGGTGCAGGAGAACATGAGTTGGACATGAGTGGGGGCCTGGTGGAGGGTGCACCACAGTGCTGGGGGGTGGGAGTGCAAGGGAACATGAGTTGGACATGAGTTGGGGGCCTGCTGGCAGGTGCCCCACAGTGCTGGGGGGTGGGGGTGCAGGGGAACATGAGTTGGACATGAGTGGGGGCCTGTTGGAGGGTGCACCACAGTGCTGGGGGGTGGGGGTGCAGGGGAACATGAGTTGGGGCCTGGTGGAGGGTGCCCCATAGTGCTGGGGGGTGGGGGTGCAGGGGAACATGAGTGGGAGCCTGGTGGAGGGTGCACCACAGTGCTGGGGGTGGGGGTGCAGGGGGCCATGAGTTGGACATGAGTGGGGGCCTGGTGGAGGGTGCACCACAGTGCTGGGGGGTGGGGGTGCAGGGGAACATGAGTTGGGGCCTGGTGGAGGGTGCCCAACAGTGCAGGGGGTGGGGGTGCAGGGGAACATGAGTTGGACATGAGTGGGGGCCTGCTGGCAGGTGCCCCACAGTGCTGGGGGGTGGGGTGCAGGGGAACATGAGTGGGAGCCTGGTGGAGGGTGCCCCACAGTGCTGGGGGTGGGGGTGCAGGGGAACATGAGTGGGAGCCTGGTGGAGGGTGCCCCACAGTGCTGGAGGTGGGGGTGCAGGGGAACATGAGTTGGACATGAGTGGGGGCCTGCTGGCAGATGCCCCACAGTGCTGGGGGGTGGGGGTGCAGTGAAACATGAGTGGGAGCCTGGTGGAGGGTGCCCCACAGTGCTGGGGGGTGGGGATGCAGGGGAACATGAGTTGGACATGAGTGGGGGCCTGCTGGCAGGTGCCCCACAGTGCTGGGGGTTGGGGGTGCAGGGGAACATGGGTTGGGGCCTGGTGGAGGGTGCCCCACAGTGCTGGGGGGTGGGGGTGCAGGGGAACATGAGTTGGACATGAGTGGGGGCCTGGTGGAGGGTGCACCACAGTGCTGGGGGGTGGGGGTGCAGGGGAACATGAGTTGGGGCCTGGTGGATGGTGCCCCACAGTGCTGGGGTGTGGGGGTGCAGGAGAACATGAGTGGGAGCCTGGTGGAGGGTGCACCACAGTGCTGGGGGGTGGGGATGCAGGGGGACATGAGGTGGACATGAGTGGGGGCCTGGTGGAGGGTGCACCACAGTGCTGGGGGGTGGGGGTGCAGGGGAACATGAGTTGGGGCCTGGTGGAGGGTGCCCCACAGTGCTGGGGTGTGGGGGTGCAGGGGAACATGAGTTGGACATGAGTGGAGGCCTGCTGGCAGGTGCCCCACAGTGCTGGGGGGTGGGGGTGCAGGGGAACATGAGTTGGGGCCTGGTGGAGGGTGCCCCACAGTGCTGGGGGGTGGGGGTTCAGGGGAACATGAGTGGGAGCCTGGTGGAGGGTGCACCACAGTGCTGGGGGTGGGGGTGCAGGGGGCCATGAGTTGGACATGAGTGGGGGCCTGGTGGAGGGTGCACCACAGTGCTGGGGGGTGGGGGTGCAGGGGAACATGAGTTGGGGCCTGGTGGAGGGTGCCCCACAGTGCTGGGGGTGGGGGTGCAGGGGAACATGAGTTGGACATGAGTGGGGGCCTGCTGGCAGGTGCCCCACAGTGCTTAGGGGTGGGGGTGCAGGGGAACATGAGTGGGAGCCTGGTGGAGGGTGCCCCACAGTGCTGGGGGGTGGGGGTGCAGTGGAACATGAGTGGGAGCCTGGTGGAGGCTGCCCCACAGTGCTGGGGGGTGGGGGTGCAGGGGAACATGAGTTGGACATGAGTGGGGGCCTGCTGGCAGATGCCCCACAGTGCTGGGGGGTGCGGGTGCAGTGGAACATGAGTGGGAGCCTGGTGGAGGATGCCCCACAGTGCTGGGGGGTGAGGGTGCAGGGGAACATGAGTGGGAGCCTGGTGGAGGGTGCCCCACAGTGCTGGGGGGTGGGGGTGCAGGGGAACATGAGTTGGACATGAGTGGGGGCCTGCTGGCAGGTGCCCCACAGTGCTGGGGGGTGGGGGTGCAGGGGAACATGGGTTGGGGCCTGGTGGAGGGTGCCCCACAGTGCTGGGGGGTGGGGGTGCAGGGGAACATGAGTTGGACATGAGTGGGGTCCTGGTGGAGGGAGCACCACAGTGCTGGGGGGTGGGGGTGCAGGGGAACATGAGTTGGGGCCTGGTGGAGGGTGCCCCACAGTGCTGGGGGGTGGGGGTGCAGGGGGACATGAGTGGGAGCCTGGTGGAGGGTGCACCACAGTGCTGGGGGGTGGGGGTGCAGGGGGACATGAGGTGGACATGAGTGTGGGCCTGGTGGAGAGTGCACCACAGTGCTGGGGGGTGGGGGTGCAGGGGAACATGAGTTGGGGCCTGGTGGAGGGTGCCCCACACTGCTGGGGGGTGGGGGTGCAGGGGAACATGAGTTGGACATGAGTGGAGGCCTGCTGGCAGGTGCCCCACAGTGCTGGGGGGTGGGGGTGCAGGGGAACATGATTGGGAGCCTGGTGGAGGGTGCCCCACAGTGCTGGGGGGTGGGGGTGCAGGGGAACATGAGTTGGACATGAGTGGAGGCCTGCTGGCAGGTGCCCCACAGTTCTGGGGGGTGGGGGTGCAGGGGAACATGAGTGGGAGCCTGGTGGAGGGTGCCCCACAGTGCTGGGGGGTGGGGGTGATGGGAGACATGAGTGGGGGCCTGGTGGAGGGTGCACCACAGTGCTGGGGGGTGGGGGTGCAGGGGAACATGAGTTGGGGCCTGATGGAGGGTGCACCACAGTGCTGGGGGGTGGGAGTGCAGGGGAACATGGTTTGGACATGAGTGGGGGCCTGCTGGCAGTTGCCCCACAGTGCTGGGGGGTGGGGGTGCAGGGGAACATGAGTGGGAGCCTGGTGGAGGGTGCCCCACAGTGCTGGGGGGTGGGGGTGCAGGGGAACATGAGTGGGAGCCTGGTGGAGGGGAACATGAGTGGGAGCCTGGTGGAGGGTGCCCCACAGTGCTGGGGGGTGGGGGTGCAGGGGAACATGAGTGGGGGCCTGGTGGTGGGTGCCCCACAGTGCTGGGGTGTGGGGGTGCAGGGGAACATGAGTGGGAGCCTGGTGGAGGGTGCCCCACAGTGCTTGGGGGTGGGGGTGCAGGGGAACATGAGTTGGACATGAGTGGGGGCCTGCTGGCAGGTGCCCCACAGTGCTGGGGGGTGGGGGTGCAGGGGAACATGAGTTGGACATGAGTGGGGGCCTGCTGGCAGGTGCCCCACAGTACTGGAGGGTGGGGGTGCAGGGGAACATGAGTTGGACATGAGTTGGGGCCTGGTGGAGGGTGCCCCACAGTGCTGGGGGGTGGGGGTGATGGGAGACATGAGTGGGGGCCTGGTGGAGGGTGCACCTCAGTGCTGGGGGGTGGGGGTGCAGGGGAACATGAGTTGGGGCCTGATGGAGGGTGCACCACAGTGCTGGGGGGTGGGAGTGCAGGGGAACATGAGTTGGACATGAGTGGGGGCCTGCTGGCAGTTGCCCCACAGTGCTGGGGGGTGGGGGTGCAGGGGAACATGAGTGGGAGCCTGGTGGAGGGTGCCCCACAGTGCTGGGGGGTGGGGGTGCAGGGGAACATGAGTTGGACATGAGTGGGGGCCTGGTGGAGGGTGCACCACAGTGCTGGGGGGTGGGGGTGCAGGGGAACATGAGTTGGGGCCTGGTGGAGGGTGCCCCACAGTGCTGGGGGGTGGGGGTGCAGGGGAACATGAGTGGGAGCCTGGTGGAGGGTGCACCACAGTGCTGGGGGGTGGGGGTGTAGGGGGACATGAGTTGGACATGAGTGGGGGCCTGGTGGAGGGTGCCCCACAGTGCTGGGGGGTGGGAGTGCAGGGGAACATGAGTTGGGTCCTGGTGGAGGGTTCCCCACAGTTCTGGGGGGTGGGGGTGCAGGGGAACATGAGTTGGACATGAGTGGGGGCCTGCTGGTAGGTGCCCCACAGTGCCGGGGGTGGGGGTGCAGGGGAACATGAGTTGGACATGAGTGGGGGGCTGCTGGTAGGTGCCCCACAGTGATGGGGGTGGGGGTGCAGAGGAACATGAGTTGGACATGAGTGGGGGCCTGCTGGCAGGTGCCCCACAGTGCTGGGGGGTGGGGGTGCAGAGGAACATGAGTGGGAGCCTGGTGGAGGGTGCCCCACAGTGCTGGGGGATGTGGGTGCAGGGGAACATGAGTGGGAGCCTGGTGGAGGGTGCCCCACAGTGCTTGGGGGTGGGGGTGCAGGGGAACATGAGTTGGACATGAGTGGGGGCCTGCTGGCAGGTGCCCCACAGTGCTGGGGGGTGGGGGTGCAGGGGAACATGAGTTGGGGCCTGGTGGAGGGTGCCCCACAGTGCTGGGGGGTGGGGGTGCAGGGGAACATGAGTGGGAGCCTGGTGGAGGGTGCACCACAGTGCTGGGGGGTGGGGGTGCACGGGAACATGAGTTGGGGCCTGGTGGAGGGTGCCCCACAGTCCTGGGGGGTGGGGGTGCAGGGGAACATAAGTAGAAGCCTGGTGGAGGGTGCACCACAGTGCTGGGGGGTGGGGGTGCAGGGGGACATGAGTTGGACATGAGTGGGGGCCTGATAGCAGGTGCCCCACAGTACTGGAGGGTGGGGGTGCAGGGGAACATGAGTTGGAGATGAGTTGGGGCCTGGTGGTGGGTGCCCCACAGTGCTTGGGGTGGGGGTGATGGGAGACATGAGTGGGGGCCTGGTGGAGGGTGCACCACAGTGCTGGGGGGTGGGGTGCAGGGGAACATGAGTGGGGGCCTGATGGAGGGTGCACCACAGTGCTGGGGGGTGGGAGTGCAGGGGAACATGAGTTGGACATGAGTGGGGGCCTGGTGAAGGGTGCACCACAGTGCTGGAGGGTGGGGGTGCAGGGGAACATGAGTTGGGGCCTGGTGGAGGGAGCCCCACAGTGCTGGGGGGTGGGGGTGCAGAGGAACATGAGTTGGACATGAGTGGGGGCCTGGTGGAGGGTGCCCCACAGTGCTGGGGGGTGGGGGTGCAGGGGAACATGAGTTGGACATGAGTGGAGGCCTGCTGGCAGGTGCACCACAGTTCTGGGGGGTGGGGGTGCAGGGGAACATGAGTGGGAGCCTGGTGGAGGGTGCCCCACAGAGCTGGGGGGTGGGGGTGCAGGGGAACATGAGTGGGAGCCTGGTGGAGGGTGCCCCACAGTGCTGGGGGGTGGGGGTGCAGGGGAACATGAGTTGGGGCCTGGTGGAGGGTGCCCAACAGTGCAGGGGGTGGGGGTGCAGTGAAACATGAGTGGGAGCCTGGTGGAGGATGCCCCACAGTGCTGGGGGTTGGGGGTGCAGGGGAACATGAGTGGGAGCCTGGTGGAGGGTGCCCCACAGTGCTGGGGGGTGGGGGTGCAGGGGAACATGAGTTGGACATGAGTGGGGGCCTGCTGGCAGGTGCCCCACAATGCTGGGAGTTGGGGGTGCAGGGGAACATGGGTTGGGGCCTGGTGGAGGGTGCCCCACAGTGCTGGGGGGTGAGGGTGCAGGGGAACATGAGTTGGACATGAGTGGGGGCCTGGTGGAGGGTGCACCACAGTGCTGGGGGGTGGGGGTGCAGGGGAACATGAGTTGGGGCCTGGTGGAGGGTGCCCCACAGTGCTGGGGGGTGGGGGTGCAGGGGAACATGAGTGGGAGCCTGGTGGAGGGTGCACCACAGTGCTGGGGGGTGGGGGTGTAGGGGGACATGAGTTGGACATGAGTGGGGGCCTGGTGGAGGGTGCCCCAAAGTGCTGGGGGGTGGGAGTGCAGGGGAACATGAGTTGGGGCCTGGTGGAGGGTTCCCCACAGTTCTGGGGGGTGGGGGTGCAGGGGAACATGAGTTGGACATGAGTGGGGGCCTGCTAGTAGGTGCCCCACAGTGCTGGGGGGTGGGGGTGCAGGGGAACATGAGTTGGACATGAGTGGGGGGCTGCTGGTAGGTGCCCCACAGTGATGGGGGTGGGGGTGCAGAGGAACATGAGTTGGACATGAGTGGGGGCCTGCTGGCAGGTGCCCCACAGTGCTGGGGGGTGGGGGTGCAGAGGAACATGAGTGGGAGCCTGGTGGAGGGTGCCCCACAGTGCTGGGGGATGTGGGTGCAGGGGAACATGAGTGGGAGCCTGGTGGAGGGTGCCCCACAGTGCTTGGGGGTGGGGGTGCAGGGGAACATGAGTTGGACATGAGTGGGGGCCTGCTGGCAGGTGCCCCACAGTGCTGGGGGGTGGGGGTGCAGGGGAACATGAGTTGGGGCCTGGTGGAGGGTGCCCCACAGTGCTGGGGGGTGGGGGTGCAGGGGAACATGAGTGGGAGCCTGGTGGAGGGTGCACCACAGTGCTGGGGGGTGGGGGTGTAGGGGGACATGAGTTGGACATGAGTGGGGGCCTGGTGGAGGGTGCCCCACAGTGCTGGGGGGTGGGGGTGCAGGGGAACATGAGTTGGGGCCTGGTAGAGGGTTCCCCCAGTGCTGGGGGGTGGGGGTGCAGGGGAACATGAGTTGGACATGAGTGGGGGCCTGCTGGTAGGTGCCCCACAGTGCTGGGGGGTGGGGGTGCAGGGGAACATGAGTTGGACATGAGTTGGGGCCTGGTGGAGGGTGCCCCACAGTGCTGGGGGGTGGGGGTGATGGGAGACATGAGTGGGGGCCTGGTGGAGGGTGCACCACAGTGCTGGGGGGTGGGGGTGCAGGGGAACATGAGTGGGGGGCTGGTGGAGGGTGCACCACAGTGCTGGGGGGTGGGGGTGCAGGGGAACATGAGTGGGAGCCTGGTGGAGGGTGCACCACAGTGCTGGGGGTGGGGGTGCAGGGGGACATGAGGTGGACATGAGTGGGGGCCTGGTGAAGGGTGCACCACAGTGCTGGAGGGTGGGGGTGCAGGGGAACATGAGTTGGGGCTTGGTGGAGGGTGCCCCACAGTGCTGGGGGGTGGGGGTGCAGGGGAACATGAGTTGGACATGAGTGGGGGCCTGGTGGAGGGTGCACCACAGTGCTGGGGGGTGGGGGTGCAGGGGAACATGAGTTGGGGCCTGGTGGAGGGTGCCCCACAGTGCCGGGGGGTGGGGGGCAGGGGAACATGAGTTGAACATGAGTGAAGGCCTGCTGGCAGGTGCCCCACAGTGCTGGGGGGTGGGGGTGCAGGGGAACATGAGTTGGGGCCTGGTGGAGGGTGCCCCACAGTGCTGGGGGTGTGGGTGCAGGCGAACATGAGTGGGAGCCTGGTGGAGGGTGCCCCACAGTGCTTGGGGGTGGGGGTGCAGGGGAACATGAGTTGGACATGAGTGGGGTACTGGTGGAGGGTGCCCCACAGTGCTGGGGGGTCTGGGTGCAGGGGAACATGAGTTGGGGCCTTGTGGAGGGTTCCCCACAGTGCTGGGGGGTGGGGGTGCAGGGGAACATGAGTTGGACATGAGTGGGGGCCTGCTGGCAGGTGCCCTACAGTGCTGGGCGGTGGGGGTGCAGGGGAACATGAGTTGGACATGAGTTGGGGCCTGGTGGAGGGTGCCCCACAGTGCTGGGGGGTGGGGGTGATGGGAGACATGAGTGGGGGCCTGGTGGAGGGTGCACCACAGTGCTGGGGGGTGGGGGTGCAGGGGAACATGAGTGGGAGCCTGGTGGAGGGTGCACCACAGTGCTGGGGGGTGGGGGTGCAGGAGAACATGAGTTGGACATGTGTTGGGGGCCTGCTGGCAGGTGCCCCACAGTGCTGGGGGGTGGGGGTGCAGGGGAACATGAGTAGGGGCCTGGTGGAGGGTGCCCCACAGTGCTGGGGGGTGGGGGTGCAGGGGAACATGAGTTGGACATGAGTGGGGGCCTGGTGGAGGGTGCACCACAGTGCTGGGGGGTGGGAGTGCAGGGGAACATGAGCTGGGGCCTGGTGGAGGGTGCCCCACAGTGCTGGGGGGTGGGGGTGCAGGGGAACATGAGTGGGAGCCTGGTGGAGGGTGCACCACAGTGCTGGGGGTGGGGGTGCAGGGGGCCATGAGTTGGACATGAGTGGGGGCCTGGTGGAGGGTGCACCACAGTACTGGGGGGTGGGGGTGCAGGGGAACATGAGTTGGGGCCTGGTGGAGGGTGCCCAACAGTGCAGGGGGTGGGGGTGCAGGGGAACATGAGTTGGACATGAGTGGGGGCCGGCTGGCAGGTGCCCCACAGTGCTGGGGGGTGGGGGTGCAGGGGAACATGAGTGGGAGCCTGGTGGAGGGTGCCCCACAGTGCTGAGGGTGGGGGTGCAGGGGAACATGAGTGGGAGCCTGGTGGAGGGTGCCCCACAGTGCTGGGGGGTGGGGGTGCAGGGGAACATGAGTTGGACATGAGTTGGGGCCTGCTGGCAGATGCCCCACAGTGCTGGGGGGTGGGGGTGCAGTGGAACATGAGTGGGAGCCTGGTGGAGGATGCCCCACAGTGCTGGGGGGTGGGGGTGCAGGGGAACATGAGTGGGAGCCTGGTGGAGGGTGCCCCACAGTGCTGGGGGGTGGGGGTGCAGGGGAACATGAGTTGGACATGAGTGGGGGCCTGCTGGCAGGTGCCCCACAGTGCTGGGGGGTGGGGGTGCAGGGGAACATGGGTTGGGGCCTGGTGGAGGGTGCCCCACAGTGCTGGGGGGTAGGGGTGCAGGGGAACATGAGTTGGACATGAGTGGAGGCCTGCTGGCAGGTGCCCCACAGTGCTGGGGGGTGGGGGTGCAGGGGAACATGATTGGGAGCCTGGTGGAGGGTGCCCCACAGTGCTGGGGGGTGGGGCTGCAAGGGAACATGAGTTGGACATGAGTGGAGGCCTGCTGGCAGTTGCCCCACAGTTCTGGGGGGTGGGGGTGCAGGGGAACATGAGTGGGAGCCTGTTGGAGGGTGCCCCACAGTGCTGGGGGGTGGGGGTGCAGGGGAACATGAGTGGTAGCCTGGTGGAGGGTGCCCCACAGTGCTGGGGGGAGGGGGTGCAGAGGGAATATGAGTGGGAGCCTGGTGGAGGGTGCCCCACAGTGCTGGGGTGTGGGGGTGCAGGGGTACATGAGTTGGACATGAGTGGGGGCCTGCTGGCAGGTTCCCCATAGTGCTGGGGGGTGGGGGTGCAGGGGAACATGAGTTGGGGCCTGGTTGAGGGTACCCCACAGTGCTGGGGGGTGGGGGTGCAGGGGAACATGAGTTGGACATGAGTGGGGGCCTGCTGGAAGGTGCCCCACAGTGCTGGGGGGTGGGGGTGCAGGGGAACATGAGTGGGAGCCTGGTGGAGGGTGCCCCACAATGCTTGGGGGTGGGGGTGCAGGGGAACATGAGTTGGACATGAGTGGGGGCCTGCTGGAAGGTGCCCCACAGTGCTGGGGGGTGGGGGTGCAGGGGAACATGAGTGGGAGCCTGGTGGAGGGTGCCCCACAGTGCTTGGGGGTGGGGGTTCAGGGGAACATGAGTTGGACATGAGTGGGGGCCTGCTGGCAGGTGCCCCACAGTGCTGGGGGGTGGGGGTGCATGGGAACATGAGTTAGGGCCTGGTGGAGGGTGCCCCACAGTGCTGGGGGGTGGGGTGCAGGGGAACATGAGTTGGACATGAGTGGGGGCCTGCTGGCAGGTGCCCCACAGTGCTGGGGGGTGGGATGCAGGGGAACATGAGTGGGAGCCTGGTGGAGGGTGCCCCACAGTGCTGGGGGGTGGGGGTGCAGGGGAACATGAGTGGGAGCCTGGTGGAGGGTGCCCCACAGTGCTTGGGGGTGGGGGTGCAGGGGAACATGAGTTGGACATGAGTGGCCGCCTGCTGGCAGGTGCCCCAAAGTGCTTGGGGGTGGGGGTGCAGGGGAACATGAGTTGGGGCCTGGTGGAGGGTGCCCCACAGTGCTGGGGGGTGGGGGTGCAGGGGAACATGAGTGGGAGCCTGGTGGAGGGTGCACCACAGTGCTGGGGGGTGGGGGTGCAGGGGGACATGAGTTGGACATGAGTGGGGGCCTGGTGGAGGGTGCCCCACAGTGCTGGGGGGTGGGGGTGCAGGGGAACATGAGTTGGGGCCTGGTGGAGGGTGCCCTACAGTGCTGGGGGGTAGGGGTGCAGGGGAACATGAGTTGGACATGAGTGGGGGCCTGCTGGCAGGTGCCCCACAGTGCTGGGGGGTGGGGGTGCATGGGAACATGAGTTAGGGCCTGGTGGAGGGTGCCCCACAGTGCTGGGGGGTGGGGTGCAGGGGAACATGAGTTGGACATGAGTGGGGGCCTGCTGGCAGGTGCCCCATAGTGCTGGGGGGTGGGGGTGCAGGGGAACATGAGTTGGGGCCTGGTTGAGGGTACCCCACAGTGCTGGGGGGTGGGGGTGCAGGGGAACATGAGTTGGACATGAGTGGGGGCCTGCTGGAAGGTGCCCCACAGTGCTGGGGGGTGGGGGTGCAGGGGAACATGAGTGGGAGCCTGGTGGAGGGTGCCCCACAATGCTTGGGGGTGGGGGTGCAGGGGAACATGAGTTGGACATGAGTGGGGGCCTGCTGGAAGGTGCCCCACAGTGCTGGGGGGTGGGGGTGCAGGGGAACATGAGTGGGAGCCTGGTGGAGGGTGCCCCACAGTGCTTGGGGGTGGGGGTTCAGGGGAACATGAGTTGGACATGAGTGGGGGCCTGCTGGCAGGTGCCCCACAGTGCTGGGGGGTGGGGGTGCATGGGAACATGAGTTAGGGCCTGGTGGAGGGTGCCCCACAGTGCTGGGGGGTGGGGTGCAGGGGAACATGAGTTGGACATGAGTGGGGGCCTGCTGGCAGGTGCCCCACAGTGCTGGGGGGTGGGATGCAGGGGAACATGAGTGGGAGCCTGGTGGAGGGTGCCCCACAGTGCTGGGGGGTGGGGGTGCAGGGGAACATGAGTGGGAGCCTGGTGGAGGGTGCCCCACAGTGCTTGGGGGTGGGGGTGCAGGGGAACATGAGTTGGACATGAGTGGCCGCCTGCTGGCAGGTGCCCCAAAGTGCTTGGGGGTGGGGGTGCAGGGGAACATGAGTTGGGGCCTGGTGGAGGGTGCCCCACAGTGCTGGGGGGTGGGGGTGCAGGGGAACATGAGTGGGAGCCTGGTGGAGGGTGCACCACAGTGTTGGGGGGTGGGGGTGCAGGGGGACATGAGTTGGACATGAGTGGGGGCCTGGTGGAGGGTGCCCCACAGTGCTGGGGGGTGGGGGTGCAGGGGAACATGAGTTGGGGCCTGGTGGAGGGTGCCCCACAGTGCTGGGGGGTAGGGGTGCAGGGGAACATGAGTTGGACATGAGTGGGGGCCTGCTGGCAGGTGCCCCACAGTGCTGGGGGGTGGGGGTACAGGGGAACATGAGTTGGACATGAGTTGGGGCCTGCTGGCAGGTGCCCCACAGTGCTGGGGGGTGGGGGTGCAGGGGAACATGGGTTGGGGCCTGGTGGAGGGTGCCCCACAGTGCTGGGGGGTGGGGGTGCAGGGAAACATGAGTTGGGGCCTGGTGGAGGGTGCCCCACAGTGCTGGGGGGTGGGGGTGCAGGGGAACATGAGTTGGACATGAGTGGGGGCCAGCTGGCAGGTGCCCCACAGTGCTGGGGGTTGGGGGTGCAGGGGAACATGAGTTGGGGCCTAGTGGAGGGTGCCCCACAGTGCTGGGGGTGGGGGTGCAGGAGAACATTAGTTGGACATGAGTGGGGGCCTGCTGGCAGGTGCCCCACAGTGCTGGGGGGTGGGGGTGCAGGGGAACATGAGTTGGACATGAGTTGGGGCCTGGTGGAGGGTGCCCCACAGTGCTGGGCGGTGGGGGTGCAGGGGAACATGAGTGGGGGCCTGGTGGAGGGTGCACCACAGTGCTGGGCGGTGGGGGTGCAGGGGAACATGAGTGGGGGCCTGGTGGAGGGTGCACCACAGTGCTAGGGGGTGGGGGTGCAGGGCAACATGAGCTGGACATGAGTCGGGGCCTGCTGGCAGGTGCCCCACAGTGCTGGGGGGTGGGGGTGCAGGGGAACATGAGTTGGGGCCTGGTGGAGGGTGCCCCACAGTGCTGGGGGTGGGGGTTCAGGGGAACATGAGTGGGAGCCTGGTGGAGGGTGCACCACAGTGCTGGGGGTGGGGGTGCAGGGGGCCATGAGTTGGACATGAGTGGGGGCCTGGTGGAGGGTGCACCACAGTGCTGGGGGGTGGGGGTGCAGGGGAACATGAGTTGGGGCCTGGTGGAGGGTGCCCCACAGTGCTGGGGGTGCAGGGGAACATGAGTTGGACATGAGTGGGGGCCTGCTGGCAGGTGCCCCACAGTGCTGGGGGGTGGGGGTGCAGGGGAACATGAGTGGGAGCCTGGTGGAGGGTGCCCCACAGTGCTGGGGGGTGGGGGTGCAGGGGAACATGAGTGGGAGCCTGGTGGAGGCTGCCCCACAGTGCTGGGGGGTGGGGGTGCAGGGGAACATGAGTTGGACATGAGTGGGGGCCTGCTGGCAGATGCCCCACAGTGCTGGGGGGTGCGGGTGCAGTGGAACATGAGTGGGAGCCTGGTGGAGGATGCCCCACAGTGCTGGGGGGTGGGGGTGCAGGGGAACATGAGTGGGAGCCTGGTGGAGGGTGCTCCACAGTGCTGGGGGGTGGGGGTGCAGGGGAACATGAGTTGGACATGAGTGGGGGCCTGCTGGCAGGTGCCCCACAGTGCTGGGGGGTGGGGGTGCAGGGGAACATGGGTTGGGGCCTGGTGGAGGGTGCCCCACAGTGCTGGGGGGTGGGGGTGCAGGGGAACAGGAGTTGGACATGAGTGGGATCCTGGTGGAGGGTGCACCACAGTGCTGGGGGGTGGGGGTGCAGGGGAACATGAGTTGGGGCCTGGTGGAGGGTGCCCCACAGTGCTGGGGGTGGGGGTGCAGGGGGACATGAGTGGGAGCCTGGTGGAGGGTGCACCACAGTGCTGGGGGGTGGGGGTGCAGGGGGACATGAGGTGGACATGAGTGGGGGCCTGGTGGAGGGTGCACCACAGTGCTGGGGGGTGGGGGTGCAGGGGAACATGAGTTGGGGACTGGTGGAGGGTGCCCCACACTGCTGGGGGGTGGGGGTGCAGGGGAACATGAGTTGGACATGAGTGGAGGCCTGCTGGCAGGTGCCCCACAGTGCTGGGGGGTGGGGGTGCAGGGGAACATGATTGGGAGCCTGGTGGAGGGTGCCCCACAGTGCTGGGGGGTGGGGGTGCAGGGGAACATGAGTTGGACATGAGTGGAGGCCTGCTGGCAGGTGCCCCACAGTTCTGGGGGGTGGGGGTGCAGGGGAACATAAGTGGGAGCCTGGTGGGGGGTGCCCCACAGTGCTGGGGGGTGGGGGTGCAGGGGAACATGAGTGGGAGCCTGGTGGAGGGTGCCCCACAGTGCTGGGGGGGGTGCAGGGGAACATGAGTGGGAGCCTGGTGGAGGGTGCCCCACAGTGCTGGGGGGTGGGGGTGCAGGGGAACATGAGTTGGACATGAATGGGAGCCTGCTGGCAGGTTCCCCACAGTGCTGGGGGGTGGGGGTGCAGGGGACATTGAGTTGGGGCCTGGTGGAGGGTGTCCCACAGTGCTGGGGGGTGGGGGTGCGGGGGAACATGAGTTGGACATGAGTGGGGGCCTGCTGGAAGGTGCCCCACAGTGCTGGAGGGTGGTGGTGCAGGGGAACATGAGTGGGAGCCTGGTGGAGGGTGCCCCACAGTGCTGGGGGGTGGGAGTGCAGGGGAACATGAGTGGGAGCCTGGTGGAGGGTGCCCCACAGTGCTTGGGGCTGGGGGTGCAGGGGAACATGTGTTGGACATGAGTGGGGGCCTGCTGGCAGGTGCCCCACAGTGCTGGGGGGTGGGGGTGCAGGGGAACATGAGTTGGGGCCTGGTGGAGGGTGCCCCACACTGCTGGGGGGTGGGGGTGCAGGGGAACATGAGTGGGAGCCTGGTGGAGGGTGCACCACAGTGCTGGGGGGTGGGGGTGCAGGGGGACATGAGTTGGACATGAGTGGGGGCCTGGTGGAGGGTGCCACACAGTGCTGGGGGTGGGGGTGCAGGGGAACATGAGTTGGGGCCTGGTGGCGGGTGGTCCACAGTGCTGGGGGGTGGGGGTGGAGGGGAACATGAGTTGGACATGAGTGGGGGCCTGCTGGCAGGTGCCCCACAGTACTGGAGGGTGGGGGTGCAGGGGAACATGAGTTGGACATGAGTTGGGGCCTGGTGGTGGGTGCCCCACAGTGCTTGGGGGTGGGGGTGATGGGAGACATGAGTGGGGGCCTGGTGGAGGGTGCACCACAGTGCTGGGGGGTGGGGGTGCAGGGGAACATGAGTGGGGGCCTGATGGAGGGTGCACCACAGTGCTGGGGGGTGGGAGTGCAGGGGAACATGAGTTGGACATGAGTGGGGGCCTGCTGGCAGGTGCCCCACAGTGCTGGGGGGTGGGGGTGCAGGGGAACATGAGTGGGAGCCTGGTGGAGGGTGCCCCACAGTGCTGGGGGGTGGGGGTGCAGGGGAACATGAGTGGGAGCCTGGTGGAGGGTGCCCCACATTGCTGGGGGTGGGGGTGCAGGGGAACATGAGTAGGACATGAGTGGGGGCCTGCTGGCAGGTGCCCCACAGTGCTGGGGGGTGGGGGTGCAGGGGAACATGAGTTGGGGCCTGGTGGAGGGTGCCCCACAGTGCTGGGGGGTGGGGGTGCAGGGGAACATGAGTTGGACATGAGTGGGGGCCTGGTGGAGGGTGCACCACAGTGCTGGGGGGTGGGGGTGCACGGGAACATGAGTTGGGGCCTGGTGGAGGGTGCCCCACAGTGCTGGGGAGTGGGGGTGCAGGGGAACATGAGTGGGAGCCTGGTGGAGGGTGCACCACAGTGCTGGGGGGTGGGGGTGCAGGGGGACATGAGTTGGACATGAGTGGGGGCCTGATGGCAGGTGCCCCACAGTGCTGGGGGGTTGGGGTGCAGGGGAACATGAGTTGGGGCCTGGTGGAGAGTACCCCACAGTGCTGGGGGGTGGGGGTGCAGGGGAACATGAGTTGGACATCAGTTGGGGCCTGGTGGAGGGTGCCCCACAGTGCTGGGGGGTGGGGGTGATGGGAGACATGAGTGGGGGCCTGTGGAGGGTGCACCACAGTGCTGGGGGGTGGGGTGCAGGGGAACATGAGTGGGGGCCTGGTGGAGGGTGCACCACAGTGCTGGGGGGTGGGGGTGCAGGGGAACATGATTTGGACATGAGTGGGGGCCTGGTGGAGGGTGCACCACAGTGCTAGAGGGTGGGGGTGCAGGGGAACATGAGTGGGGGCCTGGTGGAGGGTGCACCACAGTGCTGGGGGGTGGGGGTGCAGGGGAACTTGAGTTGGACATGAGTGGGGGCCTGCTGGCAGGTGCCCCACAGTGCTGGGGGGTGGGGGTGCAGGGGAACATGAGTTGGGGCCTGGTGGAGGGTGCACCACAGTGCTGGGGGGTGGTGGTGCAGGGGAACATGAGTTGGACATGAGTGGCGGCCTGCTGGCAGGTGCCCCACAGTGCTGGGGGGTGGGGGTGCAGGGGAACATGAGTTGGGGCCTGGTGGAGGGTGCCCCACAGTGCTGGGGGGTGGGGGTGCAGGGGAACATGAGTTGGACATGAGTGGGGGCCTGGTGGAGGGTGCACCACAGTGCTGGGGGGTGGGAGTGCAGGGGAACATGAGTTGGACATGAGTTGGGGGCCTGCTGGCAGGTGCCCCACAGTGCTGGGGGGTGGGGGTGCAGGGGGACATGAGTTGGACATGAGTGGGGGCCTGTTGGAGGGTGCACCACAGTGCTGGGGGGTGGGGGTGCAGGGGAACATGAGTTGGGGCCTGGTGGAGGGTGCCCCACAGTGCTGGGGGGTGGGGGTGCAGGGGAACATGAGTGGGAGCCTGGTGGAGGGTGCACCACAGTGCTGGGGGTGGGGTGCAGGGGGCCATGAGTTGGACATGAGTGGGGGCCTGGTGGAGGGTGCACCACAGTGCTGGGGGGTGGGGGTGCAGGGGAACATGAGTTGGGGCCTGGTGGAGGGTGCCCAACAGTGCAGGGGGTGGGGGTGCAGGGGAACATGAGTTGGACATGAGTGGGGGCCTGCTGGCAGGTGCCCCACAGTGCTGGGGGGTGGGGTGCAGGGGAACATGAGTGGGAGCCTGGTGGAGGGTGCCCCACAGTGCTGGGGGGTGGGGGTGCAGGGGAACATGAGTGGGAGCCTGGTTGGAGGGTGCCCCACAGTGCTGGAGGTGGGGGTGCAGGGGAACATGAGTTGGACATGAGTGGGGGCCTGCTGGCAGATGCCCCACAGTGCTGGGGGGTGGGGGTGCAGTGAAACATGAGTGGGAGCCTGGTGGAGGATGCCCCACAGTGCTGGGGGTTGGGGGTGCAGGGGAACATGAGTGGGAGCCTGGTGGAGGGTGCCCCACAGTGCTGGGGGGTGGGGGTGCAGGGGAACATGAGTTGGACATGAGTGGGGGCCTGCTGGCAGGTGCCCCACAGTGCTGGGGGTTGGGGGTGCAGGGGAACATGGGTTGGGGCCTGGTGGAGGGTGCCCCACAGTGCTGGGGGGTGGGGGTGCAGGGGAACATGAGTTGGACATGAGTGGGGGCCTGGTGGAGGGTGCACCACAGTGCTGGGGGGTGGGGGTGCAGGGGAAAATGAGTTGGGGCCTGGTGGATGGTGCCCCACAGTGCTGGGGTGTGGGGGTGCAGGGGAACATGAGTGGGAGCCTGGTGGAGGGTGCACCACAGTGCTGGGGGGTGGGGATGCAGGGGGACATGAGGTGGACATGAGTGGGGGCCTGGTGGAGGGTGAACCACAGTGCTGGGGGTGGGGGTGCAGGGGAACATGAGTTGGGGCCTGGTGGAGGGTGCCCCACAGTGCTGGGGTGTGGGGGTGCAGGGGAACATGAGTTGGACATGAGTGGGGGCCTGCTGGCAGGTGCCCCACAGTGCTGGGGGGTGGGGGTGCAGGGGAACATGAGTGGGAGCCTGGTGGAGGGTGCCCCACAGTGCTGGGGGGTGGGGGTGCAGGGGAACATGAGTGGGAGCCTGGTGGAGGGTGCCCCACAGTGCTGGGGGGTGGGGGTGCAGGGGAACATGAGTTGGACATGAGTGGGGGCCTGCTGGCAGATGCCCCACAGTGCTGGGGGGTGCGGGTGCAGTGGAACATGAGTGGGAGCCTGGTGGAGGATGCCCCACAGTGCTGGGGGGTGGGGGTGCAGGGGAACATGAGTGGGAGCCTGGTGGAGGGTGCCCCACAGTGCTGGGGGGTGGGGGTGCAGGGGAACATGAGTTGGACATGAGTGGGGGCCTGCTGGCAGGTGTCCCACAGTGCTGGGGGGTGGGGGTGCAGGGGAACATGGGTTGGGGCCTGGTGGAGGGTGCCCCACAGTGCTGGGGGGTGGGGGTGCAGGGGAACATGAGTTGGACATGAGTGGGGTCCTGGTGGAGGGAGCACCACAGTGCTGGGGGGTGGGGGTGCAGGGGAACATGAGTTGGGGCCTGGTGGAGGGTGCCCCACAGTGCTGGGGGGTGGGGGTGCAGGGGGACATGAGTGGGAGCCTGGTGGAGGGTGCACCACAGTGCTGGGGGGTGGGGGTGCAGGGGGACATGAGGTGGACATGAGTGTGGGCCTGGTGGAGAGTGCACCACAGTGCTGGGGGGTGGGGGTGCAGGGGAACATGAGTTGGGGCCTGGTGGAGGGTGCCCCACACTGCTGGGGGGTGGGGGTGCAGGGGAACATGTGTTGGACATGAGTGGAGGCCTGCTGGCAGGTGCCCCACAGTGCTGGGGGTGGGGGTGCAGGGAAACATGATTGGGAGCCTGGTGGAGGGTGCCCCACAGTGCTGGGGGGTGGGGGTGCAGGGGAACATGAGTTGGACATGAGTGGAGGCCTGCTGGCAGGTGCCCCACAGTTCTGGGGGGTGGGGGTGCAGGGGAACATGAGTGGGAGCCTGGTGGAGGGTGCCCCACAGTGCTGGGGGGTGGGGGTGATGGGAGACATGAGTGGGGGCCTGGTGGAGGGTGCACCACAGTGCTGGGGGGTGGGGGTGCAGGGGAACATGAGTTGGGGCCTGATGGAGGGTGCACCACAGTGCTGGGGGGTGGGAGTGCAGGGGAACATGAGTTGGACATGAGTGGGGGCCTGCTGGCAGTTGCCCCACAGTGCTGGGGGGTGGGGGTGCAGGGGAACATGAGTGGGAGCCTGGTGGAGGGTGCCCCACAGTGCTGGGGGGTAGGGGTGCAGGGGAACATGAGTGGGAGCCTGGTGGAGGGGAACATGAGTGGGAGCCTGGTGGAGGGTGCCCCACAGTGCTGGGGGGTGGGGGTGCAGGGGAACATGAGTGGGGGCCTGCTGGAAGGTGCCCCACAGTGCTGGGGGGTGGGGGTGCAGGGGAACATGAGTGGGAGCCTGGTGGAGGGTGCCCCACAGTGCTGGGGGGTGGGGGTGCAGGGGAACATGAGTGGGAGCCTGGTGGAGGGTGCCCCACAGTGCTTGGGGGTGGGGGTGCAGGGGAACATGAGTTGGACATGAGTGGGGGCCTGCTGGCAGGTGCCCCACAGTGCTGGGGGGTGGGGGTGCAGGGGAACATGAGTTGGACATGAGTGGGGGCCTGCTGGCAGGTGCCCCACAGTACTGGAGGGTGGGGGTGCAGGGGAACATGAGTTGGACATGAGTTGGGGCCTGGTGGAGGGTGCCCCACAGTGCTGGGGAGTGGGGGTGATGGGAGACATGAGTGGGGGCCTGGTGGAGGGTGCACCACAGTGCTGGGGGGTGGGGGTGCAGGGGAACATGAGTTGGGGCCTGATGGAGGGTGCACCACAGTGCTGGGGGGTGGGAGTGCAGGGGAACATGAGTTGGACATGAGTGGGGGCCTGCTGGCAGTTGCCCCACAGTGCTGGGGGGTGGGGGTGCAGGGGAACATGAGTGGGAGCCTGGTGGAGGGTGCCCCACAGTGCTGGGGGGTGGGGGTGCAGGGGAACATGAGTGGGAGCCTGGTGGAGGGTGCCCCACATTGCTGGGAGGTGGGGGTGCAGGGGAACATGAGTTGGACATGAATGGGGGCCTGCTGGCAGGTTCCCCACAGTGCTGGGGGGTGGGGGTGCAGGTAAACATGAGTTGGGGCCTGGTGGAGGGTGCCCCACAGTGCTGGGGGGTGGGGGTGCAGGGGAACATGAGTTGGACTTGAGTGGGGGCCTGGTGGAGGGTGCACCACAGTGCTGGGGGGTGGGGGTGCACGGGAACATGAGTTGGGGCCTGGTGGAGGGTGCCCCACAGTGCTGGGGGGTGGGGGTGCAGGAGAACATAAGTGGGAGCCTGGTGGAGGGTGCACCACAGTGCTGGGGGGTTGGGGTGCAGGGGGACATGAGTTGGACATGAGTGGGGGCCTGATAGCAGGTGACCCACAGTGCTGGGGGGTGGGGGTGCAGGGGAACATGAGTTGGGGCCTGGTGGAGAGTACCCCACAGTGCTGGGGGGTGGGGGTGCAGGGGAACATGAGTTGGACATGAGTTGGGGCCTGGTGGAGGGTGCCCCACAGTGCTGGGGGGTGGGTGTGATGGGAGACATGAGTGGGGGCCTGTGGAGGGTGCACCACAGTGCTGGGGGGTGGGGTGCAGGGGAACATGAGTGGGGGCCTGGTGGAGGGTGCACCACAGTGCTGGGGGGTGGGGGTGCAGGGGAACATGATTTGGACATGAGTGGGGGCCTGGTGGAGGGTGCACCACAGTGCTGGGGGGTGGGGGTGCAGGGGAACTTGAGTTGGACATGAGTGGGGGCCTTCTGGCAGGTGCCCCACAGTGCTGGGGGGTGGGGGTGCAGGGGAACATGAGTTGGGGCCTGGTGGAGGGTGCACCACAGCGCTGGGGGGTGGTGGTGCAGGGGAACATGAGTTGGACATGAGTGGCAGCCTGCTGGCAGGTGCCCCACAGTGCTGGGGGGTGGGGGTGCAGGGCAACACGAGTTGGGGCCTGGTGGAGGGTACCCCACAGTGCTGGGGGTGGGGCTGCAGGGGAACATGAGTTGGACATGAGTGGCGGCCTGGTGGAGGGTGCACCACAGTGCTGGGGGGTGGGAGTGCAGGGGAACATGAGTTGGACATGAGTTGGGGGCCTGCTGGCAGGTGCCCCACAGTGCTGGGGGGTGGGGGTGCAGGGGAACATGAGTTGGGGCCTGGTGGAGGGTGCCCCACAGTGCTGGGGGGTGGGGGTGCAGGGGAACATGAGTTGGACATGAGTGGGGGCCTGTTGGAGGGTGCACCACAGTGCTGGGGGGTGGGGGTGCAGGGGAACATGAGTTGGGGCCTGGTGGAGGGTGCCCCACAGTGCTGGGGGGTGGGGGTGCAGGGGAACATGAGTGGGAGCCTGGTGGAGGGTGCACCACAGTGCTGGGGGTGGGAGTGCAGGGGGCCATGAGTTGGACATGAGTGGGGGCCTGGTGGAGGGTGCACCACAGTGCTGGGGGTGGGGGTGCAGGGGAACATGAGTTGGGGCCTGGTGGAGGGTGCCCAACAGTGCAGGGGATAGGGGTGCAGGGGAACATGAGTTGGACATGAGTGGGGGCCTGCTGGCAGGTGCCCCACAGTGCTGGGGGTGGGGTGCAGGGGAACATGAGTGGGAGCCTGGTGGTGGGTGCCCCACAGTGCTGGAGGGTGGGGGTGCAGGGGAACATGAGTGGGGGCCTGGTGGAGGGTGCACCACAGTGCTGGGGGGTGGGGGTGCAGGGGAACTTGAGTTGGACATGCGTGGGGGCCTTCTGGCAGGTGCCCCACAGTGCTGGGGGGTGGGGGTGCAGGGGAACATGAGTTGGGGCCTGGTGGAGGGTGCACCACAGTGCTGGGGGGTGGTGGTGCAGGGGAACATGAGTTGGACATGAGTGGCGGCCTGCTGGCAGGTGCCCCACAGTGCTGGGGGGTGGGGGTGCAGGGGAACATGAGTTGGGGCCTGGTGGAGGGTACCCCACAGTGCTGGGGGTGGGGGTGCAGGGGAACATGAGTTGGACATGAGTGGGGGCCTGGTGGAGGGTGCATCACAGTGCTGGGGGGTGGGAGTGCAGGGGAACATGAGTTGGACATGAGTTGGGGGCCTGCTAGCAGGTGCCCCACAGTGCTGGGGGGTGGGGGTGCAGGGGAACATGAGTTGGGGCCTGGTGGAGGGTGCCCCACAGTGCTGGGGGGTGGGGGTGCAGGGGAACATGAGTTGGACATGAGTGGGGGCCTGTTGGAGGGTGCACCACAGTGCTGGGGGGTGGGGGTGCAGGGGAACATGAGTTGGGGCCTGGTGGAGGGTGCCCCACAGTGCTGGGGGGTGGGGGTGCAGGGGAACATGAGTGGGAGCCTGGTGGAGGGTGCACCACAGTGCTGGGGGTGGGAGTGCTGGGGGCCATGAGTTGGACATGAGTGGGGGCCTGGTGGAGGGTGCACCACAGTGCTGGGGGTGGGGGTGCAGGGGAACATGAGTTGGGGCCTGGTGGAGGGTGCCCAACAGTGCAGGGGATGGGGGTGCAGGGGAACATGAGTTGGACATGAGTGGGGGCCTGCTGGCAGGTGCCCCACAGTGCTGGGGGTGGGGTGCAGGGGAACATGAGTGGGAGCCTGGTGGTGGGTGCCCCACAGTGCTGGGGGGTGGGGGTGCAGGGGAACATGAGTGGGAGCCTGGTGGAGGGTGCCCCACAGTGCTGGGGGTGGGGGTGCAGGGGAACATGAGTTGGACATGAGTGGGGGCCTGCTGGCAGATGCCCAACAGTGCTGGGGGGTGGGGGTGCAGTGAAACATGAGTGGGAGCCTGGTGGAGGATGCCCCACAGTGCTGGGGGTTGGGGGTGCAGGGGAACATGAGTGGGAGCCTGGTGGAGGGTGCCCCACAGTGCTGGGGGGTGGGGGTGCAGGGGAACATGAGTTGGACATGAGTGGGGGCCTGCTGGCAGGTGCCCCACAGTGCTGGGGGTTGGTGGTGTAGGGGAACATGGGTTGGGGCCTGGTGGAGGGTGCCCCACAGTGCTGGGGGGTGAGGGTGCAGGGGAACATGAGTTGGACATGAGTGGGGGCCTGGTGGAGGGTGCACCACAGTGCTGGGGGGTGGGGGTGCAGGGGAACATGAGTTGGGGCCTGGTGGAGGGTGCCCCACAGTGCTGGGGTGTGGGGGTGCAGGGGAACATGAGTGGGAGCCTGGTGGAGGGTGCACCACAGTGCTGGGGGGTGGGGATGCAGGGGGACATGAGGTGGACACGAGTGGGGGCCTAGTGGAGGGTGCACCACAGTGCTGGGGGGTGGGGGTGCAGGGGAACATGAGTTGGGGCCTGGTGGAGGGTGCCCCACAGTGCTGGGGGGTGGGGGTGCAGGGGAACATGAGTTGGACATGAGTGGAGGCCTGCTGGCAGGTGCCCCACAGTGCTGGGGGGTGGGGGTGCAGGGGAACATGAGTTGGACATGAGTGGAGGCCTTCTGGCAGGTGCCCCACAGTGCTGGGGGGTGGGGGTGCAGGGGAACATGATTGGGAGCCTGGTGGAGAGTGCCCCACAGTGCTGGGGGGTGGGGGTGCAGGGGAACATGAGTTGGACATGAGTGGAGGCCTGCTGGCAGGTGCCCCACAGTTCTGGGGGGTGGGGGTGCAGGGGAACATGAGTGGGAGCCTGGTGGAGGGTGCCCCACAGAGCTGGGGGGTGGGGGTGCAGGGGAACATGAGTGGGAGCCTGGTGGAGGGTGCCCCACAGTGCTGGGGGGTGGGGGTGCAGGGGAACATGAGTTGGGGCCTGGTGGAGGGTGCCCAACAGTGCAGGGGGTGGGGGTGCAGTGAAACATGAGTGGGAGCCTGGTGGAGGATGCCCCACAGTGCTGGGGGTTGGGGGTGCAGGGGAACATGAGTGGGAGCCTGGTGGAGGGTGCCCCACAGTGCTGGGGGGTGGGGGTGCAGGGGAACATGAGTTGGACATGAGTGGGGGCCTGCTGGCAGGTGCCCCACAGTGCTGGGGGTTGGGGGTGCAGGGGAACATGGGTTGGGGCCTGGTGGAGGGTGCCCCACAGTGCTGGGGGGTGAGGGTGCAGGGGAACATGAGTTGGACATGAGTGGGGGCCTGGTGGAGGGTGCACCACAGTTCTGGGTGGTGGGGGTGCAGGGGAACATGAGTTGGGGCCTGGTGGAGGGTGCCCCACAGTGCTGGGGTGTGGGGGTGCAGGGGAACATGAGTGGGAGCCTGGTGGAGGGTGCACCACAGTGCTGGGGGGTGGGGATGCAGGGGGCCATGAGGTGGACATGAGTGGGGGCCTGGTGGAGGTTGCACCACAGTGCTGGGGGGTGGGGGTGCAGGGGAACATGAGTTGGACATGAGTGGAGGCCTGCTGGCAGGTGCCCCACAGTTCTGGGGGGTGGGGGTGCAGGGGAACATGAGTGGGAGCCTGGTGGAGGGTGCCCCACAGAGCTGGGGGGGTGGGGGTGCAGGGGAACATGAGTGGGAGCCTGGTGGAGGGTGCCCCACAGTGCTGGGGGGTGGGGGTGCAGGGGAACATGAGTTGGGGCCTGGTGGAGGGTGCCCAACAGTGCAGGGGGTGGGGGTGCAGTGAAACATGAGTGGGAGCCTGGTGGAGGATGCCCCACAGTGCTGGGGGTTGGGGGTGCAGGGGAACATGAGTGGGAGCCTGGTGGAGGGTGCCCCACAGTGCTGGGGGGTGGGGGTGCAGGGGAACATGAGTTGGACATGAGTGGGGGCCTGCTGGCAGGTGCCCCACAGTGCTGGGGGTTGGGGGTGCAGGGGAACATGGGTTGGGGCCTGGTGGAGGGTGCCCCACAGTGCTGGGGGGTGAGGGTGCAGGGGAACATGAGTTGGACATGAGTGGGGGCCTGGTGGAGGGTGCACCACAGTGCTGGGTGGTGGGGGTGCAGGGGAACATGAGTTGGGGCCTGGTGGAGGGTGCCCCACAGTGCTGGGGTGTGGGGGTGCAGGGGAACATGAGTGGGAGCCTGGTGGAGGGTGCACCACAGTGCTGGGGGGTGGGGATGCAGGGGGCCATGAGGTGGACATGAGTGGGGGCCTGGTGGAGGTTGCACCACAGTGCTGGGGGGTGGGGGTGCAGGGGAACATGAGTTGGGGCCTGGTGGAGGGTGCCCCACAGTGCTGGGGGGTGGGGGTGCAGGGGAACATGAGTTGGACATGAGTGGAGGCCTGCTGGCAGGTGCCCCACAGTGCTGGGGGTGGGGGTGCAGGGGTCCATGAGTTGGACATGAGTGGAGGCCTTCTGGCAGGTGCCCCACAGTGCTGGGGGGTGGGGGTGCAGGGGAACATGATTGGGAGCCTGGTGGAGGGTGCCCCACAGTGCTGGGGGGTGGGGGTGCAGGGGAACATGTGTTGGACATGAGTGGAGGCCTGCTGGCAGGTGCCCCACTGAAATGGCGTGAGGTACTTCCCGCGCACCCCAGTGATACACGTAGCCCGCTTGCCGTGCTGGTACAGGGTTAGCGCAGCCCTTTGCGCTGGATTGGGGATTTTGATGGCTTTTCCCTGCGCAAGGGGCGTTCTTGGGGGCGTAACTGGCGCTGCTGCAGGGTCGCTGTGCCACTCTGCGCCACGGCTGGTTTTGGTGGCTGGAATCCATGAATACGCTGTGCGCGGAAATGTATTTTGGCGCACGCGGATGGCGCAGGGATGGCCAGCCGCGGGCGCCACTTGTGCGCTGAATTCTGTGAATTACCCCCTAAATGTTCTAGAAGCCCTCGCCCTGCCCGATTTAACATGGCTAAATCTGTAAGTGATTTCAATCCGGCACTTCACCGAAGTCATTGCCTAGCGTGTAATGCACAAGTGAAACCCTTATTTATTTGTGCCTAAAAGTTATTTTATTCTGAACGATGTACCACTCATATCACGCCCCTCACCTGGAACCCCCCCCCCCGGCCACACTGAACCAGGAATCAGGCTGGTTTGCAAAGTTAAAATATTTATTTATGTAGTTACAATTCAATCACTATGTTTAGTGGGTACACAATAATCACCAATGGGGTGATGTAACACTAAGCAATCTCTTTAATGCACAAGGAGCAATAGTGAGCAAAACAATTCAGCACAGAAATAATACTTTTAGGTGTGTGTTCAGAACAGATAGTGTGGTTATTATTTCCCACTGCACACCCTCAACCCCCCAATAGGCAATGTAAAGAGATAGGAGGTGAGAGCAGGTATTCAGGAATGGCAGAATTCAAACAAAATAACAATCCCAATTCCCCCCAGCAACACAAGAGAAAAACGGAATTGATTGGCTGGCTGTCAAAATGTTTTTTTAAAGTTATCTGATAATGGATTGGGTAAAACACTAAATATGGGTTCATTGCTAAAAAATGTTACATTCTTATGGGAGCCGCTTTGGATAGTTGCAGACAAACACTAGCAATGATTTGATACTAAGAAGCAATGTGAAATCTTAAAACTGAGGTCGGAGCAATCAAAAGCTGTTTTACACGTGTCAAAATATTCCCTAAATGAAATTCACTGCAAACCTTTCAGCGAGCGGTAATGGCGATTGAGGGAGAACTGTATGGATTTGCAATGCGGTTTCAGGTTCTATGGAAAGCCAGGATGTTAGCTACCAGCAGAAGTTAACATTTTGTTTCTAGCATACAAACTAATGAAGTTATGGATGGTTTAGTGGAGGTTGTGCAAAATGGGAAAACAGGAATGCAGTTTTAAAATGACACTAGGTTAAAGACTACCAAAAAGTATAATGCCACACAGGAAGGTCATTCACGCCCGCTCATAACAGTTCAGGTCTGATACTCTACTTTCTGTTTGTTTTGGAAATGTTTTAATCAATCAGTAGGAAGTTAGGGTTTAGGAATACATATGAGAAAAAAGTTCACGCAAATACAGTATCTAACAATACTGGCTCGGAAAGAAAGAGAGGATGGGTTTAAGATAGGGATTGACTAAGCAAGGTACATAGGCTAGTGACACTTTTCTATCTAAAGATACTCAATATATTTGTTTCAAACGGAACCGTCATAAATTCTGGTCCGTCAAGATTTCTGGTCAGGGAAGGGAACCTGGTTCTGGGATAGACAGTTGGGCACACCTGACCGGACTGGGTCTGTTCACAGCACAGCCCAGGTCTGGATCGGGTCTGCAATGGCTCTGGCCACAGCTCTCTGGTCACAGCACGGCACATCTGGATTGCATCTTTTGGTTCTGATGATAATTCTTTTAGTAGGCAGCAGTACAGCACAGCCCGGCTGTTTGTTTTGTTCCCCTTAGGTTTTGGAATTTTAAGGCCTAGATGAAAATGGTTCAGCTATATAATGGGCCTTTCTACTTGCCAAGTTTCTGGAGTCTAAAGCAAGGAAGATGGATAGTTCTGCTTCAGGGTGCTATGCCAGGATCAGGATAGTGGGTGAATCTTTGTGTCTTTTCCAGCCCTGAGCTGTCTCTATTTATGCTTATGATAAAGGGGAGTGTGTGCTGGTGTATCCTAAGTGTGCCCCTCTTGCTAGGGATTAGTCAGGGTTGCCTCTCTCCCTTGATAGGAGGAGAAAAACAGTGTGTAATCATGATGATGTGGTTTTACGGGGCCTAGAGTCCACCCCTCGCCTCTTGATCACAAAATCTACTTTTGGTACAATACATATTTCCATGTGTGTGCTAGGGAGAATTCTCTGTTTAGGCTGAATTTCCTAACCTAGTGAGTCCCCCAGCAGCTTTGCTGGATTTCTGGAACTTGTTTTTTCCATCCTGCCAAGAGTGAGACTCTTTTTCTCCCACTCTTGGACATGAATGTGTGTAATTCCTTTGAATGTCAATGTGTTCTATGGGCTATGGGGTTTTTTACTCCATAGGGTCTCATATGTTTTTCTATGTGTGTTACACCGCACCCGACGTGCCGTAACACTGGGGCGTCCTAGCGGACCTCCACCATAGACTCCATACCCAGGGACTGACTACTGTCTCCCCGGACATATAAAGTCACCATTGGCTTTACTAGACCTAAATTTACTAACAGAACTAGTACAAACCATCTTATTGTGGACGTGCTAATAGGGGTAATTCGATTACTCCTGGGTCTGTTACTCGAGGGGGCACTGTCCCTTCCCCCCTCGTCGAGTTTTGGCTGGTGGCAGTGGAAACTACTTGTTATGTTCGACCCCGAACATAACCCTATGGGATTCGTCCCATTGTTGGAGATTGATACTTTTCCTCGTTAATCTCTAACGTACCACCGGTCTACTTATCTTAAATATGTTTATCGGATGGTATTTTCTGCCAGAACTCGGTTTTTAAAATGGCGTCTGTGTTCGTCTCTGTGACTCCTAAACCAAAGGTTGAGCCCTTTGTTCCACTTTTGGTGGGCCTCTGTACAGAGACCCTCCAAAGTGGTGCCATTCTGTCTGGGTTACCACAGGGGCGTGGGAGGGGGTTTAGGCACCCTGGACCGAGTTGCCTTGCCAACTCCGGTCGCACCCTGGTGTGATTGGCCCAAGTGGTGAGCCCACAACAAGGTACCGTGTCCGCCTGGCTTCCCTTTCTGCCGGATCGAGTGAGGTGTCTTAATCCTCTCCTTTCCGTTGGGTCGCCTCCAAGCTTTCTCACGTATTGTTCTGAACTAGTTCAAACTGCCGATAACAATTTGCTACAAAGACTCGAACGCATTTCCACTAGAGACTTTTGGGACATATCGCCTTGCCTCTCTCCGAGTGGGCCTGGCCTCTGAACTTTATGATCTATTGTGGTTCTTTCCTTCTTGCCTTGCATTTTTCCCGTGAAGTATTGAACTGTGTTGATTTCGTAACCTGCTTATTTTTCTCTCCCGTCCTAACTAATATTAGAGTGCCATCTAGGTTGAGGCATACACCTCTGTCTGTAAATAAGTGATGCCGGTAGAACCTAGACTTGTCGACATATTGTTAGGGGGTTTGATCGTTTCTTCTTCGTAGAGTAATTGTAATTGAAGTGTTTGCTGTGATAGTTCCATAGTGTTTTTCATAGATGTTCCGTTATAAATAAATACCTTAATATCTTTACACTGAAGCCTTGTTACGTGGTTGCTTGTTTTACTGTGAAGGATTGTCCTATATTGTATACTCCACATACTGCTTAACTCTTCTTGAGAGAAGTCTGACTGCTCAGCCACAGCTACCAAGTGAATCTGTGTGGTACAGACTGCTACCAAGTGGGTTTACTGCCAAACACCTGTAGTCCTAAATCTTTTGCAGTGGTCCCAGAGGGAACTGCACAGGTTTCCGCCTAACACTGGTGTACAGCGGTGGGATTTGTATCGAGTATACAGTTTAGAGTGCTTTTCGACACTTTAGGATAACTAACCACAAAGCTTAGCACTAAAAAGCAACTTTAAAAAAAAAAACATGTCTACGATGGAAACTTACAGTCAAGAATCCTTGTCAGGTGAAAATACTGAGAGTTTGCGAGCTCTCTGTAGGCAAGAGAATCTTTCTGTAAGAGGCAAGAAGTTAGAACTAATAGAGAGATTGCTGACGAACCAAAGTCTGGGTACTGGTTCAGAGGAACCAATTTCTCCAGCAACTGTAGATAACAGTGATGGTGTTGATCTGAATCGTAATTCCGATGATAGCGATGAAGAGGCTGACGAGGACGGAGAGGCTAACGAAACTGTCTCCCCTGCTCCTCTACCTGCCTTACCAGCTGTACCTACGGGGCCCATACCAGGTCCCACAAGTAACCCTGCTTATTTTGAACTTGAAAAAATGAAGCTCGAATTAGAATACAAACGGTTCTTGGCTCAATCTGAACGAAACCAAGAGCTCGAGTTCAGACGGATGAATGCACAGGCTGAGCAGAAGCAAGCTGAGTTAAGACTCAGGGAAATAGAACTTAATCACGAATTAGAGATGAAAAAGTTGTCTATCCAAAATGCTTCTCTCTCCTCTGGTTCCTCTAGGAGCTCCAGTCCCAAAAGACCCCGGATGCCGAAGGAATTAGTGGGTATGTATGAACTGAGATTGGATGTGTTGGATTGGTCAAAACTGTTTGAGTACAATCATGGGCTCCAGGACATCACCGGGAATGATTTACTTCCCTGGTTGTTCTCTAGGCTCCCTCCTGTTGCGACTGATGTGGTAATGGAGTTGGGGGAGGCGGATAAGACGGATTACGAAAGTGTGAAACTAGCTTTAATAGCTAGATTCGGGAAGACCCCTTCCCAGTATCTTAAGAGGTTTAGAACCCTCAAAAAGCATGATGGTACCCCTTGGGCTACCTGGGTGAGTGAAGGGTTGAAAAACTTAGAGGGATGGATTAAGGGTTACAAAGTGAACACTTATGAGGGTATGAAGAATCTTTTTATGTTGGAGTCGATTTATGATGCCTGTTCTCCTGAGCTCAGACAGCACTTGGCTGATTCAAAGGAATTGGATTCCAGGACGCTAGCTAAGGCTGCTGACTTGTGGGTTGCCAACAGGGCTACTCATAAGGATTCTGGGGCAACTCAGAAAAAGGATGAGGGAAAACAGCCTAAAAAAGACTCAAAAGAGAATTTGAATAACTCAAATTCCAAAGAGGGCCCCAAACAAAACCAGAAGGGTAAGCCACAAGGAAAACCACAGCAGAATAGTGTGTCTTCTGGTGCCAAACCGGAAGGAGGTCAGAACCAGCCACCATTCCAAAAGGCGTTCGGTAAATGCTTTGTTTGTGGCTCGACTGACCATGTGAAAGGAGATCCCAGATGTAAGGGTAAACCTTCAGGGGTCCAGCTTGTCTCCTTAGCCTTCGCTCCAGAGGAGGAAGTCCAAATGGCAAGTGGAAACTTTCTACTGCTAGCTGACGAACCCATTGGAGTCTCAGCCAGCGTTTCTTTAGTATCTCTGGGGTTGTGTGAACAACAGAATTTAGATGTCTATAATTCTATCCCCGATAATACTAAAGAGTATTATAAGGACAGTGTCCAGGTGAATGGTCAGGAGACTCCTGCCATTAGGGACACTGGGGCCAGCATAACTGTGGTGGATAAATCGTTTTTTCAGGCTGAGGATGTTGCTAAGGCACCCAAACGCCTCACCAAGTTAGCTGGAGGGCCTGTGCAGATGCTTCCCCAATTACCAGTTCTCATCCAGTGTAACGACATGACTGTGAAGATACCTGTCAGCATACAGAGTGAGGTACCAGGACGCGTACTTTTGGGTAACGATTTGAAAACTCTCGGAGTTGTATCGCATACACCCAGACCTCCTAGTAAATGGTTACAGGAGCTTACCAGACCCGCAAGAGAGAGGACCATGCGCGGTACTCTCCAGGAGATGATGAAGACAGAAATCACTCCTGCTCCACTAGAATTGTCAGCAGCTGTCTCCAAGAAATCAGAAGCGTAAGGGAAACCTAAGACTTCTATCCCGAAACCAGAAGCCAGCATTTCAGTGCAGCCAACACGGACTTCCCCGCGGTTGTCCAAAGTTACACCCGTAACTCGACCTCCAGCTGAGGCTGAGAGGGAGGTACAACCCTGTGTGGTAGAATTAGACTCTGAGGAAGAGCTAATGGAAGGCCAGGAACTCATTGGAGATCTGGATCCTGTTGTCCATCCTGAGCTGCAGTCTTTACTGGCAGAAGGTGGACCCAGCAGGGCAGACTTCAGTAAGGGACAGAGAGAATGTACAACTCTGGAAGGTCTTCGCCACCAGGCAGAAGCTCAGGCTGAAGGGCAAGAGCCTGGGAAATACAGGTTGCACTGGGAAGATGGCCTCTTCTACAGTGAACCGACCGAGTCTGCACCTGGAGACTACAAACGACTTGTAGTACCCCAAGAGAACAGACCACAGTTCTTGCAGTTAGCCCACGAGATTCCTTTGGCTGGTCACTTGAGTTTCAAGAAGACTAAGGAAAGGCTCTCTTTCTACTTCTATTCGCCAAAGATGGGGGCCGAAGTAGAAAAACACTGCAGGAGCTGCCACACCTGCCAGACCTCTGGTAAGGTTGGCTCCAAGAATGTGGCACCTTTAGTGCCTCTCCCAGTTGTGGGAGTCCCATTTGAGAGAGTAGGGATTGACATTGTTGGTCCCCTTCATCCTCCAACCTCCTCAGGCAACAGGTTTATACTTGCTGTAGTAGACCATGCTACTAGGTATCCTGAGGCAATTCCTATGAGGACTGTTACAGCTCCGGCTGTGGCTAAGGCCCTCCTTGGTATTTTTACTAGGGTCGGGTTTCCTAAGGAAGTAATCTCTGACAGGGGGTCAAACTTTATGTCCCACTACATGAAAGCCATGTGGAAAACCTTTGGAGTTACTTACAAGTTCTCAACGGCCTACCACCCTCAAACCAATGGGTTGGTAGAACGGTTCATCCGAACCATGAAGAGCATGATAGGTGCTTTAGAAGAACCCCTTAAGCGTAAGTGGGAACTTCTACTGCCATGCCTTCTCTTTGCTTATAGAGAAGTCCCTCAGGAGGGAGTAGGTTACTCTCCCTTCGAACTTCTCTATGGTCATCCCGTCAGAGGTCCATTGGCCCTGATTAAGGAGGGGTTGGAGAGTGCTCCTTCCCCCAAGCCAGTCAGAGTGACTTACTACGTGATAGGTCTCCGGAGGAGAATGTCGCACATGATGACGGAAGCAAGCGATAACTTGAAAGCTGGACAAGCATTGGTCAAGCACTGGCACGATCAAAAGGCTAACATGGTTGAGTTTGCTCAAGACCAGCTTGTTCTCGTTATGATCCCAACAAGGCAGAGGGCCTTGCAAGATAAATGGATGGGACCCTTCAGAGTTGTGGGTAAACTCGGAGAGGTTAACTATCTGGTGGACTTGGGCAATCCCAAGGAGGCTCCGACCGTCTTCCACACCAACCCCCTCAAAGCGTATGTCTCACGACCTGATGTAGGAGCGTTGCTTCTAGCATCATCCGAGGAAGAAGAAGAGAGTGAAGCTCTTCCGGATCTCCTCAGAGGCTTACCTTTGGATGAACAAATTGAAGGAGTAAATCTCTCCTCCAATCTGACACCCGAGCAACAAGAAGAGTGCAAATCTATGTTGAATCAGTTTGCCTCTCTGTTCTCGCTTTCACCAGGCTTGACCCCTTGGGGCCAGCATGACATACTCACTGGTGACTGTCTGCCAGTCAAAAGCAGAGGATACAGAATGTCAGAAAACGTACGAACCCACATCAAAGGTGAGGTCAGCAAGATGCTTGATCTCGGGGTAATAGAGCCCTCTACTAGTCCATGGTCTAGCCCAGTTGTGTTAGTACAAAAGGCTGGATCTAAAGAGCTTAGATTCTGCGTGGATTATAGAGCTCTTAATGCAGTCACCAAGACTGATGCCCACCCTTTGCCAAGAACAGATGAGTTGGTGGATAAACTTGGCGCCGCCAAGTTCCTCAGCACATTTGACTTGACGTCAGGCTATTGGTAAATAGCCCTGACAGACCATGCCAAGGAGAAAACTGCATTTTCTACCCCCGTTGGCTTATACCAGTTTAAGGTAATGCCTTTCGGATTGAAGAATGCACCTGCTACGTTTCAACGGATGGTAAACCAGGTTCTGAATGGGATGGAGGACTTCTGCATGGCATACTTGGATGACATCGCAGTGTTCAGCAATTCCTAGGAAGACCATGTAACCCACCTGAGAGATGTTTTGCAGGCTCTTGGACGAGCCAATCTGACCATAAAGGCGAGTAAATGCCAAATTGGGCAGAGTAAGGTAGTTTATCTTGGACATGAGGTAGGAGGTGGAGAAATAAGGCCTTTGCTCAGTAAGATTGAAGCTGTGCAAAATTGGACAACACCTACTACTCAAACCTAAGTGAGAGCCTTCCTAGGCCTCACTGGGTACTACAGGAATTTCATAGAGAACTATGGGACCATAGCTTCTCCACTGAATGTCATCTCCTCGCCCAAATTTCCTAAAAAGGTTAAGTGGAACGAGGAGTGCAATCAGGCTTTTGAAAACCTGAAAAAGGCTCTTTGCCAAGCCCCAGTACTCAGAGCTCCTGATTACCGCCAACACTTCATTGTGCAGACAGATGCTTCAAATGTAGGGATAGGTGCCGTACTCAGTCAACTGGATGGCAAAGGGAGGGAGCACCCCGTTTGCTTCATCAGCCGCAAGCTGAAGGATCCTGAAACAAGGTGGGCAACAATCGCAAGAGAGTGCTTTGCTATCGTGTGGGCTCTGAAGAAGTTTAGGGCGTATTTGTATGGTTCTACTTTTGTCATTCAGACTGACCACCAACCCTTGAGATGGTTAATGCAAATGAAAGGGGAAAACCCAAAACTATTGAGATGGTCGATCTGCCTGCAAGGGTTTGATTTCACCATTGAGCACAGGTCAGGATGTCACCACCAAAATGCTGATGGTCTCTCTAGGATGTATGTCATCGACTAGAGGTATGAGATTCATCCAGGAGTGGATTAAATCCTCCTGTCCCTTAGTCTGGGGGGGGGGGGCGAGTGTTAGGGAGAATTCTCTGTTTAGGCTGAATTTCCTAACCTAGTGAGTCCCCCAGCAGCTTTGTTGGATTTCTGGAACTTGTTTTTTCCATCCTGCCAAGAGTGAGACTCTTTTTCTCCCACTCTTGGACATGAATGTGTGTAATTCCTTTGAATGTCAATGTGTTCTATGGGCTATGGGGTCTTTTACTCCATAGGGTCTCATATGTTTTTCTATGTGTGTTACACCGCACCCTACGTGCCGTAACACTGGGGCGTCCTAGCGGACCTCAACCATAGACTCCATACCCGGGGACTGACTACTGTCTCCCCGGGCATGTAAAGTCACCATTGGCTTTACTAGACCTAAATTTACTAACAGAACTAGTACAAACCATCTTATTGTGGACATGCTAGTAGGGATAATTCGATTACTCCTGGGTCTGTTACTCGAGGGGGCACTGTCCCGTCCCCCCTCGTCGAGTTTTGGCTGGTGGCAGTGGAAACTACTTGTTATGTTCGACCCCGAACATAACCCTATGGGATTCGTCCCATTGTTGGAGATTGATACTTTTCCTCGTTAATCTCTAACGTACCACCGGTCTACTTATCTTAAATAAGTTTATCGGATGGTATTTTCTGCCAGAACTCGGTTTTTAAAATGGCGTCTGTGTTCGTCTCTGTGACTCCTAAACCAAAGGTTGAGCCCTTTGTTCCACTTTTGGCGGGCCTCTGTACAGAGACCCTCCAAAGTGGTGCCATTCTGTCTGGGTTACCACAGGGGTGTGGGAGGGGGTTTAGGCACCCTGGACCGAGTTGCCTTGCCAACTCCGGTCGCACTCTGGTGTGATTGGCCCAAGTGGTGAGCCTCCCCGCTCACCACTTAGCAAGTGTTGATTGACAGCTAGGCTGAATGAATGGGGGTTTTCTGCATAAAAGCAGGGCTTTTGGTACTGGATCTTCAGAAGTCGCCACAGGACCTAAGAATCCGACGAGGGTAACGCTGAGCCGACCTGCAACGACGACACCTCTGGTGGAGCCCTGCTGAACCGACTCACCACTTCCTGACGACAGAGGAGATCTCCCTGCCGGAGAGTCTCTTCCCCTGACTGGTGGGAACAACCAGTCCCCTTTTCTTTTTCTTCGCCTCAGGACGCGGTGGTCGAATTGCCAGTGCAGAGCACCCCGGCAACCGGATAGCCACTACACCTGTACCACGACCAAAAGGTGGTGCCTTGTGACGGAGCACTCCGCGGCTGGTCTCTTCCCTGGTGGTGCACCAGACTTCATTTTTCTTCGACGACGAGATCATCTCTACTCTTGGCAAAGACCCGACGTGCATCCACCACCAGGAACAACTGCCCCCGCATGAGCTGTCTCTCCACAACAAGGTACCGTGTCCGCCTGGCTTCCCTTTCTGACAGATCGAGTGAGGAGTCTTAATCCTCTCCTTTCCATTGGGTCGCCTCCAAGCTTTCTCACGTATTGTTCTGAACTAGTTCAAACTGCAGATAACAATTTGCTACAAAGACTCGAACGCATTTCCACTAGAGACTTTTGGGACATATCGCCTTGCCTCTCTCCGAGTGGGCCTGGCCTCTGAACTTTATGATCTATTGTGGTTCTTGCCTTCTTGCCTTGCATTTTTCCCGTGAAGTATTGAACTGTGTTGATTTCGTAACCTGCTTATTTTTCTCTCCCGTCCTAACTAATATTAGAGTGCCATCTAGGTTGAGGCATACACCTCTGTCTGTAAATAAGTGATGCCGGTAGAACCTAGACTTGTCGACATATTGTTAGGGGGTTTGATCGTTTCTTCTTCGTAGAGTAATTGTAATTGAAGTGTTTGCTGTGATAGTTCCATAGTGTTTTTCATAGATGTTCCGTTATAAATAAATACCTTAATATCTTTACACTGAAGCCTTGTTACGTGGTTGCTTGTTTTACTGTGAAGGATTGTCCTATATTGTATACTCCACATACTGCTTAACTCTTCTTGAGAGAAGTCTGACTGCTCAGCCACAGCTACCAAGTGAATCTGTGTGGTATAGACTGCTACCAAGTGGGTTTACTGCCAAACACCTGTAGTCCTAAATCTTTTGCAGTGGTCCCAGAGGGAACTGCACAGGTTTCCGCCTAACACTGGTGTACAGCGGTGGGATTTGTATCGAGTATACAGTTTAGAGTGCTTTTCGACACTTTAGGATAACTAACCACAAAGCTTAGCACTAAAAAGCAACTTTAAAAAAAAAACATGTCTACGATGGAAACTTACAGTCAAGAATCCTTGTCAGGTGAAAATACTGAGAGTTTGCGAGCTCTCTGTAGGCAAGAGAATCTTTCTGTAAGAGGCAAGAAGTTAGAACTAATAGAGAGATTGCTGACGAACCAAAGTCTGGGTACTGGTTCAGATGAACCAATTTCTCCAGCAACTGTAGATAACAGTGATGGTGTTGATCTGAATCGTAATTCCGATGATAGCGATGAAGAGGCTGACGAGGACGGAGAGGCTAACGAAACTGTCTCCCCTGCTCCTCTACCTGCCTTACCAGCTGTACCTACGGGGCCCATACCAGGTCCCACAAGTAACCCTGCTTATTTTGAACTTGAAAAAATGAAGCTCGAATTAGAATACAAACGGTTCTTGGCTCAATCTGAACGAAACCAAGAGCTCGAGTTCAGACGGATGAATGCACAGGCTGAGCAGAAGCAAGCTGAGTTAAGACTCAGGGAAATAGAACTTAATCACGAATTAGAGATGAAAAAGTTGTCTATCCAAAATGCTTCTCTCTCCTCTGGTTCCTCTAGGAGCTCCAGTCCCAAAAGACCCCGGATGCCGAAGGAATTAGTGGGTATGTATGAACTGAGATTGGATGTGTTGGATTGGTTAACCTGTTTGAGTACAATCATGGGCTCCAGGACATCACCGGGAATGATTTACTTCCCTGGTTGTTCTCTAGGCTCCCTCCTGTTGCGACTGATGTGGTAATGGAGTTGGGGGAGGCGGATAAGACGGATTACAAAAGTGTGAAACTAGCTTTAATAGCTAGATTCGGGAAGACCCCTTCCCAGTATCTTAAGAGGTTTAGAACCCTCAAAAAGCATGATGGTACCCCTTGGGCTACCTGGGTGAGTGAAGGGTTGAAAAACTTAGAGGGATGGATTAAGGGTTACAAAGTGAACACTTATGAGGGTATGAAGAATCTTTTTATGTTGGAGTCGATTTATGATGCCTGTTCTCCTGAGCTCAGACAGCACTTGGCTGATTCAAAGGAATTGGATTCCCGGACGCTAGCTAAGGCTGCTGACTTGTGGGTTGCCAACAGGGCTACTCATAAGGATTCTGGGGCAACTCAGAAAAAGGATGAGGGAAAACAGCCTAAAAAAGACTCAAAAGAGAATTTGAATAACTCAAATTCCAAAAAGGGCCCCAAACAAAACCAGAAGGGTAAGCCACAAGGAAGACCACAGCAGAATAGTGTGTCTTCTGGTGCCAAACCGGAAGGAGGTCAGAACAAGCCACCATTCCAAAAGGCGTTCGGTAAATGCTTTGTTTGTGGCTCGACTGACCATGTGAAAGGAGATCCCAGATGTAAGGGTAAACCTTCAGGGGTCCAGCTTGTCTCCTTAGCCTTCGCTCCAGAGGAGGAAGTCCAAATGGCAAGTGGAAACTTTCTACTGCTAGCTGCCGAACCCATTGGAGTCTCAGCCAGCGTTTCTTTAGTATCTCTGGGGTTGTGTGAACAACAGAATTTAGATGTCTATAATTCTATCCCCGATAATACTAAAGAGTATTATAAGGACAGTGTCCAGGTGAATGGTCAGGAGACTCCTGCCATTAGGGACACTGGGGCCAGCATAACTGTGGTGGATAAATCGTTTTTTCAGGCTGAGGATGTTGCTAAGGCACCCAAACGCCTCACCAAGTTAGCTGGAGGTGCAGATGCTTCCCCAATTACCAGTTCTCATCCAGTGTAACGACATTACTGTGAAGATACCTGTCAGCATACAGAGTGAGGTACCAGGACGCGTACTTTTGGGTAACGATTTGAAAACTCTCGGAGTTGTATCGCATACACCCAGACCTCCTAGTAAATGGTTACAGGAGCTTACCAAACCCGCAAGAGAGAGGACCATGCGCGGTACTCTCCAGGAGATGATGAAGACAGAAATCACTCCCGCTCCACTAGAATTGTCAGCAGCTGTCTCCAAGAAATCAGAAGCGAAAGGGAAACCTAAGACTTCTATCCCGAAACCAGAAGCCAGCATTTCAGTGCAGCCAACACGGACTTCCCCGCGGTTGTCCAAAGTTACACCCGTAACTCGACCTCCAGCTGAGGCTGAGAGGGAGGTACAACCCTGTGTGGTAGAATTAGACTCTGAGGAAGAGCTAATGGAAGGCCAGGAACTCATTGGAGATCTGGATCCTGTTGTCCATCCTGAGCTGCAGTCTTTACTGGCAGAAGGTGGACCCAGCAGGGCAGACTTCAGTAAGGGACAGAGAGAATGTACAACTCTGGAAGGTCTTCGCCACCAGGCAGAAGCTCAGGCTGAAGGGCAAGAGCCTGGGAAATACAGGTTGCACTGGGAAGATGGCCTCTTCTACAGTGAACCGACCGAGTCTGCACCTGGAGACTACAAACGACTTGTAGTACCCCAAGAGAACAGACCACAGTTCTTGCAGTTAGCCCACGAGATTCCTTTGGCTGGTCACTTGAGTTTCAAGAAGACTAAGGAAAGGCTCTCTTTCTACTTCTATTCGCCAAAGATGGGGGCCGAAGTAGAAAAACACTGCAGGAGCTGCCACACATGCCAGACCTCTGGTAAGGTTGGCTCCAAGAATGTGGCACCTTTAGTGCCTCTCCCAGTTGTGGGAGTCCCATTTGAGAGAGTAGGGATTGACATTGTTGGTCCCCTTCATCCTCCAACCTCCTCAGGCAACAGGTTTATACTTGCTGTAGTAGACCATGCTACTAGGTATCCTGAGGCAATTCCTATGAGGACTGTTACAGCTCCGGCTGTGGCTAAGGCCCTCCTTGGTATTTTTACTAGGGTCGGGTTTCCTAAGGAAGTAATCTCTGACAGGGGGTCAAACTTTATGTCCCACTACATGAAAGCCATGTGGAAAACCTTTGGAGTTACTTACAAGTTCTCAACGGCCTACCACCCTCAAACCAATGGGTTGGTAGAACGGTTCAACCGAACCATGAAGAGCATGATAGGTGCTTTAGAAGAACCCCCTAAGCGTAAGTGGGAACTTCTACTGCCATGCCTTCTCTTTGCTTATAGAGAAGTCCCTCAGGAGGGAGTAGGTTACTCTCCCTTCGAACTTCTCTATGGTCATCCCGTCAGAGGTCCATTGGCCCTGATTAAGGAGGGGTTGGAGAGTGCTCCTTCCCCCAAGCCAGTCAGAGTGACTGACTACGTGATAGGTCTCCGGAGGAGAATGTCGCACATGATGACGGAAGCAAGCGATAACTTGAAAGCTGGACAAGCATTGGTCAAGCACTGGCACGATCAAAAGGCTAACATGGTTGAGTTCGCTCAAGACCAGCTCGTTCTCGTTATGATCCCAACAAGGCAGAGGGCCTTGCAAGATAAATGGATGGGACCCTTCAGAGTTGTGGGTAAACTCGGAGAGGTTAACTATCTGGTGGACTTGGGCAATCCCAAGGAGGCTCCGACCGTCTTCCACACCAACCCCCTCAAAGCGTATGTCTCACGACCTGATGTAGGAGCGTTGCTTCTAGCATCATCCGAGGAAGAAGAAGAGAGTGAAGCTCTTCCGGATCTCCTCAGAGGCTTACCTTTGGATGAACAAATTGAAGGAGTAAATCTCTCCTCCAATCTGACACCCGAGCAACAAGAAGAGTGCAAATCTATGTTGAATCAGTTTGCCTCTCTGTTCTCGCTTTCACCAGGCTTGACCCCTTGGGGCCAGCATGACATACTCACTGGTGACTGTCTGCCAGTCAAAAGCAGAGGATACAGAATGTCAGAAAACGTACGAACCCACATCAAAGGTGAGGTCAGCAAGATGCTTGATCTCGGGGTAATAGAGCCCTCTACTAGTCCATGGTCTAGCCCAGTTGTGTTAGTACAAAAGGCCGGATCTAAAGAGCTTAGATTCTGCGTGGATTATAGAGCTCTTAATGCAGTCACCAAGACTGATGCCCACCCTTTGCCAAGAACAGATGAGTTGGTGGATAAACTTGGCGCCGCCAAGTTCCTCAGCACATTTGACTTGACGTCAGGCTATTGGCAAATAGCCCTGACAGACCATGCCAAGGAGAAAACTGCATTTTCTACCCCCGTTGGCTTATACCAGTTTAAGGTAATGCCTTTCGGATTGAAGAATGCACCTGCTACGTTTCAACGGATGGTAAACCAGGTTCTGAATGGGATGGAGGACTTCTGCATGGCATACTTGGATGACATCGCAGTGTTCAGCAATTCCTAGGAAGAACATGTAACCCACCTGAGAAATGTTTTGCAGGCTCTTGGACGAGCCAATCTGACCATAAAGGCGAGTAAATGCCAAATTGGGCAGAGTAAGGTAGTTTATCTTGGACATGAGGTAGGAGGTGGAGAAATAAGGCCTTTGCTCAGTAAGATTGAAGCTGTGCAAAATTGGACAACACCTACTACTCAAACCTAAGTGAGAGCCTTCCTAGGCCTCACTGGGTACTACAGGAATTTCATAGAGAACTATGGGACCATAGCTTCTCCACTGAATGTCATCTCCTCGCCCAAATTTCCTAAAAAGGTTAAGTGGAACGAGGAGTGCAATCAGGCTTTTGAAAACCTGAAAAAGGCTCTTTGCCAAGCCCCAGTACTCAGAGCTCCTGATTACCGCCAACACTTCATTGTGCAGACAGATGCTTCAAATGTAGGGATAGGTGCCGTACTCAGTCAACTGGATGGCAAAGGGAGGGAGCACCCCGTTTGCTTCATCAGCCGCAAGCTGAAGGATCCTGAAACAAGGTGGGCAACAATCGAAAGAGAGTGCTTTGCTATTGTGTGGGCTCTGAAGAAGTTTAGGGCGTATTTGTATGGTTCTACTTTTGTCATTCAGACTGACCACCAACCCTTGAGATGGTTAATGCAAATGAAAGGGGAAAACCCAAAACTATTGAGATGGTCGATCTGCCTGCAAGGGTTTGATTTCACCATTGAGCACAGGTCAGGATGTCACCACCAAAATGCTGATGGTCTCTCTAGGATGTATGTCATCGACTAGAGGTATGAGATTCATCCAGGAGTGGATTAAATCCTCCTGTCCCTTAGTCTGGGGGGGGGGCGAGTGTTAGGGAGAATTCTCTGTTTAGGCTGAATTTCCTAACCTAGTGAGTCCCCCAGCAGCTTTGCTGGATTTCTGGAACTTGTTTTTTCCATCCTGCCAAGAGTGAGACTCTTTTTCTCCCACTCTTGGACATGAATGTGTGTAATTCCTTTGAATGTCAATGTGTTCTATGGGCTATGGGGTCTTTTACTCCATAGGGTCTCATATGTTTTTCTATGTGTGTTACACCGCACCCTACGTGCGGTAACACTGGGGCGTCCTAGCGGACCTCAACCATAGACTCCATACCCAGGGACTGACTACTGTCTCCCCGGGCATGTAAAGTCACCATTGGCTTTACTAGACCTAAATTTACTAACAGAACTAGTACAAACCATCTTATTGTGGACATGCTAGTAGGGATAATTCGATTACTCCTGGGTCTGTTACTCGAGGGGGCACTGTCCCGTCCCCCCTCGTCGAGTTTTGGCTGGTGGCAGTGGAAACTACTTGTTATGTTCGACCCCGAACATAACCCTATGGGATTCGTCCCATTGTTGGAGATTGATACTTTTCCTCGTTAATCTCTAACGTACCACCGGTCTACTTATCTTAAATAAGTTTATCGGATGGTATTTTCTGCCAGAACTCGGTTTTTAAAATGGCGTCTGTGTTCGTCTCTGTGACTCCTAAACCAAAGGTTGAGCCCTTTGTTCCACTTTTGGCGGGCCTCTGTACAGAGACCCTCCAAAGTGGTGCCATTCTGTCTGGGTTACCACAGGGGTGTGGGAGGGGGTTTAGGCACCCTGGACCGAGTTGCCTTGCCAACTCCGGTCGCACTCTGGTGTGATTGGCCCAAGTGGTGAGCCTCCCCGCTCACCACTTAGCAAGTGTTGATTGACAGCTAGGCTGAATGAATGGGGGTTTTCTGCATAAAAGCAGGGCTTTTGGGACTGGATCTTCAGAAGTCGCCACAGGACCTAAGAATCCGACGAGGGTAACGCTGAGCCGACCTGCAACGACGACACCTCTGGTGGAGCCCTGCTGAACCGACTCACCACTTCCTGACGACAGAGGAGATCTCCCTGCCGGAGAGTCTCTTCCCCTGACTGGTGGGAACAACCAGTCCCCTTTGCTTTTTCTTCGCCTCAGGACGCGGTGGTCGAATTGCCAGTGCAGAGCACCCCGGCAACCGGATAGCCACTACACCTGTACCGCGACCAAAAGGTGGTGCCTTGTGACGGAGCACTCCGCGGCTGGTCTCTTCCCTGGTGGTGCACCAGACTTCACTTTTCTTCGACGACGAGATCATCTCTACTCTTGGCAAAGACCCGACGTGCATCCACCACCAGGAACAACTGCCCCCGCATGAGCTGTCTCTCCACAACAAGGTACCGTGTCCGCCTGGCTTCCCTTTCTGCCAGATCGAGTGAGGAGTCTTAATCCTCTCCTTTCCATTGGGTCGCCTCCAAGCTTTCTCACGTATTGTTCTGAACTAGTTCAAACTGCCGATAACAATTTGCTACAAAGACTCGAACGCATTTCCACTAGAGACTTTTGGGACATATCGCCTTGCCTCTCTCCGAGTGGGCCTGGCCTCTGAACTTTATGATCTATTGAGGTTCTTGCCTTCTTGCCTTGCATTTTTCCCGTGAAGTATTGAACTATGTTGATTTCGTAACCTGCTTATTTTTCTCTCCCGTCCTAACTAATATTAGAGTGCCATCTAGGTTGAGGCATACACCTCTGTCTGTAAATAAGTGATGCCGGTAGAACCTAGACTTGTCGACATATTGTTAGGGGGTTTGATCGTTTCTTCTTCGTAGAGTATTGTAATTGAAGTGTTTGCCGTGATAGTGCCATAGTGTTTTTCATAGATGTTCCGTTATAAATAAATACCTTAATATCTTTACACTGAAGCCTTGTTGCGTGGTTGCTTGTCTTACTGTGAAGGATTGTCCTATATTGTATACTCCACATACTGCTTAACTCTTCTTGAGAGAAGTCTGACTGCTCAGCCCCAGCTACCAAGTGAATCTGTGTGGTACAGACTGCTACCAAGTGGGTTTACTGCCAAACACCTGTAGTCCTAAATCTTTTGCAATGGTCCCAGAGGGAACTGCACAGGTTTCCGCCTAACAGTGTGCAATCTCTATAACAATCATATATACAGTTTACATATTTTGTGTAGCAGATACTCCTCCAAACCCCATTGCTGTCAGATCTTGTGTCTGCTTTTTGCAGAATTTTGCCCTTTTTGTCCGGAACACATTGTCCATTTTCGGAGCAAATGTCTACAAATGTGCGCATTGCATATGGGCATAAGTGTATGAAGTTTCATACTTTTGGCATAAATACATTAGGTGTAAAACCATATTTTCTGCCGTTTCTTCCCAGAACATATCACAGAGTTCTGGCGCCTCTTAAAACATGCCACCAAAAATTAGATTCACAAATCTGTTGTTTACATATTTTTCACAATTTTAAACAGTAAATTATAAGTCTTTTAAAAATGTGCTTTTTGTCCTTGTGAATCAACAAATAGTTGTTTGTCTCCGCCACCTCCCTCTGCTTGCAGTTCAGAAGCAGTCTCCTCCCAGTTCCTCCTGGCAGAGGCCATTTACGACCCTTCATAATTAGCATCTTCTCGAGCTAGAGGAAGTCCATTGTCTTCTTCCTCCTGCATAAAAAATGATTACCCCACCCTATACTCATCACTTAGGTGTGATTTCCTGGTGGAGAGAAGCAGAAGGGAGATGCCTGGCCTCTGTGGGGGATGCTGTTATACTGATTTGGCTGCTTTTAGTCAAGCTTAAATTCAGCTTAAATTCAAATGTCATTCTGTTGCATTTTTTTCTTGCTTTAAAACACACTTGTAATTTAAAAACAAGCAGCTATAACACTGATTTCAGATTCTAAACCATGGGATTAAACAGTTACAACCTAGGTTACTCTCAGTAACAGGTCATTTAGTTTTCAGACATTAGATTTCAGTTGTACAAGTTTAAAATCTATCATACAGGCTTCTGACAGCTGTTGTTCAGGCGGCTGAGGGTACTGCAGCCAGATTTTGTTAGATTTCACAGGCAGGTGATTTTTTTTCTGTGGATGTTTTTATGACAAATTCAACTTTGCAGGACATTGTGAGTTCATAATGATTTCTTGAACTAAGTGAATTGTAGCACCCAGCAGGAATATTGGATGTTTGAGGGTGTCTTGTACTGACATTCTGCATTTTCAGAAACCAAGAAAAAGGATTTAAAAGCAAGATTTTGAATTTCTTTCGGTAAAGCACTGCTTTTCCCTCTGTGTTCCATTTTCACTTGTTGGGCAGCCCAGTGACATGTTTCAGGAGTGAGATCTCTGTTCCACCACTGACAACATGCATGGCAGATTGGACAGCCATCTTTTTGTGCTGCAAAGCACGATTTCCAAAGGTTTTGGCGCGCACAGGGCTTTGCGGCCATTTTGATAATTCTGGCACCATCAGAACACAGGGATACCGCATGGCAGAGCAAAAGTGGGTCAATACATCCCACAAATATAATTGAGGGTTTCTTCTGGAGTACACCCCTGAGGCTGCCCCCGTAAACACCAATGGCTCACCTCAGTCTGGAGTTGAGCCTGGTGTCTTTACTTAGCCAGGCTTTGATCGGTAGAGGCATTTTCTTCATTACGATGAGAACTGGTCCTAAGTGCCAGCTCTTGAAAATCTTGGGCGAAAAGCCTGGGGTAAATTGCACATGCAACACTAAGGGGGACGATTTTAATAAACTAAATGAGGCATATTTTACCATGATTGATTGGCATCTAGACTTTGCATGGGACACAGGGTTTGAAACAGTGAAATTCCTGTTTAAGAATAAGTTACAGCAATGGAACTGGATAAACAACTACACCTACTTAGCATCATTACACAACTATAAGTACCTTGAGAATAATGAACATAGATACCTCAAGACCCAGTATTATCGATTGTGATGCACTAGCCCTGCTGTACGAAGCTTTAGATTACACCTTCGGGCCAACCAGCTTTCTGTGCTGTCACTACAGGGGCACCCACCTGGAAATTGCTGCAAAAACTTAATATTTAGGATTTGTATGCTGGAATACAATGCTGCCACGCCTAGACACGCCTTGACAGCATGGCCAAGGTGGGCATCTCTCTATGCTACTATGCTGGGACAGTTTGTGGGTCACTATTTTGCGATCAAGTCCAACGACTTTTGGGCCTACTGTTTGAATATTGACTCGGAAGGGGTTCATATGGCACTAGTTAACATTTTGAGTGTATTGCAGGATACATTCAAGGCTTGACTCTAGTTACGTTTATGTTGCGCCCCCCAATTATGACAATTGATTTACAGACAGATTTTTGTAGAAATGTCTGACACATCATACATTCTTTTTAAAAATGTTTTATATGTGTTTTAAAGGTCAAACGTTTTAAATGCCAAATGTTTTAAATGTTCTAAATGTTTGTAAGAAGCATTTGTAATTGCATATCATGAATTCTGTCTGATTAATTTTGTGAAGGTTCTTAAGTGAATCAAAACAAATAAATAAATAATAATAATAATTATCATCCTCAGCGTCTGCACCACATAACAAAATGTATTTGGAAACAAATTCACTAGCCGTTATGTTTACCTTTTCAAAATACATGCAGTGTAGATTAAACAGCATTTTGACTAAAGAAAACAGGGGGCAATGTTCTCTAAATAACAGTGCTTAGTCTATGCAGAGAAGTACAGCTGTGAACACCAAGATTCAAAAGGCCTTGTAATGCTGTCAGTGTTTTTAAAACTACTTGTCGCATTAGATGTAAACAATTCGCGGCCTAGTGTTAAGCACTTCATTGTTAATTAAAAACAAAAGAGGCAATACAGCATGCATTTTCTGTACCAGAAAAGCTTTGAAAGAATGGCAAATACACACAATTAGCATTGCACTTACCCCATTTGCACATTCCATACTGTAGAAAAATGTCTGGCCAATCAGGTATAGCTCTTTTATACACAATGTTCGAGGTTGCCTTGCCGGCAAGAAAATCCGGCACCGTTTATTACCGTGCCGGTGCTACAGGCTTGCTGTGCTCACGGGTGCTTTTCATTCCACCAGGTCAGACCTGGCGGAATGAAAGGCACCCATGGCACAACTCGTAATGAGGCCCAATGATTTGTCGCTAAATAGTTCAACTCACCCTATCATGTCAGGACAGAGAAGTATGGTTGCTGAAGGGAGACATCTGGACATTACATTATGATGAGAAAACCAGGCCTGAGTGCTGTCAGAAATGGCTACTATCTTATAGAGGCCCATTTTATATGGCAGGGTCCTCAATAGCTAAACCATGTACTTATGGTTAATTTGACTTTCCCATAAGAAAAGCAGTTGTTGGGTGGCATATAGCTTTGGAGCCATTCGATGAATCCAAATCAACCTTCAAGACCCAACTGTTTTAAGGGGCTCCCAGAATTTTCATAATCAGGATAGACTTGAAATGGGTAACACATTTTGCTTGTGGCTAAAGCCAGTAACACTGGATGGATTTGCATCAAACATACACAATGAGCGGCGGTTTGGTTCCGAAAGCGTGCGTTTGCCAATTTGGTGTTAGTCCATCCAATAGATTTTTTTTTAATGATAAACACTGATTTAAAAGAAATTGTGATATCTCTGCGATCTGTGGACTCACTTCCAGATTCAGTGTTTGCGGACAGCTCTGGATCAATCAGGAATCCTTTTAAGGTTTGCAGACTTTGCATAAAAGGCATTGGTTGGTCAATTGAGAAGCATAAGGTGCATCAAAACTTTTGAAATGGACACAAAGCCGGATTCCTGAAGTGTGCCCGTAGTCTGGGGTTGCTGCGATAAATAAATATTTTAAAAAAAGACACCCTTACACTTATATTACAAATGAAAAACATCTGGGGAGAGGAGGGATGGTAAGGATAGGGTGGAGTATGTACATAAAAGCCAAATATCTGTGTTTTGTCTTATCCGAAGTCTGCAAACATCTGAGATGTTTGGGGAAATTGCTGTGATGTTTACGAACTTGACAAATGTTTGAGGACATTCATTCATATATATATATATATTGACTGAAAAAAACCTTAGTTTTCATTTCCTTTATGGAGAAGGGTCCATAATACTTGGGGGCCAGTTTATTTGGTCGTAGATGTTTAGGAAGACGTTTTGAGGACAGCCAAACCTTGTCTCACACCGCGTAAGAAGGGCTTGGTCTTCTTTTGGTGTCTGCATAACGTTTGACATCTTTTCTGGCCTTTTCCAGTCGTTCTTTGGCATCTTTGTGGACATTGATTAATGTTTGGATCCAGGAATCAACCGCAGGAACTGGGGTTGGATGAGGTAGAACAGATGGTAGAACTGAAGGATGAAATCCTGGCTACAAAAGAACGGGCTGGTTTTGATGGCTGAATGATCCGAATTGTTGTAAGCGAATTCAGCTGCAGGGATCAAAAGCGACCAATCATCCTGGACTTTGGTGGAGAAACAGCAAAGATACTGCTCTAGGGTCTAGTTGACTCCTTCATTTGCTCCATTGGTTTGTGGTTGGTATCCTGAGGAAAACGCGCTCTGGATCCCCAATATTTGGCATAGTTGTTTCCACAATTGGGATATGTATTGGGATCCTCTGCCGGAGATGATTTTGGAAGGTAGTCCATGAAGCCTAAATACGTGTTCCAGGAAAATCCCATCCAATTCAGATGAGGATGGTAGCTTGAATAAGGGTGTAAAGTGAGCCATATGTGTAAACAGATCGATGGTAACCATTATGGTCGTGTATCCTCTGGATCGGGGTTATTCCATGATAAAATCTGTGGCGATGATTTCCCAAGGTCGTGTTGGCATTGCTGGTTGGTGTAAGAGACCTGCTGGTCTTCTGTTATCATGTTTATTCTGGTTACAGATTGCACAGGATTGGACTTAGGTTCTTACGCCGTCTTTCATCCGTGGCCACCAGAACTGTCCCTGTAAAAGATGGAGGGTGGTGGTGATGGCTCGATGTCCTGAATGCAGGGTATCATGGCATAGATTTGTAAGCTTATGTCTCAGTTCTTGCATGGGTACTGCCAGCCGGGTTTCCTTCAAAAGATATCCGTCTTTCAGCTGGAGGTTCCTAGGATTGTTCCCTTCGTATTCCTTCCAGAGTTCGGAAGAAAGTGTTTTTGCACAAATGTCCTCCAGGAGAGAAATAGCCTGAGCTACAAACACAGAGTTACGAAACATCTTGGGGAAGGTTTGTGCTTCGAGAGGCTCGTAATCAGGACATCTGGACAAGGCATCAGCTATGATGTTATGTGTTCCAGGGAAGTGAAGAATTTGAAATAGATACTGGGCAAAAAAGAAGGCCCAATGGGCCTGACGGCTGTTTCTGCACTCCAGGGATTGTAACACTTGTAAATTCTGATGGTCCGTACAAACTTGTACTGGGTGTTTGGCACCCAAAAGGAGATGACGCCAGTCGGTGAAGGCTTGTCCGATGGCTAACAACTCCTTCTCCAGGACGGAATAATGTGTCTCACTGGTAGTCAAGGTGCGGGATAAATAGGCAATGGGATGCTCCTTCTTGTCCTCAAGTTCTTGTTTTAAGACTGCTCCAATGGCATAGTCGGATGCATCAGTCTCAACCAAGAAGGGTCGATCTATATCAGGTTGAGCTAGGATTGGAGCTCGAGTGAATTCCAGTTTCAGGTGTTGAAACGCTGACTCTTGAGACGAGGACCATTGAAAGGGAGTGTCTTTCTTTAAGAGTGTTACAATAGGGTGTACAATGTCAGAAAACGTGGGTATGAATTTTCTGTAGAAGTTAGCAAGTCCCAGGAAGGATTGAATGTGTTTCACAGTAGCGGGAACAGGCCATGACAGGATGGAATCAACCTTGGAAGGATCCATTCCGATACCTTTGGAACTAAGGACTAATCCAAGATAATGAACAGTTGATACATGGAAAAGACTCTTTTCAGGTTTGGCCAGGAGCTTGTGTTCACGTAAACGTTGTAAAACTGTTTTTACATGTTCTTGATGGTTCTGAGGTTCCTTGGAGTAAATCAGTATATCGTCTAGATATACAATGATGAAAAGGAACAGCATGTCAGAAAAAACCCGATCCATGAAGCGTTGAAATACTGCGGGGCATTAGCGAGACTAAAGGGCATTACCAGATACTCAAAGTGGCCAAAAGGAGATCTGAAGGCTGTTTTCCACTCATCGCCTTCCTTTATGCGAATGAGATGGTAAGCACCCCTGAGATCGAGTTTAGTGAAAATGACAGCACCCCTCACTGCCTCCAGAATGTCTGTAATAAGTGGTAATGGATAGCAGTCCTTGAGGGTGCATTGGTTGAGGCCACGGTAATCCAGACATGGTCAAAGTTCATTGGTGTCTTTTTTAGGGACGAAGAAGAGAGAAGCACCGGCTGGAGACTTGGAAGGTCGAATAGTTCTGTTTGTTAAATTGTTATCCAAATATTCTTGGAGAGCTTTCTTTTCCGGTTCAGACAAAATGAACATTCTTCCAAAGGGAATCACCGCTGATGGTTCTGTATCAATGGCACAATCCTCAGGTCTGTGAGGTGGAAGAGATTAAACAATGGCGGTTGAAAACACATCTGAGTATGTTTGGTATGCCTGAGGAATTTGGATAACGTTGGAGACAGTTACAGACGGTTACTTGGGTTCCTGGAGGTCTGCTGAAGGACTTGGCAATGTGGCAAGAGATAAACAATGGGACATGCAATGTTCTGAACCGAGAAGCAAGGATCCCGCTGCCCAATTAATGTAGGGATTGTGTTTCTGTAACCAACGCATGCCTAAAACTAAGGGGTAATGAGCCGATTTAATGATGTCAAATTTGAGTATTTCCTGATGATTGTTTATTGACAGTCCTTGGTTTGGATGAGTTATGGGTCCAGAAGACAAGGGTCTGCCGTCAATGGCTTCGGCAGGTTGTATAATCCCTTTGGTTTCTCGAGGGATGTGATGTTTGACAACCCAATCATGGTCTATGAAAATGACCATGGCACCACAGTCCACTAAAGCCAGGATGAGGTAGGATTCTTTTTTTGGAAGGGGATATGACTGTTTGTAGAATCACAAGAGTGTTCTGTCCTGGAGATTTCAAGGAGGGAATAGATTAGGAGCTGACATCATTCTCCCGAAGATTTGCTCCGCTTAGGATCGGGAGCTGGTGTTTCCCGAACGCCGAGGCAGCGTTATAGGACATTCTCTTACAAGGTGTTTATCAGAGGCACAATACATGCACAGTCCTGCATTAATCCGACAAATCCTTTCCTGGGAAGAAATAGGTCCTCGGAAGGCACCTAGTTGCATAGGTTCAGGGTCTGAGGCTTGTGTAGCAGTTGCTTCTTTTGGGCAGGGATAGCTTGTGGCTATCCTAGGCGGTGTTGATTTAGATTTCCTCTTTTCTGCCTTTCTTTCCTGGATCCGGAAATCAATCTGGAAGGAGAGGTCCATAGGAGCTTGAAAGGAGCTTGGGCAAGCTACTCTAGCTAATTCATCTTTTATCTCACCATTTAAACCTCTTCGAAAGAGGGTAAAGCTGGCTTCCGGGGACGAATCAGCTTCTTTAACTAGCTGTTTAAAGCGAGTCACATAAGTAAGCATATCCGGGGGCCCTTGTTTGAATTCAAGCAATCTTTCCTGAGCACTATAAATGAGCTCAGGGCGATCAAACATGGTCTTAGGGGCTTCCACAAATCCATCATAATCATCCAGGAGAGCATCACCAGCATTGACTAAGGGAGTTGCCCTGGTTAAGGCATTGCCCGTGAGATGAGATATCATGAATCCATCCTTTGCTCGTGGGGTGAAAAAGTAGTATCGTTTGAAGGTGAAATGTACCAAACAAGAATCTAGGAAGGCACATAGATTTTTTGATGATCCCTCGTATTTGTCCACTACTCCCCCTAACAGGACACTTTCCTTGGCAGCAGAGTCTCGAGACAAAACCAACTGCTTTAATGCAGCATTCTCAGCCTTAAGGTTTTGAACTTCAGTGGTTAATTCTTGCATACCTCTCATGCGGTCCTGGACTGCTGCTTCCATGTCTGTCCTTGTATCAGGTTTGAGGTGTCTCAATCTGTCACAAGTCTCTCCCCTTCTCACCTGTTTCCCCTTACTTGTGACCTTCTTGGAAGTGGCTTCCTTCTTTCTTACTGTCCGGGACTTGTATTGGCCTGGACGCGGGTCTTCAGAGTCCAGCGTGAGGTCTGTTGCTTTCCACTAGGAAGCGTTCAGTATCCAGGACGAGGAACCAGGAAGAAGATGAGCCGGCTCGGCAGGAGCCGAAGTGCCGACTCCGAGCACGAGCTAAATTCAGGAAGAGAACCACGAAAAGAAAGGGAAAGGGAAAGGGAATGAAGGAGTACCAGGAAGGAAGGAAACAAGGAATAAAAAAGGAGCGCGAAGTGAACTTCGGAAACGCATGTCTAACTACTCCAAGAAGTAGTGTTGAGACGCGCGGCGCTGCGGAGGCGTGGCCCTTTTCTAGGAAGTCGAACATAGCGTGTAAGGGCTGGTGTGCAGCGTTTCGGAACTGTCACCCATGTTGGTAGAATCACAGAGTTCACACCGCGGTGCATCATGGACCATGAATTCCAGAATGGACGAATTCGGCGGTTCATGACACTCATGGGCTTTGAAATGGAAACAATCAAAGTTGAGCTGGTCATGACTTCCCATAGCTGCTGAATTTCAACAGTTTTGTTGCGTTAAATCTGCTCAATTTATTTACACCTTTACTACAGTGAATTTCAAGTGATGTGATTCTTATAAGCCCTATCTCAAGAGACCCTCCTTCACCCTTAGAGTAGAGTCCAAGACACACCCAGCAGGGACTGTGTTAGGAATATTGGTAGAAAAGAGCATATACCTGTCACTATGCATCATCTGCCCAGGAGAGGCTTACTAATGTCACATTATTTTTTTATTGCTAGTCCACTGCTTAGTAGGTAACCCTTCATATGTGAATTAAAAACATGTAACATATATAACACATCAATACATAACGATTGTGCTAAGAACAAGGCCAAGGCATCTTTCACCAACATAAAAAAGCTGCCCGGCAGCAAAAGGCTCCACAGGTAGTTCTGTAGTCTCAGTTTTGTTTACCATTTATTGGAACACTTGGTGCTCATCCCAGAAAGCCTGCAGAGCAGTCAGGAGGATTATTTATAGTAAGCAAGCACAGTGTTCTAATACAAAGGTCAAGTCCACTGTACTGGTTCACCCAATATGTTTCTTTTAGACCCACTAGGCAGAAATTATACTCCAAGCCACGGCCGTTAGCCATGGCCAGTGAGCACGGCCTTTGGCCTTAATCACTGTATATTTTGAAACACTACCCGGCCAGGGCCACTGTACATGTTCCCCAACATTAATGTTCATGTTAATGGGTCTTGCACCACACACTGTTGAACCTTGCACAGTCTGCTTGCCTTCTGGAAGATCTGCAATGTGAGGAGGGTTGTGGGGTCTGTTAGTGGGGTTGAGAGGGAGGAAAGCAAGAGAGCTGTTGGCAGCTTCAGTTCGGAGAAACCAGTGAATAGGCGCTGGTGCTTTTTCGGTTGGTATCCGTCATGTGGTGTTGATGTGTGATTGTGTATGGCTTGTTTTCATGTCAGTTGTTGTGAAGTGCATGTGGTTAGCAGTAGAGGTATAGTTTTGTTTAGTTCAGAGTTTGAGGGTGCATACACAGAAAGGTGAGATGTGTGTACACTTAGTTGGTGGCAATACTTTACTTACATCTGACATTCCACCTAAATGTAATACATTTCCCACAACCAACTCTTTGTTGTAGTGTGATGCATTTACCACCCTGCAATTCATCCAGGTAATACACATTCCTGGCCCCAGCATTCCATCTAAGTAGGACATATCTCCCTCCCCTAACCGTCCATCTATTTGAGACACACTTCCAACCCTTAACACTCCATCCAAGTGCAATACCCTTCTCATCTACAGCAGGCCATCCACATGTGATGAATCTCCCACCCCCTGCTCTCCATCCCAGTGTGACACACTCCCCAGACCCAAACAGTTCATTCCGGTGTGACACACTTCCCGCCCCCAACAGTCCATCGTAGTGTGGTGCACCTCCCACCCCATACGGTTTCTCTTCAATCAACCTCTCATGATACAGAAGCCATACAGGGCCTATCTCAGAGTGCAGAAGGTAGCACAGGGCCCAGCTACATCGCCAGACTAGATGCATAATAAGGCCAACCAACACACAGGCTAAGTTTGGAAATGGCCACCCTATACAGTTATACAACATGCAGAATAAGGGTAACCTATGCGAGAAAGCTAAATGCTGGTTGATATATGATATCAGGTGATTAGAGTAGGGCGTTTTCTGGAGTACATTAGTGGTTGAGTTCACTGATTTTCTGGTTGTGTTCTCTGGTTGTAATTTGCTTGGTTTATTGCTTTAGATTGTGCTGATGGGGGCTGAACCCTTTGGTCGGTCTTGCTTCATGTCGGGTGAGTGTTGTTAGGCACTGGTTTAAGAGGGGTTCACTTGCGTGTATTTGTTAATTTCATGGTACGCAGATGCTATTCAGGAGTTTTCACCCCCTTAGGTGCTGAAGAGCCAGGTTTTTAGATGTTTTCTGAATTTGAGATGGTCGTCCATAGTTCATATTTCTTTCAGGAGTGGGTTCCAGAGTTTTCTGGCTATGCAAGAGAAGGCTTATCCTCCAATTATTTTTCTGGTGTAGAGTTTCAGTTCTGGGCAGATGTCATTGCTGCATTTAAATGATCTTGCTGGCTTGTATATGGTGATCTTCTTTTGTATGAATTCTACTCCCTGCCCGTGGATTGATCTGTGTTATGCACATTGTTCTGAAGGTGATTCTTTTTTTGGTTCAGAGCCGATCTGGCATCCTTAGCACTGGTGTGATGTGGTCTCTTTGGGAGGGTTTGAGGAGAAGTCTGGTGGCTGCATTCTGTATTCATTGTAGTTTCCTCAGCAAGTATTCCGGCATTCCAAGGTATATGCTGTTGGCGTAGTCTATCCTTGACATGATGAGGGAGATGATGGCAAGTGCTCTGTGCATGAAGGAAGAAGCATTTCTTGATTATTGCGTTAACCTGTGGTTCTAGTGTTAATTTGTTGTCCATTAAGATTCCAAGGTTTTTTACTACTTTGGATGGTTCCGGTGGGGTCTCAGTTCTGTTCGTCATGGGATCTTCTGGTCCCCCCATTGTTTGTTGGGTGAAATCATGATTTCCTCTTTGTCCGGGTTAATTTTAAGGTTATTAGTGTTCATCCATTGGTAGAGTTCTTTGAGACAGTCTGTTAGTGTGGGGTTCTCCTCTTCATTACTGTGATTTTGTAGATGATTTGGGTATTGTCTGTGTATTTGTAGCATTTAAGGATGTTTCTTTTGATGAGGTTGATTAGGGGCATCATGTAGATGTTGAACAGTAGTGGTGATAGCGAGGAGCCTTGTGGGACTCCACAAGTAGTGTCCACAGTGCAGATTTGAATGATTTTAGCCATATTGTTTCTGTTCTTCCAGACAGGAAATATTTAATCCAAAGGAGCACTGTGTTGCCAATCTCTATCTCTTCAAGTCTTTTGACTATGGTGTTATGGTTGACTGTGTCGAATACTGCAGAGAGGTCGAGTAGTATCAGTGCTGAGTTTGTGCTGGAATTTGCATTGGTCTTCAGGTCATCTCATATCGAGAGTAGTGCTCTCTCCATTCCTCTCATGGGTCTGAAGCCTACTAATCAAATGTATTTAACGGTGTCTTTTAAAAAAAAAAAACGTTTTCCCGTAACCACAGTTATATTGGTAATGTGCTATAAATGACTACAGATATCTGTAGGTCGTGCAGATAACTGTGTTTATCCTTAAAAAGCATGCACAATTCTAAAGTCTTCCCTGCTCTCCCAGGCCCTCACCAAGTGCCCCCTTTGACTTGGCATGCTCATGCCACTCCCCACAGGTCCTCTTCCCCTCCCTAGCCCTCTCCCATTCCCCCAATGCTCGTGGTTTCATGTGATGCATTTTCATTCCTGATCATGTTTTCTTTTATAACCACGATTATCCCACCATATAGCTGCAGGAATGAGAACATTTTCAAGCTCTGAACGTGGTCCCTAGGCACCCCAAATACCCAATTTCACATGTGTCCTCTTTCTCTCTCCTCACCTCTAGCCTGGTGCTATTTCATACTTTCCCCTCTCCAAATGGCATTTTTCCCACTTTTTCTTATTAGCTAGACACGGTTATTCCTGTAATAACCACGTTATCTCTTGCATCAAACAAAAAAAATGGTGGATTTTCATTTCTGAAAAGCTTCTCTCTTGCAAAGCACCATGGGAGATATGGCTATAATTTTGGGAGAAGAGGGCATCCCCTTCTCTGTCAAATATTTTAAAAACTAACGGATGCAATAACCCCAGACCCCTCAGGGAAATCGAGTCAACGCTTTGTGCCCAAGTTGTTTCAGACCTGCTCCAATTCCATCCAGCGGTTTCTGCTGTGTGCTGTGCAGAAATGTTCACTTTTTCTGAATGGGAAAATGAATGGGGACTAGACTGACAGAGCATTTTTTTACTTTCTTAATAACATTTTTATTTTAAATAGATCTTTCCCAAAACGACAAAACCATTTCAGCCAAATCCATCATGCAAGACAAATGTTATCAGCAATCAATTTTTCGGGTTTCCTACGTATCTCGATACTCAACCTAACTATAATATACAATTATACATTGCAGGGTCGGCGAACAATAGTTTTTGGGAGGTTTATAACTTTGGTGCCATTTGACAAATCTGCAAAATACATTGCTAACACGATTTAAACTTGAGTTTGAATATCTTTGCAAAGTTTGATGCATTTTTGCCAATGGTGGGCAAAGTTATAGGGGGTCTGGGTCAGCGAAGAGCAGTTTTTTGGGTGGATTATAACTTTGGTGCCATTGGATAAATCCACACAAAACTTTGCAGAAACAATATAGACGTTGAATATTTTTGAAAAGTTTGATACGGTTTTTTCAAGGGTGCGCAAAGTTGTAGGGGGGGTCCAAAAGCTTTCTAAATCCGGAGAGACTTGAATGGAAACAAAATGTTGCCCGCTGCTACACCCTCAAACGCTGGACGGATTGGCACCAAACTTGCACAAGGAGCTTTGTCCAAATTGCAAAACATGTTATAGCCAATCTGGAGTTAATTCAACCTGTAATTTATTTTTTCAAATGTGCCAAAATGTAGGTAAAGAAAAATTGTGATGTAACTTTGGTTCATGAGGCATGGCATGTGTCCATGGACAGGCCATGCTCCGGACAAAATGTAGGTACAAAAAATAGAGATTTAACAATGGACAATCTGGCCACTGGCCATGGCCACCAGGGGACCAGCTACGGAGTCAAAGCGGGCACTGAACTGGCCTCCGGCAATGCATAATGTCTACACAGAGGTTGATATCGAGGCTTGTAATATGGCTGGAGCCCATGCCCCAGGGATTGTAGACACTGCCAGTGGCTGCAAGACATGAACAGTGGCTTACGGTCCCTTTATTGAGGAAAAGTGGCCACTGATCCAGGTTACAGGCCAAGGATTGTGACCAGTGGTTTTAGCTGAAAGTCATGGGCAGAGGCCACTGCCCCACAACTGGGCTACAGTGGCCACTGGGCCAGACTGCAAGGCAGGCCCAATCTCTACTAAGAGATGCTTCACGGATCCGGCAATGTCTCTGAAGCCCATGCCCCAGCGTTTGTGGCCATGGCCACTATCCATGGACAGTGGCACACTAACCCATTAAGGTATAGTGCTAACTGCATCAGGCTGTAGGCTAATTCCAGTGGCTATTGTGGTTGACTTGGTGGGGCCGGTTCATAGTTGAACCTCATGCTCTCATCAATTTCCCCATGACTTGCATCCCGAACATGTGTTGCTCAAAGTGACCCATGTCAGTATGCGCTGCAAACAAGATGTTTGTGAAAGGAGAGATATAGTTCTTTAATACATTTTAAAAGTGGAATTGGAAATAACCTACTTACAGTGCTGGAACATCATGAAAGTTCTTTATTTATGAAAACCGTTGAAAATAATTCAAGAAACTTTGTTAAAGGGCCATTATGGTTAAGTTGTTCTAATAGTCGAACGTGTAAAATGCAGTGAAAATACATTTCTAAAAGGACATTATGGTAAAGTTTATCTAATAAAAACCATTGAAATTCAGAGAAAAAGGGACATTATGGTTGCAGCACACAATCGAAAAACTAAATGAATTCACCAGTTATTTTAAGCTATGCAACCATGCATGTGCATATGCGCCCCCATCATGTACTGCTCATACTAACACCCAGGCCATCAAAAATGACATAACAAATGGCATTATCAATGACATCACTGATGGCCTCACATATGACATAACACATGTTCAGGGTTTTACAGAGACAGATTAATATAATCCACATGCCAGGAGAAGGGTGTGGATAGTTATGTTCTACTGCTCATAGATATGCCGATCAATGGTTAACAATGTGATTGCGGATGTTCAGTTTATTAAAAGGAACTAAGGGCCTGCGTGTAAAGAACATTTTGATACCATTAACATCGTGATAATGGATGGCCAGGCAGCTGCCGTCCCATTTAAGTTTGAAATGTGATCACAAAACTACACCTGTGGCCTTAGAAGAGTTGTGACTATTGAACATGGTAGCAGAGAAAAGAAACGCGGGGAACCCTTTCCTTTACAGAGATTATTATCTGGTGCAAAAGGGTCACAGAATGGCGGTCTTCCATGGGGTGTCATTAATGTATGGATCTGCTTTGGGTGATATATTTAAAAGCTTATTCAGAAGAGCCATGCCGTTCTTGACGACTGGGTTAGAATTGGCAAATGACAGTTGCTGCTAAGAACAAGACTGCCGACTTGGTGGTCTCTGTTTCTGGAGTGCTGGTTGATCAAATAAATAAAATGGCACAACAGCCTTCGCAACAGGCTCATCATAATCGCAGGATTCATAGCCAAGGCTGCATTGAAACTGCCAATGCTATCTGTATTCATTTTTACAGTGAAGTCAGCAACTCCGACTGAACTACTCACCACTGGCAATGGACAACATCTGAAGGTCTGTTTAGAGGTATATGCAGAGTAGTATTTCACACGTTTACAGTGAATCATACGTTTTGTTGTCCAGTTGATTTACCATGTGGTTTGGTGCTTTGCGAGTCAGCATTAATGAACAAAGAGGACCAGGATAGCTTTCCAATGACCACTATGCCGTTAGCATTGATTGGTATTGCAAAGCTAAAGATGGCATGGGAGCATAGTGGTCACTACAAGTATGGCAATTATTCCCACAGCAATTTTGCCAGACTCGTTTATCGTTACTATAGCTTGCAGCAGTGGTACATTTAACTGATTTTGAGTGTTGTCCGATAGGATTCCATTTGATGCTTGCAGGAATTATAACAGGTGTTTATTTCCTGGCAGTAATTCCACAGATTTTCAGCATAAAGTGGAAGAAATATCCACAGCCACTTGGTGAAGGCATTTTCTATACCTTGTAGTATGGCGATGTGGTCAAAGTGGTGTTATTGTCACTTTTTTACCACACCACCATACTCATGATGACCATCAAAGTCTACTGCTTGAATTATAAACGATAGAACCAGGAAACCTGGTCTAAAATCCCAACTTCTCCATTTGAGAAAAGTATATGATGATGGGCTAATCACTTTACATCACAACGCCTTAGGTTTCTTAGATGAACAAATGTTGCGGCCTTGAAGTGATTCTTTTAGATATGCCCACCAGAAATCCACTCACGATTGTCTTAACGGACTGCAGTGTTGCAAATTATATAATAATATTAATAGCTTATATAGTGCATTCTAAAGTGTCTCTTATGTCTCTCATGTCTACATCCATTTTGAGTAACGATTCTTTCCTCATACATTATATGAATTAGATAATGTACTATGGTAGTAATGTCAGTATGGGATGGTTAGAGTGTTGGTTTAAGAGCACAAATACCAATTTTGTGAAGAGGGCATGAGGAATGTGATTGAAAGACGGTAAGTCCTGCAAATGTAGGGCATTACTTTAGAAGGCCTTAAGGTACAGCTATTGTTTCTATTGGAGGTACATAATAAAGTGTGGGTTAGCGACTTGACACTCTCTCCTTTTTAGTTGGGCACACTGAGCTGGTTATTGGGAAATAAGTCAGAATGACCCTCTTAATATTGTTGATTAAGTTACATCCCCATGCATACTCCATGCCTTGCAACCTGGAGTGCTTCTGTATAGATGTAGTAAATACATAACCACGTGTAAGACCTCATGCTGTACGGTAAAGGTATTCTGAGGTCCACTAACTCAAAGCTTTCCCATAATTTAGGAAATTGTGTTGCAGATATACTGGAGAAATTATTGTAATTATGACCCCTCTCCCCGTTGTAAGAATGGTGGGCTCCATTGGAAATCTCAGTAAGTAATGGGTGCATAACAAAGATCTCCCTAGACTAACCACACGAGGGTGCTGTAAAATCTTGATGCACCCATAGCCGAAATAATACTTTATTGTCCTGGGAGGATAGCTCAGCGGCAACGTGCTCACTTTGGAACAAGACGACACGAAGCAACACAGGTTTGATCCCCGGGTCCACGCTTAGAAACCTCTGGGTATTAAGTGTGTTATGAATACGCAACTAAGAGACACATTCCTGTAACAGCGTCTCCATGCCCCCGGGCTGTGTGAGTGCTTTAAAAATGCAAATAAATGAATACAATAAATACCCACCTTCTTCTTCCTCATACCAGTCCATATGTGTGAGTGCTGTTTTTCTGATTAAGAGTGTTTGTGTTCCATTCAGGCGGCAAGCTCGTGAATCTCTCCCTACTTATGATCAACAGTGGGCATCTGCATGGTTCCTGCACTCCTTTCAGCCTGATCGATCAGTGGAGCTGTCTATCTTGTTAACTCCGCTGCTGTATCAGGAGGAAAGTCTGTATTCATCTAGAGAAGGCTCTCGCTGAAATTCTGAGACCATCTGTTAGAGTCCCGATTAACACGAGACCATACCACCATTTTCCAGTCAGGCAAAGCTGGCAGTTAGTCAATACACTTGAAGTCATAAGGGTATTCGGATTCGGACTCCTTCCCTGTACATTTCAACACATCATGAGCAGAACCAATTATGTCACTTTCTTATAAAATTAGACATATCGCTTTAGTCCCTATAAATAACTAAATGTCCCTATCCAGAAAGTAAGCTCACTGTCCCTTGTGGTATAGTCTCCCTAGTGAGGTGCTGGTGTGTCGCTTATCTAGGGGTGCAGGGAGAAAGGAGTGTAGAAAAATTCTCTCTAGCTTGGCTCACTACTTTCCTTTACTAAAAGATGCACACTAAGGTCAGTCAACAGTTTTCTTTTGATGGCGCTGCTGGCCCTTCGTGTGACTTATCATAAAAAGGCAGTGTGACCATCACCTACTGGGAGTATTTCCATTCAATTCAGATAAATAATATATATTCTGTATGTCCTATTACCCAAAACACTATTAGATTATCGTGAATCTAGTGGGTTGTATTGGCTGCCCAATACAACCAGTGTCGACTGGTTTCAGCGGGGTAACTCGTTTGCTGCTTTCTTCAGGACCTATTGTAGTGCCCCATGTGGGCACTTAGTTTCTAAAAAAGAACAGTTCTTGTTGTAGCTGTCTTTCAATTTCTTTTGCTGGTGCGGACATCTTCCACAAAGTTGGGACATTTAATCATTACATCCATTCCCTGTAAGGGAAAATACATAGATATCAGGGGACTGGGGGTCACATGACTACTAATCACTATATTAGGGTATCCTTAATGTATCTTACCAGAAACTTTATTGCTTGTGTGGTATGACGGTGAGTCCAGTCCCTGCAATGTATCTGGTTGGACCCTGTAAGGTAAGTCACCACCAATAAGTGTTCCATAGCACTCAGTACGTATTCTTGTTTATGCTTTTACTCTTTGTTATTATTAGTCTCCCAATATTTAATAATGGGCGGTACACTTACACTATCTGAGCACAAATCGTGTGTTCTATGTGTAGAGGGTGTCCATATCCTTCTTTTGTTGTTTCTTGTTTTTTCATATCGATCGTCTCGTGTAGTTGGTGCCTAAAAGCAACAAGACATTATGAGGCCATATATTGGGCTCTCTTTTTCAGTTTTAAATGGTTATTTCTAGCATTCAAGTGACTGGGGGAATGGAGTAAAAGTGCTCCTCTCTCACCTAATTCAAATTCAAATTCAAAAGGGGCCCAGCGTCTGTACATTTAATCAAAGTCACCCGTGCATCTGTTAGGGTTTGTCTTCACTACGGCTCTAGCCGCGTGTGTCCATGACTAATTAGTGCTTTAATGAATGCAGTTGGTATAACAGCGGCTATGCTGGCGTTTTGTGAGTTTCAGTGCGCAATTCTAAACAGGGTGATTTTCAGAAACAGGAGGATCATAATCCCCATAAGGCTGGTAATCCATGTCAAGGCCGGTCTTTAACTGCTCTGTGGATCTCGTCACTTTTCATCTGTCTCCATTCAGCTTCCGCGTACTATGCGGCCGCCATCTTGGGGGAATCCCCTTATATACTTGCCTTCAGGACAGTAGACCTTTTTTAGTTTCTATATCCGTTGTCTCTAGTGATCATGTGTTTCATCCTAGGTGGAGCTATCGGTATGTCTGTTAATTCCCAATTGTTCACAGTACTATCACACGGTGCCTACTGTTATTTAGTGACAAGGCAGTTACGAAAATTAAATTGAATTTAAATTTAATTTAAAATACTTAAAGTTTTTGTTTGTTCTTTGATTACTATTTATTTTTTATTCTTCAAAATTGCCACATTCAGAGTGTATGATCTAAGATCCATGATCATTGCATTCTCTTTGTTGTTGAGGTAAGTCCATGACTTATCAGTATGGCAACATTTTTGATTGACAAAACAATGGTGCAATAGTACTTATGTATACAAATGGATTTTGACATATAATTTAGTTTAATCACTGGTGTACAATGTGATTTCAGGACCGTTCGTATCACACCGTACACTGTGATTGTAGTACAAATACTCCAAAGATGTTGTCCCGGAGTGTTGCTGATAGTCACCGTGTGGTGTACTGTATGGTTATGTATAGATCCACCTACTATCCATCCCCTCATGCAATTACGCCGGAATCTATTACATTTGAAAAAGCACTGATTACGAAAATTGAAGCTATTGAGGCCAGAAGAAATACAACCCTTCTTCAACCTGCAGAAAGCGGAAAGTCAAGCCTCAGAGAGTTGTAAAACAACAAACATATTATAAGAAAACCAGCAGATAAAGGGGGTGCTATAGTGGTAATGGGAAAAGAAGATTACCAGAACATGGCCAACACTCTGGTAAATGACATCCCCACCTACAGGAGACTAGTTCGAGACCCTACAGATTCACTCAGACAATCAATCCCATCATTGAAGAGGCAAGGTGGAGGGATATATAAGTCAAAAAGAGGCATAATTCCCATGCCCGAAACATCCAAGATTCCCAGCGTTTTACGCCTTACCAAAAATACATAAAGGCATTATGCCTGTCCCAGGTCGCCCAATAGTATCGGTCATAGGCTCTATATTAGAACCATTATAGCAATTTGTTGATTTTTTTTCTGAAGGAAGAAGTAACTCACATGAGATCCTATACAAAGGACACTACTGCGGTCCTGACATACTTGGAGACCTTTACCTTAGACACCGATAACACCTATATTGTCACCATGCACATAGAATCTTTGTATTCAAAAATACCTCAGGGAGAAACCCTCAAAATCATTGAAAAAACACTACGAACAAAAAACCCCAGAATTGAGATACCGATTTGCTTCATTATGCAATTGGCTGAACTGGCCCTTACTAAGAACTATTTCATACTCGAGGAGAGTTTTTTTGAACAAATCTCGGGAACGGCGATGGGGGCGACATTTGCCCCAGCTCTAGCTAATCTGTATGTCGCTGACTTTGAGGAGCGGACTATGTACCATCCAACCAACCCTTTTTCAAATAACATCTTGAGTTGACGCCGCTATATAGACAACGTATTGATGTTGTTCAGTGGAGATGAGAGAACAGTCTGGGACTTTACGGAATGGCTAAACTCACAGAATCCATTCCTAAAATTCACATCAGAAAGTAACAAAGAAACCGTGACCTTCCTAGGTTTAAAATTATTCAGTAGGGGAAGAAAAATTGAAACCACGGTCTATCAAAATACCACAGACCGAAACTCACTACTGGAAAACAACAGCTTCCACCAGCGATCATTAAAAGAAAACGAGTGACGAGATCCACAGAGCAGGTAAAGACCGGCCATGACATGGATTACCAGCCTTATGGGGATTATGACTCTCCTGTTTCTGTAAATCACCCTGTTTAGAATCGCGCACTGAAACTCACAAAATGCCAGCGTAGCCGCTGGTATACCAACTGCATTAATTAAAGCACTAATTAGTCATGGACACACATGGCTAGAGCCGTAGTGAAGACAAACCCTAACAGATGCACGGGTGACTTTGATTAGATGTACAGACGCTGGGCCCGTTTTGAATTTGAATTTGAATTAGGTGAGAGAGGAGCACTTTTACTCCATTCCCCCAGCCACTTGAATGCTAGAAATAACCATTTAAAACTGATCAAGAGAGCCCAGTATCTAGCCTCATAATGGCTCGTTGCTTTTAGGTGCCAACTACACGAGATGACCTATATGAAAAAAAAAGAAACAACATAAGAAGGATATGGACACCCTCTACACATAGAACGCACGATTTGTGCCCAAATAGGGAAAGTGTACCGCCCATTATTAAATATTGGGAGACTAATAATAACAAAGAGTAAAAGCATAAACAAGAATACATACTGAGTACTATGGAACACTTATTAGTGTTGACTTACCTTACAGGGTCCCACCAGATACATTGCAGAGCAGAGACCGGACTCACAGTCATACCACACAAGCAATAAAGTTTCCGGTAAGATACATTAAGGATACCCTGATATAGTGATTAATAGTCATGTGACCCCCAGCCCCTGATATGTATGTATTTTCCCTTACAGGGAATGGACGTAATGATGAAATATCCCAACTTTGTGGAAGATGTCCGCACCAGCAAAAGAAATTGAAAGACAGCTACAACAAGAACTGTTCTTTTTTTTAGAAACTAAGTGCCCACATGGGGCACTACAATAGGTCCTGAAGAAAGCGGCAAACGAGTTACCCCGCTGAAACTGGTCAACACTGGTTGTATTGGGCAGCCAATACAACCCACCAGATTCACAATAATCTAATAGTGTTCTGGGTAATAGGACATACAGAATATATTTTTTATCTGAATTGAATGGAAATACTCCCAGTAGACGGTGGTCACGCCGCCTTTTTATGATAAGTCACACGAAGGGCCAGCAACGCCATTAAAAGACAACTGTTGACTGACCTTAGTGTGCATCTTTTAGTATAGGAAAGTAGTGAGCCAGGGTAGGGAGAATTTGTCTACACTCCTTTCTCCCTGCACCCCTAGATAGGCGACACACCAGCACCTGACTAGGGACACTATACCCCAAGGGACAGTGAGCTTACTTTCTGGATAGGGACATTTAGTTATTTATAGGGACTAAAGCGATAGGTATAATTTTATAAGAAAGTGACATAATTGGTACAGCTGGCAGTTACCCAGATTGTGAGTAGCGGAGTATAACTTTCAATTGAGGGTCCTACCATTGGGACTGAGGAAAGCCACCAGAGACCTCAGAGAGATCTTAGCTCCTACAGTAAACTACTGTTTCAGGAAGGAGATCTCCTCAACCCCTGGCTAGATTACTGGCTGGTCCCGGCATCAGAGAGAGAGGTGCTGATGGCTCATGTCTAGAGGACATGTCAGATGCTGACAGAATGTGGATTTCTGATATAAATCAGCAATGGAATTATCATAGCAGCTACAAATTATTGGATTCGGGACAGAGACTGGTGTTTTCTTCCTTTCACCAGCCAGAGCAGAGAGGATTGTCCAGGCTGGTGCTTAGATTTTGTCAGTCCCCGAAACCTTGGCGAGTCAAGTGCAATGACTCGTATACCACACAGTGACTTGTGTGCTTTTAGTCCTATAGGAGACCCTACACCACTAACCACTCCTGAAACCTCAGCACAGAGTCTAGGACAAGCACTCTCAGATTTATGAGGCAGTTATTCACGCACACCAAAGTTCCAGCTAGATCTTAGATGTTGCTGGAGCCTGGAAACATCCTGCAGGGGTTTGCAGAAAATCCCTGACTTCGCATGAACAAAACTACAGATGCCAGATCCATGGGTTGAGGGAAGATATCCTAGCAGATATGTGCATCCAGGGGAGAGTGGTACCAGTGGAAGATGGGAACAACTCCAACTGGAGGGAACTTGTGTCCATCTGCAGAGCCCTACCTCACCCCGTCCACCGCGAGAAATGGGTTGTGAGGCCTGATGAAATTGGCACAATATCATAAGCGTAGGCTTGCCAAAGAGTATTACATTGTCCCAGTTACAGATCTTAAAAAAGCCACACAAGCATGTGCTAATAAAACGCCTGAGGTGAACTCACACCTGTGCACACACCATAAAATGCCAGTTTCTATGGGAATCATAGAAAAATGTCAACCTGGGAATTATGACGGCCGAAAATGCCAACTTTTTTTTAACCCCCCAACACCACATATATATGCAGGGATGTCATTTAAGGGTCGCCAGAGGTCGCAACTGCGACCTCTGAGTTCTCCCTTGCGACCTCTAGAAAAAAAAAATAGAAAAAAAGTTCTTTTTCTTCCTTTTTCTTTTTGGAATGCAAGCTCATGGCCTGTGACCAGCACCATGTGGCTCTTTAGTTCTGGAGTGGCTGGCTTTCTTGTTAAAGCCCCTTAAAAAAAGAAGAAAAAGAAGAAAAGGAGTGAGGCAAGTCTAACACTTTCAGCACTGACACTAAATAAGAAAGATCAGGAATACCATATAATGTGTCTTTCTGGAATTCTATACAATAATTGCTAGACTCATTAAAGGTTTATTTCAGGCACACTTCAGGGGATGAATCACTGATTTAGTCTGTTCTTAAATGCCCCAACTCAGTCTTTCATCCTTCTGACGTCGATAAATGAGTAGCAACACAGGTTGGGTGTTATTGGGTGTATATTTTTTCAATATAAAGCGCTTAAGCGTAAGTGCTATATAATAACACATCATTATCATTTGGTCATGGACGTCTGCTTGCATTCACAGTAATTTGGTAATATGGGCCTATACACACTGATCTTAATGATACGTATGGCGATCCATTCTTGTATGCAATGTACATCACATTATAGCGATATCATAACCATATTTTTTGTAGTGTACAATGCTATGTGATAGCACTTCCTGTTTTGTCAATGGGTGAAAGGTCGCGTTCCATCGCATCCCGCGGTATCACTTCGGGGTGGGGTCAAAATACATCACTTCCTGTGATGTCACCAGGGGGTCAAGGGTCGTGTGATGTCACTTCCGCTAACCCTGGAATTTTAGTGAAATGACGTTGCTGTATATAAGTGGGGGGGGGGTTAGAGTATAATATTAATATGGGGGGCCTGAAGGGGTCTCCCCGCATATATGTGTGGTGTAAAGGGTTTAAAAAAAAGTCAGCCTTTTCACCCGTCACAATAATGACATAGATCCGTTTCTATGTATTGTAAATAACTCCACATCTGCTTATCTTAAAGCTGACGTGGTGAGTTGAGTTAAGGGCAGTCTCGACCAGACGCTATGGTGTAACCGACATAATTAAAACAGATGGTTTGTCAGTGAAATCCATTGAAAACTCAAATTGGGGGGGAAACCCCATCTGTAAGAATCAATAGAGTGCTGCTCTGCATTGCATGTCTCCATTTGAGCGAGCCCAAGTAGGCAAGTTGGATGCTAGACTTCAGCTAGGAGAACTGGGCAAATTTTCTTTCTGCAGTGCGTGGCTAGACTAGGCTGGACAACACAATAAAGAATGTGAAATCCTTCAGGAGTGAAGTGTGGAAGGCTAGGCGCAGTGGAAGCATAGTAGAAGAGGGGCCTATAGAGTGAAGCAACAGCAGCAGAAGGACGGAAGAGGAGCTGGCGGAGGATTCAAACTGCACGGGTAGAAAGACGGAGCAAACGATTCAGCATATAAGAGCCGGAAAGAAGGAGTGGTGTGAGCTGGAGAGGAAGACAGATAAACGGCCAGGCCAGGCGAAAAAAAGCAGAATACATAGACTGCGTGGGACACGAAAAAACACATGTTCCTGCATCCGAATCAAGTTGTGAAATTTTGAGGGGATTGTGGGTGGATTTTGCATGCTTTCCCGTCATCGCATAGGGTAACATGCCACCACCATCTTGGAATGTGTTCCACTCCTGTGTACCCCTGCCAGTGAGCCCATGCAAACCCCCAGGCATATGACTGCAACTTGGAAGACAAAATCCGTTGAACAGCAATTCGATTAACTATTGAAGGCGACAGTGTAATAAAATGAATCACATTTCTGAGACACCTCTTATTGAGAATGCCCATCACACATTATCGGGGGTGATGGAATGATTGACATCCAGGGGAAATGCGTGGGACATTGAATCTTCAACTGAGAGAAATTAAAAACAGGATACATTCAGTGCCAAGTTGCTGGGGGTTCTAGGGAGAAGGCCACAGGATTATTCTTCTATGGGATTTTAAATGGTACAAAATGACAATTTGGGCGTAGCTAGGTGTTCAGGGAGGAAGTGGGTTGGAAGCCAGACATAATTGCCAAGATTTAACAGCTGTGGATGACTGCAACTGGCATTTTCAAACTTCTTTGTTACCTGGTGAGATTCCTTCCAATTGTCAAAGGCTTTGTTTGGGTTCTTGCAATGACAATAATAGACTATCCAAAATAGTCTTCTCGTGACACAAGCAGTATACAGTGTTCGTCCAACACCTTCATTGGTTACCCCATATATACATACTACCAGTCCCCTAGAGTACCTTGACTGATTGGCAGTACCCAGTCCGGTCCAACCCCCAGCATGTGGTCTGTTACCCCGTCACCTTGAAGTCTCTCTATGTGATTGGCGGGCCCATGCGAATGTCACCCGTCCCATTGTCTGAATCACGTCATGTGCACCTGGACGCTGACTTGTGCTTAGTGGATTCTTTCAAGGTCAAATTAGCCTTTTAGAATGAAGAAGCACCTCTCGTGATCCCATACATGTAGGCACCCCCGCCATGCCTTCCCATCGTAAGACTGGATATAGAGGCATCACACTGTGCACCTTGTAGTACAAATCACAGGACAGCGTGCTCTGTGCCCCCCCCTTAGCAGCTGCCCCACCTCATGTCTTCACCCGGGCATCTCCAGGACCACACTAATCAATCAGGTTGTGAAGGATTTAAGAGTTCTATTTGTGGGCATCTAGCATTTCAAATAGGATGACCATTCTCGTGGGGGCTTCTGGGGGGGAGTTGTTTTGGCAGGTCAGGACCTCTGCCCCAACTCCCATGGGTTTGTCCTTCAGGATGAGTGCAGCCCTGCCCGTTGCTTGGCCATTCGCATTCCTTTCTGATTTCGCAGGCATGCAACATGATACAATTAATCGTTTATCTACCAGTCTGAAGACCATCTTGCCTAGTGCCTTGGCAGAGAAAGGGGATAGGAAAGTGTTTCAGGACTAGGTGCTATGATGCGCGGCTGTTTTTACATCAGCCTGTGCCAAACTAGGCTTAATCTTACTATGGCAGTACTTTAGTGTTTCTTGCCGCTGGACTGGGGGCTACCTGCTATGTTGTTTTTTCTTGCTGCTTCATAACTATGTTATAGTAATACACACATACACACCCTACATCTTAACCTTCCTAAGATGCATAATCCATAACGCCTTTGCATCACACACTACCTCTGCTTTGTATTTAGAACCCCCTCCACTTTCTCCCTGCAGTCACTCATCTCCATTTCTTTGTGTTCTTAGTATATTTTCCTCAGCCTGTATTGTTTGGGTGGGGGAAGCTGGACATGCATCCCAACAGCAGTTAGTTTATTGATCCAGCAAAACTCGACACAAGGGGCCTCATTATGGGGTTTCTGGAAAAGCCAATGGTAGACGTCAGGTTACCGGCAACCTAGTAACCCTGTTTCTGCCACCTGACTACCCGGTGCCACTGGGACATTACGGTAGCGACGGAAACGGTAAATACCCTTTTTCATGGAAATGGTGTCACTGAAGCACCAGAACTGTTGCTAACGGCGCTGGTGCTTCATTGAGAGACATATCGGTATGGGGATGAAAACTCAGCAGGTCCGGCTTGCCGGGGGACCCGTGGCCCCTACCAGCATGCTTGTCATGTGGCGGGCTGTAAAGGGTGCTGGTATATTGCTACCGGCAACCTTATTTCCAGATGGCCATACTTGGAATGAGGGCCAAGGTCTCAATTTATATGTCTCTTTTTGGGCATGAAACATAGAGATGTTCTGGCATGAGACTTGGATTTGACAATCAGTCTATTTTGTAAGTTAACTCAAAGGTATTTATTTAGGGCTTTTTTCAGGGACTGGCAGCAAATACATTACTGTGGATCCAGTGATAAGTTCTATTGAACAGTCATCATTCCGATGTGGGGGTTGTTCGTTCTCTTCAGAATGTTGAAATAGAGAAGAGCACCCATGTTATGTTATGTGAAAGTTTTTCACACCCGAAGGTGTGGCGCAATCAACACCATAGGCAACCAGGCGCTAAAAGCTGAAAACCTGTGATATGCGGAAGGGACTAGGTTGAGACTTGCTACGGTGTTATGTTGGGACACTATTTCTATCTCTTCAGAATATTCAGATATAACACACTTTGACTGTAATAAGCAACATTGTATCCAATTCTTGGATCCTATTAACAAGGTAGAAGTAGGCCAGTTTTTCTAGGGGCTGTGAAGTCATAAAGACTGCACACCCAGGAGTACCTGAAAACGGGCTGTTCTTATCAGACCAAAGGGCAGGTGCGCACCATCAGATACTCAAGAGGTCTCACTCTTAATGGATTAGATTAGTTCTTGAGTCTTTGTTATTTACATTTAAAGTTCCTTTGAAGGATTTTCCTAAAGGATGCACATGATGGTATAGTGTCCTTTCATTGACACCCGTTTTTACAACGCATGTTTTGCCGTGGTGAGCAAGGGCATATAAAGTGCTGGGTGGGGTGTTGGGAAATAAAAAAAGTCAGTAAATGACAGGGGTTTGGGGCCGAACCCCCCAAAATAATTGTAAAAAAATTCAAAACGTTTTTTCGGCAACCATTCCGTGGCAAAACACGCATCGTAAAAACGGGTGTCCATGAAATGACATAGCACCCACATGATATGCATTTCACAATCATAGGGCGAAGGCCTGATATATTGTGGTGTTGAGAGCCCTTTGGTAGCAGGTGATATTGGTCTGCACATACAGTTATGGGCCTCATCCAAGGTCTGTGCTGCGTGAAAAAGGTTAAGGGAGAATACCACCTGCTACCCTACTCTGACCTTGTCTGTAATGGAATTATAATATGGCCATGAAGGCATTCGTTATCCAAGGAGTAGGTTGATGTGGCACAGAGTGCTTGATCCTTCAAACATCAGTTGAGTAAAGCCAGTTGAGGAAATTGCTTGGAGACTTGCAGTGCACAATCTCAAGGTGGGATGTTACTTAAGGGTGGCACTTAGCCTTCATGAGCAATTTTGGTTGGAAAGCAGCAGCATCCCTGTAACAGAGACTTTGGTATTCACCTGACCCGTTTTTACAATGGCCAGCTAACATTACAGTCTAATGATTTAGCGGCAAAGGCCATGGTGGTGGTCATTGCCAGATGTTATGTGTCCAAAGGTCTGACTTATCAGCCTCTGTCACAAGGCAAGGGCTAATGTGGAGGGCTAGAAGAACATAACAGACAGCATTGCCTGCCTGCCACCTCAGCATCCTGGTTTCGGGCTTGGATGACAAGTTTGGAATCACAATTCCACTTTCATGGGCTGAAAGCTGAGAGCTGAGTGTATGAAAAAAAATAAAAAAATAGCCAATCAAACAAAGGCAAAGACAAGCTAAGATAGGTGCCTGACAAGTAAGACACAAGGGGCCATTGACAGGGGAGAAGAGGCCCCTTTGCCTTTTCAAATAAGACTAGGATAAACGCAAAGCAAAGCAAAACATGTCAACACTCTAAAAGGATCACCAACGAGAAGGAAACTGCATGGGAACAAGCACACTGTGCAAAGTGGGGAACTGGGAGTTGAGAAGATGGCAAAAGCGGGTGCAAAGGTAACTGACGAGATGCGGGGCGTGGACAAAGGGTTCTACAAGACAAACACGATCTTGTCAAATTCCGATTGGCGGTCTGTAACTCAAAGCACTGCCCTGGATGCTAATAAGATTATGCACGCCCACTTTAGCTTCTTGTGTTATAACAAGAAGTGTTATTTGCAAATGGAATTAATTCTTAATTAATCTGTTTTCAAAGCCACTGTATTAATAGTAATCATCTGAAGGGGACCTTTTTCGTTTGGGTTATTAGATGTCACGTGCAACACCTATAAGCCGAAACTATTCTATTAGAGTACACATAGGGAGAAAAGTCATATGAGGAAGGACACACAGCTTGTAGGTGTTGTTTGGCTATTTGCCCACCCATTGCCTGCCCCTGGCTATGCTAACCTCTATGGCCGGTCCCACCCAGTTCCTTTCCCTTCCCTGCCCCAAAAACCTCCTCATGAGAACTCTTTGAGCTTGCTTTACTCAAGCCTTACCATTCAACTTTGCACTGGAAGTGCCGGCCAGTCTTCTGAGATTTAATGGCTTAATCTGAAACGCAAACTGTTATTGAAATTGTAATGCAATTGAATTCCCCAAAATCCTGAATAATGAGCCGAGTTACCGCAAGCTTTTTCAAGCGTGAACTCTCTTTTTTTATCCTTTTTCCTCCCAAAAAAAAAGAGAAGCGAGGACAAGTGACGGAGAACTCAACCTGTGTTTTCCATGTGTTTGCTAGATTGTATTAATTCTCCAATTAATGTTCATGAATCATAGCAGTACACGAGCCTTCTCTGCCAGTGCCACACATGAAGTTACCCCCGAATAGTTGATATAGAAACACTGCTACTCCGTTTTTTCCCAGAGCGGAATGGCTATTTGGGCAAGACTCCAGCAGCTGAACAAAGCCAAAAACGATAAACACAGTTTGACAATAAAAGCCTGACAGTGTGTGGTTTAAAATATCAAGTGAGCGATTGAAATATCCACAGTACATCTTTAAATAACTGAGAAGAACATTCACAAATATCTCAGAGGTTCATTGGCGGTAATGATGAATGGATGGAAATATGACTTTTCTCAAAGCAAATTATTGTGAGGATTACTTACTTGTAATCCTCATTACTCCTAGTCCAACTCTTCCTCGTCACAATCTTTACATGTGAGATGTACCACCTCACCAGAATCCCTTTTGTATGTTTAATTCTTGTCAGTCCTTCCCCTCCTCAGAAACTATAACCCTCCTCCCGCACAAACGACCTCAGTAAAAAAAAATAAAATCATGTTCTCGACCTTCAATGGAATCCTATCCTCAGCTAGCCGTGGTAGAGGGGGCAACGTTCCAGAGCCTGCTGGCAGGCCTCCCAGCAGAGCTTCTTAATTTCCTCCAAAGGCTGGGCACCCGAGTTCCGTGCAAAGCTATCTCATCCCAGTTAGGCTGCTGTGCTGCATTATGACATGATGGGTGTTGGCAAAGGGTCCGACACGGTGCGCCTATGGCGCACAGGTTCTGCCATGAACACGCAAGGGAGAACCTCAGAAGTGTCCAGCAAGGAGATTCCACTCTGGGAGGCAAAGGAGTGCTAGATGTCATCTGCAGTGCACCGGTACGCAGTCGGGGGCGGTAGATATTTCACCGGCAGGCCATGGAGATGGCCTGTGAACCCACAGGTCCTTAAATCATTAACATGTCATACATGGATGGGATGCAAAATAACTCTTACACCAAATAATAAGACTGACTCAGGAAGTAGGCAAAAGTCTCATCCAACTGTTTTATTATCAATTGTCTAAAACAGGGAGTTACAACGAACATCAACAAACGTCTTTTTGAGTTCTCAAACATTTTGCAAAAAAAACATATTTATATACTAAAAATGTGTCATACATGAGGTCATAAACGTCATACGTGGCAAATAAGAGAAATCTACGGGTTGTTGTGATACGTTCAAGGGGAACATCTAAGTATACTTTCTATATAGGGACGGGTTGTGATTGGGTCTCTATGGTCATGTGGACAATTTATGCCCACCCCTAGTGCAAGTCATCTTCATCAGTTAGTAGATACACTGTATATCATTGGATCTCAAAATATAAGGCCCTTCGTCATATGGTACTCTATAATTGGTTTGCACGCTTGTACCCTTCTGTAACATTCGGCTCACTAGCAACATGTAAGCTATTACCCAGGTGTCAGTGGGTGGACTTTGACCGTGTCTTCCCACCCAATTAGCCAAACATTTCTCAGCGCTCATGCCTTCTGCCATTCAGATTGTCTTTGAACTTGGCCTTGCAATGTGTCCATGCTCCTGAAAATAAAAGAGAGCACAGGCACACTTTTATCACAGTTCTGGTCTGCATGCCCAACTCCTATTTTCATCCTTGGCTCACGTGACAGGAGACCATATTTCGGCCTATTGTGCAGCATTTAATTGTCTTTAATAAACTTGGCACTCATGGTGTTCCTTCTTTGAACCTTAACACAAGATGATTCAACATCTCATGGCTCCTGTTCTTTATGGATAGATACCCAGTTCTTGGCTACTTCATCCTTTGGCATCAAGCCAGATAGCTCTTCCAGGCCTTTCCATGCTTTTAGCTTCATGTTGCTGCAACACATCTTTCCAATCCTTCTTTTTCTGTGGGTCTGTTCCTACTAAATATGTTTGTAAACTGAAGGGGCATCCCATAGAGGCGGAACCTAATGCTGAGGTAAACAGTGTGTCACACGAGGGGTAGCCGCCTGACAAAGTTGAAACATAGGGCCTGATCACGACTTTGGCGGTAACCCTTAAATCTGGCAGTAGCGCTATTACCGCTGGATTTAAGGGTCCGCCAAATCAGGACTTCAGCGGATTTCGCCCCAGCTCTGAGTTGGGGGGAAATCCGCCGAAAATTTGCGCTATTACCACCGGCGGGAAATCCGCCGGCGGTAAGAGCGCGAAAATTCCCCATTGAGCCCAATGGGGAATGGGGCATTCCCAAATGGGCTCAATGGGGAATGGGGATTAACATTACTGCCGAACTCATGATCCGGCGCTATTAGCGCCGGGGAATTCGGCAGTAGGGCTAATACCGCCAGCGGTAATACCGCCAGCGGTAATACCGCCGGCGTTACCGCCAATGTCGTGATCAGGCCCATACTGTGAATTTGGTATGTAATTAGTTATATTTAAATTGGTGGTGTTTACAAAGATTCACCAGTGGTTCATGCTAGTGATGTAATCTAGAAACCCCTAAAGGGTGCACAAGACAAATAAATTGTATTGTATATGTGTGCAACTTTTTGGTGCAATTTTATTACACACAGCTTCCCTTATCAAAACAGCAAAACACAAAGTGCGGTGTCCTGATAAAATGGAAAAGCAAGGAAAAAATGTGCAGACAATAGTAGAACATACGTCTCAAGCCTGTTCTGCAGTCAAAGGAACAAAGTAACCAAAAAACAAAAAAATGACTGAATTATGGTGATAGACTTTTAACAAGTATCTGCATAGAATCATCACTTGAGTGGACAATTCTTTACAGAGGCATCAGTGGTAAGAAATACATTTTCATCAATTTCAAAAAGTGTCCCATTAGAAGAACGCTGTAATCCAAGGATTGGTCACCAATAGATCTAAAATCAGTGTACAACTATATAGGACTTAAACCAACACTGCAAGGACAATTGCTCCTGATCTATATATAAATGTACACTATCTACTAACATCCACTAGTCTGTCCTGCTTTGCTCTTGTTACAGCGTTCTTCTAATGGGGCACTTTTTGAAATTGATGAAAATGTATTTCTTACCACTGATGCCTCTGTTGATTTCTGTAAATCTTGCTTCTGAATTGACAGTTGGGGGTGCTGTGTTTTCGCCGGCGTATAGCTTGACATCATTCAGATGTATCCACGCTCATCTGCCTAGGCCTTTTACTGCTGATGGAGTAACATTTTCAACACTAAAGGGGCCATTAAATCTCATCTTGTGCTACTTCCTAGTGAAGTTTTTAAATAGCAGTGTCACCAACAAATAGTATAGGTGCTGTTAATAGTTCACCTGATTGGTTGCTGAATGGTTTTCATCTGTGTTCTGAGACTGATCCCTCTGGCGCTTGAGTTGATCTGAGATGCGAGAGATACTAGATGCCATACATGTCAAATATTCACGTCACTCATTTCCAAACATTTTTACTGTATTCTGGGTATCACTTCTACTCCTCGATGGAGGAGTCAGAGGCATTCTCATTCGCCTTCCTGTCACTAGTTCATGTGGTATGAGGTGGTGGTCCGAACCAGGCTGATGCCTTAGGGCAAATAAAGATAAGGGCAGGCAAAATAACCATCCCCTTTTTAACGTTAGCTTCAGCTTGGCAATCCTTCCATTAAGGAGGCCATTGCATTTTTCAAATATTCTGTTAACTTGTGGGTGATAAGCAGAAGAATATTTTAACATTTAATAGTAGTGATATCTGTTCAAATACTTCATTAAAAAAATGTGTCCCATTATCGGATCTCAGCACTCTGTACACTCCCCATCTTGGAAAGACTTCACATACTAAAAATGTTGCTGCACAAGTGGTGCCAGGGTGTGTACATGGACCTGCTTTGATCCACATGGAGAAGGGACACACTACCACACCATACCTGTATCCATTACACACCTGCTGCATATCAATATAGTCAATATGTAAATGTTGAAAAGGACCATTTGGAGGAATTACTCCTCTAATTGTTTGCAGTCTATGCCCAGTGGTAAACCTTTGACATACAATGCAGTTTATTGCATAAAATGCAACTTGTTCTAACTAATTTGGAACAAACCAGTCTTCCACAATCTTTGCAGCAAAACTTTCCCTAGTTACATGCACAGAGTATTTTACCTGTTTAAGCGCTATTTTTAACAATGCTATTGGCCTCACCGGTTTTCCAGTGCTATCCTGTCACCATAATGCTTCAGTGGGGGATAAAGAATATCCCTTTTGCTTCCATAATTCCTGCTCTTCCTGTGGTGCACTTCCTTGAATATCCATTAATTGGGTTTTTGGCAAACGATGAAATCCTTCTTTCACTACCATACTCATGGCAACCTTCTCCTTAACATCTGGAGTATCAAAACTTGAAATATCTTGTGTATATGCAACCCTTGTGGCTTCTGCCTCAGCGGCTTCATTCCCGCAAGAAATAAAGTCTGCACCTTTAGAGTGAGTGGTGCATTTAACAGCCACTATGGCTACTGGGAGCTGTAGTGCCTTAATAAGCCTGTCCAATAAGGATGCATGCTTCACTGGAGTGCCATCCACATGGAGGTAGGCCCTCCTTTTCCAAAATTCTAGCCCTGCATGTACGGTTGACATCACGTAAGCAGAGTCACTGTAGACCATCACTTCCTGCCCTTCGTGATTCTCGAGCGTAACAATGAGCGCTACCAATTCTGCTGCTTGTGCTGAGAAGTGAGACGGTACTCTTGCACTTGCTACAACTTCAAACTCATAATTTTCTCGATGCCTCACTACAGCTGCACCAGCATGCCCTTATCCACTAATCTGATACATTTTCGAAGAAACATTAATAAAGAGAATTGCCCTTCCTGGCAATGCATTCTCTTTGATTCAAGGTATATGATCATAGAATTCTACGTAGTTTTCACAATCAGGCACCTGGTCACCCTCTGTCACTGGCTCAGCAATAAACTTGGCAGGATTCACAATTTTACGACTAATAATTTTAATCGCTGGGTTCAAAATCATCGCTTCATAAGCAGAAGCTCTCTGAGTGGTCAATGTACCTTTGGGTTTCTGTAAAATGGCAAACAGAGCGTTTTCCACAAAAATAGTCATTGAACAACCCATTACAATGCTTGTAGACAGCTCAATTGCGAACTTGGCGGCTGTCAATGACTGTTCGCAAGGAAAGTGTCCTTTCATAACTGGGTCTAGAATCCAACTGTAATACGCTAAAGGCGTGTACCCCAATGTGGTCCGCTGTGTAAGCACTGCAGTCATGACTGTCCCATTTGTGTGCGAAAGAAAGAAAAACTCTTCAGCATAATTGGGGATTCCCAAAATAGGTGCTGTACAAATTTCTTTCTTCAACTCTTCAAACCCTTCCTCCATCTCTTCAGTACATTCTTTTTAACACCATTCACCTTTGCATTTTTCAAAGCCTGCAAAAGGGGTCTTGTGTATGAACTATAGTCAAATACCCAGGCCCTGACATAATTACATAGGCCCAAAAACTGTTGTATCTGTTTCACTGTATGCAGTTTTGCGTTTTTCATAATCGCCTCAGCCCTTTCAGGTGTCACCTTTTTCCCTTCATGTGAAGTCAATTGTCCTATGTATAACACCTCTTCTTTGAAATATTGTAACTTTTCCTCATCCCGAGTCTTGCCTGCACTCATCTTCTGTAGTGCTACAAATTAAAATGCCATCTACGTACTAAATTACCATGCTTTTCAAATCAATATTGCCTAAATCTTTCTGTAGGACTCTATTAAAGATTGATGGAGACTCACAGTACCCTTGGGGCAGGCAAGGATGTTACAGACGAGTCTGACGGAATGTAAATTAAATCAAATACTGTGAGTCCTTGTGCAACAGGATTGAGAAAAACGCATTTTTCAAATTGATCACCGTGAAATATTGTGCTTCTACTGGGGTACTGCATAGTATCATCGCCGGATTAGGAACTAAGGGAATATCTGCCTCTACAATCTCTTTAATTATTGTCATGTGCTGTATGAGTCTCCACGACCCTCCCTTTGATTTTTTTTATAGGATACACAGTGGTGTTGCACAATGATTCTGATGGCACCAGAATACCTTGTTCCACCAGTGCTGAAATAGTCTTGAAAATACCCTCATCAGCCTCTCGAGACATGTTGTATTATCTTGCTCGAGGTAAAATAGCTCATGGTTTTAACTTTATATTGACTTTCCCTATCCCCTTTAACAATCCTACGTCATAAGGGCCTGTAGTGGATAAGACGCTTGCCACCTTCTCCACGTCTTTGTCAAAAAATGCTGGACGCTACCACATTATTGCCATTCGCAATAATGGATCTCCCTTTTCTCTATTTTTATCCAATATGTAATGGTCACAAAGAACACTAATTCGCATCATCTCTAAACATGTCAGTAATGTCAGTCAACCTGAACCCTTTCCCAATAGCTATAGGGTCTTCTCAATGGATGCCTTTTCTCAAAGGCTCTCCGTGGAATAGGCACAATCACTGGTGTCATGCATGGCGCGACTTCTGGTTTCCAGCATATAGGAAGTACGAGGGTGGGACTTCCTGAAGAGGCATTCAGCTGCTCCTCTACACCTGCAATACATAGCTGCCTTCATGGTTACCACCAAAGATCTTGTTCTCCTGCACGCTTTAGTGTTTAAAAGCACTTTGAGGGGCTGAGTTGTGTGTGAACAGGTATCTCGCCGCAGGTAGAGATTGGGCCATGGGGAAGCACACAAAGAAGTGTTAGAATGCTGAGATGTCCTCCTCCTCACCAGAGAGACGCAGTGAGAGGAAGCCTGGTTTGTCAGAAAAGAGACTTGTACAAATATTACAAGGGGCCATACGTGCAAAGAGTTCAAGCGGGACAAGCACAACATCTTCTCCCTCTCCAGGTCCTCTTCCTCTGCCTCCTCTTCAGAATCTTCTAGGTCTCCAATATCTAAAGATTTAGAGCAGAGCAGCAAGTATTTGAATAAGAATGATGTGGACTCAGTTCTTACACCATTCACCAATTATATGGGGTTTGCCACTACTGATCCAGCACCTACAGATGGGGTGACTAAGATCCCTGCACCTCAGTTTTAGACAGTACTGAAGACAAGTCTCCCCCTTCTCACACAAATGAAGGAGGAGATATTGCATGAATGGAGGGATCCTGACAGGAATGCATTGCCAAGATTCCTGGCCAAGCTGTATTCGCTCCAGGGCAAAGAGAAGTTCATGCTGCAGACAGTACAAGTAGATACAATACCTTCTATCTTGGAGGACCGCTCCTCCATGGTCCCAAAAGAAGCCATTAAGAACACAACAGACTGGAGAGTGGAAGGAGCCTTGAGGAAAGACTGTGGAAGTGCCCATTTGTCTTTGCGTCCTGCCACCTATTCGCCCTGCTACTGAAACTGTGCTGCATGGTCTTAGAACCTTGTCAAAGGCAGTTCAGGAGGTCTGATCTGGCACCACATGTCTAGATGGTCTGACATTCATGCAGATCGACAGGTGTCCACAGGACTTATTCAATCGTGTCTTTGGTTTCATCTGGAATAGACCTCAAAGCCATGAATCAATCCATTATCAAATGCCTTTCAAAATTGAATGTCTACAGAGGGTGTACTGCGGGGTGCAGAAAGCAGAATTCTTTGCCTCCCTAGATCTCCAGGACATGTATTTCCACATCCCGGTCTGGAAACAACATTCCTGAGATTCTCTGTGGGGACAAGGCACTGTCAATTCCAGGCCCTTCAATTTGGGAAGAAGTCTTCTCCCATGATCTTTACCAAAATCATGGATCCTTTGTGTATTATATTCTTATTGATTCAATCATATGCCTCTTTTAAAACAGACATATTTGTCAAATATAAAGGACTCTGGTCATTCTCATAGATTCCCGAAATGTGCCTTGATTTTATGCAACGATGCCCGGAATTCACTTTGGTACTCCATATGGCCTTCCCTTTCCTCACGGTATTTCAAAAGACTACAATAGAAAATAATAGAAATTGTTATTCAAGATTTTGCTAATGTGTTTTGCTCATTAAGACCAGCGTAACATTCCAAGTATGATTGATTGCTTGACTACAGGGTACATCAAGAGTGATCTTTGCAAAGGAAATTTGCAGAAATTAAAAACGAACCAGGCTAAAATAGCTTCTTTTGCAAAGAAAGCACAGCTTTTTGTCTCTTAAAATGTTCTCTATTCTTCAAAAAGGTCCTGCTCAGATTAAAAACAATGATCTGCTTTTTCCACCAATACATTGTTTGGTTTTGCATGATGGCCACTGATTGGCTAGTGGTGCTGCTGAACTAACACATTTGTTAAAATAATACAAACATGAATAATTACAAAAAAGTAGAAAATACAAAACACTTTGAAGACACAGGTGCCTGGTCCTCTTGTCTCATACCAGCTCTAACAGAACCCCATCCCTAACTGCAGGGGCCATCCATGTGCCCATACCTCATCTAGTATCAACATTGCACGCTCAGCGTGACGGTGGCCTTTCTTCAGGACACATGGAAGGACAATGTATGTCTCTGTATATCAAACTGGCACCCATCTAGGGGATATAATTGTTACTGCTGCATTCATTCTATTTTTAACTAGAAAAAAGTACCCCTGGTCAAGATATCTATATTTTTACTCTGGTAATGTTGTTGTCAGCAACGCCAGAGGTGGCTCTTGAAAATGGGGAGCAAGCATTGGTAGTCATACATCAGCACATTTTAAATAAAATTCAATTCAGTTCTACAGCTGGGCAGATTGTTTTTTTATTTATTTATTCAGAAGACCTCGATAAGCATTGCGAGTTATGTTATCACTGCAAATGTAATGACACTAAAAACTAGGCAACATCCTATATTTGATGCTGTCCTGCTGTTCTAATAAAGTGTTGTCCTGCTTTTGTGTTGGCAGCCACAGTCAAATTGCAGTCCTACATTTATGTTTGTGACCTATCCCAGTTTTTGGTTTGGAAAATCTGGTCACCCTACATATATAGCTTCAGCTCGTCTTTTCAATCCCTACTTTCAAAAAGTCAAGAAGTCTCCTTACCTTGCAGCCCACACCAGAAACTATCACTAAAACAAAGAGATCTCCAGACCAGGGACGTCATTTCACCAAAATGCCAGGGGTAGCGGAAGTGATATCACACGACCCTTGACCCCCGATGACATCACAGGAAGTGGTGTCATTTGAACCCACCTCAAAGAGATATCGCGGGAAGCGATGTAACACGACCTTTCACCTTTTGACAAAACAGGAAGTGGCATTGCATAGCATTGTGCACTACGAAAAATATGGTTATGGTATCACTATAATGTGATGTAAATTTCATACAAGAACGGATCGCCATTTGTATCGTTAAGATCAGTGTGTTTAGACCCATATTACAAAATTACTGTGAATGCAAGCAGACGTCCATGACCAAATGATAATTATGTGTTATTATATAGTACTTACGCTTCAGCGCTTTATATAGAAAGAATATACACCCAATATCGCCCAACCTGTGTTGGTACTCATTTATTGATCTCAGAAGGATGAAAGGCTGAGTTGAGGCGTTTAAGAACAGACTAAATCAGTGACTCACCCCCTGAAGTGTGCTTGAAATAAACCTTTAATGAGTCTAGCAATTATTTTTTTTTAGAATTCCAGAAAGACACATTATTTGGTATTCCTAATCTTTCTTATTTAGGGTCAGTGCTGAAAGTGTTAGACAAGTTTTTTTTTTTACAGAGGTCGCAAAGGTGACCACAGAGGTCGCATGGGAGACCCCAGAGGTCGCAGTTGCGACCTCTGGCGACCCCTAAATGACGTCCCTGCTCCAGACAGCTGCAGTTGTGATTCTCCACTCAGCCCCATCCATCCTCGCAAACCATGATTCCTTCAGGGAGAGAGGGGTGGGGTAATTTAGCACGGTTCTAGCATTAAAGCATAGGAAATGGAAGAGGAAGCAATAAGGAGAGGTAGACAGAGGGCAAGAGAGATGCAGAGAAAGGGAGAGAGACAGAGAAACAGAGAGAGAGAGAGAGAACTAGATCACTCGATCAGCATATGATACCCTGGGAACAGTTAGTGTTAAATCATTTCATAAAGGTGAAATTATTTTCTATAGCTCTGAGTTCTGTCTGGTGATTTTGTCATTCTCTCAAGGCGAGTATCTGTGTACCTGCAGGTATGGGTGCATACATCTATGTAGAGGTATGTGATCCTGTGCAAGTGCACATGTGTATAAAAGTGATCACCTCAACGTGTGTGTGTGTTCATGTGATTAAATGGTGTAAGTACATACGCATGTCATTTCTATATGTAGTAAACTAGGGGACTACCCGCCCATTTGATGGAACTAGCAGGGCATATTGTGCTAATACACAAACATATGAACATATTGTCTAGATTGTGCAGTGCACAAGATCACTTTAAACAGCATCCTGAGACTTGAGAAAGTACAATTGCAGTGTGAGTCAAAGACAAGCAGCACGTTGAATGTCAGCCGTCGTCCCACCTACTGAGAGAAAATAGACAACTTTAAAAGATTTCTGATGACCAAATGGTTGGTGACCACAAACATGTTTTCATGAAGACTGATCTTTTTGGCAATAACAGCTGTATGTAGGTAATAGTTGGGAATATAATGGCACAATATGGCTTCTGAAGGGAGTAGTAGGCCATCCAATCGCAGAGAGGGATATAATGAGGATAACGTCTGATATTATGGCATTATCTGGTATGCCTTGTGATAAAGCAACAGCCATATGAAGTGACTACCAATAATGTGGTGCATATGTGTGCGAATAACATCGAATTGCCCGCCTTATGGAAGCAGTGGCATTTCTCGTGCATATTTATTATCTTGCAACCACATTATCATGTTTTTAGATTACTGCATGTGACATTGTCGAAATGCATGTGTGTATCTACTAGATAATAGGGGTTTACCCGTGTGTGTGTTGTTGTGTACAGGTATCTGTGTGTGTGGGTGGTGGTGGGGTGTTTGTGCGTGTGTGTGTGTACGCAACATTGGGATTGTGTGGTTGTGAGGATGTATGTGTGTAGTTGACTGCATGTCTCTGTGTTTAGTGTGTATGCGTGTCTGTGTGTGTGTGGGGGGTGCGTGGGGGAGTCAGGTTTTAAGTGGATGTATGTGTGCCCTATTATGGCAACATATTGCACATGGTGTCACTACATGGGCATGCAATGTTGCCACCTTGGCATATGGTGAGAATGCCGGATCATATAATGGTAATACATTCTTTAGGTTCAGAGTGCTTGCACTGCAGGGGCATTTTATATCAATATCCGGTACTTTAGGGGTGCATCTGGCCGCATAATCGAATTTCCTGCAAAGGACCAGAAAGCTCTGACTAATCTCACCAAAAACACCACAGTAGCTTATCTACCAAGAACTTTGGCAACACATGGAAACCAACAACCTCCTTCATGGGTAAGAACATGCATGTATACTTATGACGGGAATGGAATCTACACTCTCCTCTATCTGGGATTTCTTAAAAACCAACACTGACACAGGCACGCCAAGTGCACAATTTTTACTGTACATGCCCCATTTGACACTGTTAGTCATGCAATTATGTTATTGGAGGAAGTTGAATTAAAATAAACTGCACTCAAATGGATTATATTTTAGTGCACCAATAGGATAGAAACCACGCTGATGGGCCCTTTGAGGTCATGGACCTGTAACCCCAGTTGTAGTGTACCCCAAGAATGCAGCCTCTGTCTTTCCGTTGCCCGATCAAGTGAATCACAGGCCTTTGTCAGATCCAAGAATGCAGCAAATACCCTACCTTGCCTGATACCTACATGTTTCTTGATCACAGTATTCAAAACAAAACAATGATCCATTGTCCCATATCCCTTCCTGAATCTGGCCTGGTAGATCAGCAGTATACTATTCATCTGCGCACACTCCTCCAATCTTGAGGTGAGGCAACTTGTGAAAATCTTTCCAGCCATATCCAGGAGGGATATTGGGGACAGCAGTGGGGATCAGAGTGCAAACCTTTTTCAAACACAGGGATAATCATACTCTTGACCCATGGCGGCGGAAAAACCTGGACCTGGGCAATTGAAATAAAGACTCCCAACGGAATCGGAGTGCACCAGCTTTGAAACAGTTTTTTAAGCCTCTGCCGTTATCCCATCAGGGACACCAATAGCCTTTAACCCCTCCGCTAATGTAAAAACAATGCTTCCTGGAGTGAATATGTTTCACCATTGAGATTGAGGCACTTCTGCTACTTCCTTAATTAAAATCTGTTTATAGTGTTGAGCCCAAGTGATGGGGGAATACTGGTCACCATCTTCTCTTTCTCTGAGCCCAAAACCCTGAGCAACAAGAACCCAGAAACCAATCATATAATTTCCCCCCACTATGTTATCCAATCGGGCCCATTGAGACTGAATGTAAGACAACGTCTCCATTTCTAAAAGCTTTTTATAGGCAGCATTTCGGTTGTGCAAATTACCTGGTAATATGTTTTTACACCTTGCACCTAGAACAGCTGCCATGTTTCCCTCAAACCTTCCTTATCATTCCAGGTTGCATCTTGTCTCAATCTTTTGTGAGGAATAATTGTGGGTGACTTTGAACGATTCTCGCTTAAAAGTAGATTAGTCAGCTCCTCATAAACACCTACTACTTGACAATATGCACTGGCCCTAGAGCCTTTAACTGCAGCCACACTATTTATATCCTCCTTACTCAAGATGAATGCCAGTGCTTCACTGTTCAATTTTACGGAGGCAGCATTTTCAAAATATGCCTGGGGCTTGTTTTAATTGATTTTTTTATTGTGTTTTGGTGTCCACAGACAATCAAATGGAAACCTTTCACAAAAATAAAATTTTAGAACAGCAATACATAGTTCTTATTACATTTCTTCATAAATAAGAGGAAAGAGAAAAAAAAGTTGTTTTTCCCCACAAGATATAGAAGAAAAAAAACAACAAATATGTAAAAACAAGGGTTGAAAACTGAGTGGAAAGGAGGATCTAACTTCATTCAACTTTCTTCACTTGCGTCCCCTAAGTATAATAGCTAGAGCTTTTTTGTGTTGATAAAGAAAAAAGCAGCACAGACTTAATCTTCATGTTGGTAAGAAAAGGAAAGAAATAAGGGGGGGCTGAGGGAGGAGGAAGATTTGGCTTCAGTTAACTTTCTTCAGTTGCGTCCCCTAAGTTTAATAACTGTGGCTTTTTTGTGATGATGCCAAGAAGCCCACATAAGGCCAATATCAAACTTTGTAGGTAACCTCCCATCAGACTAGCCCTAATGTTATGCCCAGATGTTTAACTCTGTCTTCCTTTAAAGCTGTACACCACATCACCAAATGTTTGGTAGTTTCTCTTAGATTTTCTTTACCACAAAACCAACAGTCTTTGTTTCCTTGCCCCGTTTTCCAGCCACAAACTCTCTCCAGGGTCGGGAGCTGATTTAAACAGAAATGCAAATACATGTTTCTTTTTCTTGAGCAGGGAAAGATAAGCACATATTTTGATGCATAGTCCCTTTTATAGTTCAGCTTTGCATATTCCTTGTAAAGATTGTAGGTAGCCTACTCCTGATAGCCCAGTCTTGCTGGAATAATGTATTTTTCATGCTGGTGGGTTAATAACCAATTCTTCTTTTGAGGAACCTATTAAGTCCAAGAGAATAGTCATTTCCTCCTTGAATTTGGTGATAGTGTTACCTGAGATGCGTGTTTGTTCTTCACCCCACGCTTCACATAGGGATTGGTCGGGCGGATTAAGAATCTTGGCATAATTAGACAATTTCCTCCATTGGGCTCTTGTGGCCAGTGAAACCAGTCCAAACTCATGCCTCATTACAGAATTAGGAACGGAGATAGCCAAGCCTAACATGTTTTTCCATAACATACCCTTTATGCTGTTTAATTTTTCACTCAGATCTATTGGAAGGATATCTAATCCACAAAGGATGGTTGGTTCTACTTGCATTAGGTAGAACTGGATTAGGGGTTTCATGGAAAATAGACAAAGCTGGGCGTATATCCTTTTCATTTTCACTACAAGTGATACATATTTTTCATTTATTAGTTGTATACCAGATTGCTTAGATGTTGAGTCAGTGACTGCATACCCCATATAGGTAAGGGAGTTAACTTTCACAAGATGGTCATCACCCTCCAGGCAAGGGTTTTTGGATTGTGTTTTGTGTAGAAGACTAGTACTCTTGATTTAGATCCATTGGGCCTCATTACAGCTGAGGCGGAACGGGTTAACGGGCTCCGCTAAAGGAGGCGGACACGTTAAACCCGTTCTGCCTCATTAAAAGCTCCCCTCGCGGGACCCGGTAAGTAACGCTTGGTCAAACCGGGTCACACAAGGGGAAGAGGGAGCAAACAACGGGCCGCTCGTAATCGGCCTGTTGTTTGCTCCCTCTCCCATTCCCATTCAGCCCTGTGCGGGCTGAATGGGAATGGGAAGGTCCGGGCCCGGGTTCCTGGAGGGAGTTATTACCGGGCCCTCCGAACTCGGAATGGCCCGGTAATTCCCCATTCTGGGAACCCGGACCCAATTTTGGCAGCAGCCATGCCGCCAATAGTGGCATGGTTACCGCCAAAGTCGTAATGAGGCCCATTGACTTTTAAATTATTTTCGACTGCATAGGTGTGGAATAGTGGCAGTTTTATTTGCATTTTAGATAGGGGTAAGATCAAAGAGAACAATGTTGTCTGCAAATGCTATTCAATCCAGTACCACCTTGCCCAACCTGACTGGCATTGTGATGCCCCTCTCCCAGATGATAGCCATATCTGCTGTATTAAGATTATACAGGGTAGGGGCCACCACACAGCCCTGCCTCAGACCAACATATTTGGGTACCCGGGCCAAAATTGAGCCCTCCCTATCAAGTTTTACTCTGACTGTTGTGTCAGTATGCACCAAATCAGATTAGATGAAACGCCTGCACCCCAAAGCGTCCCCCAGAGCTGCCCTCTTCCGACCGTGTTGAACGTGTTTGTCATAACAATAGAGGCCATGTATATGGTACCCAAAGCTTTCTTTTAATGGCAGCCGGCATATGTGCCATGGCGAAGGCGTTAACGGGGTACACATCCAGCACGAAAACCTACCTAGGAGGGTGATAATAACTTTAGATTGCTTATCTGGACTTTTAGTTCCTTTAATGGTAGTGTGGCAAATATTTTATTAGAGGATTCCAGCGGAGCAATTGGTCTGAAGTTCAATGGTTAGGTTTTATCTCCTTTCTTATAGATTGGAATTATGTGAGATTGCTTCCATGTGACTTGGACCTTATAAGTATGACAGATTTGTTTGAAGGGTTCCCCAAGTGGATGAGCCCAGAGCTCAATGTTTTGTTTGATGAGTGTAGGTGGAATATTGTCAGGGCCTGGGGCTCTCAAGGCTTTTGCTTTTTGAATTGCCCAGCAGACATCATCATAGTCCCAGTGACATATCCTTCCTGTCCCTAAGTACTCAGATATACATTTCTCTTCCTTTTCTGGGGGAGAGATTTTTCCACTAAGTAATGTTCCCATACCTGAGCCTCAATATGGCACTCCCCCACTATACAATGTTTCTTGTTGATGGCATCTCCCATCATTGACCAGAATTTAGACTCATCATTTCCGATCAAGTTCCCAACCTGTACCTGATTTCTATTGATATGCGTCTCCCACCTGATCAATTTAAGGGACCTTTTATGTTGAATTAAGATTTTGCTCCTTGTCTCTAAATAAGACGATTGTGTTCGGGACTCTTTATATCAGACTTTAATAGCATGTCTCTTGAAGGCCTTTGCCTTCTGAATCCTGCTATCATAGTTGTTTAAATAAATAGAAGTCCCAGCTATTTGGCCCTTTGAGTGGAGTGTATTGAGATATGTTGTAATACGCTTGTTGCTTTCTGCGGCTATATTTAACAGAGCCCCACACTTTCCAAACAAGGACAATAGGATTGTAGTCACTTTCCGGTCTAATATAGACATAACAATTATATACATGGGAATATAGAAAGCAGTCAATCAGACAGTAGTCTAATAGCGACTCCCTAGAGCTCGATCTAAAAGTCATTTATGGGGGATTATCCCCTGCATATATGGCATTAAGCTCTACAAAAGAAAATTGTTGCATGAATAAATCCAGCAGTCACCCACTGCGATCATCCTTAATCAAGCATTTATTTTGCTACCGAATGCCACACGCTGCTTCTAACTCATTCTGACCAAAAATAGATTAATTGCCTTGCCCCATCTTTAAGTTAAAATTACCCATAACGACAAGACGCTCATTATGAGCAGCAAGAATGAGTTTAGCCAGCCAGCTTTTAGTTACGAAGAAATTAGTAATGATCTCCTAGGGTGCAGATAGACTAACAACTGTACATTTGGTACAATTAGTAAAAAGGTGAGGTGCAAAACCAAGGTTCTACAAATGTGACACAATAAATAATAAATACAAAACTCTCAAATCTTTTTATGCCAGCTTCAGGTGCAGCTGGGAATAGTTGCCCAGGCAAGGAGCACGTAATGGAAACAAAACATCAACAAACAGCCTGCTGTTGCCAGCGGGTAACCCAAATGCACTCCTATGGGAAATATCCCTTCAATTCAATACTGATAATTTATTTTAAAACAAAAAATGAATAACTGTATACGAAAAGCTTCAGATTACCTTTTTTTAACACAAAGTGTTTAAAGTTACACTCTCACATTTGTTTGCAGAGACGCCAGACGAGGAAGAACATACCCCATCATTGCTGGGATGGGAAGCCTCTTAGAGCCATTATCCATTTACCTGGACAAGGAGATACAGCCGTTGATACAGGGAAGCTTTACATACATCAAGGATACTACTCACTTCTTAACAAATCTTAATTGGTAGGCAAAGGAAAACTCAATTGTCTGCAAATTGTCCAGAATAACGCAGTGAGGGTTGTTATGGGTATGCGTAAAACAGATTATATCGCAGCAACATGCAGACCATTACATTGGCTCCCCATTACAAAGAAAGTCAAGTTTTGTACCCTTTGCATTACACATGCTTGCATGTATGGAATAAGCCCTTCTTATATGGCAGCACAGTTGAAGTGGCTATATAACAGGCATAATCTAAGATACAATAACACAAGTTTGCTTTTCACCCCAAAGGCCAAACTGGTACAGGTGTAAAATGGATGCTTTCCAGCCGCAATTCCTCACTTGTGGAATACTCTTCTGCCTGATTTGAGGCTGTGTGCCAGTCTTCCCAGGTTCAAATGTGTCCGGAAACCCTTTATTTTCGAGTAAATGGATCCTTGGTCTCCACTAGTTTCTCTCAGGTTTCTCCTTAGGCCTCTCTGAGCTTTATGTTTTTTATTGTATGTCATGTCAGCGCTCTTATGCCTGCGGGCCATTGTCCTAGCGCTTTAGAAATAAATTAAATAATCAAATAAATTAGAGATGTGAAGACATAAAAAGGCAGTGACCATTTCTGTGTTTTATGAAGCTGTTTAAGTGTGATTGTTGGGTGATTAGTAATTAGAGGCATACAGAACAAGCTGTTTGAACAATAACCTTGTCATGCATTTCATTTCACTTTGTGTCTGTATGAGATTTTTTGTAAGTTCTCATTAATTGCTATGCTGGAGCTAGTAGGCTTCCATTCAGGATGGGAAAAATAAAGCCAAGCACAGTTATATGGGATTATTTTCCAGGTCAAGCAGAGTGTAAGATGTGGCGCTAAATGCATTTAGCTCCACTTTTTATGAGCTGCAGGATTTTGTATGATTTGACAGGTGAAGTTGGAGAGCAGATCAGACTTAACAGGGTCCCCCTGCCAAATCCGATTGGTATTCCACCAGCATTTATTTTTACGTTGGTGGAAAACCAATGGATTCCTATTGGATCTGCCTGACCTTTACACCTGGTAAAAGCGGGCAGAGTCAAAAGGAATACATTGTGGATGGCTCCCACAATCGTTAATTGTGGAAGTTATTTACACTTTTCCAGGCACGTGGAGGTAAAGTAAAGAGCAAAGGTGATTTTCACCTGTGTTTTACTCTTTACGTTTCCAGTACTTGGTGGAAACAATTAAAATGAATAAATGGCCCCTTTTGCAAAAAGTGCAAACAGGAGAATTGCACTCTATGCATTTTAGGATTCAAATCAAAATACCCACCACCCTAAATCTTTTCATCAACATGTTTCTACAAAGATGAATACATTGTCAGGTTGGTTTACCATGTGACTTGTGCCTTTTTAAAGTAATCTCTATAAAATTGAGTATTATTTTAGGTATTCAAAGCCAAACTTCAACACATATTTGTACCAACTTGAGCTCGGAAGATGTGTGCTCAAGTATCTGAATGTCAGGGTAGGCTGAAATTATGGCTTTACCACTTAACCAAAGAGTGTGATCCTGAGCATATTTTTTAGTTTCACTATGCCTTGCCTGTTAAAATTAGGTGCCCCTAGAAGTGATCCCGTTTGCATTATAAGTAATTCCAAAAGGCCTCACTCATGGTTTAATAGATGGGCATCACAGGCATTAGGACACACACACATCTAACTTTGAAAATATATGGGCCACATTTATAGAACAAAATTAAATTGTGTCATTCAATACCAAATCAAAGTAAACACATCAAAGAGTCATCATGGACAATTGTATATTATAATCAGTATGTAAACAGTATGTACCATACAAAGATGTACAGGGGCATGGCAGGGGAGCAAGGCCCTCTCCTTCAAGCCACGCCCCACCGGAAGCGATACCAGGAGGCTGGAAACCCCTCAACCAGCACCGTCTGCCTCCTGATGCAGCCCTTACAACCATAGCACTGCCTTGCACTCTCAACTCAATTGAAATGTGCTGCAAAAATGCAACAAAAATAACATTTTGTGTTTAAAATATAATTTTGGACATGAACCATTGATGTGAGACTTTCAGAATGCGATTACAGAAGGGGTTCAGTTGGAAAGGAGGGTGGTTGTGGAATGGGTGGCTGAAGGGAGGATTGTATACGTGTGTATGTTATTGGAGGATATGTTGGTGTGCTCTATATATTGATTGGGCATGGTATGTTCTGTTCTCGAAATAAAAAGAAATTTGAAAAAAATGTAATTTCGTAGGAAACAAAATATCCTATTCCTTGCTTCAGTATTCTGGGGGGGTCTATCTTTCACAACAAGATGGGGGGAGCACAAGTATCTTTTCCGGGGCCTGCTGGATGTAGCCACAGTGCTCAGGAAGGTATTGTTGGGTAGACACCATCTGAGATGGTACAAAGACTGGTGGCCTCACTGCTCAGCCCTCTCAGAGGAAGAGGAGGAGGCATCACCCTCAATTCTCCAAAGCTAGGCCAGGAAAGGCATGCTGGGTGCTGGTGTGAATAGGGGGAGCATAGGTAAATGGTAACGTGGGTAGGGCAGCTGAAGGAAGGTGTCTGGACAGAGAAAGGTGAAGGAGGATCAGATATAACACAAAGGGGAGTACAGATGGGAAGGGGAGATACATAGATTGATGTGGCAACACTATTTTCCTTGCTTCTCTTTTACTATGTACTGTTTTTCATAGAGGGGTGCAAATGTATTTTTGCAGAGCTGGGTAACAATGTTGCTGGATCACGGATCTGGGAAATCTGGATCAACACTAGCACTTTTATTAGGGTACTCCTAGACCAACACCCAATTGAATGTGGGCTCCCCTGGTCACAACCCTGGCCCACCCAGATGATATTTCCTGGAGCCGAGCCTGGATAGCGGTGTCTCTAGGCACCTGGATACCCCCTACATTTGTGCTGACAGCGAGGGCCCTCACCATAACAAGACATATCCATGACTTGGGTAGCATCCAAACTTTCCCCCTAAATCAGAGCCTTATGGGGTTTGTAGTTTACTTGCTTACTTGTCAAAGTGCCAGAGCCAAACACCTCTGGCATGCAACACATCAGTATTCCCCTATGCATTACCCTCTATCCCACTAACATATAATCCAAATTCAGCCCACCACCCCATTTTTCTGTTTGAGTCATGTGCAATGAGGTCGTCAAAATGGCGGCAATGCACTATATAAGACTTTGCATTACAATATTTAACATCTATTGTCATTCCTCCACGCACACAACCCTGCATACAAATGTCCAACACTGTGAGCATCCACCAGCATAAGCACACATATTCAAATCATACATTTAACTAGCAATAAAAGCAACATTACACACAAGCACGTCCCAAGAACACTTCACAATACATGCACTTCAAGGAAAAGAGATTTAATGGCTTTCACCCTGTTTGTTAAACATTCTTGTGATGGCGAATTAATCTCAACTGTCAATAGCGACTCAGAAACCTTTCAATGGCAGATAGAATAGTCACCCCACCATGTACTTCAAATATATACAAAGAATCGTCCCTTCCTCTCACGTGAGAGTGAAAGGACAGTTATTGGAAAGAGACGGCTTATTCAGGCAGGACAAATGTAAAGAGAAATTGAGGATTTAATGACAATCAAGTGTCTTTGAAAGGCCAGTTGGGCTGGGGTGGAATCAGTCAAGTGTCAGGCAGAGCCTGTCTTTGGCATTTAGCGTTGCAGAGTGCTGTAGCACTTCAGTGGTGCCATTTCACAAAGCGAGGGGCTATCACATTAAACCCTGCATGGGAATTAGAGAATGTTATATATAAATAATGTGGCATTTAATGAAATATCAAATAAGACAGATGACACTGTTCTGTTTGCCAGGGCGCATCCAGCTTGACACCTTTTCTTTTGTGGGTATAATTTCTCCGGCTATACATACGTTCAGGGGAACCGTCAGCTGCATTACCTTTTAGTGAAATGTGTGTTCTTGGTTTTTAATTGGGTGGCATTACTTCAAACATTTCATTTTAACCTGGTTAATAATTTACCTTAACAAAAGGGAGAAAACATTACTTGGATTACGTGTGGACCTTGTGTTGCATTGGGCTAAATGCTAGTTCTTTAAAATGTAATTGGTTATTTATAACTCACTTAGTATCCAGAGTTTTTTGAGCGCGGAGCCGAGAATCAAACCCGTGTGGCTTTGTGACGTCTTGCTTTCAGGGCGAGCGTGTTGCCCGTGAGCTGTCCTCCTGACCCAGACCGAGCATGACTGCAATCCTTTTCATCACGCATCGTGCAAGGCATGTAATCAATGTACAACTTCGTCAATGGAAGATGGCGTGATTGATCAGGGCTGAAGCAGTAGCCTTGGCCTAGGTTGACAAAGCAGAAGAGCTCTGCAGATTGTAGTTGAAATAATCCCTGGTATGGTGCAATCAAAGAGTACCGATTGATTACCGTCTGCATACGGGTTCCCAGACAAAGAACATGTAAAAGTGGGCCAAGGACCATGTCCAATTTAGCGCAAATGTGGTGAAGAGAAATTGATGAGAAGATCTACTCAGAACCTGGTCACAACACTGTAGTTCAGCGTGGGGCCTAGGTTGCCTGAGTGGACAGTGCGAGATTGACCTGGTAAACTGTTAAGGATTTCAATCAGGCAATACACCCTGGTCTCAGCCTAGGATGCAGCGCACAACCAAAATGCTTATTTTGTTATATATGTAGGTTCAATATATGAGAGATACACCACTCATATCACACCCCTTTTCAAATACCCCAGGTCACGATGGACCAGGATTCAGGTTGGTTGGTAAAGGTAATATTTATTTATTTAAAATTAAAATCAAACATATACTTTTTAATATATGGGGCAGCAATCACCAATGTGGTGACAATAACAAATAAGAAGGTATCTAATGCACTTAAATTCACTCTTTAGCAACACAAAATAGAAAACACCAGAGAAATAGGAACACTTTGAATTTTTGGAAAGATAGCACTCAAGTTAGAATTTCCCCCTGCAATATTCCTCAACCCATAGATAATCAATTCTAAAGAGATATAAGGAAGCAGCAGGTAATCAGGAATGAGGAACAATAAACAAAATCCAAATCCAACCTTCCCTCCTCAAACAAGAGAGAAAAACAGATTTGAAACCTTACAATGATAAACTGACACTCGAAAAATGGCTGAATAAAACAATGAAAGTGTGCATAAATCCCTAAATCAGAACACATTTCTATGGGAGCAACATTGGAAAGATACTAGCAGTCATAAGCAATAGTTTGAGCAAAAATAAACAATTTGAATTTGAATGGAAGGTGGAAAATAATTTAGTATAAAAATAACACGTGTAAAACTACAAAAATGTTGATTACCGCCTAAAATTAACCAAACGGTTTTCAATAAAAATGGGTGAAATTTTGAGTGCGGTCTTTGGGTTGGGGTGTAGCTAGGTCTTAGGTATAATCAAGAACTGAAATGAGGTCTCTAGCTATTAAACTGAGGGAGATATGCAATGAGAGGTGTTTTTAGAAAATCGGGTAGTGAAAACAGGAAAGAAATTCAATTGGTACAAGAACAGTTTTACTCTAAGTTTTACTCTATACTAGAGCATTCTGGCTAGAATACCAAAGAGGGACAGCGTAAGCTCTAGAGTTGATTCATGACTTCAACCCCAGATCCACAGCGCCCGCCCTGGCGGAACCATTCGGATCACTTGAAAAAGGATTGATAGATTAGGATTTACACAAGATAAAAATGACTAAAGAAATGGTGCTTAGCACGATAAATCAAGGACAGGATTGCAATTATGATTCTGAAAATGTAACAATTTATTAAGGTAAGGATAGGATGGTTTAGAGCTTGGGATAGGACAAGACAAGTCAAGGTATGCTATGGTTTTCTATGATTCCGGTTAATACTTACAGTCCAATTTAATTTAGGATTTTGGACCGTCAAGGGTTGTGGTCACCACACGGATCTGTTCTAGCACAGGACAGATGGGCAAATCTGGCGGGACAGGATCAGCTGGGCCGTTCTGGTCACCGCACTGCACTGGGCTAGCACCTCTGGTTACTGGATACTACAGATCAGTGGGGTAGCAAATTTGCAGCAGGCATGCATATAGTAGCAGCAAGCCAGGCTGGATCCGGATGCTTCCCTTGGGTTTTTGGGATTTTTTTTAGAATTTGAGTCCTAGCTGAAAATGGGGTCACCAATGCATAGGCCTTGGCTTTGTAATGAAAATCTGGAATCAGGATCAAACAGGATGAAGAAGTCAGGAACCGGACGCCACACAGGAATTCAGGAAGAAAGTCAGGAATCAGTTTGTGTCCTGTGTGCTTTCAAGGGCCCTTATTTATCATGCCAGATTAGATCACTAAAATATATGACCAGGGCAGCCTTGCTACTCCTGCCTCTAATAACAGGATTGGGCAAGGTAGAAGTCTCCTCCTAGCTCTTCGCTGATTGGATCACAGCAAAAGAATGTCATGTTTATCGGGTGATTTTTACAGTGTCTAGAAACGTCCCCTAGCTATTGGAACCAAAATCTAATTTTGCAACAAACACCTATTTATGTAGTTGCAACCTCTGAGAAAATCAGATACACAGGTTACATATTGTGTGTGTCATATTTCAATCCAAACCCCAAGTCTGTGGAACCGTGTTTCGCCTTTCCGACACATTTTGGTAATTCTAAACATGAAGGATTTGGCCTTAAATTCCCCAATTTCGCACACAGATGCACATTTACCCATTGGATGTATGTACAAAATGTTATGTTCACAACATCAATACTTTCCCTGTAATCTGTCTGTTTTCTATAACTTCTTTTCCTTATGCAGTAATGAGTTCTACCAAGTTTTCAAAGAAAGAGCATAAAATTAGATTGAGAACTACAAACTTTTCATATTTTTCCTAATTCTTGCCGCAAAGTTAAACGTCTTTAAAGTTCAGTTACAAAATAGCCTTTAAAACCAAATGGAAGTCCATTGTCGCTTGATCAGTTTTTTTTTCTTTCCCCCAACTGCTTTCAATTGTCAGTTTCTTGAATCGGGATGAGGGGCCTCTCTCTTGATTGAAGGTTTTATTGCCCCTCACACTTGACAGTTGAGAGTCTGAGCCTGCTATTGCCCCAGCCTGTAGCAAAGACGAATGTCTGATGAGCTTGTGAAGTCTTTGTCCTGGTGCATTCAAAGTCTTTCAAGCTGGCAATTAGCGCTTTCCTGTGGCAGAAGTTTATGATGTGTCACCCTTTCTCAAGGCTACCAACAGGCAGAGCAAGTTTTTTTTTAGTTTTATTTTTAGCTTTCCAACTTAGCCTATGAGTTTTACATCTTGATTTAAACCTGTGGAATCAAAATAGTTTATAGGTGTACTTTTACCAGCAACAAATCCTTTTACATTGCTAAGTAAACAGGCCTTTACACAACAATTAACTTTTACATAGGCGATTTTCTCTCTTCAGTCAGAAAAAGAACATTTTACTATTTCTTTAAATTCGGTTTTCTTCTCCAGAAAATACACACTTTATGCAGCAATAATTCTTTTCTTGAGTGCTGGAGTTGTTTTGCAGCATGGATACATGTACACAGGCATTCTCTGAACAGCTTATTTAGATACTTTTAAAATGAAAACAAAGCCCCTGGTTGATTCTTCAAAGAAACTTTTGACAGGAGCTGTCATTCAAATGAAGCCCAGTTCCCCTGAGACACAATGGATCATCCTGGGCATTGCAGGGCCTTTTTAATCACAGTGGTTCATAAGGACTGGATGAGTTTACCACCAACCAGCACTTTTAAAGGTTGAAAGAGGTGTCATTCTAAAGAGGCATTTTGGGTTTTCAGCAAAGTAATGCTGCCTCTTTCACTTCACTCCATGTTAAATGTTGCAGAGCACACTGGCATATTCCTGAATGAGTACTCTGTTCCACCCCACCTGAAATGTGTGTGGCAGGGTGGTGCAGCCATTTTCTGGTTGTTGAAAAAACTCAGTTTAGAGATCCTGGCGTGCACCGGAGTCAGCACGGCCGTTTTGCTGTTTCTTGCACCACTGCAGAAAAGTGATGTAGTAAAGCACAGCTGAGTTGGTTAATTTATCCCACAAAGCAAATAATCAGAGATGACCAGACACCACCAATAATGTTGCACAGAAACATTCCTTGAGCTTGTGAAGTCTTTGTCCTGGTGCATTCAAAGTCTTTCAAGCTGGCAATTCGCGCTTTCCTGTGGCAGAAATTTATGATGTGTCACCCTTTCTCAAGGCTACCAACAGGCAGAGCAAGTTTTTTTTTAGTTTTCTTTTAGCTTTCCAACTAAGCCTATGAGTATTACATCTTGACGTATACCTGTGGAATCAAAATAGTTTATAGGTGTACTTTTACCAGCAACACATCCTTTTACATTGCTAAGTAAACAGGCCTTTACACAACAATTAACTTTTACATAGGTGATTTTCTCTCTTCAGTCAGAAAAAGAACATTTTACTATTTCTTTAAATTCGGTTTTCTTCTCCAGAAAATACACACTTTATGCAGCAATAATTCTTTTCTTGAGTGCTGGAGTTGTTTTGCAGCATGGATACATGTACACAGGCATCTATTTAGAGTCTTTCTCTGAACAGCTGATTTAGATACTTTTAAAATGAAAACAAAGCCCCTGGTTGATTCTTCAAAGAAACTTTGACAGGAGCTGTCATTCAAATGAAGGCCGGTTCCTCTGAGACACAATGGATCATCCTGGGCATTGCAGGGCCTTTTTAATCACAGTGGTTCATAAGGACTGGATGAGTTTAGCGCCAAGCAGGTTGAAAGAGGTGTCATTTTAAATAGGCATTTTGGGTTTTCAGCAAAGTAATGCTGCCTCTTTCACTTCACTCCATGTTAAATGTTGCAGAGCACACTGGCATATTCCTGCAGTGAGTACTCTGTTCCACCCCACCTGAAATGTGTGTGGCAGGGTGGTGCAGCCATTTTCTGGTTGTTGAAAAAACTCAGTTTAGAGATCCTGGCGTGCACCGGAGTCAGCACTGCCGTTTTGCTGTTTCTTGCACCACTGCAGAAAAGTGATGTAGTAAAGCACAGCTGAGTTGGTTAATTTATCCCACAAAGCAAATAATCAGAGATGACCAGACACCACCAATAATGTTGCACAGAAACATTCCTTGAGCTTGTGAAGTCTTTGTCCTGGTGCATTCAAAGTCTTTCAAGCTGGCTATTAGCGCTTTCCTGTGGCAGAAATTTATGATGTGTCACCCTTTCTCAAGGCTACCAACAGGCAGAGCAAGTTTCTTTTTAGTTTTCTTTTAGCTTTCCAACTAAGCCTATGAGTATTACATCTTGACGTATACCTGTGGAATCAAAATAGTTTATAGGTGTACTTTTACCAGCAACACATCCTTTTACATTGCTAAGTAAACAGGCCTTTACACAACAATTAACTTTTACATAGGTGATTTTCTCTCTTCAGTCAGAAAAAGAACATTTTACTATTTCTTTAAATTCGGTTTTCTTCTCCAGAAAATACACACTTTATGCAGCAATAATTCTTTTCTTGAGTGCTGGAGTTGTTTTGCAGCATGGATACATGTACACAGGCATCTATTTAGAGTCTTTCTCTGAACAGCTGATTTAGATACTTTTAAAATGAAAACAAAGCCCCTGGTTGATTCTTCAAAGAAACTTTGACAGGAGCTGTCATTCAAATGAAGCCCGGTTCCTCTGAGACACAATGGATCATCCTGGGCATTGCAGGGCCTTTTTAATCACAGTGGTTCATAAGGACTGGATGAGTTTAGCGCCAAGCAGGTTGAAAGAGGTGTCATTTTAAATAGGCATTTTGGGTTTTCAGCAAAGTAATGCTGCCTCTTTCACTTCACTCCATGTTAAATGTTGCAGAGCACACTGGCATATTCCTGCAGTGAGTACTCTGTTCCACCCCACCTGAAATGTGTGTGGCAGGGTGGTGCAGCCATTTTCTGGTTGTTGAAAAAACTCAGTTTAGAGATCCTGGCGTGCACCAGAGTCAGCGCAGCCGTTTTGCTGTTTCTTGCACCACTGCAGAAAAGGGATGTAGTAAAGCACAGCTGAGTTGGTTAATTTATCCCACAAAGCAAATAATCAGAGATGACCGGACACCACCAATAATGTTGCACAGAAACATTCCTGAGTCAGGCATTTTTGGCAAATGTCTAAACAGGAAAGGGTGTGCTCATGCATGGAATGTGCTCTCTGAAAAAACACCCTCGTTTTGGAAAAAGATTTCACAATGAAGTTATTCATCTCATTATTTAGTGGGTGATAAAGAGCTTGAGATTAATCAAAGTCCTCAAAACTCTAGATATTGTAGGTACATGCTGATTACTAATAATGTGGAAGTGAGAGTTAAGTGCTCCTCACTGACAGACTTTCTACTGTTAACCATGCACTTTGCAAAAAAAACAGGCCGGATAGCTTTATGGCCAATTGGTGCCCCTTCTACAACCAGTATGGTGTAAGATCGCTGGCAATAATATATGATCTTTTTTTCTTCTCAAGTTAATGTATGAATCTACATGACCTCCTCCCCTGTCCCTGCCAAGACCCTTTGCCCCGCCACTCACACTCACACTCACAAAATTAAAGGTGGATAGCTGGAAGGTTTTACTTTAATCATGACTTCTGCATTGCTTTGGTGAACACTTCAGAACACCCAATTTTTCAGACTGCCATGCTATTACAGAAGGGGAAAGACCATATGCAAGTGATGCTTGGTCCAACGCAAAATGGTACAATCGAGCCCAAATTGCTAACTCACATCCCTTCTGCATGAGACTGCATGCAACACGCGAGATGTTTTGGTCTCAATGAGTGTAATCAATGACGAGTGGCCTGGATCTCAAGGTCAAGCAGGCTCCAGACCCATGTCTATATATACTGATCCCTTCCAAAACTTCCCTCATTCAAAGCACAATCTTAAATGGTGATTCAAAATCTTGTTGCTTACAGTAGAATTAATACAGTATTCATGACACCAATTGTTAAGACTACTGCTATAATGTGTCCATTACATTTTGCTGCCTTTATGAAAGGAACAGTGTTTTATTAAGTTGGTTTATGCACCGTTTCTACTCAATTTCCTATATCTTACTGACTTAAAACAGTAAAGAAGATGCATACTTCCAAAACAAAAATCATCCCGTTCAGCAGAACACAAACTACTGAACACAAGCTTGATTTTGGCAATGCTGCACATTGGTACCTGCCTCATGTGATTTCCTGGGTCACGCTCAGTGATCAGCCAAAATTGACAACCCATCACATAATAATTTAGGGCCTCACCTGCTCGTTTCATAGCGAGACAATCCCGTTCAATTGTGACTCCATAGGAAAGATATGTTGGATGATCAATGGAATCGTTTTCTGTCATCCCTCTTATGTGTGAGCTATGAGCGCTCCTAGTTTGATTTGTGAGGTATCAGTGTGGAAAAAGAATGGTTGTGTAAAGTTCGACATTGTTACAAGGACAGATGGCTTAGGCAACTCTTCAGTTTCTGTAACACATCTTGTCCTGGTTTTTCCAACCACATCTGCCTAGGTAGATTAGCTTCCAGCTGCTCCATGAGGGATCCTCGTGATGGTTGGAAACTTCAGAATGAACCATCTATAACATCTAACATGTGACATGCACACCCTTAATGGTTTCTTGATTGTTTGTGACAGAATTGTCTGCTTGGCCTCCAGTATTCCCGCTTGAGCTGCCTATTCCCATTAGCTGCCCAGTCATTAGCTTACTGTAACTCCCTCTATCTAGGTACCAGTAAACAAAACATCAAAAAACTCAAAATCCTGCAAAATAACACGCTCAGAGCAGCCCTCAACATCCCACACTCTGATCACATATCCCAAGCCGGACAGATGTCCAAATGACTCCCCATAAAAGACAGAATCGCTTTCAGAACCCCCATGATCACCCACAAATGCATCAATAATAGTGCCCCTAAATTCCTGGCAGACAAATTCCACGCCAACACCACCACAAGACCCACGTGTGCCAATTATGCAAATTGTCTTAACATTCCCAAATACAGACTCCAAAAATCAGGTGGAACCAGCTTCCCAGTCCTAGCTGCCAAAACCTGGAACTCTTTGCCCCCAGCGCTGAGAAATTAACCCTCGTTCCTAGCTTCCCGTTTCAAAGTCAAAACTTGGCTCCTCACCACGATCCCTCCCACCTAATGAATAACCAGGAAACCTTACACTGCCTGTATATTTTGTAAAAATCTGTTTATTGCATATTCTTGCTGCAACGTGACATTTCTGTATATTCCTGTAAATACCTGCATTCCTTATAGTAATTCCACTGTAACTTTAGTCTAATATCCTTACCTCCATTTTCCTACATGCCTGTATATTGTAACTGATCTCAACTGCTTTTTGTATTAATACCATTTATGTATCCCATGTATGTAACTAAATCCACAAGTTAAGCGCCTAGCTACCCCTGGGTTCAGCGCACTATATAGGCAAATAAAACAAACAAAACCATCAAGCAACACAGAACCCTATTTATTTGACTCTTTTTGGGTGAGATGACATTTCACAGGATTAATGCTCAGGCCACCATTCCTAAATGTCCAAACCACTAGATGGAGAAGCCTTTTTACGCATGAGCCGAAACAAACTCCCGATGAGGGAATCCAAAGGTCAATGAAATGTAGGCAGGGATCCATGTTGTCCACAAACAACCATGGTGCCCTCGAAGTGCACCTCACTGGTCAATACAGCTACCTTCTTTTTATAGCGTAGCACTGGGAGAGTCGCCAGTTTCCCTTGAAGGTATGTTGGGTTAGATTTAGGTGGATGCTCTGTTCTTATCTCTCATTTAATGTATTTGTGGCATAGGGTAGGAATCAAACTAGAATATCTCATTGACTTTCTGGACGTCATTTCAGGAATTCTATCTGCTGTTTGGTTTTCCAGCCGGCACAATACAAGAGGCAGACTAATTCTTAGAGTGTTTGATAACCCATCACACATGCATTTTCTGAATTTCATTATGGATCACCTTCGGACACCTGTCACAGACCAAGGGATCTACTTGGTAAGGTATCAAGTTTATTATACATAGATAAAGGTGAACATATGCAACTGAAGGAATGTTCATACCATAGACTAAGAAAGGGCTGTGGTCCTCAGTTCAGGTCACTTAGTCCTCCACAGTTCCTGTTCAGTGCTGTATCACCCTTAGTGGTTCAAACAAAGTCACTCACAATTCCTGGAAAATATCCACGGCAAGGATGCTTCTTTGGGCTTTGTGGCAAGAAGGTAGCCCCCCTGGGCTTTGTAACCTGCCATTCATCTGACAGTTGATTTTTGCTACCAATTCGGTTAGAATGGACTTTCATGATGGATTGCCTATTGTCATTACCCAACCAAGAGCATTTTGAGTCCAAAGATTAAATGAGTTCCCTCGGTTCAAGTTCTCAATGACCCCTCATGTGTGAGATTCTTAATAAGAACTGTTTGTTTCCTTGGTGGACTTTACATTCCCTTTAGAACCCAGACAATTGCTCCAGACTAGCCTCTATCTTCTACATCTTCTTCTCTCATGCCCCCGCTCTAGTTCTTTAGGCTTTTTGGGATACCAATCTTACCAAGTATATTTGCTTGTGTAGCACTTGTATCCTGTCCCCACCCAAGTTGTGGCCCAAGTGCTTTTACTGTTTTTCTCTCCACCCAACTTCTAGCTCATGGCCTTATTGGTATGTTTGTCACTAGCTTATTCTTCTTTCACTTTGACACTCCACTGTTTCCAAGCTCTCCCCACATCCGATGACCTCCTTATTCCTATATCCACTTTCCTCTTCCAACATCCTCCTGTATAAATTCTCTTTCTCCTCCTCTGTCAGCCACAATCTCCAGCTTTCCCTTCCACATCGTCCTCCCTCCTCCAGATTCATACTATCCCTGGCACTTCCTGTCTTGTCTTCCTCCCTGGCTCACTTCACAAATCCGGGTACCCTCACTGTGGAATTGCGCTGGTCGCCCTTTTTTTAATTCGGTCTCAGGCTGGGATTGGGACAATGAAGGTATTATTGTGGACACTGGGTCCATTTTGGCAGGGGACATATGGGATTGGATGTTGACCTTTGATCCTTCCCCCTGCAGATGTGTCCCTAAAGGAGTTCAGATTGTTTGTCACTGCCCCACAGGCCTTCAGGCCGAGACTTCAAATGAGGCACAAAAAAACTGGTGCAGGGTCCCCCTGATTCAGCACTGGTTTCCCTGTCTCAGTGTCAGAGTCACTTGGCTTTCCCACACAGCTGCCTGTTGTTTCCCCATCTAACCATGGACATCTAACCATGGATTACTTGTGTCCTGCTGAAGATAGCCCAATAGGAACAGGATCACATTGCTGCCTTCAATAGAGGACAGCACTCACTTAAGCTGTATCTCTACAGCATCTTGCATTGAGAATGGGGTCCATGATTACATGTTGGGGTGCTATCTTTATATTCTAAGTCAGACATTTTTATTTCAGCTAGTTCTTGTTGGGTGCAGGTGGACCAGATGAGGTGGTTGGGAATAGATGAGCGGTCAGTTTTATCATCATTCAGGCATAGTCCATGTAGAGCCATCCATGCCTGGATGATGATGTACACCCTATTTAGCAAGGCCAAATCCTTTCCATAATCTCCAGAAAACGGAAGGAGGATCTGGGTATCATCTGCATAATTGGTGTAGGCGATACCGAGATGATCCAAATCATGGAAAAGGGGCCCACTTGTCACTTTTGTTTAGGGCTGCAGCAATGTGCGGCGACCTGGATCAGTTATTTAGATAATCTCTCACATGTGCCACTCATGTATTGGCATAATTGAAAGTCAATCCTGTGTGTCCAAAATGAGAGTGCATCCTTTTTTTATGATAAGGGATGCAGTATGGTTGAGACATACCTTTCTTGCATACAATCCCCTTTGCATGCATGTGTTTTTTCCCCTTGATCCCTCCCTCCTTGAGTGATTTGAAACACTTGTCTTGTGTATAGGCGCTTTACAAATAAATATTACAATTACAATGTTCAAAGACCAGTGAGTGGTCTTTAGGCTATCTGACCTGAGGCTTGTCCAGAGACCAATCAGTGGCCTGCGTTGGTGTTGTGTGCAGTTGTGGGGGACTTCGGCATGTTGTGAACTGTATTTTGCTTATTGTGTATATTCTAAGGCATCCCAAAAGAAGGTTTGTTTTTTAAAAAGTGCCTCAGCCAATAAGTGGGCTAACATTTATTTATTTAAAATATATATATATAAATATATCTTAAAATATACATCCTTTGTACACGTCACGGTGCAATAAAAACACAGTACAGCTTGAAAATCTCAAATAATCGCCAATGCTCATCAGTCTTTAATACAAGGACAGTCACTTCTTAAATGGGTATATACACTTCATTATTAACATGGAAGTCCTATTATATACAAATCATGACACACAGTGAAAAGATAATTTTTATCGAACGCCACGCATCTTCTCAACGTTAAGTGGACATTAGAGTTCATCATTCTTTATTGCAAACTGATGGTCTCTTTTATACTCAAAACAGACTTTCATTTTTAAAAGTGGTCATATGTTCTGATCGTTTTGTTTCATTTATAAAGGTCGGCAGTTGCCTCATAACCGGTGGCAGACAATGAGGTTAAAATACCTTTTTGTCTTCATCACCTGGACCATGTCCAAAGGGATATGTTTGCAGGAAGTGAGGCGTAGATACTCCGAAGCCAGTCTGATGGTGCTGTTTGATTACGTGGATTTAAAGATTCCAGCTTTAGTTCATCTAGATGTTCACAGTAAGGGGCATTACCCACCACTGTAAAGGGTACATTAGGAAACCAGAAAACAACTTTAACACACATTACCCTCTTTTCCTTTTATTGTTTTAGTCTCAACGTGTAGCTTGTAGCTTTATAGAACCCTTTCTCACTACATATGTGACTGCAAGCGGTTACAAGATAATAAACAATGATTTATAATATGTCTGGAACATATACATATGTCTATTCTCATGTGAACAATTTATCATAAAACCACAATACATTTAATAATGCACATTTCAATTTTGTGCAGGATGGGGTTAGTTAGTGTGCCTCTTGTACATCATACATTACATTTTTAAATGTTTGGCTTTTAATCACAAGCTAGAGCAGGTAGTGTGATGTATTTCATTTCTTGAATTTAACAATTCGAAAAATGAGGTGTATGCATTTGTTTTTCAATCAAAAGATTTTTTTTAAAGTATCACTCTCATTTTTTAGTCTTTTTTTTGTAATCACAAATCGACAAAATTCCCTAAAGATGTTTCACCATATTTCTATGCTTTAAAAAAAAAAAATAAATAAATGGACAAAACATGGATTGGGTAAAACAATGAAGACACCAGAGTGTTCCGGCCCTTTACAATAAAATATGTTCATCCACCATGGTTTTTCAGTGATTGGTATCTGGACCTTGCAAGCACAAAGGTTGATTGTGATTGTTTCTTTCCCGACACAAAGAGAGGGGGAGTTGTCTAGAAAGCAGTAATGGAGAGACTAAATACTTAAACAGAACCAAGGAAGGTCCATACTGCGGAAAATTCAATTGGAAAAGTACTTAAATGGTAAGTTATTCGGTTCGTGTACCAGCAAGGTATCACTGAATTATAGGCTACTGTAAACTCAAAAAGCAATCGAGGTAGTCTCCAGTTAAAAAACATTAAACATGTTTATTTTGCAAGAAAGTATTATAAACACAAGATGCATAAGTCATTAGAGAAGTATTTCTTATATATACATTTTATATTTTATTTAAGGGTATGCTCAAATGAAGAATACACATGAAAAGAGGCACAAAAGCAATAATCATAATGCAACAATTGTGAGAAAAAAAACAAGAAATTAGTAAATCTGAGTGGTGACCACAACTTAAGCCAACACTCTCCATTTTGACTTGGATTCAGCCATAAAGGTTTTAGGTTGACAAATTCCTTTAACTGACAGGTCTGCCTGTGATTGTTTCTTGATCAAATCTCCCAAACCATGTGCTATTTCCTTGGGTCTTATTTTCTATTAAGGGGAGCCATACCTTTTCATATGATCATAAAAGGTGACACAGCAAGACTGATGCTCCAATAACAGATGGCTGCCACAATTGCACCAATGAGAAAGGAAAAGAAAGAGTCTGCAATGAAATCAAAACAAAATATGCAGTGATAAAGAAAAGGTCTGGCTCCCCTTATGAGAAAATAAGACCCACAGAAATAGCACAGGTGTTGAGAGATTGGACAACAGCAGATTGCCATTGTTCTTGTAACAGTGGCTATTATTCTCCAGAACATCTCTATTAGGCACATCAATGTTTGTAGGTCAGGTTGGTTGCTGGGTTAGTGCTGTGGCAAATTAAGGTTTCTCATTAGTAAGAGTCAAGGTTCTTTCACTCATGCACCCCCTTGGCCGACTAGGCTACATACTTAGGAAGAATGGCATTATAAAGCAACAGCTTGTCACATTCTGACATATCTGTGCAGTTGAAGACAGCAGTCATCTTGGAATCTAAGTGATTTGCTATTGTTTTATGATTGTCACAATCATCAGTGGTTGAAGGATGTGGATTTTCAAGCAGATGGCTTGAGAGCAGGGACTGCTTCTCTCTGAGTTTAATCACTGGTTTCTTAAAAGGTTGGCAATTAGTGGAAGAGCCAGGCCTATCAGGCAATCTATATAGCCCGCTGACTGTTTTAACAATTTTGGTTCAGATTTTGTTACTGAACATCTTGATCACAACTCTTTTCCTTCGTTTTTTTTTTTTTACTGCTTTGGAACTAATGGCAGCTGGCGTTTAAGGGTATCGACAAGACATCATGGCCATGCAACAAACTTGATGGGCCACCATCAACTCCTTCGAAAATCTTTTCTGCAATTCCCGCCCATCACAACAGTCACAGTCACCTTCAACCTCATCTACACACCACCCAAGCACAAAACCTGCTTCATCAGAGAATTTACAGACTTGGTCACTGCCATGCCTTTCACACACACCAACAACATATCTGTAATTTCAACATTCCTTGCAACCCAGAAACCAAGTCCCCAATGGAAGATCTTCACTGCCGTTGCAAATCTCTGAACCTCACACAACAAATGAAAGACCCAGCAGACTGAAAAGGTAATAGCCTCAACCTTATCATCACCTCCGTCACAGCTCTCCAATCCTGCTCAACTGGACGGACCATCTGGCAATCCCCTTTGACATTGGTCACACCACCCCAGTCAAGCACAACCATTGGAAAGAGAGCAACCAAGCCTTTAGATAATTCAAGAACTTCCCAGTAGGAGCTCCCTATGGAAGACCTTGCCAACCTCCATCTCGCATATTCTGATCTAACTCAGATGAGCCGAGACATGTGACTGACTTCTCCAAGAACTCGGCACCACCCTTTCAACCAACATAACCGCTATGCCCCAGTGAAACAACGCACACTCCAGCCTAAACCTACAGAACCTTGGTACAAACAAGAACTCAACCTCAGAAAAAAAGAAGAAAACATCCTGAAGTGCATCCAATCTTGCCCTGCTCAAGAAACTATGTGTTACATGCAGACGACATATCACCACTGCTGAGGCCAACTACTGCAAAAACACATTAGCCAAGGCAATATAAGCAGAGCCCTCTTCAAATTCATCAAGCATTGCAGCAATCTGCCTGCCCCAGCCATGCCACACTTAAAAACTGAATACAAAAAGATTGAATTACAAAATTACGAAGCCGACTTGTTTGCAATTGGTAAATCAAGCTTTTCTTAATTCATTTTTTTGTCCCTCGCTGGACATCTAATGTATGTGGGGACACTCCAAGAGCCCATAATACCGAACTAAGGGGGGTGGGGGCCACCCCTGTAGCCCCCAATCCCCTTGTTCAGTATTATGGGATTCAATGTTTTGTACCAGTACCTAATTGTGCATTCAGTCTTTTCCCCCCGATATTTTGGGGTTAACACCGTTCTTCATCAGCAAGATCTGCATAATCCGCAAGCACAGACCCATCAATGCCACAGCTAAAAGCACACTGCAAATCCCATCTCACAAAACCACCACTACCTGGACAACTTTCAAGTTTCACCTTAGTATCCCTCAAGACCACATTGTATGAAAAGAAAAGCTTCCCTGCCTCTGTATTCAGAACCCATCTCAATGAAACACTCTGCACTTATTTGGCGATCATCAACAACTCCCTCACTCAAGGCACCTTCCACTCAACCTTTAAGACTGCCTAAATCCTCCATGTTCCCAAGAGGCCAACACTGAACTGTTCCAACCTTAGCACCTACTGCCCTTTCACCCATCTTCCCTTGCACACAGCTACCATCAAGGTGTTTGATGATGCCCTTAAAATCCTCAATAAGGGCCATCCTTGTCACTTGATTCTCCTCGACCTCTCAGCAGAGGTCAGCACTGTACACCATCCGATGATCACTGAAATTCTAAATGGCCACATGAGGATTAGCGAGACTGCCCCCAGGTGGTTCAACTCCTACTTTAGGTCATTTATACAGCATTGCTTTTCTTCTTCCTTCAACATGGATTCATATATTTAGATTAAGTTGAACCCACGTTGTGCCATTGTTTGTGAATCCTGTTGTACCTCGTTTTGTTTATGATCATTCAGCAGAACAGACACAGAGACCATCATGTCAGTAGCAATGTTCTTAACCACAGTGTAATATCCAGTTTTGACATCTGTTACCCTCTTCTCAAGAATGGTACTGGATGAGCTTCTAAAAATAACACCCAAAATGGACCCACACATAACAACCATTCTGTTTGTCTATGTAATAATCCATGCATCCAAAATAGAACTATCATGGCATGCCAGCCCTCCAATATAACCAAATAATCCTTGTAAGTACCCCTAACCCTAAATGGAATAATCTTCTTAACGATGGATACTCTTGTCTATAATAATACCCTTCAAGGGCTAATATGTATAGTCCATCAGATGGTAGATAGTAACACCATCCTTAACATCTACTTCAGCTGCTATAGAGAGCTGCTGGTATCCCTTGATAAACTTCACAGCCTTGTACTCTAGATCCTGACATGGTCCCCCTTTTAAAACAACATTTTAGATTTTTGTTGATTGGCATCTCACAGTGTAAAAGTTCTGCAACACTAAGAGCACATTGTCGGGTCTCACCTGTTGGGGGGCGGGGGGGCATTTTGGAAAACCTCGAATATTTGCATTGTACATACTTATAAACATCTGTAGGACATCAGTGTAACTGGAGGTATTACATCCACTAAAATACTACCAAAATATACTTTTTTAATATTCTATCAACATGCTAAAGTAGAGGTAACTTTATGTCACTGTGAGTGACAATGTTCTGTATGTTTTTTGTTTTTTTTAACAAAGTTCTAAAAACCTGTCTGTAGTTTTATGCGTATCTAACCTGGTTTGAAAGTGAATGGCACTCCAATCCCTGCCATGTCTTTCAGAATCTCCACAAAGGCATTTTTGAATAAGACGTCTTTCATAATCAGTAACTCAGAGGAAGTTTAGTTTTTACTATATAGGAATCAAGGTTTCAGTTTGAGCTAAATGTTGCACTGTAGTTTTGCTCGTTTTATATAAACTCTCCCTCTCACATCTCTTGCAGGCCTGGCTACATAATACAATAGATATATTTAGAAGATCACACAATTGATACTGGTACAACAAATATCCTTAAGAAAGGTTTCTAGACCAATGTACATAGGTTTGTTGAACTGTTGACAAATGCAGAATGGATATATTTTTTTTTTATACATAGCCTCCATCTATCCATGGCATGGTACATATTCACCAGAGTTGTATATACAACTGCATTCGTGACAGTTCCCAACATTAGGAAATCAGTTCATAACTACATCTCCGGTTTAGGTTTTACATTTTATATCTGTGGTCGTTGGGGCACTCATTCTCTCTCATTGTCTTGCATACACAATTTTAACCACAATGGTGTGTACAGTACTGAGTATAATATAAACAACATTCAGCATCGTAAAGACTCGACTGGGGTCTAACATGTAACACATTTTTCTAATAGAGCGAGGCATGTACCTGTCATTGAGACTTTAATGCAAAACTTGTGGTGGTCATGATAAGGATGGCCATAAAAATCGTTATAATAAACATGATTCAAGCACTCCGCAGCAAGAAACCTGTGTCTGTGGCAATCCATGAAGGCCACAAGACATTCCCTCTGGTACAAAGGAATAGCAAACACTCAAAGCTATCGATGAACTGCAGATTACCCCCACATCACTTTCACTGCCTTGGGAAGCTACACAGTTGTTCTGTGCTTTGGTCCAGGTGGATCCAATACCAGACAATACTGCAGCAACCACAGCAATGTTAATAAACAAAGTATCTCACTGGATGAATGTTAATATTATGGGACCAAAAATGAATCCAAGAGACATCCAAATGACCAGAAAAATACCTTGGATTGGCCAGGGTAAGAAGACTCTTCGCAGGGACGTAATTTCACCAAAATACCAGGTGTAGCAGAAGTGACCTCACATAACCCATGACCTCGGATGACATCACAGGAAGTGAAGTCATTTGACCCCACCCCAAAGTGACATCACCGGAAGCGATGGAACAGAACCATTTACCCCTTGACAAAACAGGAAGTGGCATCACATAGTATTGTTTCTCAGTACACTATGAAAAATATGGTTACAATATGTATCACCATATGTATCGGCAGAAAAACACATGCTATAACTGCAACTTGCGAAAAGCAAAATACATAGTCCGAAATGGATGCTTATTCTACCCTAACTGCTTTTTGGAGGATTTGGTCAGCATTGTGAATTTGAGGTGCTTAAGAACAGACTAAATCAGGGACTCACCCCCTGAAGTGTGCCTGAAATAAACCTTTAATGAGTCTAGCAATTATTGTTTAGAATTCCAGAAAGACACATTATTTTGTATTCCTTTTCTTTCTTATTTAGTTACACTTGTGGAATCCCCTGGTTTCTTTAAGAACCCTGAAAAAGAAAGCCAGTCACTCTAGAAACAAAGATGAATATTGCATTGGCCACAGCCCAGGAGCTTCAATTTGTAAAAAAAAAATAACTTTTTTAAAAACATGTTTTTAGGGGTAGCAAGGGAGACCTCAGGGGGTCGCAAGTGCGACCCCTGGTGACCCCTAAATGACGTCCCTGACTCTTCGGGGGAATGCATAGCCATAACGCTCTTTAATCCTTCTGTACTTCGCTATGTTCTGCATTCTAACCTAATTACTGACTCTCTACAGAGCAAAACCAACGTGCACCCTTTAACCAGATTCTTCTTTTGGTCGCCTGCTACCCCCCGCCCTGTCTACAACAATTGTTGGAGCCCACGGGGTGGACATCTATAAACACAGGTTTGAGTGCAAATGGCCACAGAAGGCGGTCTCTCCAAAACGGAGAGCCACCATCGAGACTGTCGTCCTGTGTTGGTGCTGCCCATGGGAATCATCTATGTGATGCTGTAATATCGTGCTCTGAGAATATGTTTCAAGTATTAACTTCCCTTGAGAAAAAGACTGACTGTCAATGCAACTGCCTAAACGGATGGTGAGGGCATTGCCCAATACCTCTGCCAACTCTTGTTTTGGTTTTGCATTAGTCACCCCAAGTGGGACGGGATTGCCCAGGCGTGGCTCTCGAGCCTGCTGGGCCTAGACACCCAGACTACTCCTCACTGGTGATGTCCAACGAGGCCGAAACCTGTCTGGGGATGCTTGTGATCTCGTGCAGAAGGGCTGTGACCTAGCAATTCGTGCTGGACTACCTCTTTTGTGGTGGCACCAGGCTTGATTTGCATACAGTATTTCCCCTTGTATAATGGCGTGACAGGCTTAAAATGATGGTCTGGAGGGTTGTCCAGAGTTGTGCCCATAGTTATGATATCTTTCAGAAGTTCCAGCCATCAACTTTTGGTTTTGCCCACATCATTTTGTGGAACATTGTTAGATATCATTCTAAACTTGTTAATCCAGACATTTTGGTTAAACTAACTCAGTATGACATAATTCCACTACACGAAACGTGGACAAATACAGAAATTATTCTGGATGGCAACGTTTTCGGCGGCCTCGCTATATCGGTCAAATCTGTTTTGCCTCATATGTCAATTTTGTGCACACAAACTCAGAATTTGTGCAGTTTTCAATGTTTACTAACACTAATGGTTCATCAGAATTTTATTTAGGAAACCTTTATAAGAACCTTTCTAAACTCAATCCAAAACAACCCTTATTGGATCTATGGATCCTAATGGGAAAGCTGACCAATCTTACCCGGGACAGTCCTGAGTGGTTCATTTTGGCTAGCAAAGTTATTGCCAAGTTTGGGCAAGGCCCTGATTTTGACTTATTTGATGGTGGTGAGAATGTGCAGCTGGCAAAAGACCTTTGAACTTGCTTTGCGCCGCTAGAGAGCAGGTGATGCAGCTCTTGTTCTGGTCTATCCTATTGGTTGAATAGGTTATGATGCATTGTCTTTTAGACTGTATATATGTATCAATTGTTGGGGTCTGATATAACTGTTGCCCTCTTGTAGATGAAAAATGCTCTTGCACTGTACTTTTAAAATAGATATTTACAAAATTTAAGTTTTCATTTAGTAACATTGTTTACTTTGGTGAAAAGCTCAGTTTCGGTTTTGTGAGTTGTATGTGCTCTTTCATTGACAGTTATCAGGAAGTCAGGCAGCGGCAATGCACTTGAGCACTCTCGTGGACTGTTCGCAATTCAAGTGTTTTTTGTGGAGCTGTAAATGGCTTTGAAAGTGGCTGGAGAAGGATGTGATACGCAACCTTCCAAAATCCTAGTCACTCGTTGTCTGCATCTATTCCCTTCCCCACCATCCAGATGTGTTATCGCCTGCCCTATTAGTTCTTAGTACATATTCCCAGAAGGTATCTTATATGCCTTTTTTCACAAGTATTGGTGATTTTCACTTGTCATTTTGGCTTAAATCACTTTACAAACACTTCATTCTTATTTGTGTGCTATATTAGGTGATTAATCCTTACGTCGGATTCCCAAAACCTTCTGGTTAGTTGTGAATGCCTCCACAAGGTTTTGATGGTAGATCACACCACTATCAAGGCTCCATCCCGAGGAACTGTCACTCAAATTGCATCTGGCAATGACTAGATAGACTTAAATTCAGAGGATCACTGAAAACACTCCTTCTTTAGTCTGCCTATGGCGCCTAGCATGAGAATTTCACATTCTGGGCGCCTCCAAGTTCCCTTCTTCCTAAAGCTCATCCAGTTCCCGTCTCCAGTCCGCTTTCTATGCACACTCTCGAGTAACCAATGTGACAGCATGTACATTATTACAAAAAAACAAACATAAAATGAGGAAAAAGCTGTGACATATTTGACAGAAACTAATGACGATTGGCTGGGAGTGATGAGAGTTCAGAAGGGATTCTAGGAAGGGTCCTGAAAACAGAGGGTTATAAAGAAGCTACGCATGTCTGCTAGAACTGCTTAGTATGTGGTTGTCGGTAATGACCACATGAGTTAGTGGGCAGGTTGGGGGGCATTGTAAGGCAGTCTAATAGGGAAGCAAAATGACCAATGGCCAGTTTGAGGTAATACCACAAATAGAGACCAGCCATTTTCATGATGCCGATTGCTCGCTCCTCCGCATCCAATTACTTGCATGTATACGAGGGGTGTTAACCTGGCAGGCATGTGTCCTAATTTAGATAAAAAGCTCCCCTCTCAGGAACATCCCCTACTTGGAGAGGCTTTAATAAGCCTCTGTTTCTCACCTCCTACCTAAGCCTCGCCTATATCAAAGCAAGGTCCTTACCCAGGATTGTGGATTGGAACTAAGTACTGGGATGAGAAAGAGACAATTTGAGGAATGAAGATTGCCAGTAAGTAAACAGGGCGTCATCTTCTCGTTTGTGTTTCAACTACTGCCATTGAAAGATTGAAGGAAATCCTTTGAGTGCAACAGATGAACTGACAAACTTCCTCCATAAATCTCCATATCTCCCCCCACCAAGCAATAGCAGAATATCCTCTGGAGAGTTTCTTAACTAGTTCCTTCAGTTTATTAATTATAGTCGCAGATCAGCCACCTTCCCTCCAGATAGCCATCCTAGCATAACAGATCAAATGACGCCTTCACTAAATAGAAACCTTTGACTTTTCTATTAATAGCAACATGGTTAAATAAACACCTCAAGCCTCTCAGCCAGGGGTGTTGCTAGGTCTGGAAAAGACTCGGGGCTACGCTAATGTTCGAACTGTCAGGACTGGGGCTAGCTAGCCTTTTGGTTGTAGCTCCTGAGAATCTATCCGGGGCGGCATCCAAAAGACCAGGGGCTATAGCCCCCTGAGCACCCCCCCGTAGCAGCCATAGCATGCAGTACCATTTCAGGGTTCTCACCATGGGGTCTGATGCCCACAAGTGCTCACATGTCCTTCAGGTTGTGTTGTGTTTTATATTTGTATGTTTTTAATTCCATGTAATCGACCAGGGCGGTCAATTTGGAACATAAGTGACTTAAAATTACATGTTTACTGATGGTGGAGGCATTCCCGCAAAGGGTGCCTGCACAGTAGCACAAAGAGGAGAGCAAGCGGTGAGCCAAGTCTAAGGGTCTAAAAAAAGTGGGACATATACCAAGGAAAAAACAAAAGAAACAGAAAAAATATATATTTGATAAAACAGGTGACTAACAAAGATAACGTTAACCTAAGGGGGCAAGTGTTCCAAACTAAAGAGGAACACTTTTTAAATATACAAAATGACTTTATTAAGCTTATTATAGTGCTGTCTGTGGCCTAGAATATTTTACCTGCTTGCAGGAGCATACATTTTTGGTTGTGCTGGAACACCTTAAGCCGTACTGGGTAAAGATTTAACGCTTGCAGTCCAAGAAGTGCCACCTTCTTCCATATATTAATCACCTTTTGTGGTTTCCGCTCTGATTGTTGCCTGATGTCAGGAAAAATCTTTCTTTCCTTTCATTATCTCCTTATATATTTCTCGTCCCAGTCCCCAAGCATCATGGGATGTACCCAAGCCGTATGATTTTGATTTGAACTGAACAATAAAAACACACTCAAATACTATATTTCAGAAGAATCAAATGTGTTCAACAAATAAATTATATGATATGATATGATAGTTTATTTATATAGCGCCTATACACAATGTGTTTCAAAGCGCTTCAAGGAGGGAGGGGACATAGGAAAATACAGTTACATTCAGCAAAAGTCCTTGAAACAATACAGAATGTGAAAAATAACTATCATGATAGGCCTGTCGACATTTCTGATAGTGCAAGTGCATAGAACAAGTAAGGCAAGAGGTAATGGATAGGAAGGAGAACAAAGCAAGCAGTAACATTACTATGTCTGACGACAATTTACGCAGTGCAGGTGGTAACAAGAGGCGGGGTGGGAGGGGGGGGCTAGGGGAAGGAGTGGGGAAGGAGAACAAGGCACGCTACTGAGCAAAAATGTCGGTGACAAATTTGAAAAGCAGGAGGGGGGGAGAGAACAAGGGGGGAGAAGGGGAGACAGACAAGCTGTTCTCAAGAGTCACGGAACAGATGATAGGAGTAAGTGCTAGGAGGGGAAAATCTGAGAGGAGGGAGAATATAGAAGGGGGGAGTAGGAAGGTAGTGGAAGAGGATGGAAGTGAGGAGGAGGAAGGGAAGGAGGCAGGAAGGGGGTGAAACGCAGAGCAAAAGAGGGGGGAGCAAGCAGGGTGAGGTCGCAGAGACACTCACAGAGGGGGAGGGAGGCACACAGATACTCACGGAGGGGCAGGGGGGCACACAGACACTCACGGAGGGGCAGGGGAGCACACAGACACTCACGGAGGGGGAGGGGGGCACACAGACACTCACGGAGGGGCAGGGGGGCACACAGACACTCACGGAGGGGCAGGAGGGCACACAGACACTCACGGAGAGGGAGGGAGCACACAGACACTCACGGAGGGGCAGGGGGGCACACAGACACTCACGGAGGGGCAGGGGGCACACAGACACTCACAGAGGGGCAGGGGTGCACACAGACACTCACAGAGGGGCAGGGGGGCACACAGACACTCACAGAGGGGGAGGGGGGCACACAGACACTCACGGAGGGGCAGGGGGGCACACAGACACTCACGGAGGGGGAGGGGGGCACACAGACACTCACGGAGGGGCAGGGGGGCACACAGACACTCACGGAGGGCAGGAGGGCACACAGACACTCACGGAGAGGGAGGGAGCACACAGACACTCACGGAGGGGCAGGGGGGCACACAGACACTCACGGAGGGGCAGGGGGCACACAGACACTCACAGAGGGGCAGGGGTGCACACAGACACTCACAGAGGGGCAGGGGGGCACACAGACACTCACAGAGGGGGAGGGGGCACACAGACACTCACGGAGGGGAAGGGGGGCACACAGACACTCACGGAGGGGCAGGGGGGCACACAGACACTCACGGAGGGGCAGGGGGACACACAGACACTCACGGAGGGGGAGGGGGGCACACAGACACTCACGGAGGGGCAGAGGGGCACACAGACACTCACGCACGGATAATAACATGGCAAATGCTGATGACCCAACCTGGACCCAAATGATACAGCCGTGAGAACTCCCACCTCCAATGTGTAATAGAAAATAATAGTAAAAAGTCATGACAAAAGCAATACTTTTGCCATAGTTGGTTGTTCATTGAACACTAGAGGAAGTGCCCGTGTGCAAGCGCTTAAGTGCAGGGTTTCATTAACTGGGATTTTATTATATTGTTAGATTCCACTTAATGGAATCAATGCAGTAAACACTACATGTCCAAAACTTACTTAAAAGTTAAAATAATGTCTGAAAATAACTGTATGGAGAAAATAATACTCTATTACTGATTCTACTTATCTGCTTACACACATTAGTCATAATTTTTGAATCCTTAATATAATTACTTTAACACCGGGACTATGCACCCTGAATAAGCCATTATGATTGTTTTGCTCTGCATTTTGAGAAGGTGATATGAGCATATAATAACATATAATAACATGCCGCAAAATCACCATTAAATAAGCCCACCAAATCCAGTCCTTACTTTAAAAGTTACAATCATGTTGGAATGCCCCCACAATTCTCCCATTTTCGCGAATCTCTCAAAACATGGCTCTTTCAACAACACCTGACCACGGACTACTTCCAATGGACGCACATACCGATGCACAGACCTCACGGTACTGTGCTACTGTTAAAAGATGCTAGTCCAAATGCTCGCTACCCACACTCTGTACTGTGCTCCGCTGCTCTCAAGCTAGGTCTTCCCTTTGAACAACAACATATAAATAATGATTGCAGGTTAGTGTTGGTATTCCCATACATTCTCAGGTCGAATTGTGAAAATACTTTCATATTACAAATGTTATATGTCTGCACGCACTAGCATGCAGACATGTTTGGGCTTTTTTTAAATAATGACTGGGTACTTTGGGGTCTATGTTTATCCTTATGTGGGGTGCATTTAAAGGCCCTATGCAGAAATCCCTTTCACCTGAAAAATCGCATTAAAACACTGCACCAAAAACAGCCATAACGTGCTTTCTCTGTCGCATGAGTGGCAAACAGTTGAACACTATGATCCAAGAACGGCCCTGCGTTGCTTTTGTTTCACCTCAATAACATGAAGTTATGCACAGCATCCAAAAACAGCTCTGTGTTGCTTTTATTTCATCTGAATGACAAGAAGTATGCACTTAATCTAAAAACAGCCCTGCATTGCTTTGTTTCACCTAAAGGAAATGAAGTTATGCACTGCATCCAAAATGCAGCTGCATTACTCTTATTTCATCTGAATGACAAGAAGTATGCACTGCATCAACAAAAATGGCCTTGTTGTACTTTTAATTCACATGAGGGGCAAGAATTTCAATCCTACAACCAGACACGGCTTTTGCTTTCCATGTCACTTGAACAGCAGCCCTTGAAACACTGCAAATGAAAAAAAACAGCTTGCACACGTGTAAAAAAAAGAAAAAGAGCAATGACTTTGAAAATCCACTGTGAAAGGAATGTCAGGGTAATATGCTGTGTGGAGGTTGACTAAGCAATGTACATCATGTTTCCACCCACAAGATTTAAGTCACTTTGACGAGGCACATAATACCGGAAAAAAACAGTTTGGGACTAATTCAGGAAACCTCTCAATGAAAAGCCCTGCTTCCCACTGGAAGTTGCACCTACTAGTGAATCATCCCGCAATGACATGTGATGTTATGGGGCATTATAATTCCCTGTTCTGCCAGACTTGAAGGCACGGGATCAGGGATTTCAACGAAAGCAAGTGTGGCTAAAACTTGACTGGGAGGTGTGAGCTCCTTCCCGCACCCACTACCAAGAACAAACTGACAACTTCAAAGGGGGTCATAAACATCTCTGGTCACTGGCTGTGGGGGATAAAGCGCCCCTCCCATGGAGGGGGACATATCCTCCCAATTGACATTAAAGGACTGATTCCATTTTTAGGCATTTTTATAGCAATTAGAATAAGAAATAATGTGATTTTATGCTATGTCTTTATGTAAATTCCAGGTGGTTTTTAAGAGCTAAAGTGCATTTTCTTGGACTTTGGGGACTGAAATGGCCAGTTAAGACTAGTTTCTGACTGCTCAGAACATGTGACAATCATGGGATTTGATGGAAAGAAGGTGAAATTAGGAACATGCTTGATCATTTGCAGAGTCATAACAGTTATACATTTTATGAAAATGACTAAAATGTGCCAAAGGGCCATGGTACCTCATACAGAGTTGGTGATTGGCTTACCTAATTCTCTATGGCCCACTAAAACCACATATCTAATGTATATGGCAGGGGCTAGTAGAATTATGAAGTTATATGACATAACTGATTTTTGTCTAAAAGTGGCCAAGAGAACAAAGAAGGGTAATAAATGCAAATAGACCGATGGTGCTCTCTTCCCTTGAACCAATCATGCCAGTGGCAGAGAGAGGAATGGTAACTTGTCCTATAAGTGTTGTATGGGCAATTACAGAGTACTCCCCCAAGATTGTAAAGTGAGTGATGTCATTTGTGCTATATAAGGGGGACTGTACTAAGTCAGAGATAAAAATCCAGGGAGACAGGAGAAGGGGGACGGAGAGGAGGTGGCTGAACCATACCATCTTTGAGAGTGCAATGACCAGACCCCTGGCCTAGCTTTACAGATTGTCCTGAGATCCTGCTAGCTGCCCATGAACCCAAACCAAGGCAGAGTGCAGTGACCAGACCCCTTGCCTAGCTGTCCAGAGTCTCCTGAGATCCAACTGGCTTTCCGTAATCCCAAACCAAGGCTTACTTTGTAAGTAGCAAATACCCCTGTCCTAAATTGCATTAGTCCTTCCTTTTTGTAGCCTTGTACCCAATAATTCCCCAATTGAAAACCCCATTGAAAGCCCCAATTGAAAACCCCATTGAAGAACCTATTGAAAACCCCATTGAAAACCCCACATTGCTAGTAATTCAGTCATCCTCCCATAGAAGAAACTGTGTTTAGCCTGTGTATGTTCGCATATTCCCTTTCAGAAACCTCTCAGTGTCTGTGTGAATCCTTGGCATATTTGATGTAAATCAATTAATTCCCCCATTGAAATTCACGGTACAAATAATTAACCACCTTGTCCCTGGTGTCTTTCTATAATAATTATAGTCATTAAAGTGTTACCTAAAAAGAATTAGTCTCCTTGTAACTGGATAACGAGGTTGTTTGTGCATTGTGTGCATCACCCCACAAATTCCTATTTGCATTTGTGCTAGTAAAAACCCAAACCGTAGCTCCATTGAGCGCAATCCCTTTTTAGCTATACGTTTATCTGTTATGTGTCTCTGTCTTCGTCAGTGAAAACCGGTTTTCCTATTCTGAGCTAAACCCCTTCCTTGCGCTGCCTGTCATTGTAAGTCAAGTGTAAATACGAATTTCCATTTGACATTGTATTTTTAATTTTGCATTTGCTCTCTCCCAAAACCATTTTTCCTACTTTATTTCTACATTGCCCTGGTATGCTGATTAGTAGTCTCTAAGCTTGCCTATCTCCTCAAGTGTAGCAATACAAATTTCCTTTCATTCTGTCCCATAGCAGTTGTGAGTAATAATCAAAATCCCATTCTGCCGTTTTGCTCCAAAAACAAGTTTTCACTTTCTTTGCTGGCCTCCCATCTTGGGGTGGTGGGCTTTACTCCAAATTTGATTTTCTCTCTCTATCCTGACTCCTTGGCATTGCCTTCCATTCAAAGGAATCAAGTTAGCTAATGTTTGGGGGCGAGTGTTGCAGGGGCGAGTGCTAAACCATTGGTGTATCTCTTTCTAAAATTGCTCTTTTTCTGTGTTGCCATTAAAGATTGTGAGAATTGTATTGTAATAGGATCTCTTAACCTAATTGTTTTGTAGAGATTAGTGCATTTTGTGTTGCCACAACATTGGTGGCTATGAAATTGTTTTATTTTCCTTTTTTTTATTAAATAATAAATTAATAAATATCTTCTTGATACACACCAGCCTGATTCCTGGTCCATTGTGACACGAGGTGTTTGTGGAGGTTGGTTGCGAGTCGGGTTGGAGGCCTACTCAAACAGAAAAGAACCTGTGGTTTATAACAACAACAAAAAACGCTTTATTGTATGCCACATCCATTGATGGGAAGGAGACCCTGGCTGGAGCATGCCGTGGAATAAAACTGTGATTAAGTGGGGGCTCGTGCCATGATTGAGGTTAAAGTTTTCACCCGTGACAGTGCAACACAGCAGGCTAACCCATTGAAGGTAGTGTTACTTTTAGTGGCTAGAAAGCTGGGTTGCATTGTAAAGGCACCATAGAAAACCTTGTACCCTAGGTATCAGGGCTGTGTCTCAAAATAAAATATTGTAACCATAAACTAGGCAGGAGCAGGGTAGAGATGTTGTCCTTGCATAGATAACCCACCAGCAGTAGAACACTCTTCAGAATGAGCACTGCGGAAATTAACATGGCTAGGCAGCAACTTCTGTTCAAATTATTCATTAGAGGGGAATGGGCAGAACAAAAACATGAAACCTGGCTAACAAGTATGATGCAACAGGTGGCCTCTATAAGTATGGATGTGTGGCAGGACAGTGGCCTGTTACATCAAGCCCTAACTAACTTCTATATGACGCAGAACATTAAAGATGAATAAACTAAAATGGTCCAACTCACTGCATAGATGTACTTCCACGTGATAATCATGGAAGAAAGGTACCAAGGGATTGTAACTTCTGTGCACAATCAATCTTAGTTATTGGAGCAAGTAAAAGGGGAGTTAAGGCAAATGCGAGAAAGCCAAAACTCAGAGTTAGAATTAGGAAATATCATTCAGCGGCTCAAGGAGGAGTTGGCAGCTCAGCAGCAAACTCATTCAGAACAGGAGGCCCAATTGTCTGCACTGAAAGAAGAGTGGCAAAAAAGGGCTGACTCCCTGGAGGAGAGTCAACTAAAATTAAACCAACAAGTGATATACAATAGAGCCTGCTTAGAGGAGATGTGCACTTCACTAAATCAGATCAAGCAATTGGAAGAGGAGAATAGTAAGTTAATCATTAAAGAGGTCCATTCCCAAGCTGAGTTTCACCAGGAACGCCAGAAGTTGGGCGCTATAAAACAACAGAGAGATAACCTGACCGAACAGATTGGCATCCTGTATCAGGGTAAAGATTCCCTATGCCAGGAAGTGTGCAAATTAAAGACAGACCTGGAGAAAAGTAAGTCATGCTTTCAGGAACTAACTAACATAAAATTAGAGAATCAATAATTAATGGGGCACATAAGACAAATAGAAGGTGATTTAGAGCAGACAATACTGCACAAAAATGCGCAGAGTGAGGAGATGCATCTCTTGCAACAGAAATGGTCTGCGTACTCCCAGACAATACAAGAAGCAAAGAAAGAAAATTAGGCCCTTTGTGATGAGAACACGGGATTCCAGAGAGTTAGAGAGTGGCATGGCAACCCCTCTGTACCAAGGGCCTCAAGCCAATTTACCACCCTATATGGGCAAGGCACTGCTAACTTCATGTCCACAGGTTCATAAGAACTGGGAACCACGAGGCTGACAGACTTAGGCCCAGCATGATTGAGCCGGCAGGCCAGCGCCCATCAGAGACTGATGGGTGTGTATCCCTGTTTACGTTCAAGAATATTGTGGCAAATTTATCTGACCAGGAAGACTCCTATGAAGAGAAAATCAGGGAGTTAGACTGGCAGAAACATTAGCTACAAAGAAACCACCTGCTCCACTTTGCAGATAAAAAGGTGTCTGAGTTTAGGCCACAAAAGAGCATCTTGAAAACCTTCACCCAATCAGGGAGGTGTGAGGAGTTCTCCACCAACCCCTGAAGAAGTGAGGAGTCAGATGAGTACTGCCCTGTGTGAAAGAGGGAGTCGAACGGAAGTGATCCAGAGAGCCCACAATATAATAGGGCAGAAGAGACTAGGATCAGGGAGCGCCTAGAGGATAGGGATAGGATTACAAATAGCAGCAGCTCTGAGTCTGAGGGCGAATGGACTCAGGCGCAGTGCAAAAAGAAGGCTGCCAAACAAAGAAGAACTTTGGTAAAAGACCCTATTAGACAAATCAAAGCCATTAGAAACGTCATGACCTTGCACCATAAAAATACCAAGTACACAGTCTGGGAGCATCTAGAGCTCTATGACCAGATGATGACATCATTTGGCATTAAAAATGATCAGAATTTCATGGAGTTTGCCAAATGGACATTCTCTCCAGAATACTCCAACTTCTTTGCTGGGCTAGAGGATCAGAATCATTCAAGGTGATCTACCTATAAGGTGGCCATCTAAAAGCACTTCTCTGTGCACCGAAACCCCCAGGAGGCTTGCAAAGTGGCCTACAACCTGCAGTGCAGTGAGGATCAGGCCCAAAGGGAATTTGTCCAAGAAATGAAGCGGGCATTTGCACAAACCACTGGGCAGGTGCGCACGAACAGTAGGGAGTTCATCAATACTTATTTCCATGCACACCCTAAGTATATTATGATGCAACAGGTTAGGGACTTCCATGAAGAAAGGACCCTGGACTGGGTAAAAGAGCAAGCTAACTGGGTCTATGAGGTCCAAAAGCAAGTTGAAAACAAGAATTCCCCCAAAATTCTCAAACCAACCAACACCCCCGCTGCTGCCAAGGTGGCAGACGTGAAGGTTACTCCCATTTTGGACCTAGAGATGGGGGGGCCTAAAAATACACCTCCCACTAACCAACCAAACCAGAGGCAAAGAAGACCCTCTGACCCGTCCCAAGCAGGTGCTAACCAGGCAGGTTACCCCACAAATGTGTCACCTGACTTTGCCACCTACATCAGCCCAAGGTACAAGGGGAACCGAGCCAACTTGGGGTACGCATGGACACTCCCGGCTCAGGGGGGTGGATCCAATCAGGTGAGTACAACCCCAGGAAACTTTGCTCCAAACTTCCCTCCAAACATCCCTCAGGAGGACAGTAATCTTCCACCCTCTAGTATAAGTTTCTTCCCCAGATACCCTCCAAACCCCAACATACAGAACAACCCTCCTTTCTCTACCTTCTTTCAGGAGTCTAGACCACCAAATCAGGGAGAAGGGAGACCAAGAATTGAGGGCTACCAGGGAAACCTTCCATATCAAAGTTACTCTGGATTAGGGAGAGTTACCCTTACTGAGAGCAGCAAAGATTTGACTCAAGACCCCTGTATCAGCCAGAGAAGGTGTCACAACTGGATCGCCAGGTCCAGACTTTGACCCAAGGCCTGAGTCACATGTTGAGGGCTCAGCAGAACCCTCATATGAACATGGCTGCTCAGAACAGCTCAAACCAAGGGTCTGGCACCCTGAAACAATGACGGGGAGAGAACCCTGACAACCAGCAGGTTCCAAAGGAGGAGGCTCGGGAGGAAGGGGGATGCAAAGCCCTAGAGGAAGCTTCCTTCCTCAACCGTAAAAAGGCCTAGAAACCTTTGAACCTGAACCCAAATTGCCTACCCCGAAAATCTGAAAACTAGGGAACAGAGGGTAAGTAGGAAAAATCAAGGGACATAGAAGACCTATTTTGTGGAGGAAGTCCGTCCTCCAGTTTAAAGGGGCAGAATCCCTGGAGGATTCTGGGAAGAAAGTCTTCTCTTTCAAGAATGGCGGGAATTCCTCACAAAGAAAAAGTTGTCCCAAAATACTATAACTCAGACTGGGTAGGTATGGGGATACTGACCTGCAGCCGCCTAACCCTGAACCCCAGAAATGTCAACCTGAGAACTCAAAAATGAATGAGGGAGCCCCCTCAAACCAGTTCAAGTGACTGTCTCCGAGAAAAGGGGGGCAGCACAGATTCAAGGGAAAAAGGGGATTCCAAAATCCCACAAATTTCCAAATGCTAAATTTTATATACAGATTTCCAAACTCTGACACAGAAAATTGCCCAAGATGCCAAGGTGTTGGAGTCTAAAATAAAGAAATTAACTGCCCAGCTGGCCAAAAATGCCCATTTCCTTTGCCCACTGGAGGAGAAAGAAGGTAGGTTTTATGCCCCCATCCGGATGCAAGGGCAGTGTGCATTTCCAGCATTGGTGGATACAGTATCCCAAGCCACCCTTGTGTCAAAAAAGGTATTTGAGCAACTTAATTCAGGAAGGGGGAGAGTCACCAAATTCCCCTCACACCACTTCCTGGACAACTCCAGAATTTCAACGGGAATGAAGTTCCCGTCGAGGGGACTGCGGATCTGGAGATCAAAATTGGGTGACTCAAGGTGAAACACCCGGTCATAGTCGTGACTCCAGAGAAAACACCCTGTCTCTTAAGGAGTGACCTCCTCTGGAGGTTGTCATCACTAATAGACTGTGTGAACAAGGTCCTCTGGATGCAGACTATCCGGCCCATAACATTAAAACAGAGCACCAACTATGTAAGCCTAAATGGCACATGCCACATCGTTGAGCAGTGGTCTGACAAAATTTAGTTCCATTTTAGGAACAATCAAGTCCCCGACATCACTGTAATTGCTGTAGGACAACAAACTGGTGATGGGAAACCTCCATTCCTGAAAATCAACCTTCCTTCCAGTTCCAAGTGGCATTCCACACAGGAAGGAAATACACTGAAATGTTATACTGAACCACAATTTGAAAACCCACATCCCATGAAAAAAAGTGATAGAAAACCAGCTCAAAGAAAAAAGGGTGAACAGCTGTTCCTCCCCATTAAGGTAAATGAGCGGGTGAGGGCTGCTCATGCCAGAGTATGCCTGAATAATGGAAAAAGCTTCATCAGCGAAGCCTTATTCAGGAAACTCCCAAAAGATCAGACCATTCCTACATTTAAATTGATTGATAATTGGGCAATGGGCCTGGAAACTCCCAATTCCAAACATCTCCTGCCTAGCAGGTGCATGCTAAAAATGTCCATTGGTAATAAAAGTACAGAGCATAATTGTTGGGTCGTGTGAGATGTCCCCTCTGCCTTCTAATTAGGCAATGACATTCTCAATGCGTTTGCAAATAATTTGGGCCACATTAATTACAAAGCTTGGTCCCGACTGAGGGGTAACCCTATGTGCTTTGACAATCCTGAAAAGGCATTTCGGTCAGCTCAATTGCTACCGTATGCAGTTGAAATTCAAACTGGAGAGGAGGTCACCATCCCAGGACGGACCCGACAATTCCCAAAGCCCCTAAAATTTAAGAGAGGATAGAAACTCCACAACCTGGATGCTTATGTACATTTAAATCATCCTCTCCAACAGCAGGGGTTGGGTCTGAACGCAACACCAATAGTTGACTTAGAACACAACACCATTCCAATATTGGTGGATAACAGTGAGCCTAGGAGTATCACTCTGGGCGCAGACGCCTTTATTGGAATGGCGGTTGATGACCAACATGAAATCATGGGACAGATTCCCAAAGACTGATACGATGGTGACAATGACATACCACCAGAAAAGATCTTCACCCAGCAAGTGGGGAATTTTTTGGTGTACTCTGCCTGCCCTTATGGGGGGGATGGTGACATGTGAAATCAGGAAGGGTGCAGTGATATTCCAGGTCCTAAGTGACTGCCTCTCCTACCTGAAACCTCCTGTCCAGGCCAACACCATAACCAGAGATCTCTCCACGCAGCTGGAAGATACCGCAGAGATTTCAAAACCTGAGGTCTATCCAGGCTTCAGACAGATGGTTAAGGAATGGGTCTTCACTGATGCCTTTGAGACGATGAGAAAAAGCAAAAGCTGAAGCAGGTGTTTTTAGATTTTCAAGAATTCTTTGCTGTGGTTGCACCGAGATACATTCTACATCCATACCCACGGACCCTGGGATGACTCCCATATTCGTGAAGCAATATCGATTGCCTCTCACGTCTATGGAGTCACTCACGGAAATCATAAATAACCTAGTGTCCGTGGCATACTCCGTCCAGTCACAGTACCTTTAACAATCTGATACTGGGGATACTAAAACCTAATGGCCAATGGAGACTATGCGCAGACCTTAGGGAGTTGAACAAACAGGTCCACATGTTTCTATGGCCTCTTCACTACATTGACCAGGGACTGGCCTAGATCCAGGGGTCAAAGGTGTACACTGCCATTGACCTGACCAGTGGATACTAGACAGTACTGTTGAGTAGGGAAGACCAGTACAAGCTGGCCTATACCTTCAGGGTGCAGCGCTACACATGGACTCGAACACCCTTTGGATATATAAACTCCGTCAATTAATTTAACATCTTACTGTACAAGGCCATGCCTGACTTGGGTGACAGAAGTAACCTGGTCTATGTGGATGATGTCCTAATTGAAAGCTCAACTGTGGAGGAAACCATAGTGGAAATCCGCTATGTTCTGACCCAGTTGAAGACAGCCAGAGCTAAACTGTCCTTCCAGAAGGCATAGTGATGTAGGACTTGTGTGAACATCTTAGGGCATGAAATCAACGCTGAAGGTCTCTGTTCCCAGGCGAAAAAGGTGGAAGCACTATTAAAACTGAAAGGCCCCACAACTTTGTGTGAACTAAGGAGCCTTCTTGAACTCACTAATTACAGTAGAATGTTCATAGAGGACTGTGCAGAGGTCACAAGACCACTGGTCCATATATTAAAGGCCGGAGTCAAGTGGGAGTTGGGTCCACAGCAAGCCGAGGCAGTGAAAAAACTGAAGAGAAGCCTCTCACAAGCGCCTTGTCTAGCTTAACCCGTCAAAACAAGGAGTTCTTCTTGGAGACGGGGTTCTCAAATACGTGCTTAACAGCAGTATTATACCAGAAGCATGACAAGCTCAATAAAGTCATCCTCTATGCGAGTAAGACTTTATCCTCTGTGGAGGAAAAATTCAACGATTGTGAGAAGGCACTCCTCGCAACGGTGTGGGCTTTGAAAAATGACTGCCCGTTCATCCAGGCAGGGGGAGCACATCATCATTGAGACTCCTCAACAGCCTTTCCAATACCTCCAAAGTGACAGAATCCGGGCAGGGAATGTAAGTAATTCCGGAATTTCTTGCTGGATTCTGCCCATGCATGGCTTTCCTGTGGAGGTCAGATATGGCCAAAACAAGAAGGGTCCCCTTGCGCAAGGTTTGGCTGACTTGCATGATTGTGCTCGAGAAAACTGTCTCGAGGACGAAAGTCTCAAAACACAAGACAACATGGAGGCGTACCTCAATCCCCAAACAAGGTCTATGAAGAAGACATGTGCCAAAGGATGCCCATAGTTTATGTGGACGGGTGCTCCTACCATGTTAATAACAATGGGGAAAAGAAACTGGTGGCCGGCGTTGGGAATGCCTAGGTGAATGATGCCCCAGAGCCCTCCACCGGGTACAAGATTGGTCCTTGAAGCAGTTAGGTGGCAGAGTTGATGGCGGTTCATCAGGCTACCCTCACTGCTGTCCAACACCGACTCCATGAACTGGTCATAATTACTGATTCAGATTATGTCCGGAACGGGTTCGTGAAGCACCCGATAATTTGGAAAACCAGAGACATGCTGTGTGCAAACAATAAACCACTCAAGCATGGCAAACTAATACAATCCATTGATGATCTGGTCACCTCTAATGAGATGACCATCCTCTGGAAGTAGATCAAGGGTCATTCCAGAATAGAGGAACCAGACAAAACTGCAAATGACCTGACTGACCAGATGGCCGAAACCGGAGTCATCCTTGGGGATATCCTTGAGATTGAGTCCCCGTTGGGAGAAATCCTGGTTGCTGCTGTCAACAGGTCCCAAACGCTTGCCCAAAATGAACACTCAACTGCCCAGTGGAGTAAGGAGACCCCAGATGCCTATCTGATTCTGGCACAAAAATGGGATCCGATTATTGGGAAAATTACATCGGGAAAGAGGATCTCCGGGTGTTGATGAAGTTTCCCAAAATGTTCCGAATCCAAGACGGTTTGTTGGTACGGAGATCCATCTCTGGATGTGACCAGTGGGTGGTACCTACCTCATTCCGAAGCCTGATGCTAAATCATGCCCATGACGCGGCCACAGCTGGTCATTGAGGGTTTAATATTACTTTGGAAATCTTGCAAGAGGTTGCATATTGGCCACACATGGGTCAGGACTTTGACCAATATTTGAAGGGGTGTCTTGTGTGTGCGCAATTTCAACCAAGTTCACTCACACACCGAGCTCCCCTCCAAAAAAAGAGGATGCACTGCCTTTGTCAGATTTATAAGTAGATGTCATCGGGCCTGTGATTCGCTCCTTTAGAGGAAACAAGTACATGCTTGTTTACCAAATGGGTGGAATGTCTCCCAGACCCAAATTGCAAGGCAGAAACAGCAGCTGCTCTTATGATCAACCACATCCTCTCGCATTTCGGCCTTCCCCAAAGGATTGAGTTGGACTGAAGAAGTCACTTCACCAGTGAGGTAATGACAAAGCTGTGGCAAATACTTGGGATAAAGAGAACATTTCCATATTGTCTACCACCCAGCCTCTAGTGGGTGAGTTGAGAGGTACAATAAAACAATTGTGAGCATTCTTAAGATGTTTATGGCGGACTCTGGGCCTAGTTGGGACATCCGACTACAGCTTGTCCTGATGGCCATCATGTCTACACCATCTTCTGCGACCAAAATGTCTCCATTCGAGCTAATGACTGGACGAAAAATGGTGCTTCCCCAACATCTGCTATACAGAACATAAGAGCAGACTCTAATTAACACGTCCACGACACACAAATATATTGAGAATCTGAGAAAACACCTTCAGCATGCTTTTGCGTATGCTCAACGGAATCTGTAAAAATCAGCAGAGGGGATGAAAACCCACTGCGATTTAAAGACTACTAAAAAGGAATATCAAGTAGGAGACAGGGACTACTAGTACAATTTTCAAAGGAGCCAGACCAATGAGCAGCAATTCCTCCCTTCCTGGCGCGACCCCTTTGAGAGTGTAGACACAATCTTACCTGTTACCTATAAGTTATGCATCCCCAAAGGAGAACAGACAGAAGAAAAATGGATCCACATCAATCAGTTGAAAAGATGTCATCCCAGAAACGCTTTGCGACTGATTGATGAGTCAGATGAAAAGCGAGCAGAGGAACCATCCAAAGAATGAAAAGAAAGGAGGACAAATCAGATGGAAGTATATATATATATATATATATATATATATATATCAGAGGAATTCTCTTGGTGTTATTGTAAAAATGAAAAGAATAAAAAGAAAAGTTGATGTTGTATAAAAATAGCAAGATGTTGTCATTGTAAATTCTTTGTAAATCTTCTGGGAAAAAATTCTATTAAAAGTACTGAAACTTGTTTTTTTTAATCTTCTATTATAGAACTAACATCCTTAAATTCCAGCCTGGAGAGGAAAACCCTGCAGATCTGGAAGGAAAGGAGGAAAGAGGGTGGCATCACATACCCCCAACCCAATGATGAAAGGGGAAACTGGAGTGTCCACTCCCTAAGGAAGGAAACTTATGCTGAAGGAAACCCCACTCTGCCCTACTCTTCCCCAACAAAAAGTCATAGAAGAGCAGGGGGGATCTGTGAGGTGCATTTAAAGGCCCTAGGCAGAAATCCCTTTCACCTGAAAAACGGTTTTAAAACAATGCACCAAAACAGCCGTACTGTGCTTTCCCTGTTGCATAAGTAGCAAGTAGTTGAACACTATAATCCAAAAATGGCCCAGCGTTGCTTTTGCTTCACTTAAATGACATGAAGTTATGCAGGGCATCCAAAAACGACCCTGCATTGCTTTTATTGCATCTGAATGACAAGAAGTATGCACTGAATCCAAAAACAGCCCTGCATTGCTTTGTTTCATCTAAAGGACATGAAGTTATGCACTGCACCCAAAAACGCCCCTGCGTTGCTTTTATTTCATCTGAATGACAAGAGGTATATACTACATCCAAAAATGGCCTTTTTGTACTTTTGATTCACATGAGGGGCAAGAATACCAATCCTACAACCAACCAAACACAGCTTTTGCTTTCCATGTCACTTGAACAGCAGCCCTTGAAACACTGCAAACGAAAAAAAAAAAACGGCTTGCACACGTGTAAAAAAAAAGAGAAGAAAAATGGCTTAAAAAGCCACTGTGAAAAGACAGCTCTGCTCACACAGAAATGTCAGGGACATATTCTGTGGGGGTTTGACTAAGCAATGTACATCATGTTTCCACCCACACAACTTCAGTCACTTTGAAGAGGCACATAATACCGGAAAAAGAGAGATTGGGGCTAAGTCAGGAAACCTCTCAATGAAAAGCCCCGCTTCCCACTGGAAGTCGCACCTACTAGTGAATCATCCTGAAATGACATGTTATGTTACCGAGGGCATTATAATTCCCTGCTCTGCCAGACTTGAAGGCAGGGGCTCAGGGATTTCAAGGAAAGCAAGTGTGGCTAAAACTTGACTGGGAGGTGTGAGTTGCTTTCTGCACCCACTACCAAGATCAAATTGACAACTTCAAAGGGGGTCATAAAATTCTCTGGTCGCCGGCTGTGGAGGATAAAGCGCCCCTCCCACTGAGAGGGAAAGATCCTCCCAATTGAAATTAAAGGACTGATTCCATTTTTAGGAATTTTCACAGCAATTTGAATGAGAAATACTTTCATTTAATCTATTATGTTTTTATGTAAATTCCAGGCGGTTTTTAAGAGCTAAAGTGCATTTTCCTTGGACTTTGGGGACTGAAGTGGCCAGTTAAGACTAGTTTTTGGGTGCTCCGAATATTTGACAATGATGTGATTTGATGGAAAGATGGAAGGTGAAATTAGGAACATGCTTGATCATTTGTAGAGTCATAACTGTTATACATTTTATGAAAATTATGAAAATGTACCAAAGGGCCATGTTACCTCATACAGAGTTGGAGATTGGCTTATCTAATTCCCTATGACCCACTAAAACTGCATATCTAATGTATATGGCGGGGGCTAGTCGAATTATGAAGTTATAAGACATAACTGTTTTTTGTTAAAAAGTGGCCAAGAGAACAAAGAAGGATAATAAATGCAAATAGATAGATGGTGCTCTCTTCCCTTGAATCAATCATGCCAGGGGGCGGAGAGAGGAATGGTAACCTGTCCTATGAGAGCGGTATGAACAATTACAGAGTACTCCCCCCTAGATTGTAAAGTGAGTGATGTAATTTGTGCTACATAAGGGGGGACTGTACTAAGTCAGAGACAAAAATCCAGGGAGACAGGAGAAGGGGGACGGAGAGGAGGCGGCTGAACCATACCATCCTTGAAAGTGCAGTGACCAGGCCTCTGGCCTAGCTGTCCAGAGTGTCCTGAGAACCAGCTGGCTGTCCAGAATCCCAAATCAAGGCAGAGTGCAGTGACCGGACACCTTGCCTAGCTGTCCAGAGTGTCCTGAGATCCAGCTGGCTTTCCGGAATCCCAAACCAAGGCTTACTTTGTTTACGCCATGGTGGTTGGCGGACTTACCGCCCCATTCCGAGGTCGGCGGGGGGTAAGTCCCCAATCCCCATTTACCCTTCCCCATTCCCATTTTTGCCCCATAGGGCATAATGGGAGTGGGGAAGGCGTTAATTACGCCACCGTAAATTACGGTGCTAAAAGCAGGTGTTAAAAGCGCCATGGCGCTAAGGGACCTCGTAATTGGCGGTAAGGGGTCGGCGCAGCTAACGCTGGCGCTAACCCCTTACCGCCAGGGTCGTAATGAGGCCCACTGTGTTTAGCCTGTGTATGTTCCGTTGGGTAAACCTCTCAGTGTCTGTGTAAATCCTTAGCGTATTTTAAGTAAATCAATTAATTCCCCCATTGAAATTCAAAACACAAGTTGGTTAAAATTCAAAATTAACCACCTTGTCCCTGGTGTCTTTCTTTAATAATTATAGTCATTAAAGTGTTGCCTCAAAAGAATTAGGGCCTCATTACGACCCAGGCGGTAAGTTACCGCCTGGGCCGTGACTTTACCACCATGGCCTAAACTACGTTTACGCCATGGTGGTTGGCGGACTTACCGCCCCATTCCGACCTTGGCGGGGCGGTAAATTGCCAATCCCCATTTACCCTTCCCCATTCCCATTTTTGCCCCATAGGGCATAATGGGAGTGGGGAAGGCGTTAATTACGCCACCGTAAATTACGGTGGCGTAATTAACTCCATGGTCCCTTAGCGCCATGGATTTTAACACCTGCTAAAAGCAGGTGTTAAATCCGCCATGGCGCTAAGGGACCTCGTACTCAGGCGGTAAGGGTCGTCGCTGTTTACGCTGCCGTAAACCCCTTACCGCCTGGGTCGTAATGAGGCCCTTAGTCTCCATGTAACTGAAAACCACGTTTGTCCGTGCATTGTGTGCATAAACCCACAAATTCCTATTTGCATCTATCATAGTAAAAACCCAAACCTTAGTCCCATAGAGAGCAATACCTTTTTGGCTACATGTTTTTCTGTTATGTGTCTCGGTCTTTGTCAGTGAAAACCGGTTTTCGTATTCTGAGCTAAACCCCTTGCTTGTGCTGCCTGTCATTGTAAATCCAGTGTAAATACGAATTTCCATTTGCTACTGTATTTTTCCTTTTGCATTTGCTTTCTCCCAAAACCGATTTTCCAACTTTATTTCTATGTTGCCCCGGTGTGCTGATTAGTAGTCTCTAAGCTTCTCTATCACCTCAAGTGTAGCAACACAAATTTCCTTTTATTCTGTCCCATAGCTGTTGTGAGTAATAATCAAAATCCCATTCTGCCGCTTTGCTCTAAAAACAGGTTTTCACTTTCTTTGCTGGCCTCCCATCTTGGGGTTGTGGGCTTTACTCCAAATTCGATTTTCTCGCTCTATCCCTAGTCCTTGCCACTGCCTTCCATTCAAAAGAATCAAGTTAGCGAATTTTTGGGGGGAAGTGTTGCAGAGCGGAGTGATAAACCGTTGGTGTTATCTCTTTCTAAAATTGCCCTTTTTCTGTGTTGCCATTAAAGAATGTGAGAATTGTAATAGGATCTCTTAACCCAATCCTAATTATTTTGTAGAGATTAGTGTATTTTTGTTGCCACAACATTGGTGGCTGTGAAATTGTTTGATTTTTCTTTTTTTAAGTAAATAATAAATTAATAAATAGCTTCTTCATACTCAACGGCCTGATTCCTGGTCCATTGTGACACAGGGTGTTTGTAGAGGTTGGGTTTGAGACGGGTTGGAGGCCTACTCAAACAGAAAAGAACCCATGGTTTATAAAAAAATTAAAAGCGCTTTATTGTACACCACATTCATTGTCAGGGAAGGAGTCCCTGGCTGGAGTGTGACGTGTAATAAAACCGTGACACCTATAAATACAAATTGCAGTGAACAATAGTAAACGTCAAACCTATTGACTTTCCCAATGACTGTTTCCCCTTTGAAATGCAGTTCTAAATTAAGTTGACTCTTTTGTTGTACTGCTGCATTAGTCAAGATTATGACTATTCTAGGTTCGGTTCTGTTGCATTCAAACAATGACGATGTACATGAGTATAAATGTCTAACTTTGCTGGGCCATGTGGCATGTTTTCTAAACTTGCCGAAATCACAGCTCTGAGATGCCACAGCATTCCAGCCTCATCTGAAAGCATCACAGGGGGAAATGGACTGCAATTATTAAAACGCACCTATGGCATTAAATGTAGGCTACCAAGACTTTGTGGCTCTCTGACGAACACGGTCCACCAGCATCCAACCCTCGAAATTAGTATATCACACGTTGTTTGTATGGAAATAACAGCTAACAATGTTACTCAGGACGTCAGATTGTCTACAGATCTGGCTTTCTGTGAAGCCAACATACAACGCCATTGCTTTCTCCAGGTTTGAATTGTTGCATGTTCACTAATGAATGTCTTACTTTGTGGTTCCTGTCTTTGCAGCTCTTTGCCCTGACTCCCACCAAGCTAAACCAGCATTTTCCATGGTGGATGATCATGGGAGCTGTAGTCCAAAACATCTGGAGTGCCACAATAATGAGGAACCACGGAATTTGAACCTCTATGTTAGCCTAGGGGAAATTGACAATGGTTGCTGGTTAAGAGGAACTCGGGAAAGTATGGAAACGTGGGGTAGGGGATGATGTCACTGTATGTCCCCTGTACATGTGCCATCCTGGAATTACTGTTGACTTTCAATGTCATGGAATTTGATGGGTCCTCTGTGTGATACTAGGGAATGTTTGAAAAAACAACTAAGAAAAGAGGGCCATCGGAAAACACTTCTTTTCCTTTAACTTACTTTTTTTCGAAAATGATTTCCGAATGAACTAAAATGTCAGTAAATGACTAGCACAAACAAATGACTGTGTTGTTTTGTTTTTCAGGGTCGTTTTGGATGGCCAATATCTGTTGTTCTCAGTAACAATGTCTACAGGTTTGGAATCAGTAACTGAGTAATTGAAAGCTGGACCATAAGGAAATGCGTTTGTGAGTGTGATAATGATGCGGTCGCTAACCAGGTAAAACCTTAATCCGATTCTTTAGATGCCACGAAATCATTGTTCAGAGTAAGAGTTCTTTCATGTGAAATATCATATGAACCCCCTTTGCAGCCATTCTATTAGCAGGCAAAACTGTAGGCTTCCCATTGACCTTGGCTATACTATATTCACAACCAGGGAAGGGCGCGCAGCCAATCAGGTGGCTGGAACAGCGGGAGAGAATATACATTCTCTGCCCACTATTCCTGCCAGCCGAGGATAACCCGGATATGATTATAGGGCAGGCATGTAAATATAAGATTTCAACCTGGATAATTCTGCATTGGTAAAGTGTTGTCCTAAGAAGCTTTTGAAGTACACTTGCATGTGCACCCAAATCTATTCGGTCTTTTCTTTTTCTTTCGCTGTATGTGAGACAAAGAATAAACTGGTAGGTTCAAGGTTTGCCGGGGAAGCCTTGATCCACAAAATAGTACAGATAGCACAGTTGCATGTTACATGGTTATGGTGCATGCATTTGTGCAACTGGAAGATATGCGAGTGATGGAGGACCCTGTGATATTCTAAGTGAGGAGCACATGGCCATATTCTTTGATGTGATACTTTTGGACTTTTTCATTGAGGTGCATCTTCACTAAGTGCCTTTTTCTTAAGTTGCTACAGTATTTTCTCCTTCAATTGTTCCCACTTGGAGTATTTCCTCGCTCTCTGTCCTTAACTCTTTAACCTTTAACCCGAATGCTTTACCCCAATGAAAAATCATTCAAGAAGTTGAGTGCTGCATATATTTTTCCTTGTATTCTCTTCTATTAAGATCGGAATTGCTGGACTAAAAGGGCTGTATTACAGCAATAGTACCCGAGCCAGCCGGCTGGATTGGGTGGTAGCAGCCAAGGGCCCTTGTTAAATGGATTGAGTAGAACGAGGGCCTTAATGATGGACCCCAGTGCCATTTTCACCCATCCGTCCATCGGCAAGGGTGTTATTGCTATTAGCCTACTAGGTTTTGAAGTCGGGTGCTGACAGAAATCAATTTATTTTGCAGTGTCCAGTCAATTCAAAGAAACACCTGGCATAGTCATGTTGAGCCCCGCCTTTCCTTTCCATTGCGGCCTGGAATGCAGGTGCAGGGGCGGCATCATCAGTGCCATCGCCGGCAGAGGAAACAGGTACGCGTGGTTGGGAGGAGTCGGGCAAGGAAATGATGACCTGAGGGAGCGGGAATTGGGGGCATGATGGCAGGCAGACGCTCTCAGCTCAAAGCTTACTCGGAGCGTGGGCTTGGATTGTGGGATCCAGGCCATAATCCGAGTAAACTGATTGGTTGAATTGCTCACCGCAGCTGCTAATATTACCTTTTGGCCCTATTAACGTATTGGGAGTGGCAATGAGAAGTCCCAGTCGACACCAGGAAATTGATGTGTAGGTCATGGGGCATTTAGGGATCTGCAAGTCTGATCTCCTGTGATTCCCCGGGAGGGAGCTGCCGGCACAAAATCCAGGATTGGCAAAAAGATGGCCAGATTGAATAACTTTCCCACAAATGAGATTCTATTTGTGAGCAAATCTCAGGGCTGCTCCAACTTGTCAATCTAAGGTATGTACCTACTTAATGTCACAAGTAGTATTAAAAAATGCCAGTCTCTCCCTAGCCCCTGAAGGAACAGGGAGAGGCCTGTCCTTGTCTGTGGTGCAGTCCACGCCCACCTGATGGTAAATGTCTTACATTTATGTACAATGTTTATATGGGCAGGTAGCTTCCCGGGTTCCTGACTCCCTGCACATGTCAGCAGGAAGCCAATACATTATATGGTACACTACTGGCACTTCTTAACGGTAAGTGGTACTCTGCGACAGTGAGTACCTGCACTTTTGTGTTTCCATTTCAAACACTGGGTATGGCTGACCCCTCCCGGTAAGGTTGTATGATCTCAGTATTTGGCAGAGATCCCCTCAAGCACACATTGGCTGTTTCCTTTTTGTTTAGATCATGCATCATGCAGTCCAACATGTCCATGAGCCTGTAGAAAATCGCCTTTAAGCCCCCAACCTTCCTTGGTTGGTTCTGGGTTCCGGGTGCTGGCCAACACTCAGTTACTCACAACGATTTGAGGGAAATATGTAAGTCCCTCCCAAAAAAAACAACAAAAAAAACCCAGCCACCACAGTCCCAATAATACCAGTAGCAGTTGCTCAAACAGCACATGAAGCAAGTGTCTGGAAGTGTACTCTACTCTACTTGCAACTTGATTCGCTGGATGGTAATTAGTGGCAGTGGAGTAACTTTGCTGAAAATGTTGAGGGGTACATCTCATCTGAAGAAAAGGTGCCCCAGCCAAATGAATGGGGACAAAATGGTGTGCCATTGAATGTTGGGGGGGACAAACACCCCTGTCCCCCCTAAAATTGCTCCCATGATTAGATTAGTGGCCTGGTCTTTACTAATAAAAAGATTGCCATTCTGTACCAAGTGGTGACACATTCCTGCCTATCTCAGAAAAGCGTTGCCAAGATAGTGGGGAACGGTGGATGCAGGTGGCTTTGTCCTTCAAAACTGCATGCGTACCGTTTTCGCTAATGACGGCCAGGGGTCAGAGTTGAAAGGTGTTTTAGGCAAGAGTTCATTTCCCTGCAACTAACCAGTTTTTCCCTGTGTGTGCGCCTCTCTTAATTGAAGGACTGGCTCGTGCTCCGTGAGCGCCCTGCCTGGAACATGGGCTGTTGTGTCATTTGCTTGTCTTGTGCGAATATCCGCTGACATTAAACGAGAAATACCAAAGGCTTTGGCGCGGACGTGGCCTCTGACAGCCAAGGGACTTCATTTCAGCTCCGGGTAGGCGTACTTTAGTGGGTGCAGTGTGCCAAATTTGAAGGGTGAGAAAGGTCGTTTAAGGATTCATTCCCTAGGGGGGAAACAAGGACACACATAGCTCTTTTAATGCCGTTCTTTCCAAGTATTTGCCTTTACAGGATAGTCCGTCCACTACCAAAGCAAATACGCCATAAAGCTATGAATCAAGAAACCTCCAGGTGCAAGATTAGCACTTTACATGTCATGACATTTCCTTATTTCGTTTCTTCCTCAGCACGGACGCTATTTATGAACTGCAGTTTTGAAGACCCTTGCCGGAAAACGCTCCAGAAATTGATTTCACATGTTCAAATGGCAGCAGGATTTTCTCAGCCCTTCAGCCACCCATGGCCAATAAATTCAATCAAATGGGGTTTATTAATGTTTACACCTATTGTTAAAGCGCTTAGAAGCATGCGGGATATGCTGCGACGTTGTTTAAGAGAACACCACACCCTGCCACCCCAACTGCGAGAACGTGGGTTATTTTAGATTGTTCTTTGACATACAGAGCAAAAATTGGCTGCAGAGCTGAAGGGTGAACACACCCAGGGCACAGAGCTTTGCATCGGAAGTAGAGGAACAATAGAAGACAAAAAGATTAGCGTTAGCGTACACCCGTCCGGTGGTATTGCCGTTGGATCACGGGTTGGGTGCTAACTGTGAGGGCCTTATCAAGGTTTTACCACTGCATTTAAGGGCTGGCCAAATCACGAGTTGGGTGGACCATGACATTTTTATCTCCAGCCTTTTGCTGGAGATAAAAATGACAATTATTGGTCAGTTTTTGGCAGTTTTCTGCGCCGGCGCCAACAGGATTTACGCTCCACTAGGACCCAATGGTGAAAATGCATCGGACTGAGTTGTGGTAGCCCTTTTATCATTGGGCGGTATCCCGGCAGTATAACCACCAGGGTACCACCCAACTCATGATGAGGTCCTAAGTACCCATTCTCCATTGGGTCCATTGGACCCAATGGGGATTTTTCAGAGCAATTACTGAGCGGTGATACCACCAGCAGGAATTACGCTGAAGATGGGCATTTTCTCTACGTGTTTTCCCCCAGCTGTGAGCTGAGGGTAAACCTGCCAGTCTCGTGATAAGGCCAGCCCTTAAATGCAGCAGTCATACCGTAACTGCCGCTTTTATGGGCTACCGCCCAACTCCTGATGAGGCCCTTGGTAAGGACATTTACTTTTTATTCCGGTATACATTACATTTCCTAACTGAAAGGACCAAACTGCTCCCACTCTATGACCTATGTTTCAACAATCAGCAGAAGCTCGATAATCAGTTACACATTTTAGCAGCGTGCATCGTTATCGTAAAAAGGACAACAGCAAGAAGAAGCAATGAAAAGTGATTTTTCTACCAAGTCGGAGGTGACTCCGAAAGGCAGTACTCGAAATTTATAGTGAGAACTGCCAATGGTGAAAAAAGCATCCTGTGCTCTGGCAAAATACACCTATACATTGTGGAATGTTATTTCACAAGCTGTAGAAAACATTTCTGAAGTTGAGATGAGAGTCGGGTTCAATATTCTCATCAATGATGGTAAAGAGGCCCCATGCCCGTTCTTTCAGTCAGGCCTAGATGCGTCAGACTGGGTTGACTGATGTATGGGCTTTAGTGCACTGATTAGGAGATTTTCATGGCTACATAAATCTAGGTTTGCCCGCTATGTCCAATGAAGACTTCTGGATATGCCCTTTGATGGGTCCAACCTATTTAGGCCAAAGGCGGACGACACTCTAGAAAAGATACAAGCTTCAAAGGCTGCAGTGAAATCCTTGGGGGCAGCCATTTGTCAGCCACAACAACACCCCCTGCAGGCTTAGAGAGGGTGTTCCTTTCAGTGTTCTTCCTCTTTTCGCCAAAGGGGAAGTAGTCAATCTATACAGAAACAAGAACACGGGACAAAGGCGGTTCACACGTGCTGTGGAGAAAAACTGCTCAGGCAACAACCTTCTCATTGCCATAGCCATGACCCCAAAACTTCTCTGAGTACACTTCTCACAGAACCACAGTGGGAGGCAGTTTGACCCAGCATCTCCAAAAATGGCATCTCATTACTTCAGATGCATGGGCACTACAGCAGTGTCCCAAGGGTACTGTCTCCCTTTTCTGCAAAGACCACCAGATTGTCCCCCGAGCGAGCAATGTCTTTGGGTACCAGATCTGCTCCTTCTACAGGAGATTATTTTCCTGTTGGAGGCAGATGCTGTGGAGAAGGTACCTGTAGCAGAACAATACCAGTGTTGGTACTCCACCTAAGATTCACATCTTTCCCTATTTACATGATCAACTGATCAGAGCTTGTTCTCCCGAACAGGCTTCGGAACGGCTCAACTGCACCTGACACTCTCTCCACAAACTGGCTTCTCCCTCAACTTCAAGAAGTCCCAGGTGTCATACCTCTTATCGTCCCTATCCAGGGGGACAGTCGGATAAGCTGCAGCCTTTAAAGTGGAGGAAGCCACCTGCACCGCCAATTTTTCTGGTGTAGGGTGCCTGGAAGGAAAGTCAGAGTCCACTGAAGAAGGTCTATATTTCTTCATCAACTCCTTCTTCTCAGCAGAAGTGGTGTTAGGTTTTTTACAGGTTTCCAGAATGTTTTTTTGAGTGCTGTTTGGAAAGGCAGAAGATCCTCTTTATGACGGCCTCTATCCAAAATGTCTGTGGGATCATCCTGGATAATGTCTGTTGCAGGGTGCCCCCAACCCAAATACTCAATAACCCTGTTCTTGACCGTTCCATAGGCTGCATTTGTTTAAGAATGGACATCTGCCATGTCAAATTCAACTTCAGGAGAGGTATACAGGCCCCTGACTTCCTTCATACAAGTAGCTAGATCTTCTAGATGGGGTTTATCCAAGAAAAATTCTTTGGAAACAGGAGTTTCAAAACCTCCATACCGAGAAGGTATGACAGTGTCTTCCTCCTCATATGCCTCAAAAATGGACCCAAAGGATTTGAAGAAATTTGTCTTCGATTGAGGTTTGAAACTCAAAGTTGTGTCTGTGATCTAAGTCAAAATCGAAGGGACCTAAGACTTCAACTCCTTCGAGGAGGAAGTCATAGAATCTTTGGGCTTCAATATTGTCTCTGTGGTTGACGCTATTGATGCAACTCGAGAGCTTCAAACTCTGGCTTCTGGGTGCGCAGGTCAAAGCCTTACTCGATTCCCTGCCAGTCTTCCAAGATGTGTTGGGGTCAGTAGCCTTTTTCGTCTTGTAGAGGAGCAGCGGAATGTCTCTATAGGAAGTCCCACCCCTATTCTGCCTATCTGTTGGAAACCGGAACTTGCGACATGTGCAACACGAGTAATGATACCTATATCGCGTAGTCTTTGAGATGAGGTATCCATTTAGAAAGCCCTATGTAAAGTATCCCCGAAAGAGCACCTGGGGTAACAGCTTAAGTGCTGCTAGAGCATCGAATGTTCCAGAAGGGTACAAGTATGCCAACCAATTATAGAGGGCCGTAAAATGAAGAGCCTTATAGTTTAAGAACCAATGAGGCGTTGTGTTTCTAATTATTGTTGAGGATTACTTGCACGGAGGGAGAGCATGAGTGGCCCACCTGACTATAGACATCTCATCACAGCCCCAGCCCCTATAGAAGTATACTTAGATACTTAGATGTTCCACTTGAGCCAACCACGATCCCATGTAGGTTTTCTTAATTTGCCACGTAGTATGATGTCATGAATGACAGGTTTTTGGTCTAAAGGTGTGATTTTTTTAAAGAATCGCTGAGATCATGCTTTGCAACGTCTAACGATGTCTGTTGTACTGCCTGTTTTAGATCATTGTTAATAAAACAGTGTTATTTGCCAACCTCCTGAGTTGGTCTTTTTGTGTAGTTTGAGAAGTTATTCTCTGTCCCATCCATAGTACGACATGTTACCTTGAGTGAAAGGGGCTAAGGGTTCAGTCTCTTTCAGGGGACAAGGAGCTCTTTGAGAATACTTCCATCATTTTTTCAATCAACTTTTCCCATTCAGTAGCTGAGGCTGCCATATCGAGAAAACATACCTGAAACTTGTTGGAGAAGGATTTGGATGAGTAGGAAGGATGGCACTGTTTCTCTGACTCGTGATGGTAACAATGGAGAGTGACTGGAATCGCTCCCGGATCACAACCGTTTGGTATGTTTAGAACGTTTTTTGTACCTTTCTGGAGACTTGCCTGCAGTGGAGCTTTTACCTTCTGAAGATTTTCTCTTCCAAGGTGTGGAAGACGGAGACTTGGAAACCGACCGGCCTAAGGTGAGTATCGTCCTTCTCTCTTTCAATTCTTTACTGGTCATCGAGTGGCAGTAGGCACATTCAATGGCTTTGCGTTCGTCGCTGAGGTACCAGAGACAAATCCTGTGCACCGCATTGATCAATATTTTTGAATCACAGTCCATACATCTTTTAAAGCCTGTTTTCAGTATAGACATTGAGAAGAGTTACAAAATGAATTACAACGTTAGTCTAACAAATTTGCTGAGGTGAGTCAAACCATTACGAGAGCATGCTCTGCATGTGCAAAAATGGAACTGAGGCAGCGGGTCTGGTGCGTGCTATTTATACTGTCATCAACAGCATTTGCGGATGTGGGAATGGGAATCGTCGCGGGACACCAACTCCTTGCCACACAGCTGCCTCTGCTGTCAACATCTTTTCTGAGACTGCAAAGCAGGAAACAATATATCAAAGATGAGGAATCCGTGGGAGGACATCATCCAGTGTAAGGTGAACATCCCACAATCTAAGTTTCTCTTCTGTGCATGTTTTGCTTGCAGGTGTGGTTTCTGTCATATTCTTGTAAACCCTACATGGTTTGTCCTCGTGACATCTCAGAAGCTCTTTTGAGACAAAAGCAGAAAAGAAGTTTGTTGCTTATTTTCTCATGCTGCGTTGTGGACTAACATTTATTTTCTTTTTTGGAATGGAGGAGTTCAAAGGTTCATGGGGATACCAATGCCAATCCTATGCTTCATACCCTAATCAGTTTGTGTTGCTTGGGTACAATTCTCCCATCTCTGGTCTGATTACAGAATGTGCTTAAGGAGCCATTGTCCATCCACTGATTCAGGGACCCTATGCTGTCCTCCTTGGCTCACTAGCAGCTCAGGTCACTTATAACCACTTGCTTTTTTATAAGATCTGTCACATGATATGTGATGGGAACATACACGAGAATTGGTTTGCTGCAGTTTTACATACCCACTTTACGTAGAGCAGTTCCTTTTGGGCCACTGTTCCATTTCCCAAGAGTTGTGTGACTGCTGTCAGCATGCAATATGGAATGGGTGCTCAGTTCCGTCCAAGAAAGCAAACTTTCATGATGAGCATCTGTTAGTATGGTTTCAATATCGAAATATGTTATGGCAAAACCAGTATGACTTCAGTGAACTACACATTAAGAGGTTATGTTATGTTAGCATTTCATACAGAGCAGAGATGTATTCCACCAAGCGGCTTTTTGGAGGTTGAGGAGGGAAAATGGAACATCCCCTTCCCCCGATTCTCAGCCAGACCATGGCCTATATCGTCACGGCCTAAGCACCCATCACGAGAGGAATTCGACCGCTCACAGATTCCGCAGACATCAACATCTACTGTGGCCCCGCCCCAAGTGACCAAGGAAACTGCCCGTCAGTCAAACCACATGCTGGGACCTCTGGCGAAGCTGACATGGACCATATGGATCAACTCGACTAACCAGCAGCAATGAAAGTAACCATCGTTAGAGATGCCATGACGACATAGCCGATGGACGGTAACACATGTGCCACCATGCACAACTGGTCAGACCCACACCAATCTTACATGAAGAACATACTCACTACCATGACGTAACGGACCGTTTACACACACTGATGCATCATTGTTATTATTTCACATAGGCTAAGCTACAACACCGCAGAAACGCAAGACGCAAGAAGAGCTCATGTATATGCTTGCAAATGCTTCATCGCTACTATAACCATGACAACATAAGGCACTCATGTATAAGGACCCCTGCCACTCACTGCAACACCCATGTTTTGAACCATATGCCGCCTCTCATGGATCAGACCAACATAGATATTTATTGTTCTCAACATCCCCATTTAAACACCACCATTAATTCCATCATTCATTCACACTCTCACTATACATGTCAATATTCCACACTTGTGGTACTCAGACCACCTAGAAACAATATGTTAACATAAATTTCAACACCTCTTGGTGATTACAGTAAGTGTTAATACAAAAACAAATAGCATCCTGCTTATTTGCTGTAACTCAACATATGTTTCGGTCGTCACAATAGGCCCCTAATTTAAGCTGGTAAATATAAGCAACCTTCTTCAGGAGACGGATGGTTCTGTTGCAACCACTCCGAAATGTCAAAAGGTGGAGGATGTCATCAAACCTCAATCTCCACGGGAAATAATGGAGACGAGTGACAACGATGGACTAAATCCTGCAGTGGTGCTAGATAACTCTGCGCCTATACTGATCAAAGATTCAGGTATGGGGGTGTCTTGCGTCTTTAGTCAATAAATCCAAAGAGGAAAAATCCCTGTTCTCGCCTCATGTGGCCGAGTCCAGAAATGTTCTAATCTGGTACCCCAGTTTTTTCTCACTGCGCGGTGATTCCAGTTCAATGTTCCATGGGTTCCTTCTCTCTTGTCCTGCACACGCTCTTGTTCCATTATATTTAGCCTGAAGAACCTGTGGCAGTAAGGCAATCCCCATTTTGAAACTCAGACCAACATAGGCCTCAGCCCCAGAGTAGGCCGCAATCTCAAAAGCCACAGGCCCAGAGCAGGAGCCTGGGGCTCGGACGGAGCTGCAAAGCGCTGATTATGCAGAACAAACCCTGACGAGGGCATCACAGGCAAGGCCACGAAGTTGCAACCTACACGCTGCTCGCCGCGAGCCCAGGTTACACCTGCTGAGGCTAACCGCCCCTCAAAGCAAAATACAAATCAAATGCTCATAATTCTGCTCCAGCCACGGTCTCACCACACGTGACCAAGCCAACCTGATGTGGTGCCAAGGACTAGGGAAACTCTGGGGTCTCACGTTTGGGACACAGACTGCAACAATGAAGTGACCAATTGGACACTGACAGCGGTGAGAAGAAGCGCTCCTGCAGCTAATGGCAGACCTGTCCACTGTCCTCTGCTGACACATAGTCACACATTGTTTCTAACATCAGGTACACTGCGAGCTGGGAACAACGATGGTCCCAGGCTTGAGGGCTCACGGATGAACCAATCAGGGCACGGGGTGGCTAACCACTGACGGCACTGCAACCTAGCCAATCACTAACCTGTTCCATGTAGCATTTTTGGTGTAACCATTTCTAGAGACGACCCAAGCGTCCCACCTGACCTCTTCTCCACCAACCAATAACTTACCTATATGTTCCTATACTAATCCTATTACTCTGGGAGCCAACCCGAGGTGGCGTTAGGTTTTGGGGGAAGTTTCCCAGGTGACGCACAATGAAGCATCACACATGCTGAAAAGGGGCCTGCGAGCCCACTCTTGTGAGTTGTGTTCCCGGATGACCTAGGATCCCAGAACCTGTACCTGCCATTTTCTAATAAACAGCAGTAACACCTTGCTCTTGCGTATGTATTATACTCATTGAGGACTGCGGGAGGAGTTGGGGCCTCGCTACCCCCGGAGGTCCGCGGACACCCCTGACTCGATCCAGGGGCGGCTATGGGAGGTAGTAGAAAAGAAACGGCGGGAGGGAAGACGGGAGAACAGGGAAACTGTTGGTGGTGGAACGAGAATGAGAAAAGTGGGAGGAGCTGAGGTAATGACTGAAGGCACGCCGGGTAGCGGCGGTGCAAGTAAGGCGGGGCGGATTAAAAAAGTACGCCACGCGGGACACAAAGCCACAGGGGGCTTCGCGCTACGGATCGAAGGGGACCCTAACACTAAGGAAAGGAGCATAAGGAAGGCGAAACTGTAGCAAAAGAAAAGTGGGTGGTGGCACCCAGCGCAAAAGTATTGTAACACCATTGTTTTCTTTGCAGCGGAAAGTCGGAAGTTCCCAGTTTACGGGGCCAGGTAATGGTGGTACTGAGAAAGTAAAGGTTTTAAGAATGTCTGTGTACAATGGAATGGGGGCAGGGTACAGGAACCTGCTAACAACGCCGCTCTAACACATATGCGCTATGCTACCTCCACATAGAGACAAAATAGTAAAGTATAGTATTGAATGGACACAAGGAACAGATAATAAGATACGGATACCATGGCCACCCAATGGCAGCTTTGATATGTACACTCAACACTCTCTCCTAGCATATCTACAGAACACATACAAAGGAAAGAAGCTAACGAACCACCTAGAAGTTTTCGATCTCTGGAAGCTGTTCCAGGGATGCATACCTGGGGTAACGGGGATGTTGATAGTGCAGGGAGTGAAAGGGGAGAAGGTGAAAGGAGAGGGGAGGTGTAGCGCGCCCCCGGCACCTCCCAACGCGCTGGAAAGTGAAGAAGAATTGGAAGGGTCATACCCAGTAACAGAGGTTAAAAAGGAAGGGGAAGGTGAGACGCCCATAACTAAGGAGGTTAAGAAGGAAACGGAAGGGTTGTACCCAGTAACAGAACTTAGAGAGACAGCGCAGTCACAGTTGACAGTTGCAGAAGGGTATTCAAACCCTAGGTTTAGCCCGCCGCGTACGCACCAACAGATAGCTACCCAAAGGGGAGGGGTGTAGGGAGCGCCGCAGCAGCGCACACACAGGTAAACGCGAGAAGTGCACAGAAGACGCATGTAAACATTGCTGATGTAGGACCAGGCAAATGGATAGCTGCCCAAGTGTTGCTGAAACTACAGGGGAAACTAATAGAAGAAGAAGAGGAAGAGGTATTTATAAGGGTAGAAAAGGAGGAGGACGGAGGAGCATACGGAAGGTGCGAGGTAGGCAACACAAGAGAAAGGAAGATGACAAGTGCAGAGGAGGCAATGCTGGAGGAAAAGCTAGCAGAATTGAGGGAGGCACGGAGTGTACTGATCAAGCAACTGGAGCAGGAGGAACGTGAGAAACAGAAGAAGAGGACGGGAGGAAAGAGTGGTAGAGCAGAGTTAAACAAGCAGGATATAGAAAAGAAGAAGAAGGAGGAGGACCGCTTAAGGGGAATTGCGGAAAGGGTAGCACGCATGGAGCAGCGGGAACTTAGGAGGAAAGAAGAGGAACAAGAAGAGAACGACAGGGAGATGACACTATGGAAGAGAAAGATTATAGCAGAAAGCGCAGGTAAGTATGAGGAAGGGAGGATATTAGAGAGTTTAATGGAAAAAGAGGGTGGGGTGTGGTATGAAAAGGATAGAGATTTCAAGGCACTCAAGCAGGTAAGTAACGCAATAGTGAACGAACTTAGCAGGGCAAGAGCGGATGCAAAGGACGAGGGAAGCAACCAAGGAAACACAGAATAGGAGGATCAAACAAGGCACACAGGAATAAGATGCAGGCGAATAACACAGAGGAAGCGCCAATGGCACAAACACAAGGGGATGCGGAAAAGACAGGTGAGTACGCTGACATAGATCACGCTAGACACGGTAACAGTAGGAGGGAAAAACATAACTTCATGGTTGGCCTTCTCAGATGGGTTCTGCAGTGAGGAAGAAGAAGGATCTTGTGAATGACAAAGCGAGGGAAGAGGAGAAGGGCTGAGTAAACTATACATAACACGCACGGACTGTGGGTTGTCATGGGAATGCAGGACACAGGAAGGGGGAGAGGGAGAAAGGGGGAGCAAGAGACAACAAGGAGGAAGGGCACAGCGACCACTCACACCACCAGCACAACACACACCTATGTTAATAGGCTTAAGGACCTCCCAGGACGAAGAATTGAGGAATTAACAACACAACATAACAAGTACAAGGTAGGTAAGCGGAAGAGGCTTGGGGCAGGAGGAGAGAGAGTAGGCTTACACAATACCTTACTGACTTTATCGAGGAACTTTCTTACATGGAGGAGGATAATGAATACGCAAATATAACACCGGGCAGACGCCCACCAGGGGAGGTAAGAGAGTACATGCAAATGCCATTACTAGAGAGAGAGGGGGGCAAGTCCGCAATACGTTCCATGGAAGCACGCAGATAAAGAGAACATTAAATGGAGGTTGCCATCATTGAGTGGAGGGGCTGGGAAATGGATATACGAAATGGAGAAACAAACTGCTGGACTAATTCTAGCAGTGTGCGATGTAAAGGGGTTGTTAATTTCTATATTGGGTGATGCATCAGATGACATCTGGAAAAGGGCGGGATTTCCAGGGGTTACCATTAACCACACATCACATGATGGGGCATCATTTGCAAACTGCAGACACACATTATGGCAAGCGCTGAGGGTGCAATACCCAGACGCGTCAGACATAGGAGCAATAACATCACGTAAAATGCGTGAGAATGAGGACCCTGTCAATTACATCCAAGAAAGTGAAGCTCGGAAACGCGGGAACCATGGGACAAAACGCTAGCAATTTTTTACCACATACTGATACCGGGCCTCCCAGAGCCGGTACAAAGACAATTAAAGCAATTAGTGGGAATGGAAGCAAAGGCATGGCCAGAAATTCAGCTAACAATAGTGCACCATTGTAGGTTTATGTAGGAGAAGATGAAGCAAAAGGAAGAAGATAGGAAAGCAGAGGAGGAGAAATTGGTACAAAAGAAACTGTCCAAATATGCGATGGAGGGTGCACTAATAACAAGCCCCATACAAGCAGTACAAGCACCAGATGCGACACAACAGCACTCAGTAGCACAACAAATACAACCAGCACAAGTAACTACACAACAAATGCCACCGCTACCACCATATACAGCACAACACTCCTATGCTCCTCAGGTGGAGGGTGGATACACACAAATGGGAAACGGCCAAATGAACAACTATAGAGGAAGAGGTGGGGCAATAAGAGGGCAGGGATTCGGGCCAGCAGCACAACAGCACAACAACCAGGGGGAGAATTCCGAGGTTACAACACATATGGACATCAAGGGTACTCAGACAGCAGTGGGGGTGTCCATGACAAGCACGAGAGCCTCCAACATGCTGGACGTGCGGAGTGGTAGGGCACGTATCACGCACATGAAGGGCAAGACCTGCACAGGCTGAATGGGGAGAGCAGGGGCAACAAGGATACAATGGGGACAACAGTATTACCAACAGACAACGCAACTACAGATGGCACAAAATCAAATACAACAACAACCAATGCCGCCACAAATTCAATGCACATAGCAACATCAACCGGCAGAGCAGCACGCACAACAACAGATGACGATGACAAAACAACAACACGTTCAGACTACACAACAACTAACACAGATACAGGACAGTACCCCACAACCCGCAGAGGAACCAATACAACAAACACATCTGGGGAGGGTAACAATACTGGGCCACAACCCATACACTGCGAATGGACAATCACTGTGCCCCCAATAGGACAGCCCACAGACATCCTTGCTGTGCCCCATCCTGTCGGTAACACCTAACCCTGCGGAAGAACCACGCATAAAGGTGGCGATAGGTGACAAAACATTTTCCTTTCTAGTAGACACAGGTGCAACTAGGTCTTGCATAAGGGAAGGGAAGTTTAATTTGTCAGGCGATGCCATGCACACTCAAGTATTCTCTGGCGATAAAGGGCTGGTTCCTTTTACTGATAACATCTCCTTATCTGTTGGGGAGCACGACTTATCTCTACCATTATTCTCAAAACAATCACCAGTAAATATTATTGGAAGAGACATCACGAGCAGGTTGAACATGACTATTTCTTTTACTGACAAGGGAATAGTGTGCTCAACACAAGGCATACATATGCTCACAGCCCGACACATACTACAGGCTTATTGTGGAATGAAGGTGATAAGGGCTGAGCCAGTGGACGGGGAGCTCTTCCAATACGGGACAGACATGGCAATAGCATGGCTACCGGGAATAGAGGGCAAAGTATGAAGGAGACCTGTGGCATTCCTCTTCAGGCCAGAGACACCCACTGATGAAAAGAAAGGGGCAATAATATAAGTGGACGTGGAGGGTATTGTTGCGAAGCAAGACTACATTGTAGTACACGCCCAGGATGGGGAAGGGAAGGCATGGCGAACAGTGATAGCATTGGCAGAAGGATGCAGGCTTACACAGGTATCCAATGAGGAGCTGTTCACTGATGACAAAGGAGATGGGGAAATGGTGTTTGACATGAGTGTGTATATTTGGCTGAGGTTAACACTCAAAGACATAGCTCAAAAAATGTCAATGGCACTGGAGGAGCCCTGCCCTACCAAGGTACCATTTTACGAGGCAAACTTAGCTGCAGTACCTGCATCGTTATGGACAACTAGTCCCTATGACGTGGGTTGCATAAATAGCATTGGAGGTGTGCAAATAAAGCTAAAGAAAGGGGGAATGCTGCCCAGGATGAAACAGTACCCACTATCAAAAGAAGCTGATGAGGGGATATATGAGATTATATCAGCCCTAATAGAAAGAGGAATACTAGTACCATCATAGTCACCATGCAACACGGCAGTATACCCAGTGCGTAAGGCAAAAAGGGGGTCATGGCGTTTCATCCAAGATTTAGGCCTCTCAACCACATTGTGGAAGCAGAATACCCTGTTGCAGCCAACCCAGAAACGATACTGTGCGGAATTCCAGCGGAGGCTTCACGGTTCACTGTGATCGACCTCAAAAACTCCTTCTTCTCCATCCCATTGCACCCTGATTCGCAAGACTTAACAAGCTTCACATACCGCAACACGAAATGGAAACACACTAGGTTGCTACAGGGGTATTTTGAGTCGCCATCAATCTTTAACAGGGTAATACATATGGATCTGGCCAACATAGAGATGGAAAGCACAGTGCTGCAATATGTTGACGATATTATAATATGCAGCACAACTGAGGAAACGTGTAGGAGAGACTCAGTCAAAATGCTCACAGTCTTAGCTGAGAAAGGATACAAGGTAGACAAGGAGAAACTGCAGTACTGCCAAGAGCAAGTACTTTACATTGGACAGATCATTTCACAAAATGGAAGGAACATTGCACCACAAAGAGCACTAGCAATACAAAACGCACCACAGCCGCAAACAGTGAGAGAACTACAGCAGTTCCTTGGTCTATGCAACTACTGCAGGGCATGGGTCTTTGATTACAGCTCATACATAGGACCACTACTCGAGGCACTCAGAGAGGCACAGAGGGGGCAAAGGAAATTGGAATGGGTACGAGAAATGACAGATGCATTCAATGAATTGAAAAATGCTATTTCAACTGCACCAGTACTGGCCACCCCCAACTATCAAAAGGAATTTTACATCTTTTCACATTGTGACTCAGCAGTAATGAAAGCAATACTGACTCAAAAGACTAGCATGGGACACAAGCCAGTGGGCTTTTACAGTGGCCATTTAGACTCTATAATGAACATGTGCGAACAAAGCCTAACAGCCACAGCATTTGCAGTGGAAAAATCATCTTCGATTACAATAGGATGCCAAACTACTTTGTATATAGAACATGCCCTCTTTGCAATATTGACAAACCCAAAATCCACACTGACAACACAAAGAGCATCAGGGTATGAGATGATTCTATCTAGGCCAGAAATGACAGTAGTAAGATGCACTAATGTAAACCCAGCATGATTTTTAGCAGAGGAAGCAATAAATGGAGAATACTCACATGATTGCTTGGAATCTATTGAAAATTACTCAGGAGCAAGGAAAGTGGAGAAGAATGTATTAGAGGGGGGTGAGGTTATGTATATAGATGGGTCTTCAACTATTGACCAGAGTGATGGAATAAGATGAACAGGTGCAGCCGTAGTACGGCTCAGGGAAGATTGGACACTCATTCCTGCCAAATGTGTTAAATTGCTCCAACACTACTCAGCCCAAGCAGCAGAGCTGGTAGCCCTTATCTTGGCCCTAGAAGAAGGTAATGACAAAATAATAACAATTTACTTGGATACTGCTTTTGTAACATCAACAGTACACTCAGGATTAATAAAATGGGAAAGGAGAGGATTTCGGAGAGCTGATGATGCACCAGTACAACATGCTCTCCTATTGGCCAAATTAATTGAAGTCATTAATTACCCAGAAAAGGTAGCACTTGTGAAGTGTCAGGCTCACACCAATGTTGATGACCCAATATCAAGGGGCAACAAAGCAGCTGGTGCACATGCTAAACATGCTGCGTACTTTGGTGAACTATGGACACTCCCAGAAAACCAAAAACAAAAGGGGGGGTGTAAAACAAATGCTGATGAAGGATGGGTATACGCACATCCGAGAAACACAGGTCATGGAACTGCAGGCAGCAGCACCAATGGCAGAAAAGGAACTGTGGGTGAAAAGAGGGTGTACGATGTCTCCCACAGATGCACTATGGCGCCAGAACAACACAGGGAAAGTAGTGGTGCCCATAGCACTGTGAAAAAGAGCTCTGACACAATTGCGCCATCCCACGCACACAGGGAAAGGGGTAATTGCAGCACGAATAAAGGAAAACTGGTTCTGTCCTGAGTTAAACTCACATGTCACTAATTTCATCAGTAATTGCCTTACATGCCAGCAATTCACGGCCGGTCACACACTGCAAGTGATCAAAGGTACCATTCCCCGGGCTGAAGGACCCTTCCTGCACCTCCACATTGACTACGTTGACATGATCAATGTATGTCAACGCTACAAATACATGATTGTAGTGGTGTGCCCATTTTCACGATGGATCGAGGCCAGTCCATGCTCTCATGCGGATGCATTTAGTGCAGCAAAATTCCTGGTGAAGGAGGTTTTCCCAAGGTGGGGGGTGTGCGAAGTATTACAGTCAGACAATGGCCCTCATTTCGCTAATGAACTGTTCTAACATGTAACCACTCTCTAAGAAATCAAGCATAAGTTTGCATGTGCATACCACCCTCAAGCAAATGGCGTATGCAAACGTCTCAATTGACTTTTAAAGGAAGAAATAGCAAAAATTACGCAAACAACCAAGTCGAGTTGGCTGTACTGCCTCCCCTTGGCTTTATTTGAACTGAGGAATAGACGAGGATCAGATCACCACCTCACACACCATGAGGTGGTGACTGGATGACAAATGCACCTCCCACTCACGCCACCATCAAGGGCCGCAACTGATTGCCAATCAACTAGTAATGTTGTTGGTAATGAAATGCACAAATATGTCTCTTCTTTGGTTACTAGTGCCGCTTTTATCTCTCAACAGCTTAAACGGACACAGGGAGGGTCGAAGACCGATCAACAAGGAGAAGCCACCAATGAGGAACAAGAAGAGACAACACAGTGGACAGTAAAAGAAGGATATACAGTTTTATTAAAGAACGTTCGGTGAACGTTGAGCAGTCCACATTTTTCAGGCCCCTATCTGGTTGAAAAAGTAGCCCCCAGGGTGGTGAAGTTCAGGGGCAAAGAGGCCTGGACTCACTTGCACGACATCAAGCCCTGCAAAGCACTGACCCGCCCCTCTCCCCAGTGAAAGGGCCAACGCTTCAGCAACGACACCAAGAATAGCCACCACCCAAGATCAAAACGCCCCAAAAGACACTAACGATCAATGCCCTATAGGCCATCCCATAATTACAAGGTCCCCACAAAACAAATTGACTTAGCATTAAGTAAACACTCCCTAGCCACCAGCTATTAAAGGACATTGGGCCTCATTACGACCCAGGCGGTAAGTTACCGCCTGGGCCGTGACTTTACCACCATGGCGTAAACTATGTTTACGCCATGGTGGTTGGCGGACTTACCGCCCCATTCCGAGGTTGGCGGGGCGGTAAGTCCCCAATCCCCATTTACCCTTCCCCATTCCCATTTTTGCCCCATAGGGCATAATGGGAGTGGGGAAGGCGTTAATTACGCCACCGTAAATTACGGTGGCGTAATTAACTCCATGGTCCCTTAGCGCCATGGATTTTAACACCTGCTAAAAGCAGGTGGTAAGTCCGCCATGGCGCTAAGGGACCTCGTACTCAGGCGGTAAGGGTCGGCGCTGTTAACGCCGCCGTAAAACCCTTACCGCCTGAGTCGTAATGAGGCCCATTGACAAAAGTATCTGTAATATACACCACACTGTGATACACCACACTGTGTAAACACATGCATGCTCTCTTTTTTTTGTCTCGCCCATGCAGGAATTGCGTATTGTTATTGTGGTTGCAGTGAAAGCATAGCACATATATAAAATGAAAACAGAGTCACTGCCCAGGGGTAAATGCTGCCCGCAGATGACAACACCCCAGAAGCACTATCACATCAGTTTGTATATGTTATAAAAAAGACCAAAATACTTAAAAAGAAGAAGGATTCATGTATACTATAACACATTTCTTATAATAATTACTCAATCATTTCCACAGCTCCACGAAGCACTACTAGCCCTACGAGATAGGACGGTAAGGAAAGCGTGGGAAGAGCTTTTCGCCTGGGCATTGAACGATTACCTAATACGCAGGGCTTAACTAAACATTACTAAAAAAATAACGCATACCCTCAGAAATGTTCAGGCGGGAACCTATATCATCGACAGTAGCTGCAGGACCGCAGCAAAGGTAAGATTGGAAATGCCAGTGGTATTACCAACTGTAATTAAAATGATAACAATATTTTACACCACTGGCCTCATTATTGCTGCTGTCTGGCAGGCATACTATGCTTTCTATGTGGCTGCAGTTCCCACTACTAATATTTCCCACCAGATGCCTGCATGGAGCACTTTGTTAGGTGGTGCAACTAGTATGGGGCAAAACATTAAGAGGAACAAACGTAGCATATCCAGTAATGTAAACGGGGTTGACACATATCTCACAGAATCTGCACACGTCTCCAACAACATGTGGTATAAACACATGTTGAAAATTGGTAAGGATACGACAAAGGACAACTGCTATGTGTGTTCATTGATCCCCTGTGCCATGAGCGCTTCCAGAACATTTGTTTCCACAGAAGTGCCTGCAACAACTGCTGAATGCTTGCTATACTTAACATCATTCCAAACGAGTGGAAGGTTCCAAGGGCAAAGAGCGACACTCCAATGGAAATCAAGATCGACATACCCATACGAGAACAACTTAATTAAAACACTCCCCATGTATGATAATTCCTGGCAACAGATGAAAGGACTCAGGTATATAGCAGAAGGACCACAAAAAGGAGAAACGCAAGAAGTAACTCTGGATTACCTACCATGTGAGTGGTATGCGAAAGAGGTTGCCGGTGAACCAGGATGCTGGGAAAGACCATTGATACTGATATATGGGAAGGTGCTCACAAAGGATGGAAGGGTGGACGGAGTTGCGGGAAGCAAGATGCTGACATTGGCAAAGTCAACCGTGGTGAAAGTGCAAAAAGAAAATGACACGTGCTATAAAGAATGGACGAAGAGTGTTGCACTGGTGACATGGTTAGATAAAGAAGAGGAACCAATAACAATACTCCCACTGACAGCACCAACACTGTGCTACCAGCATGACGGAGAGATAGAGGTTGTAACAAATGAAGGATGCAAGAGAATAGTGAAGATTCCTGAGGGCGTTGCAGGAACAGCTGTACTAATGGATCACTAATGGGCCTGTGGAGCAAGAGCATACCACAGCCTGCCACCAATATGGTATGGAGTATGCACTATGGTACACATCAACGTACCATCACTGGTGGTACCACATAAACACGTTAACTTGGAACAATTCCTGAAAATGGAGGAAGGAATAAGATCACTGAGGATGGTAGCAGGGAAGTAAGGGAACAACACAGTACGCCTTTCCAGAGTGAAGAGACAAGGAGAACCACTGACAGGAAACTGCATGTGGGGAAAAACGGAGACAGCCCTGAGTGACATTCCATCAGCACACAGGTTATTCAGCAGAGCAGCAATGTTCTTCTCCTCTATCATACATCCCAGAGTACAAGCATACACCAATGCGAAATGGTTGCAGATAACTAGGTGGGAGCTCATGCTGACAATCAACTCCCCAGTGAACGGATTCAATGCAATTAAAAAAGAACTAAGAGATAAACAAATGGTGGCCCTACAAAATAGATATGTACTGGACCTCCTAACAGCAATGGAAGGAGGTGTTTGTGCAAAAATGGGAGGTTCATGTTGCACATTTTACCCTGCCAATGATGAAGATAACGGTACATTATCGGAGGCAGTATCACAGCTTGCCCAGATGCACACCAAGATGGAAGATGAAGCAAAAGGAGTGAAGAAGGACGGTAGCTGGTCTTCATACATCTGGTCCTGGATGCCATCTTGGTTATCAGACGGCCTCAAAATAGTAGCAGGATGTGTGATTACAGGAATGGCTGCTACAATGGGGATGAAGGTATGGAAGACAAAATCCAAACACACTGCTGAGGAAATGATAGGTATGCATGTCCTAATGCCAGCTGAAGATGACAAGAATGCAGACATTATCATCAAGGAACGTGAGCGACTACGTCACCAAATAGTGGAAGAAGACTTGTACCCCCCATCAATTAAAGTTGAAAATCCAAGAAACCCGAAGAACTACGTTTGGAAGTCGGTTTACTGCAAACCCGGTGGTGGTTGTGTTTATATGTTTTGGTCTTTTGAAGACTATGTGGACAAATACGGACACTTGGCGGGAATAACAAAGGTATGGCGAGTAAGAGGAGACAAGAGAGTGGATAATTTTGTGGTCGACAAGTCAACCAGAAGGGGGGCTGAAGAGGGAAAATGGGACGTCCCTTTGCCCCGATTCTCAGCCAGACCATGGCCTAGATCGTCACGGCCTAAGCACCCACCACGAGAGGAATTTGACCCGCTCACAGATTCCCCAGACGTCAACATCTACCGTGGCCACTGCCCGTCAGTCAATGCTGGGACCTTTGGCGAAGCTGACATAGACCATATGGATCAACTCGACTAATGCAGCAGCAATGAAAGTCACCATCATTAGATATGCCATGACGACATAGCCGACGGACGGTAACACATGTGCCACCATGCACAACTGATCAGACCCACACCAATCTTACACGAAGAACATACTCCCTACCATGACTTAACGGACCATTTACACACACTGATGCATTGTTGTTATTTTTTCACATAGGCTAAGCTACAGCACCGCAGAAACGCGAGACACAAGAAGAGCTTGTGTACATGCTTGCAAATGCTTCATCACTACTATAACCACGACAACATAAGGCACACATATATAAGCACCCCTGCCGCTCACCGCGTCCCTCATGTTGTGAACCAAATGCCACCTCTCATGGATCAGGCCAACGCAGGCCCCAGCTCCAGAGTAGGCCACAAACTCATAAGCCACAGGCCCAGAGCAGCTCGGACGGAGCTGCAAAGCGCTGATCATGCAGAACAAACCCTGACGAGGGCCTCACAGCCAAGGCTACGAAGTTGCAACCTACACGCCGCGCGCCCCGAGCCAAGATTACACCTGCTGCGGCTAACCGCCACTCAGAGATGAAATACAAATCAAATGCTCATAATTGTGCTCCAGCCACAGTCTCACCACATGTGACCAAGCCGACCTGATGCAGTGCCAAGTACCAAGGACCAGGGAAACTCTGGGGTCTCACGTTTGGGACACAGAATGCAACAAATAAGTGACGAATTGGACACTGACGGAGGTGAGAAGAAGCGCTCCTGCAGCTAATGGCAGACCTGTCCATTGTCCTCTGCTGACACATAGTCACACATTGTGTCTAACATCAGGTACACTGCGAGCTGGGAACAACGATGGTCCCAGGCTTGGGGGCTCATGGATGAACCAATCAGGGCACAGGGGGTTTACCACTGATGGCACTGCAACCTAGCCAAACAATATCCTGTTCCATGTAGCATTTCTGGTGTAATCATTTCTAGGGACGACCCAAGCGTACCACCTGACCTCTTCTCCACCAAACACTAACTTACCTATATGTTCCTATACTAACCCTATTACTCGGGAGCCACCCCGAGATGGCGTTAGGTTTTGGGGGGAAGTTTCCCAGGTGACGCACGATGAAGCATCACGCATGCTGAAAAGGGGCCTGCAAGCTCACTCTTGTGAGATGTGTTTCCGGATGACCTAGGATCCCAGAACCTGTCCCTGCCGTTTTTTAATAAAGAGCAGTAATGCCTTGCTCTTGCGTGTGTCTCATACTCATTGGGGAATGCGGGAGGAGTTGGGGCCTCCGTACCCCGTAGGTCCGCGGACGGCCCTGCCGACCCCCAGGAGATCACCCCGACAAGGAGAAGCGAAACACTGCAGATAGAAATTGAGCAACTTAGTCCTAAAAAAGAAAGATACATCTAAAATTGTTTTCGTAACATCTAGTGGACTATGATGCTTCTTATGGTTTCAAAAAGAGAGTTCCATAAATTTGAAGCCAATAGTAGAATGCACAACCACCATTAATGCTATTGTACTTGGTAGCCGCCTTTGACCAAGTGGACCATACCATCTTGGTTGATACTAAAGTCTGTGAACTTCTCCCTCATAGCAGCACAATGGATGAAGTCCTTTTAATCTGATCACTCAGCCAGGGTGTTTAATGGGGTAGGTGCAGGAGACACTGTTAATTATGCCTTATGGGGTAACACAGGGTTATTGTCTGTGACTTATTCTCTACAACATCTTTGCAAAGCTGTTGCTTGAGTTATAGGATAAGAAGGACATCATATATACCAACTATGCTGATGACACTTCATGTCTCATCCACATCTCTACGCAGTACAGCAAGGACACTAAAATCACCAATGAGGTCTATTCTCATATCCACCAGTGGGTGGTTCACAACTGCCTGGCTCAGAATGATTCTAAAACAAAATTAATATTAGCTTGCACAGCCAGCAGAATCAAAAAGCTATAGAGGCTTTGTTATCGCTGGAGAAATTAAAAACCTTGTGGGTTACCTAGATTTATAGCTGAGCATGAAGGCCCATGTTAATAACGTCACATCAGGCGTTCCATATCAAGTTCCTGGACTTTCTGATTGTAACTGCATGCCTTTGATGTAGCTGCCTTGCAACATGAGGTCAGGCTTTTCCAATGCGTGTAATTTGTCATTAATGCACTGTGTAATTATTGTAACCGCATTTCTTTTAACTTTCTTTATTGTTTTAACCAACAGCCAACACTCAATCAAGGAAAAGTAGGCATGATGAATATATTTATAATGAATCAATCTATATCAAGAATTCAAGGAGGTATAGCGAGTCTGCAAGCAGACGGATTTCCATTGTTCCCCGCTTAATGTTTTCCACAATACAGCCTCCCATACATTCTTACATGCCAATTCTTGTACCGCCTTCCCCTTCCTCACCAGTCTATAGATGTTTGACAACAATTTCCTCTCAGACACGGGGTGAGCAATATAATATAAGGCCGGTGAAGTAGATGGGGACCGTGGGAATTCCGGCCATTTCGCCCTAATAATACCCCTCAATCTATAATAGTGTAGTAGCGTTACTGCATCCGTATCCCCTTTAGTGCTCAGATCACCCCACTGTACAAAGCACACGTCCTGTATCAGATCTTCCAGAGTTTGTATACCTAATGCTCGGAATCTGTCCCTAAAGGACCTCTCATGCGGAACCCCGCCACATTATACACTGGTAACTCTGGGAGGAGGTGGAGCGTGGATGGCAACAATTGGTTCAGTCTTCCCCAGGCCCTGCATTTTATCTCCACAGGCTGAATCTCACCCCTCAGCACAGGGTCTCTCTCACCCCATAGCAGACCCATTAGAGCATCCGGGTGGGCCAGAGCCTTAGCCAGTAAGGCATGCAGGGATTCTAAGCTAGGAGGGTTCCACCCAAAATATATACTCTGCCTGTGCCGCAACATAGTACAAATATACGTCAGGGTACTCCATGCCGCCCATTTCATACGGCCGGGTGAGAGTATTGTAAGCTATCCTGGGTTGTTTACCAGCCCACACCAGTCTCGTAAGCATCCTCCTAACCCAAACCCAATAACCAGCAGGGGGCCACACTTGGACGTTGTTATATATATATATATATATATATATATATATATATATATATATATATACTAAAAAAGGCGCTATTCAGGGAAACTCATTTGATGACTACTTTGGCGAAATGCCTAGTGCACCTTCCGAAGCTGAGGTTGCTAAGATTGTTTCCCACACCTCAGCATCAGTTGACTTGGTTTCCGAGCTAACTAGCGAGCTGGGCTGTGTTAGTGCAAAGCTGTTATGTGATGTGTTGTGCGGCCCTACGGCATTACAACTCGATTTTACTGAAGGTGGTGATGGCATTAGTGAAATTCATTAAAGATCTCAATGCTGCCACTATTTCCATTCCAAGTATTCTCGACCCTAAAGCTATTGATTTTGTACCTAATGTTTCTTTGCCCAACAAGCTGCAAATACTGTCTGTTAATATTGAATTGTGTGCAATTAATGACAGTGGTGGACCACACGGCAATGGGTGCACTGCTGCAATTGTGCATAGGGAATTTAATAGTCTAAAAACAGGTGCTATTGCTATTGATATATCGAATTCTGAGCTAATAGATTTAGACATCGAGTACATGGGCATTGACCCAGAAATGTCCTTAGTTGACGCAGTTGCTACCCCCATGTACTTTACCCCCCTCAAAGATGGTTTTGGCTCAGCTGTCTAATGTTCAAGAAGCCACTAACAATGAACCAGCCTCTAAGCGAGCCTATGAGTATAATTCAAACATACCACCTGTTTTCAGCTTTACATCTAATGGAAAGTCTGAAAAGTCTGCACGCCCTCGCAGAAATGTGATTACAGATCCTGGAGAAAGGTTCATTTGACAACGATAATGATGCAAATACCAGCATGAATTCCGATGAAATGTTTAATGCTCTCGAAAATGTACTATCTATGTTACTTGAGAAGTGTTCACATCTAGAAACAAAAATCGATGTGCAATCGCTGTTAATTCATACAAGATTGAAAGAGCCGTTTTGTAAAGAGTGTGCAAACAAACGTGTGATAGCCCAAGCAACCACCCCTGCAATAGTGAATGTGAAAAAACAAACTACAAAATGTACTGATGTGAATGCAGGGAAGAAGTCTATCTCCCTCAAAAGAAAACCCGTAAGGGTAAAAACAAGCTTTTATGTATAACTGTGAAAAGGAAAAAGCCTTCACATGTTGATCCTAATGCTGTGGTAACTGCTGATATCTGTGCCACTGTGGCACCAGCAACAATAATAACCGACAATGCTAATACACAAAGACAAGTGGGTGATACAACAAAGGTTAATGTGTGGTCCAGTAATACCACTGATGCTGCGTCTGACTCAATATGTGTGTTGGATGAATCTGTGGTGCAAATAGTCAAGGATAATACACCTGCATTGAAGCAGCCGTGTGTGGCAGTGCCAGCCCAAAACAACGGTACTACAGCTGCGTCACAGCAAATGACACTGCCTGATGCCTGGGTGTTGAAAAATCCTGGCAATGTTATATCTAATAGCTGTACAAAGGAAGCATCTACCGAAGGAATGCTGTCTGCATTACAAATCACCCAGGTGCATACGGATATATCTCCTCTTCCGCTGAATCTCTGCGATCCTGAGCATATTTAAATCAATTGTGCCCTTGCGAGTAATTACATCCAACGATATCCGTTTAGTTGATCAGTTAGAAATTACAAATACATTCAGTTCTAACATATGTTTTGAGGCAGAAAGCACTTTGAATTATGTATTGTGCTATGAGGTGGACTTAATAAGGATGGGCTATGCTGCACACAAAGTAATGATACCAGCTATAAAATCCCGATCCAACTTATCACAGCACAAGCCCATCCAAACTGACAAGTGTGCTCCCCCTCAATTATCTCAGGAACACGGGCCGATGGTGAAATGTGGAAATAGATCAGTAACTCCTCGGTCAAGCCCTCGTGTATCTCATATAAAAGATCCTTCCACATTGAATGTGCTCACTGGTGGCACTGATAACATTCCGGAAGGATATTGGCAATGGCTACCACTGTCTTTTAAATCTCACTTTGCAGAGTCTCGGAATTGACTTCACTCCCCACAATTGTTATACTTGTGGAATACGAGAGGTTACTTACATCTGTTTGAGGCGGAGGGCCTTATTGAATACTTGTCAATCTTTAAAGTTGTTGCACTCCAAGAAACTTGGTTGTCCTCTGAGATCCAACTAGATGATAGAAGTACCATACATCAGGTAGCCACTAAGGGCCCTCTTGGCCGTCCAGAAGGGGGTTTGTTAATAGCGGTTCAAGCCCCATGGAAGATTGTAAAGCTCCCCTCGTCCACCCAACATGTGTTAGTTGCAAAACTCACTTGGCTATTGGAAGTTATAATAGTTATCAATGTCTATGATCCCCCTAATATGGTCCACACTGTAGAAAACGTGTGTACTGTAGATGCTATTCTTAGTTTGTACAATCATCGCCATTCAATCTGGCTAGTAGGCGACTTGAATGCTAAAATTGGTGACCTTAGTAATAAGCCTGAGATGAACAATGGGTTGATGAGATCTGCAATTATCCAAGAATCTAATAGGCAAGGCCGACTATGGGCTAATCTTACCAATAGCCACTGTCTAGTAAAACTAAATGGCCTCAGTTCCAGTGATGCCATGATGAAATACACCAGGGTTGAAGGAAGATCAGCTGCTATCCTCGATTATATTTTCACCAACAATCTGGGTATCCATCACATAAGGGATATGGGTATTGTGGAACGTGAAGAAAGTGATCACCTTCTTTTCTGTCTTTTGTATGCATTTCCGGGTAAATGTGATATCGGAAGTGACCACAATGACAACGGGATGATCCATGTGAACGAAGGCCAAAGTAGAATAGTCTGGCATAGTCGTAATCTTGAAAATGTCACTCGTGTTGTTTCTGTTCTGTTACCTGAGTTAATTGAGGAAGGGGCCTCCGGCCTAATATCTGCGAGCACTATTTCGTCCCACTTTAGTTTGCTCATGCGAAACATACGTGAACATGTATGTGCACGTAGGATTTATAAATCCGCTGGTGAATGGACTAATATCACGATACCACGCAGGAAGGGTAATGATAACACCATCAGTGAAGCAAAAAAGTATCTCCTTAAGGCAATTAGAATGGTAGTGAAGAAAACTGTTCCAACATTATCTGTCCAGGCTGTTGCATGTCATATTAAAAGACTTAAAATGGATTAGAAAAAGTGGGTTAAGCAACATAAAAGGGAAACTGAAATACATCTATGGAAAAAAATTGCTATGATGGCTAACAGTAACCAAGGCATCTGGCATCTTCTAAGAAAACATAAAAGCCGTGATTTGTCCATTAACTGTTTTTCTGAGGATACATGGGCCCAGTATATTAAAGATACCCGGGGTAAAACTGAATTGTGTAATTACATTCTTCTGTTGCCGGAAGCCACATGGGATTGTAATGTTTCTGTACTTGACATTATTAAGATCATCGACAAATTGAAAAATTCCCGGGCGGCAGGCTCTGATAGCATTTGTAACCTTGTAATCAAACAACAACCAGCCTTATGGGGTGCAGCATTACTGATGCTATTCAAACAAGTTGGTAGGTTGGGTGCGATTCCCCCATCGTGGCAAACAAGCCATATTTTAACGGTACACAAAAAAGGATCTTGGGACAATCCGGCTAATTTTAGAATGTTAGCCATGCTTGATGTTACTTCTAAAATGTTTACTAAGGTCTTGCTCCAAGAATTGAATGTATGGATTGCCGCCTCTAATATATTACCATCAAATCAAATAGGTTTTCGCGATAAATCCAGTACTACGCACAACCTATTGATATTAACATCACCAATAGAGCATGTTTGGGTCAAACGGCATTTAGATGTATACTGTGCCTATTTCGATTTCTCTGCCGCATTTGACACCATTCTTCGCAATAAATTGTGGCAAAAACTTAACTCTTGGGGAATTCCACAAGCTCTTTTGCGGATGTTGATGTTGCTTCATACCGACACCTATGTAAGAATGAGACTGAATGCGGCTGGCAGGTAACCTGTCGTGGGGTTAAACAAGGGTGCATGATAGCGGCAATCCTTTTCAATCTCTACCTGTCCGACATGATGAATGCTTTTAATCTAACTAAAGCCAATCCCGTGAAAGTAAATGGTGTGATTGTCGGATGGCTTGCCTATGCAGATGACCTGTTGTTACTGGATTATACCCCAGCTGGTCTCCAGCATATGCTTGATTCCCTGGTGGCCTATTCTGCTGTCAATGGCTTAACTATTAACATCGATAAAAGCAAAATCATGGTCTTTTCCAAAAAACGTAGACCAAAGAGATATTTGTGGAACTGAGATAAAAAAAAATTGGAACAAGTAACATCATACAAATACCTTGGTATTATTGTTGACGAGAAGCTCACATGGGAATCCCAATGGTCTGCACTTCAGAATCGGTGTATTGTGTCGACGAATGTTTTGAGTACTTTCATTGGTCGTAAGAGGGGTTACTCTGTTACCTCGGTTGTAAATATTTACATGGCTAAAATACGGTCAATGATTCTATATGCTGCTGAGATATGGGGTCACTCTTTTGTCAAACACATGGTGGTATTTGAGTCCAAACTCCGCAGGAAGTTATTTCGGTTACCACACAATCTCAGTGTAGAATACCTGTATTTAGAGTTTGCAATTAAAGGCATTTGGTGTGCCTATACATTCCAATGCGTATTGACTTATGAAAAGTTGATTACCCTAGCAAATGATACGATCATGGTGCCGTATGTGCACGCGTATCTTCGCCTAGGAGGCAATGAGCTGGTTGGTACTCTCGGCACCCTGCAAAGATCTTACAGTAAAGGGTTGCCTGGGAATACTCCTGGAATGTTGACGATCACGGCTCAAAAAAGAGCTATAAAAAAGGAAGTGTTTGAGTTTTGGAATGAGCAAAATGTAATCAATGTTGCCTTGAAGTCACACAGTGGTCCATATCTTGATGAATATTTAACTAGAACTACGTCCCCAAAATATATTGTAGCATATCCTAGCACTAGCACTTTTTGTACCTATCTTTTAATGAAATTCAATATGACTGAAGCATTGGCAACCAAAGGTGATATTATTGGCATACCACATGAAATGAGGAAATGTCGCTTATGTGGCAATAACGTCTATGAGTCACTTTATCATCTAATTATGAATTGTGAAAGCTTGACTGTGATTAGAATGATATCTTTTAAATATTTTAACAATGCTATTGACTTGACAAACACAACCGAATTATGGATGTCTTTTATGAGAGGTAATGATATTAACCTAATATATTATTTTGTTATCTTTTATGTAAAGATTGTGGCGATTTTAAAATGTATTGAATGATGTATTTTAATGTGCCATATACTAGAACTGTGTAATTTCTTAGCTTTGTATTGATTATCTGTATATGTTGTATGTCCTTGTGTTATACAAAGCCTTTTTGGCTAAAAGTATATCTAATTTAATTAATAATTATATATATATATATATATATATATATATATGTTTAGGAAGTATCATTATTTTCGCCAATGACATACGGGCAGCTTGTGAAATAGGCAGCCGTATCCACGCCTCCACCTTCAGCTCCAGGTGCTCCAATGGCACAACATAGTTATCTTCATATAGCTTTTCTGCTACAGTGGACACCATGATCCCCAAGTATTTCATGCCGGCCAGTCGCCATTGGAAGTCATTGCCCACATCAGTTCTTTGGACCTTTGCAGTTAGGGGGAGGACCTCAGATTTCCCCCAGTTGATCCTAAGCCCCGATATTTCCCAAAATCTGGTCACCTCCTGCATCAACGGAGGCAGATTCTGGCGCGGATGTTTAAGCACATCATCAGAATATTAAGATATGATGGAGAGATGTGTAAGCGCATAAATTCCACGTTGTGCATGCAACTCGTGTATATGACAGGCCAGTGGTTCCATCGCTAAGGATAACAGAGCTGGGGAAAAGGGGCATCCCTGCCTTGTGCCGCGCGTGGGATATATCTGAGCAGATACAAGCCTGTGTGTATATACTGCCGCTCTCTGGGCCGAATATAGCAACCTGATCCATTTGATATATGTTAGACCCAGGCCGGACCGGCGGAGTACCTCAAAAAGGAAAGGCCACTCAACCGAGTCAAACGCCTTTTCGGTGTCCAAGGCCGCCACCACCATCGGTATCCCAGGGTTAACATTATGCATAAGGGTAAAAAGATGATCTTGGCCAGTATCTTGTTGTCTTCATTAATAAGCGAAAGGGGCCGGTAAGATGAGAGACATAGAGGATCCTTGCCCAGTTTCAGCAGCACAGTGATTGACACAGATCTTGTGGATTCCAGGAGGGTGCCGTTGGCCATGGCGCCTTCAAACATTGCAAGGAGATGGGGAATGACACGATCTATGTACGCTGTGTAGAATTCAGCAGTGATTCCATCAAGACCAGGAGCCTTCACATTAGGGAGCGATTCAATAGCCATTCGAACCTCCTCTTCCGTAATCGGATTGTTAAGGGCAGAGCCCTGCTCGCGGTCCAACCAACCTAAAGCCACTTCATCCGGATACCGCAGCAGAGCATTGTGCCCTGGCACAGGCCGTGATGTATATAACTGCTCATAGAAGAGACAGAATTCGTCATTGATCCCCTTAAGAGCCCGTACCCGATTCCCTTTCCGAACTATAATTTCGGCTATACTCGCAGACGGGCGTTCTCTGCGAATGGCCCAGGCCAATGTCTTACTAGGCCTATCACCCTCCCCATATTTTGCCACCAGTATTGGGTCCCCCAATACCTGTCTTCATCACATGCCATCTCATGTAGTCTCTCCCTATTTGCCCTTAATTCCTTACGCAGTTATGGTGTATCCTGGATACTCTGCTGCTTTTCACCTTCTCTAATAACATCTTTCAGTTTCCTCATGGACCTTCTCATGGCTTTTAGAACCCCCCCCTCTCTAGAGATGCAGCACCCACATATATAGGCCTTAAAGGCCTCCCAAATAATGCCCGGGTCCGGGACCGAGCCCACATTAGCCTGAAGTACGTATCTATATCCTCCCCTATTTCGGTCTTAAACACTCCGTCGCCAAGGGCAGCAGCCTGAAAGTGCCAACGCAGTAAACTGGGCAATTGAGTTGTGGGCTCGAATCTGACCAGGACCGGCGAGTGGTCGGACAGAGTCTGGGATAGGATAATGGCTTCCATGACCACCCTAAGAATGGAAGCGGTGAACATCACATAGTCTATTTGAGACGAACTCCCATGCACCCCAAAGTGAAACGTGTATTCCCTGACAGTGGGATACAAATGGCGCCAAACATCATGTTGGTCATACGTCTGTGAGATATTGCCCTATGCTTTGGCTGCCGGAGGGAGGGAGAGTTGCGACGATGTAGTTCTGTCTATAGCTAGTGTGAGGGCCAGATTAAAATCACCCACCCAAATTGTTTCATACTCAGTTAATTTATGAAGATGACTGGCACACTCATAAAAAAATTCTGGTGAATCCGTATTTGGAGCATAAACGTTTATAATCTGGAGCTTAGTTCTCAATACCTCACACGCTAATAACAGAAACCTCTCTCCCTCATCCCGCACCTGTTCATGCAGCTTAAATTGCAGTGATCTATGTATGTAAGTAGCAACGTGCCTGGAATGGGAAGATATGGAGGAACCATATCTGTGAGAGCCCCACCCGGTGAGACTAGGAGGAGGATCACCCTTATTGAGGTGTGTCTCTTGTAAACATAATATGTTCACCCCATAATTCCTACCATAGTTGCCTAACAGACGCGTCTTCTTGTGATTGGTGAACCCACGGATGTTCCAGGACATCAAAGATATGATCATTCTACGATCATCCCTCCCGAGAGTCTGGGTCATTCGACTAGTGCGTAATGAACCACACAATGACTTCCCCCGAAATGAGTAGGCAGTACTGACTCTTTGCCCCTTTCAATGAGCACAGCCCTACAATTCTCAACACACAGCTGACATGAAGTTGGAGTCACCCTACCCGAGCCAACATGGCAATTAAACCAAAACAGTAACCCCCCTCTCCATCCCACCCAGGCCAGAAACAAGAACATACTGGCACCCCGTACCCCCTCTTTCCACCAACAAAACTTAGCTTACATCGCAATGTCTACGGCAACTGGGGATCTGAAGGCAGCCCAAGTGCTCCTTGTGGCAACAACCATATATAACATACCTCCCTCCCACCCACCGCCCCCCCAAATCATATGATTGCCAATGCTCTTCCCGCGTGCATGTAGTTCCCATATCAAGGCATATCAGAACCAAATCAAGGCGGGTGCCGTGGCGATTCCCTCCGGCTCCGGCAAGTTTCTAGCATGTTGTTCCGCTGCATCCGGTGTAGTAAAGAATACTGTTGACCAATTATGCTGCACACGTAGCTTGGCCGGGTCCATCATGGAGTATTTTATTCCCTTATGCCTCCGGATACTTTTGGCCATCTGGAAAGTCTTCCTTTGGTTCTGGACCGCAGGATTACAATCCGGGAACAGGCGTACGGTTGAGCCTTCCCATAGCAGCTCCTCCTTCTCTCTGGCCATTTGCAGTATTGTATCTCTGTCGCGATAGCAAAACATTCTCGATATGATGGGGCACTCAGGGGCGCCCGGCGGTTGTCTTCCTGCCAATAAGCGGTGAGTGTGCTCCACCATATACATTCTGGACAGCGAGGGTGTCGTGGCTGGTAACGTCTGCAGAACTCTCCCATGACCCCTCCTCACCTGGATCATCCGATGAAGTGTTTCTTGTCTCCGAGGTCTCTCTTCTGCGAGGTTTCTCTTTCCTGGACTTCTTCTTGACCTGACCCTCTTATCGTGCCGAAGTGTCCATGTGAAACTATCATGGCTGAAGTGTCCATGTGAAACTTTACTTCCCTCTTTAGTAAGGCTGTGATCGGGAGAACGATATTGGAGAACTGGGGAATAAAGCGGCAATACAAATTCACCAGACCAAGAAATCTCTGGACCTCCTTCACACTCTTTGGTTTGGGCCATCGTAAGATGGCTTCAACCTTGCTTGAGTCCATTCGTATGCCTTCTTTGGAAAGAATAAACCCCAAACAGGAAACCGACTCTGCATGAAATTGACATTTTTCAGGTTTCACAAACAGCTGGTTCTCTTGAAGGCATTTCAGTACTTTTTTTTTTTTTTTTTTTTTTAATTAAAATTGTGTTTGATGCAAGCATCTTTACAATTTGTAAAAATCATACATTGATACATCATAGCAACTACAGTAATACAAACTCATAAAACAGTACTTTCTTCAGTACCTGGGTATGTTCTGTGGGATCCGGAGAGAAAATCAGAATGTCATCGAGATATACAACCACCGACAAGAACAGAAGATCAGAAAATATCTTGTCCATATATCTCTGGAAGATTGCAGGAGCATTCACCAGGCCAAATGGCATCACCCTGTATTCGTATAGACCTAGAGGAGTCCTAAAGGCGGTCTTCCATTCATCTCCCTCCTTAATACTAAAGAGGTGATATGCCCCCCGAGGGTCTATCTTGGTGAAAATTGTAGAACCTTGCACTGCCTCTAAGATGTCCCGGATCAAAGGTATAGGGTACCTGTCTTGAAGGGTTATCTTGTTAAGACCTCGATAGTCGATGCAAGGTCTTAATTCAGAGGTACCTCTCTTGGGAATGAAGAATAATGACACTCCTCCTGATGATCAGAATTTGCAAATGAGGCCGTTTTCTAGGTTTTCCTTGAGATATTCCTTGAGAGCCTTCCTCTCCGGAAGGGAGAGTGAAAATATTCTCCCAAAGGGTACCACTGCACCTTCTTGAAGTTCAATTGAAGAGTCTTTGGGTCTATGAGGAGGTAACAGATGAGGTACCTTGTTCTCGAACACTCCAGAAACGGACTGGTAGGCTACTGGAATACTAGACACAACTGTGGATGGAAGAGTAGTGCCCTGACCCACCTGATCTTCTTGTGATGTCTGTCGGAAGCAGTTTTCTTGACAATAGCCAGAATCAAAACGTAAAGTGTTGAGCGACCAGTCAATCTGAGGGTTGTGTCTCCTTAGCCAGGGTATTCCCAGAATTATGGGGAAATGTGCGGCTCTGATAACATCAAATCTAATGGACTCTTGATGTTCTCCCATCAGAACAGTTATAGGTTCTGTTTCCAACACAATGGGTCCAGAAGTAAGAGGGGAGCCGTCTATGCCCTCCACAGGCATGGCTCAGTGTTTGTTCAGTATGGGTACACATTGTTCTTTCACCCAGGCAATGTCCACAAAATCTTCTGCAGCTCCACTATCAAGCATAGCTAAAACTTCCACAAATTTCTTGGGTGCAATCTGTATCTGAAAAAGGAACACCATCAGCCTGGAATCATCAGTTAACCTTTTTGCTTGGGTGTGATTACAGGGTTGTCGTTGGCCTCCCCCGATGTCGCCCCTGCACAGTCTCGGGGGGAAGCGTTTCCCTTCCTCCTAGGAGGCACCTCCGCACAGTTGCAAAGCAAGTGATTTGAGGACCCACAGTACATACACAGGCATAGCTTTCTTCTTCTCCTTCTTTCTTCAGGCGTGAAAGGGCCCTGAGCTAATCCGATCTGCATGGGTTCATCGGATGTAAGTTCAGTCTTGGATATTTCCTATGATGAAGGAGGGAGGTCATGCATGGAAGAGTATCCTCTTTGTTGCTTCTTCTCTAGACGTCTTTCGTTCATGCGAAATTCAATCTGTAAGGTCAGAGTTGCTAGTTCCTGAAAAGACCCAGGTCAGGGTACTCATGCCAACTGATCCTTAAGGTCTTCATGGAGTCCTCTTCTAAATATGGTCTGTTGTGCTGAGTCTGGCCAACAGGAATTGGTTGCTAACTTCTGGAACCTAGACACATGATTGATTGATATTGATTGATATTTTATTTCTATCGATCTCGTACACAAGTGTTTCAGAGTGCGACAAGACAAGGGAGGGGAACAGGGGAGAACAAAACAGCAATCTTACTAGGCCCAGTGACATTTAGAACGCGCAAGTGCATGGGAGAGGGGGAGGGGAAAAGTGCATGGAAGGAAGGAGAAGTGGAAAGTGCGAAGCAGAGGAGAAACAGATAAATAACAATAAATAAATAATAAAGGCAACAAACAGTGGTAATGCAGCCAGCAATTTGCAAGTGCTATATTTAAGACAGCAGACAGGGTAGGTCTGATAAGTGCAGGAAGAAAAAGGGGGGGGGCTGTATGGGTACAGATGCAGACCCCAGTGCAAGGGGTGGCCCGGAGGCAGTGCGGGAGGGTGGCAGAGTGAGCAGGTACCTGGGCCCGAAGGACAGAGGGTGGCCAGGTGCACAGTGCCAAGAGAGAACAGATCAGCAGGGGAGAGGGGGAGCGAAGGCAGAAGAAAAGAGGAAGGTCTTTAGGTGCTTCCGGAACCGGAGATGGTTCTCCTCAAGTTTTAGAGTGGCAGGGAGGCTGTTCCAGAGGGAGGCCCCAGCCGAAGACCGAGATCTACCCCCAGCTTGTTTCTTTGAAAAACGACTGACCCTGAGGGAGTTGGAGGTAGAGGAGCGATGAGTTCGAGAGGGGAGGTATTTGCGGAGGGATAGCTGAAGGTATTTTGGCCCCAGACCCCAGAAAGCTTTGTGGACGATGCAGAGGGTTTTGAATTTAATCCTTGGATCCACTGGGAGCCAGTGGAGAGATTTCAGAGCTGGAGAGATACGATCCCAGGGCTTGAGGCCAAGGACAAATCTTGCAGTCCTGTTCTGGATTAGTTGCTGAGGGCGGAGAGTAGAGGCAGGTAGATTTAGAAAGAGGCTGTTACAATAGTCCAAGCTAGAGAGAACCAGAGCTTGTGATACCATGAGCTTCGGGGGTAAGGAGAGGAAAGGCAGAGTACCTCTGAGGAGGTGCAGTTGGAAATTTGACACTTTAGAGACCTCAAAGATGTGGGCAGAGAAGGAAAGGGTGGAGTCAAAGATGACCCTGAGGTTCTTAGCCTCGCAGGTGGGGTTAGGAGGAAGGCCAAGGGAGGCCGGCCAGAGAGTGAGGGGAAAGGATGGTGAAGGTGTGCCGATGAGGAGGATCTCCGTCTTGCTGGCATTCAGACAAAGATCATTGGCGGACACCAATCTTGAATGGCAGTTAGGAATCATAGATGAGAGAGGGAGCGGAGGTGACAGAGGGCAGCCTCAAAATGAGTTGAGTGTTGTCAGCGTAGCACTGGAAATTTGAGCAGAAAGTGACAATACAGTAGGCAAGAGTTGCCAGGCATTGTTTGAAAAGAGAGGAAGATAGATGAAAGGAAGGACCCAAGTTGGACCTGGGAGGGTCGATCTGAGAGGAAAGAGGTCAGCCAGGCCAGAGCCTGATCAGTGATACCCAGGTTTTCACGGAGACGGTTGAGCAGGATGGTATGGTTGACCATGTCGAAGGCAGAAGAGAGATCGAGGAGGATGAGGACAGAGGGAATGATAGAGTCAAGGTTGGAGAGCAGATCTTCACGGATGTTCAGGAGAGCGGTTTCCGTTCTTCTGGCAGCTCTGAAGCCAGACTGGTGGTCATGGAGACAGCCAATAGAATTGGAATGAAGGTTAAGCTGAGAGATGGCCAACTTTTCCAGGAGTTTGCCAAGAAAGGGAGTAATGGAAATTGGGCATTAGTTAGCTGGACAAGAAGGATCTGCTGTGGGTTTCTTCAGAAGAGGATGCACAAAGGAGTGCTTCAGAGGGGAGGGGAAGGATCCCGAGGCAAAGGAGTGGTTGCAAAAATCAGCAAGGGCCGGAGCAAGGGTGTCAATGTGGTCCTTGAAGGTTTAAGAGGAACAGGGATGAACCTGTTTTGAAGAGGCTTTCATAGATCAGACTTGTCTGGCGACCTCGTCTGGAGTGAAAAGAGGAAAGGACGAGAAGGATGGTGGGAGGGTGGCTAAAGGAAGGTTAGCAAGCACAGATGGAGAGGGGAGAGGTGGGGTGTGGGTGGAGAGGGTGGACAGGATGTCCTGGGTTTTTTAAATGAAGTGAGAGGCAAGGGCATTGCAAAGAGCCTGGGAGGCAACAGGAGGGGTAGAGACTGCAGCAGGGTTGGCCAACCCCTTGCAGATTTTAAAGAGTTTGGCCGAGTTGTTAGATGCAGCAGAGAGATGAGCTTGCATGTGGACTCTCTTCTTTGAGAGGACAGAGAGTCGGTATTGCCTTTGTAGCAGGCGACAGGCCAGTTTGTCAGAGTATGAACAGGAAGTCCTCCATTTCCTCTCAACTGCCCTACACTTACGTTTAAATGTAGCTAGGTCAGAGTCATACCAGGAATTGCACTTGGCTTTGGACTTCAAATGGATCCTTGTGACAGGGGCAAGAGCATCAAGCGTATCATAAATTGAAGAGTAGAGCAGAGACAGGGCTGTGTCAGGATGTGAAACAGCCAAAGGTGGAGGAGGGGGAGAGAAAGTGGTAGCAAAAGCCTCAACTAACACACGCTTCATGGGCCGGATGTCCGAGAAGGTAGGTGGCAGTGTTGGGGTAGGCTTGGCTTGGGGGGAAGAGAGGGAGAGATGAGATGAGATGAGGGAGTGATCGCTCCACGAGAGAGGAGTGGACAGAGGGATGGAGAGGGGGAGTTCAGAGGAGATCAAGACATTGAGTGTGTGCCCTGCGGAGTGAGTCGGGCCAGAGGGGAGGATGGACAGGGAGAGGGAGTCGCAGAGGTCAGGGAAGCGTACAGAGGAGGAGCAAGGAGATTCTAAATGTATATTTAGGTCACGGAGGAGGAGAAGTTGAGTGGTAGAGGCCAGGAGGGAGGAGGAGAGGTCTGCCCACTAAGAGAGAAATTAGGTGATTTGACCAGGAAGCCGGTAGATGGTAACCACAGTAAGAGAATGGGTAGGTGAGAGAGAAAGCCTACAGACAAGGCATTCAAAAGAGGAGTTGGTCTGAGTGGGAATGATAGACGCAGGAATCCACTCAGGAAAGATCAGGGCTACCCCCCCACCGGACCGGGAGGATCTGGGTGCTGAGTTGATCTTGTAGCCATCAGGGAGGAGAGTGTCAAAGCTCGTGACAGAGCTGGCCGTGAACCATGACTCATTAGTTTGTACACCTGAAACCCCCTGAGGGGCATGGCCTGATACGATGCAAAAACCACGTCCAGGCAGTCAAAGCTCGATTGGAACAACTGCGTAAACTGGTCAAAATTCAGTAAAGCTGGGTCATTATTAGTCACCAAGGGGGTGGCCCAAGCCAATGCATTTCCTACCATATTGGAAATGAGGAATCCCACCCTAGCCTTATCAGTCTCAAAAGCCTTTGGTCTAAATGTGAAATAAACCTGACAGGCGTCCATAAATTCTTTCCAAGACTTGGGGTTTCCATCATACATACCAAAAGATAGTGGCATGGGGGCTAGGTCTCCTCTCTCTTCACTGGGCGTGGCCACCTGCTGTCTTAATGCAGCGTTCTCCGCCTGCATATTCTGCATCTGAACCGTTAATCCTTGGATGGCGGCTACCAGTTCCTGATATTGTTCCAGGTAAGCCATAGGGGTTTGTGGGCATTGTATAGTGTCGTGGCTGGTAATGTCTGCAGAACTCTCCCGTGACCCCTCCTCACCTGGATCATCTGATGAAGTGTTTCTTGTCTCCGACGTCTCTCTTCTCTGAGGTTTCACATTCCTGGACTTCTTCTTGACCTTGACCCTCTTATCGTGCAGATAAGGACGGGCTCCACTGGAGGCCATCTTAGCAGGATACAAATTCCTAATCAAAGGGACCCCAGAAAGCCCGCCTCAGATTCAGGGAAAAAGCTTCTTCGGTACCAATAAACCCTGTTGTGGTCTGGCGGCTCCATCTATGGAGTGGTTTGTATTCTGTGAGGCAGGCTGGAGTGTAATGCAGCTGTCAGCAATGTTGTTTGATTGGTGGGATGGATCCTAAGGTAAGTAGTAAGAAAGGTACTTGAAATGCATGAAGAAGAATAAAGTAAGCTATGTAGTAAGCATAAGCTAATAGACAAGAATGCCAGAACAGCGGCAGAGTGTGCAGGGGCACAGAACACGGAAGAACGCCACGGTAAACCCAGAAGTGTACCGTGCGGAGTACAGCGGCCAAAAGGGACTGAGGACCGAAGCGCCGGCCACAAGAGAGAGAGAGGAAGCACAGCGGAGAACGCCACCAAGGGGGCGGCAGAAACCAGATGCGGAGGAAGAAAAGTAAGTGAGGAGGGAAGGCGGCAGCCCAGAGGAGGCTGCTGAGTCTCAGGAAGGAATCCTAGATGCAAGTGGGATGCGAGCGGTAAGGTAACCAAACGCCAAGCGGGTACCAGTAGAAAGATACAACGCACTGAATGGAGGATTAGACGTGTTGTTATAGTAACGCCGTAAGGAGGCGGCTATCTTGGTAGAAGATTAGACTGCATCTGGTGCTTCTACAGGGCAGTCAATAACTTCGATGCAATGAAGCCCATCGATGCCACACCTTCCAAGACTGTGGCATGACAGAGGGGTTATCAATTATATCCAGCAGTAGCTGCTCCACAAACTTTTCCATGTTGCCTATGTTTGTGGATTCTGGGACACCAATAATTCTGATATTATTTCTCCTCAAGCGCCCCTCCAAATCCTCATTCTTGGTTGCAATCTTTGTCACGAGTTGTTGCAGACTGGAGACCTCGCGCTGGCGGGTTGCAACGCTATCTTTGGTGGTCCCGATCCTCTGCTCCGCTTCTTCCATGCGTCCACAGAGCTTCTCTATCTGTACAGCAGAAATGTCCACTTTGCATGTAAGGGCATCTATCTTGACCCAAAGCGTGTCGGTGCTCCCCTTTAGTGCTAGCAATGTCTGATTCAGAGCAGCCATGTCTATTTGTTCAGGCGCTGATGTTTGTGGAATGGCGGCTGGGGCCTGGGCCTGATCAGTGCGGGCAAACTGGTCCATCCTCGCCTGCTTCTTCTGGTTGCCCATATTACCAGTGCAAGGATTTGTCAGGCCGCCACCACAACACCACTTTTCACAGTGCAAACGCCAGTATCATATCGGTCACCTTGCTGGTTCAGGACCTTAATCTGCTCCTCGCTACTAGGCCCAGTGTAAGCGGGAAACTCATTAACACTAAGTGGCCGTTGCTCCATGAGAGGGCAACCCGCTCCTCTCGCACTCGCAGACTGTCCGAGGAGACCCATCAATGCCCAGTTCCCTCCCTACAGGCTCACCAAGCTATCTCGCCCTGTCCCACCTGTTGATCAGAGGGTGCGCCAAATTGGGTTCAAGGCATCTACGGGCATGGGCACCAATATACCGGTCAGATTATCTCTTTGCAGAAGGAGTCCACTGCTCGGGCACAGGCCACACAGCGAGCGGCCAACCAGATGTCCAGCTGCAGGCTCCCTGGCCATATGCGTGCAAGCAGAGCCCAGCCGCTACCCTGCAGTTCACCACTGTCAATCCAGGACAAGAGCGGCATGACCCTCCATCTTCATCCGCAGTGAGGCGTGCACCTCGGGCCGCCAGGGACCACCATCTGCAGTGCCTTAGGTATCAGGATGTTATCCCCGTCTCCAGGGGGCGTTCTGTACTGCACAGGGAAATCCTCACCTCAAGCTGCGCGCAGCAAGCAGGGACGCATCACCGCCCACTGCAGTGTTTGTGGGCCATAGCCAGGCCCGGCCGCTGCTTCTCCACGCCTGCAGCGACCTGGACCCGCCAGACGGGGCGACCCGGGCAGGAGGAGCTCCTCTCAGGCCATCTGTCCACGTCTGCATTCGTACCAGTCCCACACTCACAACGCCATCCTTCGTGCTGTTAAGCACCTCTCCACCCTTCCGAGGCAGGCAGCCTCTGGTGCACCAGCTCGTATCGGCCGCCGCGATCTTTGCACCTCCACAGCCGAGAAGGCAGCTCCTCCCCCACACGCCCGATTAGGCGCGGCAGCTCCGCTCTTCTCTGCCGTGGTCTCTGGGCTCAGCGACGTGCGGCAGCACTCTGCCCGCCGGTGCCCAGATGGTTAGTTAGCAAACCGCCGCTATTTCTGGGGAACAGGAACAGGAGGAACAGGATATTTCACCAAGATTTATGTCTGCTGTTGCCAGAGCTTTTCAGGCAGCGGCGATCTTGGTGTGCTGCGCAACAACACCCCCCTTCTAACCACATTTTTAAGCTTAAAGCGCCCAGATACCTCAGGGTTTGATGCGCTATATAAATATAAAAAAAAAATATCTGCGTCAACATACCACCTTAAATTGCTAGCTCAAATTCGACCCTTTATGTGCAAAAACTGTTACTCTTCTTTGGCAAGAGCAAATATTCGTGCTAAGGTGGACTACTGTGGAAGTTTGCTATATGGAATGAATAAGGGAGAAATAGCTAAAGTACAAGTAGTCTAGAATAGTGCTGTACGTGGGATTGAAGGTTTAATTAGGAGTGGTCATATCTCTGATGGTAGGTGAGCACTTCACTGCTTACCAGTAGGAGCTAGGATATCCTTCAGACGTCTCACTGTCATGCATAAATGCTTGTTTGGCAATGGCCTAAGCTACTTTCCTGAAAGGATATTGTGGCTGCCTCTACAGAGAACATTGAGGTCTAATTCTACCAACATGTTGTGTGTGCTGAGAGCTAGAAAAACCTCATTGAGTCAGCGTGCCTTTGAGGGAGCTGTGCCTAAGCTTTGGAACACCTTGCCTGCTAACTTGAGGGGCTGTTGATCTCTGGCCTGATTTATACAAGGTCTGAAAACTCATATTGTTGCCTAACTATATTGCCACTGAACTTCCCAACCTAAATGGCCTTCTCCTGTATTGGCTATGATGGATATTTATTTTATAATTGTTGTGAGTGTATTTGTTTGTTTTTGTTGAGAGCCCTTATGCCCCTGGGCTAGTCTGTTCTGGTGCTATACAAATAATAAATAAATAAGTAATACATCTGGAGAGATAAAATCTGGAAATGCGTATTTCTTTTGCAGCTCATAGTGCTCTAGCAGGGATATATCTATTTATTTTGGAAATAATCTCTTTATTTTGGAAATATGATCAGTCCGTCTCAACCACAGGCTAGTTTGGGCTAAAGCACTCTGCAATGTCAAAGGCTATGCAGCAAATATTTCTGTAAAGTCAAGGAAATGCTACTAGTATAATCAAGGTCAGACAGGGCACTTGCAATTACAGCTTGACTGTACCTGAGAATGTTATGAATGTAAAAATTCTTTCCAACATTCTAAAATTGAAAAATCCCTGCTAATCCACATTGACAAGATGTGTGCCATAGGGAGCGTTTCATCAAGTAGCATACCCAGATGTCTGCACTATTTTCAATAGTTCTGGATAAGACCATAATTGTTCCAATGGGCAGACCACTGAATACTAGGTAAATGCTTGGGTTACCTGCCACTTGGACCTCAAGAGTTTGAATGTTTAATATGGAGCAAAGCGAGTCGTGAAAGAAGTTGCTTGAATGGTTTGAGACAGATAATTGGTTAGTGGTGGCTAGTGGGGCGCAAGGGCTCAACTGTCTGCTGCTCAAAATGTCACCTCTTCCATCTTGGTAAAGGCATTCCAGATTATCTTCTACATTTGCGACTGAATTTGAATCCACCCATGTGAAATTCAATATTGGAATTTACAGAGTACAAAGTATGCTTTCCCCTAATAGGTCGTCACTTACGAGATGCAATTTCTGCAGAGACTGGATGAATACTTGCACCTCTCGGAATACCAAGTGCTTGCCATATTTCTATGGGGTCTAATCAAAGGACCCCAAACCAATGGAACTGACTGGCCATGTGAAAAAGGTCTACCTATCACTACCAAAGGAAAAGCAGCATTTTAATTTGCAAAGGCAGAAGAAATTCAAAGGCCCTTTCACATGAAAAACAGGATTTTATAACACTGACACAAAACAGCTTTGGATGTGTATTTTCAGTTTGAATGTGCAAAATGTATATCTGCTAACATGTCAGGGAAAATACGTGATGGGTGCTGACAAAAAGTAATGTATATTTTGTTTTGCATGCAAAATACCACCAAGCATTTGAAAAGAAAAGCCCAGTTTGTTTCTGTGAAAAAGATTCTGTAGGCCTGAGGCAAACCATTTCTTTGCTATGGGACTAATGTCACAAAGGACTCCCCATGTGACGCCTGGCTTGCATCCCAGTAGTTTAGAACATTAAAATGTGACTTGCCTGAAAGGTGTGGAACCCAAGTGTCCTTTAGACTTGCTGTTTCTAAAGGCAGCTATATGCAGGCCAAATGTTTTGGCTGATTCGTGACCAGAATGTAAAAAGGAGGTATGAGAACAGGGGCTACAATTAATGGAGGCTGAAACTCCAACTTCAGACAGGAAACCAACTTCAAATAGACTAATAAAATTACTGGCCCAGAGAGACAAATGGCATGGTTCAAGGGAAGCTCATATTTGTACATATGAAGATTTTATTTGTTTGAAAGGACTAGTCTCATTTAGGCATAATTCTCAGCAACCATAAATTGGATTTTCTTTAAATGTATTTATTTACACGATTTCCAGGTGATTTTAATGATGTGAAATTCATCAACCTGTGATTTAGGGCACTGTAATGGCCAGTTAAACTAGGTTTCTTAGCTGATCTGAAAATGTCCTGAAATTAGGATATGACAAATGGGTGGAGGGTGAAATTAGGAATATGAATAATAAATTGCATGCTCATTGTAATGCTTTCTGTGAAAACGGTGGAAAATTGCCACATAGTCATGCAAATTGGTGCGTACCTGTCTGTTGTTTTATTTAATTTCCCCTGATTAGCTGAATCTGAAAATATATATATTATGGAAGTTAGTAGTAAATAACAAAGTTTAGAGAAATAACTAGATTTTAGCCAACATTTGACTTTAAAACAAAGGGGATTACAAAGGGCATTGCAAATGGAAGTTGCCATATGTCTGTTCCAGACTCTTAAACCAATCCGTAGAGAGAGGTGGCAGTTGGAAGGAGAGATAAGGGTGACTATCCAAGCCTATTGTGAGAATACTTACAAGGAACTCCCCAGGATTGTAAACTTTATTGTGTCATGGATTCTCTAGGAGTCTGTACTGATACATTCTGGTTTCTCCATCACCGTCTTGTGGCCAATATTGGATTTGACATTTATGGACTTCATTGATTCACGGTGCGTCACCCTTTCTCATGGTTGCCCTGAATCGTGCTGTTCCCATCTTCATCTTGTATCCAGCCTTGAAACATTATGTGTTACTACTGACTTCAGCAATTGTATTCACTCTCCCCTCTTGCTTCTCCACTCTTTTTGACTGCTTACTCTCTGTTCTCTCTTCTTCTCCCTTTCTCCCTTTTCTCATCTCCTCCCTTCCTCCACTTACTTTCTTCTATGCACTTACTCTATCAGAATTGTCCCTGGACCTAGTATAATAGCAACCTTGTTCGTCTCCTCCCCCTTACCCTTACTTCTTACCCCCCCAGCACTATCTGAAATCTTGTCAGGCCTAGTACAATAGTCGCTTGAATTGTTCCTCCCCTCCCTTTCTGCACCTCTCTCCCTCACCTTCTGTTTTCTTCAGCTCTACCAGAAAAGGTCATCAAGCTTAGTACGGTAGTCGCCTGTCTGTTTCTATTTCCTTCCCACTCTCCCCCTCCCTTCCTTTTCTATGTCTTAGCTCTTGCACTATCTGAAATGTCATCAGGCCGAGTATGATAGTAAATTTCACATCCTTACTGTTCATGGCCTGTAAGAATGTCATTGTATTTTCCCTTGTTCCCTCCCTTGCCTTGAAGCGCTTTGAAACACATTTTTATAGGCACTATATAAATAAACTATCATATCATATCATATATTAAGGGGATGAACTATGAGGAAGGGACAGAGCTGCTGAAATTTACCACCAGGGAAAACTGTTAAAACCTACCCCCGACAGCTGCAAGGAAACACCAGAGGAGATTGCTGAGAGTGCATCTGTGATAGAGCTGTCTATTTCTGGGAAGGTCTAAAAGCTGACTGGGTCCTATGGTGTGTGCTGGGGCCATCTTTGAGAGTGAAGTGACCAGACCCCAGCCCTATCTTTCCAGAGGGTCGAGAAATGCAGCTGGCTTTCCTGAATTTTAAACAGAGGTTTTCTATGCAAGTAGAAGTGAACCCCTTGCAACAAAAAGGTGGCACAATCTGCCGGCCTGAAATCCTTTCCCTTCATAGAATGGAGGGCAAAACTGTGTAGATCCTTAGCCTATTTAACTAAAAATATTAATTTAATTAATTCCTTTTGGCAGAACACTATGGGGTGTTTTTTGCTAAAATTCGGAATTAAGAAAGCTCACTTCCCAGTGTGCGCTGAAAAAATACAGCCTATAATTTAATTGGGTATTCCTTTTTGTCCTGTTGACCCGGACTTCTTTTAAGGAAGAGGGGTGTTCTAAAATCAGTCCAATCTTGTTGTCCAACTTTCCTCAACACAGGCCTTTCAGTGGAGGGGGGTCTGAAATTCAAAATGCTTCAATCATCCTAGTTTGATTGTCAGACTTTCCCAACTCAGAACAAAGTAGAGGGGTCTGAAAAACAAATCGCTAAATAACCCTGTGTTTATTTTAAAGCGAAAGTGTGGATGGAAACTGCGAGCCTTTTAAGCACGCAGGAAAATCAAAATTGCACAGCACTACATTTGTTATTGTCTTCCTTGACCCACACTAATTATTTTTTTAATTGGAATTGAGATAAAGTACTGCGATTTGTGTGTTTCCCCAATTAATTTGTATGATTCATTTGTGTAACAAGAAGTTGATTGTGAGCCACAAAGAAGGTGGTGGGTGTCGTTTGTGCGATTCTTCTTAACATCTAATTCAAATAAACATAAATATATTGCCTGTACAACTGGCCTGGTTCTTGACTCATTGGAAGCTCAGGGGGAGGGATCCAAGGGGTATTAGATAAATTGGAGATAAGGCTGAATAAAAGAATCGATTGAAGTCTGTTGTGTGACACCTTCAGTGGGGAGGGAAGGAACTCCCTATGTTGAGAGTGGCCTCTCAATAAACCGTTACCCTTCGGTCTAAGGTGTTCCTCTGTTGTCAGCACAGGCAGTCATATCTGAGCACTCGGCGGCCAGTTAAATAGTAACATCATGGCAGTTCAAGGACACAGTCTCCCCAGGGTTGCTGCCAATCCTGTTAGTTGTAGTTCTTGCTTGCAAAGAGAATCTGCCTGAACAGCACAGTACACACAAATATGCCACTCTCAGGTACAGATGGGTTCTGCTTCAGCACTCGGCAGCCAGTTAAATAGTAACAGTCTGTGAGTTCAAATAGCACAGTTTCCCTACAGTCGGTGCCAATCCTGGTAGGTGTAGTCTGTGCTCATAAAGAGGATCTGCCTGGACAGTGCAATAAAAGAAAATACTTTACTCTAAGGTACAGATAAGCACAACTTCAGCACTCAGCGGCCATTTAAATAGTAACAGTGCAGCTGTTTAAAAGGCATAGGGCCTCATTACGACCTCGGCTGTAGACATGCTGCTATTGGTGGCATGGCTGCCGCCGGAATCGCGTCCGGGTCCTCAGAATGAGGAATAACCGGGCCATTCTGAGTTCGGAAGGCCCGGTAATTCCTCTCTCCAAGGACCCGGACCCGGTCCTTCCCCATTCCCATTTAAGCCCCCATAGGGCTGAATGGGAGAGGGAGCAAACAACGGGCCATTACGAGTTGGCCCGTTGTTTGCTCCCTCTTCCCCTCATGGGACCCGGTAAGCACGCCTGGTTTGACCAGGCGTTGCTTCCTGGGTCCCGCGAGGGGACCTCGTAATGAGGCAGTACGGGGTAAACGGCTCCGGAACCTTTTACAGCACCGTTTAACCCGTACCGCCAGGGTCGTAATGAGGCCCATAGTCTCCCCACAGTGGTGCCAATTCTGGTAGTTGTAGTCTGTGCTCGTGAAGAGGACCATCCTGAAAAATAAAGTACAAGCAAATACAACACTCTCAGGTACATATAAGCTTGGTTTTACAAGGCAAATGTTTTCAGTTGTAACTGTCTTTTGAGCGATTTGACCATGTAAGGAGTTCTTCAGGCGACCTAAATAAGTTAAATCAACTATGCCTGATCATTTTTCAGGAGAGGTGTCACATTAGTAAGTCTTCCAGTAGAAGATTAAGGATGTATTACATTTTATCTGTAAAAGGTGGGAGCAAAGCCTATTCTGGGAAGATCTTAAGTGGGCACACATACCCTGATAATTCTGAGCAACTAGTGGAAAGAACCAGAGCAAGAAGTTCCACATGGGAGATTAAGTAAAAGCAAGGAGCTCCACATTGGAGATTATGTAAAAGCAAGGAATTCCACATGGGAGATTAGGTAAAAGCAAGAAGTTCCACGTGGGAGATAAGGCCAAAGCAGGAATTTCCACATGGGAGATTAGGTCAAATTAAGGAGTTCCACATGGAAGATTAGGTAAAAGCAAGAATTCCACATGGCAGATTAGGTCAAATCAAGGAGTTCCACATGGAAGATTAGGTCAAAGCAAGTAGTCACAGGATCGTTAGTGATAGCAAAAGATGCTCTTTTATGCATCACTTTGTCATGTTTGTTTTAGTTTTTTCCATGGTAAAAGTTTGCAATGTTCTCAAGGTTGCCTTGAGAAGAAAGGAGCTTGTCCGAAATTGCAGTAGCAGTGCAAGGTTTTCCAATATGTTCGTGTAGGCTTTTTTGAAGAGTCACTGATTTTAAAAGCTGTTCCTGATTGATATGTTTTTGGCATTTAACATTTAGCTTCCATGTATCCGAGATAATTGTAGCATTTCCATTCAAGAAGCAGCAGCATACTGGATGTGTGATGTTTGCGCAACAATTGTTCCCTTTGCTTTAACGCGTGTAGCTAAGGAGTAGACCACCCATTCTTTGGGGGCAGCCTGTGGGTTTTTCACTCATCTCACCAGAAAAATAAATTCCAAGCTTGATTCAAATTGTACAACAAATTGGTTGACGGCAGTATTAATATTATCATCCTCCCTCACCATTAATTCCCTCATTAAGGAGCTCACATAGCCCCTGTTGCCAATGTTTGGAGCATTCTTATCGTACTTTCCACATTCTTTTGGTAGGTCTTGGTAAGCAAGCCAATGAGAACACTAATCCCAAATGGTCCAACCAGAGAAAGGATGGTGGCAGATGAAAAAAAAGTCATCCGAGCAATAAATCATATCTAAGGTATGTTAGCCAAGTGAGCTGGTCTCTTCATTGTTTCATGAAGATTTAGATCATGTAAATGAAGAATAATATTAGCCACAGTGCTGCTACCATCATTGACCTTAATATGAAAATCACCTAGAAAGTTATGTTTTGTAGGTTGATGTAAGGTCAGTAGCTTCATGACATGAGGAAGGATACACCAACAACAACAACAAAAAGTTCCCTTGTCTTAAGGAGACAGTTCCACTAACATAGTTTTACACTGCGGTATACGTTTACAATCTAATTTAGCTAAGGGAATGAATGGCAAGAAAATCACAGCCAGACCTCCAGCGAAACTGGATGGGCAATTGTAAAGATTACAAACTGTGACAAAGATGAGACATTCATTTTCTACTCAATTTGAAATAGTAAAAAACATATTTTTCAACCTTAGCATCATATTCTAAATGCATTTCAGATATCTCAAGAATCACATGACCTTTTGCTCCCACCAGACTTTTATCAATTTTGCATATGTAGGTGCTCATTTTGTCCAATTGTCTTGGCTACAAAAGGCACCATGAACGAAGAAATCATGGGCTTCATTAGAAGGTCGGCGGTAACACCATTCCGCCACATTAGATCCCAGTGCCACCGGGACATTACAAGTCCTCGGATGTCAGGTGGCAGAAAGTGTAAGTCCCCAATCCCATGGAGCCCAATGGGACTGCATGGGAATTGGGATACGGAAGCACCGGTACGGTTGCTAACAACAACGTAGCACTGTGCCACCGGGACATTACATGTGCCGGCAGCCTGGGATGTCGGGCAGCGGAAAGTCTAGGTCCCCAATCCTATGGAGTCCAGTAGGACTCCATGGGAATGGGGACACAGAAGCATCAGCACCGTTGCTACTAACTTTTTAACACTGTTTTGCTGCCTGAGATCACGGTGCTAATGATGTTGGTGCTTCAATGAAAACCATGCCTGCAGGGGCACGTGCACTGGGCAGGTCAGACATTTTTTGTCCTGGCACATTTGTGGCACATTTGTGGCACATCTCAGATTGGCTCATTTTTTTGATTTTGAGAATCTGGCCCCAAGTCTACAAATATCATAAATGTTAAGATTACTGCATACACTGGAAATGTTAACATAAAGGTTACTACAAACAAAAATCTGTCATAATAAAATCACAACACAAATTAAGTCGTTGGTGCAATGACGACTTTATGGGAGGGCAGAAGTCCCACCCCTCCATGGGTGCCTGATGCAATGAAGGCAGTGTCCATTTTTTTTTAACAAAACATAAATAATACATGTCTTGACACAGCAACAACAATAAAAAACACAAACTTTTCCAGACTTGTGAAGAAACAGAACCTAGTGGTACAAAGGAACAAGAAACAGGTGCACAGATGTCAAAATATATCCTCAAGCGAAGGTAGCAGAGAAACATCATTGGAAAAGGACAGTCATGTTTGGGGCACAGTAAGAGCTTCACACCATGCAGTATGAATTAACTAAACGACACAAAGATAGTTGCCCTCTTTCTGATACAGGAAATCCAAGCACATACACCACCTTGCAGAGTTGCACTCTCACATTAGCTGATAAATATTTCAGATGCGCAAAAAAGGAGGGACTGCCGATGTGGATGGGACAAAGACTGATATGCAAATAGATATTTCCCATCTGTGAAAGGTACAGTGAGCAAAAAGCGATGGCTGCGAGCTCTCAAACTGGGAAAACACCACAGAACAGGTTATCATGCCATGTTCCTTCTGGAGAGGGGCACATGCTATCTTTTTTGACATTTTTTTTTGCAAGGAACATGGGGTTAGTCACACTGAGTTACCTGGAACCCAGACGTGGACTCCCTGCTCACTGTGCTCAGAGAGGCACAGCTCCACCTCACTAATGAGGCCCAACAAGGCTGAAACAATTGTGTTGGGTTGCCGTTGGTAATCTTGTACAGAAGGGACATGTCATAGCATTTCAGTGCTGGACTGGCCATGTGGGTGGGACAAAGACTGATATGCAAATGGCTATTTCCCATCTGTGAAAGGTACAGTGAGCAAAAAGCGATGGCTGCAAACTCTCAAAGTGGGAAAAAGACAGAACAGGTTACCATGCCATGTTCTTTCTGGAGAGGGGCAACTGCTACCTTTTTTGTAAATATTTCAGATGGTTGCTAGATTCAGAATGTCATGTCTGGGTGGTGGGTATTTTTTGTGCTGGCTCAAACTCCCTAGGATGGCCGTTCAATAGAGATTTTAATGATTGCTAGCTAAACCTAAAATCTGGCTATAATCCCATCATTTCTGAGCACTACGGCATAGCAACCGGATTATAACTATTGGTTATTTTTTTATGAGTGCCAAGCTCTCTCAGTGTGGCAGCTGCACTTTCTTTAGAAAAAATACTTAAGTAAGACAGATTAGCAGAGATTAAATGCAGATTGTTTTTCAGAACCTGAAGACATGTCATAGTGTAGCGAGGGGGATCTAGATAAAGTGAGCTGGCATGAGGCACGTGGAATTGGGATGAGAGCAGAGATTAGCAGATATTCAAGCGGAGTGGCAGAGAAACGTGAAGATTCAGTTGGAAGAGTTGAAAACCTCATAGAGTTAGCCAGTGAAAGTAAAATCAATGTCAAATTGAATGGTACGCTTCTTGCACATGGGGACAGGAGTGGGTCAAACACCCGTAGAAGCAGGTCAAAAGGCAGGCCCTCGAGATCAATAGGCCCTCCAATAATTAATATGTTTCTTTAATCTTAGTTGAGCCAAGAGAGTTGATGTTCTTCCTTAAGCAAATGGATGACAGACAGAATTAAAATTTGAAAGAAGAGCAACCAATCTTCCTATTCAAAAGGAGTAGGAGATGGATGTTGAAATTGAAGGTAAGAACAAAAACCCAAATTTGTGAATCAGAGAGATGAGGGGGGGTTATCATAAAGATTATAAAGGATAGGGGAGTGTTATGAGGCAGGGAAGAGAATGAGGGGCAGAGAAAAAAGGTGGGAATGATATAGACAGAGACTGATTGGACAGTAAGTAAGGGACGGTGGTACTGACAATGCTGCAGTCAGTGTGGAGGCTCAACAAGATGGAGTGGTCCATCCACAAAGTTGAAGGCCACAGAGTGGTCCAACAGAACCCAGGTCCACAGCAGCGCCTGTATCAGTTGTCATGCAGATGTTTCCTAGGGCAGCAAGGAGGAAGGACTCTGTGGTGTGGGTGGGAAAGACCGGCCTGTAACTGAAGGAAATGTGTAACCCAATGAAGGATTAAAGCTGGGATGTGTGGGGCGGATTAAAGGATTGTGGCACAGGCATGAATTAGACTCGTAAACTAAGGTTTTTTAAAAGAGGAGTTACGATGGCAGATTTTAAGGCGAAGGAAACAGATCCAGACGTACGAGAGAGAGTAATAATAGGAAAGAGGACTTCACAGATTTACAGGTCAAGAGTCAGGAGGGAGGAGATCCAGATTTAAATTTAGAGGGGCTGAAAAGGGAGTCCATCCAAACATGAAGGGCTGAAAGGGTCAAACAGAGATTTAGGAGTGGTAGGGAGGGTTAGGGCAGCATGAAATGCCCTAGGTGCAGTGTAGAATGGACATGTGAATAGTTGCTATTTATTCTATGAATAAAGTGGAACGTCATTCACAAAAGTCTAGAGAAGGAGTCACAGAACAGGAAGCCACTAAGAGGTGTGAACATTCCCCCAGCAAGGTTCTTCGTTTACACATCATCTATAAAGTGCAAACTGTGGCATGAAAAATCTATGGTCAAAATATGTTCCTTTATTATTTCACTTTGCTTGCCTTTTTACAATGCCGGTTTGTGATTTTCAAAGGTTATTTAGCACTGTTTTTCAAACAATATACAAAGCCTGTCACACACACACGTCGTGCATGTGGAAATTGCAACTGGCGCCTTGCATGCAAAGGAATATTTCTCTGCACCTGGGTGCTATCTGAGTAACGAGGGGATTCTTTTCACAGTTCGCCATAAAATTAATTTCAGAGCCTGTGAGTAGTTGAACGTGTGCACCAGGACAGTGCAAAGGACCAGGCAGCTCCCATAAATGAAGACAGCAGTGGCGGGACGGATTCATGTTGATATTTGATAGTGCTTGGGGGTTTAGGAAATTTGGTTTAGTTTCTTCACACCGCCTTGAAGGTGAACGAAATAGGCAGAATTTCATTTAACTGCCAAATGGCTATTTTAATCCTAATTCACTGAAAGGCAAATCCGATTTGCCGCCCTTTTTTCCCACTGTTTCCAGTCTGATTAGGGCAATTGAGATATACCAAAGACTCCCCTAGCTTTCGTTCTTTACTTCACAACAGGTCATGCTTTTTCTTTGCAGTTGCTGTTCAGCATTGGCCTAGCCTTTATTCTAGAAACGCTGGAATAATTGCCTTCATCCACATTGCAGACTATAATCGAGAGCAATTGTCACAGTAGTCTTCTGGTTAACTGCTGCAGCACTCTTATATATATTAGGGTAGCAGCATACATTTAGAACAAAATTATTCCACAGCCGAAAAATAACGTTTTAGATATAGCACTAGACTGAAGTAAAATATTTTTTAAGGAAAAATTGAGTACTTATTTTATTTTGAAACATACATATAGTTTTTTTCCCCCCAATCTTGGCTGAGATACATAAAGGAAGCCAAGAATGCACTTTTACATATGAACCCTGTGCAGAGGAGAGAGTGAAACTAGCATTGGGCGAATCAAGTACCGGTAGCAAATGGACATGACGTAATCCCCAGCTCCAAACACTCCAACTGGAAGTGAGAACATGTAATTAAAGAGGAATGACTGATTGTGTAGAATCAGAGATACAAGTGCCCTTGGAGCTAAGAGAGAACATAATAAAATGGAGGCAAGAATTATAAGATGATGTGATAAGCAGGGTGTGACAAAATGACTACTGCTCTGGGGGAGCACAAGAATGATAGCAGCCATAATGATAAAACATGGACAGCATGATTGGTATGACCCCTTTACCATGGGAATGACAGCCACTGCAAGTGCTCTATGGCAGACGGCCTGGCTGGGAAGTACAAACAAAGGATTCACCTTGCCTCTGGAGATCCTGGACCGTATCCCACAGCAACCAGGAGTCAAGAATCAGCTTGGTGCACTGTTTGTCCACTTTGACCCTCTTTCCAGCCAGCTCAACCACTTTCTCGATGCATTTGAAGCCACTGCAAGAACCCTGAGGTGCTTTCCACTCAGGATGCATTTTGATCTGTTGTCGATCCACCTCAATGCAGACTCATCCCAGTAGAAGGAATCGACTTGCCCTACTTGAATGCTGACTCAACCCACTGGAAGAAATCATCTCGACCCATCTCGACCACTGACTCGAACCAGTGAAAGCAATTGCCCCAACCAGTATCGACACCTATTCAACATGCTAGAAGCAATCATCTCAACCCATCTCAATACCAATTCAACCTAATTGTAATATTATCCCCACCGATTATATCGCCATATATATGTTTGTCGGGAACGGCCATAGGCGATATTATTAGTGGGGATAATTTTGGGGTAAATGGGACCGGGGGCTGCAGGGTTTGTTCCCAGCTCCCTTTAAAAAATCTGGGGCTTGCAGGGGTGTCCCCTGCAGGTTTAATGGGTTAATATTGCCACAAAAATATGGCACCATTCTTGTGTGGAGATATTTGTGCAGAGATATTAACATATGGAACCGTTTTAAGTTGTGTTGGACTGTGGAAAATAACCTGTTAGCCTCTCTTGATACTGTTGTGACCCAAGAACAAGCCTTGAAGTTATTTGTAATGGTTCTGTCCACCTGGCCTGCCCTAAAGTGCCCTACAGACATCAAGGAACCCTATCTATTCCGTTTTAAAGAACCTCTTAATCAAACTTGACTTTCCTACTGAAGATATTGACTCTGCACACCTTCCTTCAGACCGGGATCCCTTTGATTACACAGTTTTCATATTCTGTGCCTTCTCTTACAGGTGTGAGTTATTAGTGTTTTTATTAATCATTTGAATGTTTTAGTTCAATTAAAGACTCTTTTTCTTGTAGAACCTTCATTCAACATCCTTTTATTTTGGTATCTCTAAGTATTGTTGTTGTTTGGTAGCTTCTTTGCTAGCTCACAACCTCTTTCAGAGCATAGCTGCCCATGGACGATGCTACCTTAAAGCTTCTTACGTGCTAATGGTGAGTATGTTTGTCCCATTTGAATAGGAATGCATAATAGACCATCAGTTAAGGGGTTGTTGAAGGGTGCATACCAATCATGTTGTCCATGTTTCATCATTATGGCTGGCATCATTACTAGTTTGGTTTTAGTGTGGGACTGAGTGGGAGTTTTATCAACTACTCATTCCTGTACCCCTCCAGAGCAGAATCATGTTGTCACACCTTGTTTATCACATTATCTTATAGTTCTTGCCCCAATTTTATTATGTTCTCTCTTAACTTCAAGGGCACTTGGTTCTCTGATTCTACACAATTGAGGGAGACCTAGATAAAGTGAGTTGTCATGAGGCAGGTGAGATTGGATGAGAGCAGGGGTGGCCGATATTCAAGTGGAGTGGACGTGAAGATCCAGTGGGAAGATTTGGATTAGAAGACAATGATAAAAGTGACAAGAGGTGAAAACCTCATAGATTTAGCCAGCACAAGTAAAATAATTGTCAAATGTAATGCCAAGATTCTTGAATATGGGGACATGAGTGGGTCAGACACCTGTGTAAATAGGTCAAACTGAAGGGCCCTCGAGGTTAATAGGGCCACCACAAAGAAGATGTTTCTTTAATCTTTGTTGGGCCAAGAGAGTTAATGTTCTTCCAAAAGGAAATGGATGACAGACAGAATTTTAATTTGGAAGAAGAGCAACCAATCTTCCCATTCAAAAGGAGTAGGAGATAGGTGTTGAACGTGAAGGTAAAGAACAACAACCCAACTTTGTGAATCAGAGAGGTGAGGGGGGTTATCATAATGATTATAAAGGATAGGGGGGGTGCTATGAGTCAGGCAAGACAATGAGGGGCAGAATAAAAATTGGGAATGATATAGACTGAGAGTGATTAGACAGAAAGGAAGGGACGGTGGTACTGACAATGCCGCAGTCAGTGTGGAGGATCAACAAGATGGAGTGGTCCAGCCACAAAGTTGAAGGCCACAGAGTGGTCAAACAGAACCCAGGCCCACAGCAGCACCTGTATCAGTTGTCGTGCTGATGTTGCCTAGGGCTGCAAGGAGGAAAGACTCTGTGGTGTGGGTGGGAAAAACTGGCCTGTAACTGATGGAAATGTGTAGCCCAATGAAAGATTGAAGCTGGGAGGTGTGGGGGTGGATTAAATGATTTTGGCAGGGGCATGAATCAGATTGGCAAACTAAGGTTTTTTAAAACAGGAGTTACGATGGCAGATTTAAATGGGAAGGGAACAGAACCTAAGAGAGAGAGTAATAATAGGAAAGAGGACATCACAGATTTAAAAGTTAAGAGTCAGGAGGGAGGCGATCCAGATTTAAATTTAGAGTGGCTGAGAAGGGAGCTCATCCAAACATGAAGGGCTGAAAGGGTCAAGCAGAGATTTAGGAGTGGTAGGCATGGTTAGGGCAGAATGAAATGCCCTGGGTGCGGTGTAAAGTGGGCATGTGAGTAATTGCTATTTTTTCTATGAATAAAGTGAAACGTCATTCACAAAGGTCTAGAGAAGGAGTCACAGAACAGGTAACCACTAAGAGGTGTGAACATTACCCTAACAAGGCTCTTAGTTTGCACATCATTCTAAAGTACAAACTGTGGCATGAAAAGTCTATGGTGGAAAGCCGTCCAGCAAGACAAACATTATTAGCAATAGTCTATTGGAAAAGGTCTATGCACATTAAATATTGGGTGTATGCAAATTACCTCAAAAGCAAGCATTTTGCTCCAGAACTTTGTATTTACCCTATTTGACAATGCTATTTTAAACATAGCTTTTCAGCCGAAGACAGACAAGTATCAAGGATGCAATCAACCACATACACATCTCACCCATAGTAGAGAATCATTGTGGCATAGTCTGGCATCCTTGTGATTGGAGCACTAGGGCATATTTAGCGCGCACCATCAATGTTATAGTGGTTTTAAAATTGCTTGAAAATTACCCGTTTACCTGAAACCTGAGAGTAGAATGTGGCTCAGAACTGGAAATGAAGAGGTATGTTTAAACATAACACGCTAATGATGTTTTTATTTCCCTTGAACATTTCCCATAGTTCCTCATACCAGCTCTTTCGGCCGGGTTGTGGCTTTTACAAATCCATTTGCCACATTGTGTTCTGTTTTATCCTAAAACATGAAAAAAATAGAGAGCAGTAGAATTCAACCTATTTTATACCTAACAATTGACTTCCATTTTGTTTTCATGATAGTTTACTCCGAAAATATTAAGCATTCAAGTATTTTGACTTCCAGAAGCATTGCCTGACTTTCACATTTTTAGGCTCAGCACTTTATAAATACCTCTCCCAAAAGTTTAACTGAAATATTATCTCTGTATCGTTAGGTTTCATCATGCACACATAGACATATGGAGTGACACTAATGTAAGGATCGATTCATAGAAAAAGCGCAGAGACCCTGCAAAGTAGTATTGTGCACGTAAAACAACTTTGCATCTACTTGTGCACAAAATTTGATTTGCGCACTCCGTATATTCATGGATAAATTACCACAAAGTAACCCTAGGCGCAAGTAGCGGCCAGAGTGCCTACGACATGCCCCCATGCAAAACAAAGCCAGCGACACATATACCAACCTTTGCGCCTTCGCAATCCCCACCATCAAGCAACCAGGCAATAATACGGGCCATCCCCCCGCAACCAAGGTGGCACCCCGGCAACACTGCGTACGAACACCCCAGTAACTCAAAACTGCACCATGATAATCTGCGTACCATTTTGTGTAACTCATTGCAGCGCCTATTCCATGGTGTTATGGGAAGTTTATTGACTGTAAGGATACAGAAACAGCCCCAAGTGCAGGGGTTGCCCGCGAGGCAGTGCAGGTGTGCATTGACCAATATAAAGAATGAAGATGTGATTGCAGTAACGAAGTAAACACATACCCAAATACGAAGAAAACCATATATATTAAGAAGATAAGTAACACGAAATGTAGTAGATGTATATATGCAGAAACGCAAGGTAGATAAGATATATAGAACCTTGCTGAAGTAGGAAAGGTCATGCGAGTAAACCAGCCATGTTGAGAAAATGGATGTCCCCATCGTATAGTTGTAAACGAGAAGCTTCGAGAAGGGAAACCAAGGCTGCAGAGCTGACAGGCATTGAAAAACAGATTTGCGCAGAACAAAGGACAGTCGTTTGGCTCAGAATCAAGGATGCCGCAGCAAGAGCAACTACATGGCACAAAAGGAGTCGAAGTGGATAAGCCATGTACATTGGATATATTTCTCTTATATTAAGCAAAGGAGTGTCAAGTATTGTACAATTCAAGATGTAGAAAGCACATGAAGTATGGAGCAACCAAGACTCCATAGACCAAGAAGTGTAATAGCACCTAATATAATTGAATTAAATAGCACTATATTTCGGAGGGCAGAATGGACAAAATCATGGTCTCCTCATATGTGGTACAGGACCAGAAGATAAGGCTTTTTCAAAATCTCCAGACAAAGATAGCAACGTACCTTCACTCCCTTTAAAGTTCAGAGGAAGAGAATGTTCAGCAAGTCCATTACAAAGAAGAAGCCTTGCCTTTGGGCCTAACTGATGAGAGACTGTAGGCTAATTAGCAAAGAAAGGCAGTTGTATGATGTTGTTCCCTTGCACCTGGGTTTTATTTACGTGCGGCTAACGAGCCGAATGTCCAAGGTTGGTAAGAGAGTGCCAAACAATCATGAAGGCCTATATGATGGTGGACTATACATTGTTGCACGGGCCTATCCGCTAATGTTATTATGTTATTATCTGCATTTTACGTAGTTACAGTTTGTCCAAGGCTTGCCTACCAGATAAGGGGCTTCCCATGATGATACCAACACCTATACAGATTATGGGTATACGTTTCCCTTAACCAATCCCTCCGTCTGATAGGTTTTTACTGTTAGCCACGTAGGATGACATCATAGCTGACATACATCGGGGTATAAAATCTTTTACGTAACTGAAATGCATTGAGAGTGGGGAACTGCAATCTGTTTATTTGCCAGGTTTCCCCCACTTTATTGAGCTTATACTTGCCATATTTCTTTGAGTCTGTCCGGTTATTTGGACTTGAGATCATTTGTTTTGGTAATCCCGTTTGGCATAGTGCACTTTTTGGTAGCAGTGTGGATAGTTCAGATCCAGACTATCAGATTTTTGACGTCTTCCACCATCAGCCGGAAGATCACCGAGATTTCTGTGGAGAGTGTGAGAATCATGTGTGTTAAATGAGACGGTTGACAGGTGCCTCTTTGAGTAAATTCCTGCCCGGTCCCCACGGTATGCCCCTGGACTGAAGGTGAAGTGGTCAATTGGGGAAGAGTGGATACCGAAGGGCTAGAACTGAGCAACGGACATAAGTAGAATATGGAAAGTGGCAAATAAGAGGGTAGAGATTGTAATGCATGTGTAAATATATAGTGGGGAAACGTAGCAGGATTGATTTAAGCAGGGATACCTGGATACCTTTTCTCAAGGAGATAGAAGAAAACACATCACACTCTGGAACAGAGTATTTGAGATAAGGATTCCTGAGGCAAGGCCAATATGAAGGATTTCAAAATGGGTAAAATGGAGATGAGATACTTTTTCTAGAGACAGTAAGGAAGCCGATTGTAGAAATTGTTGTGCCCATTTGTTTGGGTTATGAAATTGTTAGTGTAAAAAGTAGACTTGGTTTAAAAAGACACATGTCTCTCTCAGTCTGCAAATCAGACTCTATAAAAAAGAGATTTGTACCAATCATAGGAGGGTAACAGTTGAGGGTGAATATAGCAAAATAAGATTTTTAGATTGCCAATAATGAAATAAACAGGATGGCGAGAACTGATAGCACAACAAAGACGGAGGTTCTCCTCATCGGCAAACCTGTACCCTCCTTTCCAGTCACTCTCTGGCAGGCCTCTCTTGGTGCTCTTCCTGCTCCTACCTGGGAGGCTAAGAACATCAGGGTCATCTTCGACTCCATGTTTTCCTTTTCCCCACACATCTCTGATGTCTCTAAGAAGTTAAACTACCAACTGCACCACCTCAGAGGTTTTCTTCCTTTCTCTCCTTCCCCCAGAAGCTCACTTTCTCTAGAGCTCTGGTTCTCTCCAGGCTGGACTACTGCAGCAGCCTCTTTCTAAATCTGCCTGCTACTACTCTGCGCCCTCTGTAACTCATCCAGAACAGGACTGCAAGACTTGTCCTTGGCCTCAAGCCCTGGGATTGTATCTCTCCACCTGACATCTCTTCATTGGCTCCCAGTAGCTGCAAGGATTACATTCAAGACCAGTTGCATTGTCTACAGGGCTTTCTGGGGCATGGGTCCAAAATACCTTCAACTCTTCCTCTGTAAATACCTTCCCACCCGAGCTCTTCGCTCCTACACCTCCAACTCCCTCAGGGTCAGTCGCTACTGCAAGCAACAAGTTGGGGGTAGATCTCTTTCCAGCTGGGGCCGCCCTCTGGAACAGCCTCCATGTCACTCTGAAACTTGAGGAGAACCCTCTCTGGTTCCAGAAGCACCTCAAGACCTTCCTCTTTGCTTCTGCCTTCACTCTTCCTCTCCCCTGCTGATCTGTCTTCTTTGGCACCACGCATTTGGTTACCCTCTGATTTTGGGTCCAGGTGTCTGCCCTCCCAGCCACATACCCACCCTGTCTCCTGGCAACCCTTGCACTTGGGCATGTATCTGTAACCATACAGTCTCCTTACCTGCAGTTATCAGACATCCCTTTTCTGCACCTTAAACCTTGCACTTTCCACCTTGCTGGCTGCACTACCACTTGTTGTTTGTATCCCCTGCTCAGCACTTTCCATTTCTCCCCTCTCCCTTGCACCTTCCCCCTTCCTTCTCCCCTGCACTTGTGCATTCTCAGTGTCACTGGGCCTAGTAATATTGTTGTTTTGTCCTCTCTTGTTCCCCTCCATTGCCTCATTGTGCTCTGAAACACTTGTGTATGAGCACATTACAAATAAAATATCACAATCACTATCAATATCAATGCAAAGAATAAGCAAAAAAATATTTGTGTAGGCTTGAAAATTGTTCGAAGAATTGTTTTATGCAAATGGGCGGTGATTGATGTTGCTTTCCCAAATTGATTGTAGTGGTATAAGAAGTATTGTGAAAGAAGGAAAGAATAATGTTGATATAATACTAATATATTATGGTAATAACAGAATAAAAGATTTAGTAAGTATTGACAGTGCAAAATGATTTGTCATCATAGAGGACACTTCTCTTCTACACCTGTGCAAAACATTACCGAGGTACACACCTAAGATTAGGAAATACCATGCTAAATGGGTAAAAGGCACGGCTGACAAAATGTTCATGCTGTGGCCTAACAAAGGTTCTCTATCAAGAATAGTATTGCAACACATGACAAAATACTTACATGCTGCGTATACAGGGAACAAGTTGCAGAAAAAGTTAGCTATTTTAGAGCTCTGGAAAATGTATCAGAGCGAAAAAAAAGACCCATTGGCTCCTCTTTCTCCTTCTGAAGACAATATCACGACCAATGAGAAACAGGGATTTGACACTTTAAAGGAGTCAAAAGCAGCAGTGGGGTATAATAATCCAAAAAATGAATCCCGCTTATACTAGCGTAGATAGTACAGAAGAAAGTAGGATTAAATAACGTGAATATATGTCCGGACATAGTAAACATTATGAACGTAACGAAAGATGGGACAAACGAAAAGAGATAGAAGAAGAGACTAAGAGACAAAAAGGAGAGAAATAGTCTGCGAAGTAGCAATTGTACATAATGAGTGCATGGGAGGACAAATATTATTTAAATTAGATGGAAAGAGTATTGATTATGTTAAAGAAAGAGAAGAAACAGTGGGAAGGGCAAGAAAGGAAAAAGAACGAGAAAAGGCAGATGAAAAAGAGAAGGAAAAGAGAGAAAGCAAAAGGATGAATGAAGAAGTTATGAGGTGAACATGCTCCACGTAAAGCTGTCCAAAATATATTATGATTAAGGGGGTGTTGGTAGTTACGGAGATCGTAAAAGCTTCTAACGTTAACTGAGAACCGATGGTGAGAATGTGGCAAAGGGCTCTGTCAAGACGTGGATTTTGGATCAAGAGGCCTATGCACTACATAAGCCAGCCTGAAAAATGTTAAAATACGAATGACTGTGGTATCTGATATCGATCAACAATGGCAAACTGATATTATTGATTTGAGTAAGTTCTGTGGAGACAATGATGGCTTCCGTTATATTCTAGCCGTCATCAACGTCGTAGTAAAGTACGCCTAAATTGAGGCTTTAAAAGAAAAGACGGGCTTCAATGTAGCAATGACTTTTAAATACATATTTAACAAAGGACGAGTACCCGCTAAACTACTGACAGGCGCCGGTAAGGATTTTCTAAATAAACATCTGCAGACCTTTCTAAAACAGCACGTGGTGCACCATTTCCTAACACACTCTGAATTGAAAGCCTCTATTATAGAACATTTTATACAAACTTTTAAAACACAGATCTGCTGTTTCTTCACAGCTAAAAATACCCATAGATATGTGGACGCGTTACCCGCATTCATACATGTGTATAACAACACACATTATAGATCTATTAATGCTACTTTTGTAGCTGTAACACTCCAGAATGATATGTCATGAATGAAATTTGTGATGGCATCTTTGATGTCATGGGTGTTAGTCCTTGCAGGGCACACTGGTGGCACGAGTTAGGGTTGCTTAGCTTACCATAACTGTCAAATCTCATGGGTTTTTCGGTTTTACCTGTAACCCTGTAACAATGATTTTCCATTGAATTTCATAGGTTTTTGCTAATGCAACTTAACCCTAACGTACCTTTAACAATGTTTTTGTTAGTGAATTTCATAGGGTTTTAGTAGGGTACTGTAAGCAAAACGTTGCTTTAGCGTACCATTTTATGTAAAGAGGATAGGTATTTGGTACGGCAACATAACCATAACGTCCCGTTAACAATGATCTGTTACTGATTCCTTGCCTGCCCTCATGATAAATGTGTGGAATGGGCAAATTGTCTGGTGTATGTATCCATTGCGCTACCCCTTACTTTTCCAAATAGAGTTGGTGTATTTTGTACCAATTACAGATGTACATAGTAAATTTTGTTTAGTGTGTCAGGAGGCTCTCTTTTTCTGTTAACAGTGCATGATAAATCTGTACCGCACACTACTGGCTATCGTAAAGCCAAGATCAAGCCCCGGGGTAGGCACACGTGTAAAGTAGTTGCTGGCACAGTGGGAGGTAGTTCACTAAGCAGATGCCATCTCTGCCCTTTTTGTAGGTGTGCTTGGTGTGGCAGCAAGAGACTCCCAAGAGGCAAAACCCAGGAAAAAACACGTTTCCCAGCAGCCTCGTATCACAGAACTACAGCCCCAACAGCCCAAACTTTTCTTTGGAAGAAATAGGGCACACGGGACCTGCAAACGACCCGGGCGACGCCCAGGCCAATGCCCGACATAGCTTGCATGCGCGAGATGACTAACGCGCATGAGCGCACCTCGAACGCTTGTTCGCGCTCGATGCTACTGCCGAGTGGGCGCATCTTGAAGAGCTCCAGCAAAGCCTTACGCGGGGGCCGCCGTAGCTGCTAGAAAACCATCCTCTGGCCCTGCGATACCTAAAGATAAGAGATCTACTTTAAGCTAGCATTGCGGAGCATGTTATGAATACTTACCAGATTGACTTCCATGGGAGGCTACGGGTGACTGTTTGACAGCTGTGAGACCTGCGAAAGCGCATTGGGGGGAAGACTTTGAGAATAACTGGAATACTAACATACTGCATGCCGAGTTACACTCGCCAGTTTCGGGTGCATTTGAGTTGTCTTGCCTAGAACGATGTTTTCACAGAACACGTAGAGGGTATACACTAATTGTTTCCTTTCTTGTCAGGGGCACCTTGCCTACTAAATCGCCCTGGTTGCTGCGGGCCCACAGACTGCAAAGGCGGTTGGCGAAACGAGACTCAGTGGGAAGCCAGAGCTAAGTGCTTTCTTATGTTATACCTCATGCATTGCAAGCTAGGTGTTTATGTTTACATACTGCAGTAGAGTACTCGCTGGGTATCCATTTGTTAGTACTGAGACGTGCTTTTGTATAACTGTTTGCATGCCACGCTGCAGCTTTTCAGTGAACTAATATTGCACCACAAGTCTGCTATTGTTTATGTACCTTGCCGAATATTGTTTAGGAAGCCTACCCAACTACACCTAAAGAGGCATAACTCAGTGCATACAAAAACTGAGTGCTGCGCTTCACCAAGGGGCAATGCATGCATGAGATATGAATGTATGTATGGGTGAATGTGTGTAAGTGTTGAGATCCAAGAAGAACTTCAGCATAACGGCCACCAGAACAGGCTCATTAAGGTCAGAGCCAAGGAGCATGCCTTTCCTAGAAACCCCCTTCCCATCCATAACCTCTCCCTAATCAATCAAAATCAACCCGGTTTTCCTACTACCCCAACCTACCCAATCCGTGGACCCTAACCCTCTTTCCCGTGGGGGTCGTGGTGGCCTGCGTTCATCTAATCAGGCACCAAGACCACCAAGGGGAGGTAGGAGTTTGTGCTGCTTCTGCGCTGGAACGGAAACCGCCTTGACACTGGCCGAGATAACTACAGATGAGCAATATGGATGTTTCCTAGGGACACTGCACCTGGTTGTCGTATGTGCAATCACACTGCAGCTATCCGTAGGACTCCAGTAGTGGCCACATCTCTGCATCTTCCAATGCACTTGTAAGTAGTTGTGGAAGGGCACGTGTTTCCGTTCCAAACCTAGACCCATGCATAGGTCATCCACTGTATGCTGGTAACACCGCCCCTGTCGCTAGCCCTAAGGATTCATGCAGTAGGCTACCGCATTTAAAGTACTGCTACTGACTTTGTGGATGGCTCTGTAAACCTACCAATGTGTGACTAAAGTACTCCTAACTGTATAACGGCCCCTGGTAAACAAGGAACAGCAACCTGCAGTGTCACGTGGGCGTGGTAAATGTCACAATTCTTTAATTTATCTGCTGCTTGCTTTTCCATGACCCATGAAACAGATACATTGTATCTGCACTCAGCAGTGTGACAGAAAGTATCAAAAGGTCGCCTGTCGTTTGTGCAGTTAAAGAAAACATGTAACTGCAGGTGGGACAGTTTGTACTAAGTCTGCAAAATGGCAAAGCTGGTGCACCTTCATCACGCACACACTAGTGCATGTAAAGGCAAATAAGGAAACAGCAGAATATGCAGAGCACAAACAACCTTAGTTATGGTTAGAAAAACAATTTAGCTGCATGGGTCACACACAATAAATGGCTTCCTGCTGCACGTATGAAGCTGTGTTTCCCGTTTTTGTAAACATTATTTTATTCCACAATGTATGCATATATGTGAATGTCACAGCTAACACTAATGGCGTAGAATAAAGTGTTTATACTGAATGTGACGACCACTGAAATGATAGCACAGGAGACCAGTGGGCAGGCTACTGCCATTTCAAAAATAACGTAGCCTACTTTCATGTACAGCATTTCCCACATCTGCTGCGGGCAACAAGAGGGGCACTCATGTAGGGCAGCAGAGCTGTAAAACAAACTTAGCAAACTATGTGCCGCACTACAGACCCTTACCCGGCAAAGGGCATTGTAATGTGCATGTACTGGAACGCGCTACTGTACAGAGGGAAGGTACTTCGAAGTGCGTGCGAATGGTCCTTACATGAGCATTACAATGACTTTCGCCTATGTACATGACGGCCACCTAATAATTCTGTCTCCGGGCACATCCCCTATAGTATCCAGGTAGATGCTGCCCCTTCTGTACCGGACCTTTGCTGACGTTCCTTCTGTGGCGTATGTGAGAAACACCATAATAAATGAAAATGAACCAGCAAAGGAACAAAAGGAAAATAAAGAAAGCACCTTTCACAGATCAACAACAGAATTGCCAATGCACGCATGCAGGTCTGGTCACGTGGCAGTGTGGTAAGCACTGTAGTTGAATCGGTTAGAAAGGGGCTTGCAGTACAAATAGTTTCTTTTACATCTTGCAGAGTGTTTTCAAGAGAGTCACAGTGCAGCACTAACTACAAAAAAATATGAATATTTCAAGAAGGGCACCAAACCAATGTAGATGGGGTGTGCAAAAATCGGGATTGCTGGCATACTAAGATGAACGTTATAGCTGACGAAAAGTATTTCTGCTGTGAAACATCATATTTCCAAAGGCGAAGTATGCCATAGGCACATGTCGAAGAAAGGCAGAGATACACTTCTTTGCAATGTACCGCGCTGTCTGCATTCACAGACCAAATAGAAAACATATTTCATAATGCAGTGAAAACGTATGCAAGAGATCGGAAACAAATGCATGAACTGGGTAAGTGCCTCCTTCATCGCAAATGGCACTAAAACTCGTGTAACATGCTGTGCAATTTTCCCTGCACAATCAACAACAATAATATCGGCATGATTGCTTGTCACCAAAGTGTCACACAGAGGAAACAAAATCAGGCACTTCATTGTAGCTACTCCACATACACATCATAGATTGCAAAATGAGCAGCAACTGCACAGTGTTTTCCATTCACTTTCAGTCAATGTATGTATGTCGGAATCCCCTAAAACCTGCATGCTGTGCATTTATTTCCACAAATACACTGTGTAGCACAGTCTGTCCGTACACACCACACCCACAAACTTTGTTGCCCAATCCCGTAGTCTCTGCAGGCCCATTTCCATGGGCGTTATCTGCAAAAGGGGTGTATGTATGTAACACGTGCCACCCTGCAACCTTTGCGATATTCGCAGACATTTCGTGTTGAGCGCACGCAGGGTGGGGGAATAACTTTGAACCAGGGGAGTGGACGTTGTTAGTTGTGGTGGCTCTTAAAAGAACCTTTGGTTTTTTAAAAAAATAAATAATTAGAGGAGCTTCCCTAGAAACACTGTTTTTGATGTTTTCATACGTAAATGTGTGTTTTCAACGTTAGCTCACATTCTTACAATAGGCTCTTCAGTGCCGTTTGTAGATTGCAAAACAACATTTCATTGCCACCGTACAACAAAGACATGCCATTTGTCGTGAAAAGGTGCGTGTATTGCAAACCAATGTTCTCATTCTCACAGTAGGACATCCCAGCAGCACTTAAGAAGTCACACGTGCTTCTGTTGATGAGATTCCTTCCGACTTCTGGCTGGCGACAGGAATCATTGGAATACTTCCACACTATTCTTGGGGGTATACGTGAGAAAAGCACCTTGGCAGTTGGAAAAATGCGCTGCACTGCTTTCATCATAATCCTCAGTTGACGGAACACACGGGAACAAGGCATGTAACCCATAAAGAAGGCTCCAAAGTGCACGATCACTACAGTACGGTTGACATTCTAGAAGCAGTTTGCTGAAACAGCACAATTCAACACTACACCACAAAGCGCCTACTCCCTCCAAACCGAAATTGCCAGACATGTCTTCTTGGAGGACAAACAAGCAAGGAACTTCCACAAAGCCATCACCCATGACAAAAACTGTGCGTCTTGCCATATTTGCCAGCCGCTGTACACAAAGTAATGGGGAAAGTGAATGCCTCCCTTTCCTGTGACTCACACCCAAAGCACCTAATTGGCCAAAGGCCATGGTCCCATTTCCATTGGCCAGCATGATGACAAGTGCAGAATGTGGTACGTGCCTTTCTCCAAGTCCCGCCAGGGCAGCGCCCAGTAAAGCAGGAGTCCTTCTTCCTATTGGCGCGCTTTCCTATGACGCACAAATTGAGCAGCACCTGATAGGACAATCACTAGAGTCCCATTTCCATAGGCCAGCATGGTGCAGAGCGTTGAATGTGGCATGTGCGGATCCCCAAGTACGTGGAGGGCCTGTCCCCAGTGCAGCAGGAGTCCCTCTTCCTATTGCCGCACATCCTAAGCAACTCATTGGACAATTTCCACAGCTCCATTTTCGTGGCTGCCACCCGCAAAATCCCTGCATGTGGCTTTCGTGCTGTGTGCGGGCGTGGGGGAATAACTTGCAACCAGGGCAGGCAGAGTTTGTGGTAAGGGGTAACTCTTAGAAGAGTCTGTTGTTTTTTTGTTGTTTAGATGCTTCTACAGAAACACCTTTTTTGTCTGTTTTTAGTAGCTTTTGTGTTTTCTTCTACTCACATTAGTACAGTAAACTCTTCAACGCATCCTGTAGACGAGCAAACAAAACTGCACTGCCAAAGGGTGACAGCAAAATATAATTTTCTTGGAAAAACTGCATTTCCACAAGTAATGAGGTCATTGTTGTAGAAGAACATTCCACGAGCGGACAAAAAAGTGTACATGCTTCTGTTGATGAGGCACCTTCCAGCGTCTGGCTCGGAACAACATCCATGAGCAGTGTGCCATACTCTTTGCAGTGTTATAGATGAGAAAAGCACCTTGGTGGTGGGAAAAAGCATCCTCACGACATCCAGCAACCTCCTCAGTCTACGGAACAAATCAAAGCAAGGCAGGTAACCCATATGCATGCCGCCGTAATGAATGACGATAACATCTACCACTGGAAAAACGTGGCGAGGTGTTAGCAAAGTGCATGCATATTGAAGAAATTGCATTCATACACAGCGTGCCACAATGCATCCACTCCTTCCAAACCAAAATTGCTGTCAAAGTGTCTTTGCAGGGCATAGTTGCGCAGATCTATGACAAAGAGATCACCTCATGGACGTCATTTAGGGGTCGCCAGAGGTCACAACTGCGACTTCTGAGTTCTCCTCCTTTGAAACCTGTGGGACCTCCCTTGCGAGCTCTAAAAAAAAAAAAAAGGGGGAGGGTTTGTAATGCAAGCTCTTGGGCTGTGACCAGCACCATGTGGCTCTTTACTTCTGGAGTGGCTGGCTTTCTTGTTCAGGCCCCTTAAAAAAGAACAAAAATAAGAACGGGAGTGCCACAACTCTAACACTTTCAGCACTGACCCTAAATAAGAAAGAATAACAATACCAACTAATGTGTCATAATTGCTAAACTCTTTAAAGGTTTATTTCAGGCACACTTCAGGGAGTGAGTCACTGATTTAGTCTGTTCTTAAATGCCTCAACTCAGCCTTTCATCCTTCTGAGGTAAATAAATGAGTACCAACACAGGTTGGGTGATATTGGGTGTATATTTTTCCTATATAAAGCGGTTAAGCGTAAGTGCTATATAATAACATATCAGTATCATTTGGTCATGGACGTCTGCTTGCATTCACAGTAATTTGGTAATATGGGCCTATACCCACTGATCTTAACAATACATATGGCGATCCATTCTTGTATGAAATGTACATCACATTATAGTGATATCGTAACCATATTTTTCGTAGTGTACAATGCTATGTGATGCCACATCCTGTTTTGTCAACGGGTGAAAGGTCGTGTTCCATCGCTTCCCGGGATATCACTTTGGGGTGGGGTCAAATGACATCACTTCCTGTGATGTCATCAGGGGGTCAAGGGTTGTGTGATGTCACTTCCGCTACCCCAGGCATTTTTGTGAAATTACGTCCCTGGATCACCTACAGTCAACACAATACGTTTCGCCATGTCAGCCACCCTCAGTACACACAGTATAATGTGCAACCATTTCACCTCCCCTTCCTGTTAACCACATCCACACTACCTGATTGGCTAATCCCCACACTGCCGTGGCAATTTGGCAAGGTGGTCTAAAGGGCAGATTTGGGCACGTGCGCCCTGTAAAAATGGAGCAGTCCTTCTTCCCTTTGCACTATCTTCTCTGCAGCTCTACTTCATTGGGTTATGCGTAAATAGGCACAACTGCATCCACCAATCGCATTGAAGCCCCATCATTGAACACTGTCACTCCTGTACAACACTTGAAATGTACCATTACAAATTTACAGTACAAATGTCGTACCATTCCAAAGCACGCCCACTACAAAGTTCAATGAAAATATGCCCAATTTCTCCATCTGCATACATCCACATAGCCACCCAGGATGTGGCACGTGCAATCTTGAAAGTACTGTGTAATTGACTACCTTTTCGTGATAGTGAAGCGGGTGTGTGGGTAAACAAAATGAAACTGGGTAGGGAATTCAGTCTTCCAGGGTAGATGTATAAAGGTTTTTTTGTTTTTTGTGTGACGTACGTGCAAGCAACTTTTTTTGTATTTTTTCTTTATATGTGTTTCTGTTTGCCTCTCCTCATATTTTTACAACATTCTGGTCAATGCTTCTTGCACAGTGTAAAAGAAAACAGCATTGCCAATGGGCGCTCAAATAAATGCCATTTTTTGCAACCTCATGATCTCATAGTGGGTGGAGAGCATGCCAGCAGTCTGCATAAACTGACGCATAATTCTGTTTATAGCACACCTTCTGACCTCTGGTGGGGACATTTTACACCGTCATGGATCCATACGGCTCTTGGTGTTATGCATGAGAAAACTACCTTGGCAGTAGGAAAAATATGCATCACTGTGGTCAGCAACCTCTTCAGGAGACGGATTAATCGCACACACTACATGTAACCCAAATGTACACTTCCATAGTGCACCATGACAAAGTTCATGTTCGTGACGGATGCCACATATCTGCAAAGGCGAACCATCCCACCGAAAACTGCAGTCACCCTGACAGGCCTCTTGCACACAACACCTGTGGAGATGGTGCACAAAGGTAACACCGACGATAAGCACTGTGCGTCACTCCATCTTGACCACCCTCACAACACAGTAATGGGATGAAATGGTACAGCCCCTTCCTATGAACCACCCACTAAACTCCTAATTACCTATTTCCCACAATTTCATTTCCCTTTCTACCCTGCTTATAATGGGATGATGCGCAAAGGGCTCTCCCATCTACAGTCTGGGCCATGGCCCAGTAAATCTCAGACAATACTTCTTCCCTTTGCATGGTCACTTTTTGCAGCACTCCCCCATTGGGTGCTGTCACATTTTACAACACACATGCACCAATCACATACAAAACCTCAGCATTGCACACTGTCATTTCTATACCCCACTCCATGTTTACCGGTAAACACTCGCAGTACACATTCCATTTGATTGCAAAGTCCCTCCACCAGAAACTTCTGCTAAATAATGCATGATTGCAACATCCACAAACATCCTAAGCTACACACAGCACACCGTTGGCCTTTCACACAACATTGCAACCCTTTCGACACCCACTACAACAATATACATCCAATCAAGCGACCATATGGGCACCTAACATTATGCACAAACATAACCCACGCAGCGGCTCTTCTACCCAACTCCGCCGAACCATAAAATAACCATTCACGAAAAAGTGTCATACTTAGCAGAAACCACAAACATAGCACAGCTTGCACCACCCCTACGCACTGCCATTCATAAGCTATTGGTCACTGCCAACCTATGCACAACAGTTTCACAACATTGGGCATACTTCAATAAATCTGCACACAGCAGAGCAACCAACCACATATAAGCTGCCCTTCAACCATACCCACTTCCATACTCACATTACGTACACACTGCACCCTGTGGCCACACTACACAACTTCTCACTGCACGATATCCTGCTGCACACCAAATACTGTACCATGTTCCAATTATCACCACAACCATAGAATGCACATTACACGCTTTGCTACTCACTTGTGCTGCTGTAGCACGTCGACAATGTGCTCCACACGCATTCTCCAAAGATCACCACCCTGTGCCTCATACACTGCCAAACCTGCATTACTCCAGTGGGTGTGCTCCTTGCACACATTCCCCCACCGTAATGCAACCATACATGTCAGCATGTCACCAACTACCAGTATGCACATATGCACCACTGGCACCAGCACTCCTAACCAACCTCCACACCGCAATGGACATGCACATCGTTACATACAACTGTTACCATAATGTACAAACATTACACTGTCTCCGGCACCCCTACGCTCTTTCATTCACATACTACTGTGTTACCTGCTTCCACTCAGAAAGGATTGTTTCATTACGTAATCACAAAATGTTTACTACATTGCCCATACTACAAATATTGTGCACACAGCAATATAAACTGCCCTTCAACCATACCCTGTAACATACTGACAGTATACAAGCATAGCACCCAGAGCCCACACTGTGTGACTTTTCACTGCAGCATCTCCAACCACAGCGCACCGCCAAGGAGCTATGCAGCAACAAATTGCAACAGTTACCATAATGTACAAACAAGACACTGTCTCCTGCATCCCTGTGAACTTTCAATCACATACTATGGGCGTACCCACTACCATTCACAAAGTATTTTGCCACTTCCAACCTACCCACAATCTGTTTGCAACAGTGGCCTATAATGGCTTAAATGTGCTCCACACCCATTCCTTACATGTCAACACCCTCTAACTGATGCACATTGAAAAATGCATACTGCCGTGGGTGTCCTCAAGGCCTAGGCTCTTGAATGCATGGCCTACAGCCTATGGCCTTCGGCCATGCACCCAATAGTCTAGGCCTTGAACACACGCACTGCAACGTAATGCCCCCATACATGTCTCCATGTCAGCAACTACGACAATCCACATACACACCACTGCCACCAAAACTTCTACCCAACCTGCGCACCACCATTTAACTATGCATCATTTCTAGGGACCTGTTTTCGTGAATGGGTGCAATGCAGAGGTTCAATATGTGATTGGTGGATGCATGTGTAGGTTGGGTAGGATTGCTGGTGGCAGTGGAGTGTATGTGGATTGGCGTAGTTGGTGATATGGTGAAATGCATGGTGCCATTACGTTGCAGTGCATGTGTTTATGGCCTAGCCTATTGGGTGTAATTCAGCAGCAGAATTGAGCTGTCATGTGCATGTTTTGCTTCGAAAGTGAGGGCACTGTTACAAGATGCTAAAGTTTTTGATGTGCACTTGGCGATGGTGAGGTGAAAAGTTATGCAGTGTGGGCACTGGGTACTGGGTTTACATACTGTCAGTATGGAAGAGGATATGGTAGACGGGCACCTTAAATGTGCTTCGTTACTATGCTGTGTGCTGATTTGTTGAAGTAGGGCCAATTTTGTGCAAAAGGTTGTGGGTAGGTGGTAGTGACAAAATACTTTTTGAAACGGTGTGGGTTGGGGTGATGGAGGCTGTGGTATGTTTTTGGATTGTCCGGATCGCGACCTGTTTTCGTGATTGGGTGCAATGCAGAGGTTCAGTATGTGATTGGTGGGTGTGTGTACAGGCTGGGTAAGAGTGTTGGTGGCAGTGGTGTGCATGTGGATAGGCGTAGTTGGTGATATGGTCACAAGCATGGTGGCATTACATTGTGGTGCCTGTCTTCAAGGCCTAGCCTATTGGGTGAATGGCCAAAGGCCATAGGTCATGCATTGAAGAGCCTAGAACTTGAGAAAACCCACGCCACTAATGCAATTTTGACTTTGTATCTGGTAGAGGGTGGTGCCCTGTAAAGAATGGTTGTGGAGTACATTTCAGACGCCATAGAGCAGCAGAAATGAGCTGGCAGGTGTGTATGTTTGGTTCCGCTGGTGAGGTCGCTGGTAGAACATGGTAAAGTTTTGGATGTGTGATTGGAGATGGTGAATGAAAAGCCACGCAGTTTGGGCGTGGGTGCAGTGTGTGCATACTGGCAGTGTGGCAGAGGGTATGGTTGAAGTGTAGCGTGTATGGGTTCCTTACTCAGCTGTGTGCTGATTTGTTGAAGTAGGGCCAATGCATGGCCGTGGCCCGTAGGCCATTCATCGAAGAGCATAGCACTTGACAAAACCAACACCACTAATGCAATTATGACTGTGTATCGGGTAGAGGGTGGTGACCTGTAAGGAATGGATTTCAGATGCCATAGAGTAGCAGAAGTGAGCTGACAGGAGTGTATGTTTGGTTGCGCAGGTGAGGGCACTGGTAGAACATGGTAAAGTTTTGGATGTGCGATTGGAAATGGTGCAACAAAAAATCACACACCTGTCCTCTTCCTTTTGTTTCATTTTTCCTTGCCATGTCCTACAATGATGTACTATTGTCAGTTGTATTTCTGGCCATGCTTTTGCTTCCATTCCCACCACTTTCTTCAGTTGTTTCTGGACTCCTTCTGGGAGCCCTTGTACTAGTATATGATAAAATATTGCTGGTGTTTTGTCCCATTGTTCTCTAGTTTCCATGCGCCACTTTTCTTGGATTTCCTGGATATAATCAACAGGATCTTCGTTCTCACGCATCTTGCGCGAGGTGATTGCTCCTATGTCTGATGTGTCTGGGTACTGTACCCTCAGTGCCTGCCATAATGCATGTCTGCAGTTTGCGAATGGTGCCCCATCGTGCGATGTGTTCGTTATCATGACCCCAGTGAATCCCGCTCTCTTCCAAATGTCATCCGCTGCATCCCCTAATATAGATATTAGAAGGCCCTTTACATCCCCCACTGCCAGTTTCTGTCCTGCGGTGTATTTTTCCATTTCATATATCCATTTACCTGCACCTCCACTTAATGATGGGAGCCTGCACTTTATATTTTCTTTGTCTATATGCTTCCAAGGGACGTATTGTGGTCTAACCCCTCCCCTCTCCAGAAGTGGCATTAAGTTGTGTCTCGTTATATCCCTTGGGTTCCATAAAATTGAGTCCCCACACCCCTCTTCTTCTTCCGTCTCTCTTATATTGTCAATTTCGCCCGTAGTTCCCCCGCTCGTAACTCTTTCTTCTCCATCTTTTCCCCTTCTTCCATCATTTCCTGTATTTAATGTGAGCGTGTGTATTCGTCCTTCCTGCCTACGTCTAGGGAGGTCCCTAAGCCTACCTACATAGGGTGTCACTTCAGTTGTGAATGGCGCTAGCTTGGGTGTACGTAGTGAGCGTGAGGTGGTTGACCATGTGGGGTAGGATTGTGACGGTGTGGCTTCATGTATCTGCCTTTCCTTCATTCCTTGCTCTTCCTCCTCACTTCTCTCCAGTTCATCCTTTCTCCTACATATCCATGGTGAGTCTGCATTGGTCCGGGTGGCGTATAGTTTATCTAAACTTTCCCTTTCACTACTTCTTCCATCCTTCACCATGCCTTCGTCCTCCTCACTACAAAAGTCATTTATAAATGGCAGTCCCCACTCTGTCTTTTGCCCCTTGATCGTTACTGTTTTTAACTCTATTTGACCCGGTTCTCCCTTTTCTTCTTTGCTAACCGCTCCCCTTTGCGTTGATGTCGTTGCTACTTCTGTGTCTCTATATACATACCTCCTTCCTTCACTCTCCCCTCTTCTATCTTCTCTTTCCCCTTCATTTCTCTCCTCCATCTCTCTACCAATTTCCTCCCTTTTCCTTTTTAACTCCTCCATTACTTCACTACTCATCTTTTCCAATATCCTTTCATCCTCTTTCTTCCTTTCCCCTCTCACCCTCTCCCGTTCTAACATACTCTCTATCGTTCTCCCTTCTTCATATTTCCTAGTCGTTTCTGATAGTAACCTCTTCTTCCACATTGCCATTTCCTTTTCCTTCTCTTCTTCTTCCCTTTTCCTCTCTCTTAGTACTGCTCTTGATACTCTTTCTGCCGCTGCTTTTACCCTTTCGGCTTCTCTCCTTTGCTCCTCAGTTCGTTCCTTTATTCTCTCCACCTCGTTCTTACCTTCTTTCCTTTCCCTTGCTCTCTCTCTTTCTTCCCTCTCGAGCCGTTTGATCAGTTCATGCTGCTCATCCCTTAACTCCGCTAGTCGTTCCTCCAAGGTCCCTTCCCTTTCTCTTAACGGCTCTTCCCCGATCATTTCACGCTCCCTGGTATTATCCTCGTCCGTTTTCCTTACTACCTCCTTCTCGTCTCCTGTTAATGAACCTCGTAATTTCAATAGTATCTGTGCAGCTACCCACTCATCCTGTCCTATTTCCGCAGTTTGCTCTTCTCCAGTCCTCCCCTTCCCTTCTGTCATCTTCCTATGGGCTGCATATGGTTGCGGGCTGTATGCTGGGTTCGAGTACCCCTCAGCTGCCCTTAACTGTCCTCTTTCTATTTCTCCTAGTTCTCTTAAAGGGTACAGTCCCCCTCCCTCTGTTTTCACTACCTTTGCTAGGGCTATGTCGTCGCTCTGTTATTTTTTTTATTTCATTTCCTTCTAAGTTGTTACTCTTTTCTCCTTCCTCTCGTCCGTTCCCCGTGTTCTTTGGGCCTTCACTTTCCTTTTCCCCATTCTCTCCTTCCTTCTTAATCTCTTTCTCTTCCGGTGTTTCCCCCACAGTGAACATTCCATTTGGTCCTGGTCGGGACCCCTGGAACATTCTCCATAAGTTAAACGCCTCCACGTGGTGTGTCAACTTCTTCCCCTTGTATGTGCTATGTAAATGATTTAATAGTGCCTGTTGGGTATATGGATCGAAGCTACCATTAGGTGGCCATGGTATTGTCATTTTGTTGTCCGTCCCCTGTGTCCATTCTATGCTATACTTGATCAGTTTCTCCCTATGTGGTGATAGTGTTTTACATATGTGTTGTAGTGGGGTAGTGATGGTGTTCCCCCACCCTCCCGATTCTCGCCTGTCTGACATAGCAGCGCTCCACTTGTTATCCTCCCCCTATGTGGTAGTTATTATCTTGCTAACTCTTACAGTGCGCAGCCTTATACCTTTACCTGGCCCAGTGAATCTGGGGACTTACGATAGTCCACTAAGAAAAATTATTAAAATATAGTATTTACATTTCTATATTCTCTTCTTTCTTTTCTTACTTTACAGAACACCCTTACGGCCCCCTGCGGCCGAGGCGCACGTAGCCCCCTGCGGCTGCGTACCCCTTGTGATGTTCTTATACAGTCTTCCTATTTTCAGTTGCTCCTTCTCCCTCTTCGGCACTGGCCGTGGCCGGCGTTCTCCGTGCGCAGCCACGTCCCCTGTTTCGCCTTCCCTCGATCAACTCATTACCGTTTATCTCCGTTTCCACTCCCTTACCACAACTCTCTTTCCCACCGCGCTCAAAAACGAAAGATACTTGTGCTCGAGGTATCCTACGAGAGCCCTACTGGTGACGTCACCGATCTCTTCAAAGTACTGGTAAGTTCTTAATACACTTGCAATCTATCCCCGTTAACCCCACAGCTGTCTTCCTGTCACACCTGGAACAAGGTAATCAACAATATATATATATAATCGGACTGCGCACGCTGCGTCGCCTCGCGTGTGATACGCCCCTCGACAGGAGGGCTTAACCAGCCAATTATCTTCCGTATTAGGCAACCAACTAGCTACCGCCTACAGGGAAACGTCATCTACCTATCGAGTTTCTTGCTCGAACAATAGGGATCCTCATCTACTCATTGATCGATAAGTACCAAATCGTAGGAAACCACACACACACACCCTTACACGTAGTCGCGACTTAGGCCAATCAGTGTCTACGAGCGGTTGCACGTGATGTTTTCGTGCTCCGCCCCCCTCTCTCGCGTACCGTAGCCGACTCCTCTCGCACTCGTTCGGCTACCATTCATTTCATCGCCAACACTAAACTGTCAAACCTTCGCCGCGCACCTGTTCAACACCTCCCACCTCCCTTATTTAATTCCTCCCCCCTCCCTCACAATTTCACGTTGCTTGTTGGGTGTGGCATACTCACCAAGTTCTCTTTATGCGGGGCCGCTCGACTGCGTGCACCCCTCCAAGCGGCTCGCCACCTCCCCTCGTCTGGACCACGTCTGGACACTCGCCAACCGCGGGCGGGATACTTCTCAACCGGCTCCCGAAGGCCAATATCCGGATTGCGCTGTCCGGTCTTCTCGCAGTTCCGTGATGGTCCTGTAGTCCTCAGAAGGGGGCAGCGGCAGAGGGGGCCGCGCCGCCGGGCCTCCTCGCAACGAGAGTACTCGGAAAAATAAAAATAAAAGCAGATCTTAAACAGATCTCAGCAGTGCCTCCAACTTGTCGGGGGGAAATTCTGCCGGGGTCGGCTGAGCCGTCCGCGGACCTCCAGGCAGGGAGGCCCCAACTCCTCCCGTATATCCCAAAAACCACAGAGTACGAGACACACGCAAGAAGCAAGGTGGTTCTGCTGTTTATTATACAAACGGCAGGGATGGGTCAAGGAGCGTACGCGTCCGTCCTGACACACACACAATCATGGGGCTCGCAGGCCCTTTTTACCTTAGGATGACGCGCTACTTGCGTCACCTGGGAAAGTTAATTGGTTGCTCGAGTGGTAGGGTTAGTATAGCATACGTATAGAGAACAGTGTTAGTGGTCAAGGGTTAGTCAGGTGATATACTTGGGTTGTCCCTTCAATTTGATACATGAAAATTGTTACATGAAGACCCCTGAGGATTGGTCAATGTTAATAGCGTCAGTGATAAGAGCCCCATGTTCTGATTGGTCCGCTCGCGAGCCTCCCAGCCTGGGACCATCGCCGTTCCCAGCTCGCGGTGCACCTGTCATTTGCAACAATGTTTCACTAAGGTTATGTGCAGACAATGTGAGGATTTATTCATATGCTGGAAGGCCGACTACTCCCACTGTCGCAGAGGTCCATTGAATTGTATCAGCCTGTGTCTTGTAACAGGGCTTCAGGCGCCTCCTTCCTCCTTGCCTTGGCATCCTGTCAGGTTCGGCTTGGTCACGTGAGGTGGGACCGTGTTTGAGACAGAATTCTGCACAATTAATATTGTTTTTTCCACTGTGTGCCTGGTTTAATTTGCAGGTGTGATTTTGACGTTGGTTTGCGGCGTGCGAGGTTGCAACATCGTGCCCTTGATTGTCTGCTTTCGGAATGTGGGTTTGCAACATTGCGACCTTGGCTGTCTGCTTTCGCCGGGCTCATTCTGCAGGATCAGCAACCTGACTCTTGTTCTTTTAACGTCCATGGAAGCTCTTGCTTGCGGCCTACTTGGGCCTGGTGTATAGGTGGAACCGTCTGGTGCGCAGGCGCTTTAGGTTATGGTATCATATTGCCTTATCCCCAGTATCGTGTCTTCGTTATATTTCCCATTATGGCACCTGGTTTTAGGAGAAGCGTAAGCAAGCTCTTTAGATGAGTTCATTGTGCGTCTTGCGTTTCTGCGTTTTGAAAAGGCCTATGTAAAAAATAATAAAGATGCACGTCCGTGGGTGTGTTCGTCACCTATGTTATAGCACTGAGTATGTTCTTCGTGTGAATTGGTGTGGGAGTGTCCAGTGTGCATGTGTGTACAGGTGCGCTGATTGTTGACTAGGTCGTCATGGCATCTCTAACGATGTGTCGGTTTAGTCGAGTTGATCCATGTCGCAGGTGTCGGCATGGGCAGGGCGGGCTGCCGGGCAGGTGGTTGGGCACATCCGTATGTTCTTGTACCAGGGTATTTTGTCGTCTGGTAGATGGGCAAACTCTTCTCGTGGCGGGTGCCTAGGCCGTGATCCTTTAGGCCAAGCGCGAGAGGGGAATGGCGGGAGCCTGTTGTTCCATTCTCCCACTTCAGTATGTATACTGGCCGTATGGCAGAGGGTATAGTTGAAGTGTAGCTTGTATGGGTTCTTCACTAAGCTGTTTGCAGATTTGTTGAAGTAGGGACAATGTTGTGAAAATGTGGTTAGGTTGGTAGTGACACAATACTTTGTGAATGGCAGCGGGTAGGGATGATGGAGGCTGTGGTATGTTTGTAGATGCTGCTAATTGCGACCTCTTTTCATGAATGGGTGTTTTATGGTGTGAGGGAGTTGGGTTGCAGTGCTGCTACGTATGGTACGTTTGTACACAATGTTAGCTGCCCACATGGACGCATGCATGGAATCATAGTGTTTTGCTGGGTGTGGATAAGGGTGGACTGTTGTGTGCATGGTGAAAGGCGTGCTGGGTGTGCCCCAGGATCATTGTGGATGCTGAAATAGGGCATCCTGTAGGAAACGTTTCTGGTGGAGGGGCTTTGGAAGGAAAGGGAACATGCTCTCAGAGAGTTGTGTACAGAAATTATAGTGTGCAATGCCGAAGTTCAATATGTGATTGGTGCAGGGTTTTTGAAATGTTATATTCGCTAATAGGCAGCACTAAGTTAGTGTTGGAAAATGTGAGTGCAAAGGGAAGAATTATTGTGTCGGCTTTACTAGGGCATGGCCCTAGCTGTAGCTGGAAAAGCACGAGTACCACATCATGGCCTTCTGAGCATGGAGGTTTCGCAAATGGAACTGTGGGGATTCTCCAATGAGAATTCAAGGGTGTGGTTCACCGGAAGGGGCAGTGACATATTCACCCAAAGTTTGCTGCATTGAGGTTGGCAGAAATGGACAGACGTCGAGTGCTTATCGGTGATACCTTTGTGCACGATCTGTATAGGTATGCTGTGGAAAGAGGCTTTGATACTGACTTTCAGTTGGAAGGAGTGCAGGCTTTTTCAGTCACAGTTTATAAGAGGGGTTTTGGGTGCATGGATCATCTTTGCAAATGTGTGGCCTCTGTTGGTACTGTAGATGTGGTGGTTGTGCATTTTGAAGGACTACATTTGGCGCACATGTCATGCTCTCGTTTGCTCGCTTACTTAAATAAGTTGATGACAGCTATGATGCAGATGTTTCCTACTGCAAAGGTGAATTTCTCATCGATGACACCAAGAGGACAATGGGAGAATGCCAGGGTTAATTGTCCACAGCCAGAGGTCGGGAGATGTTGGATAAACAGAATCATGTGCAACTTTATGTGCAGTGCTGGGATGTTCTGCACAGACTATGAAAGCATTAGTAACCAGCCAGATTTCCAGTGGTTTCAAAGAAATGGCATTTTTTTACCTCCATTGGCAATCATGTTATGTTTGCCACTCTGCACGAATCGTTGCAGATAATTCTGTCGCAATGTAAAATAAGCATTCATCTTCAGTCGAGAGAAATGTGAGGAGCAGAAGCAAACAGACAGTGAGCAAAAGCAAGAAAAACAAGGACAAAAAACTGTATTAATGCACATACATAAGAAAAACTCGACAAAAAGAGAAAGACATATATGTTTTTTGCCATGCAATCCTAAAGACATAATCCCCACCCCTGTTTCACATTACCCCACACAACCCAATACCCCCTGAACCCCCTCCCCCTCCAGTTTCTAGAACGGTAATTCCACGGATTCAGCAGCACTTTGAGGATTAGATGTGGCACATCTGGCTCTTTTTAGGATGGCACCTATGGCATTAGCCATGTGGAGGTTAAGCCATTGGGCAGTGTGGTGGCTGGTTGTGATGTGTACATGAACACTGTGACAGAAGGATTGTTTGTACCGATAAATGTAGCAGGCTATGGTGAAAGTGTGCAAGGTAAGGGGCATGCATCCTGTTTGTATGCATGGACTGCACGCACTTGCTTAATGTTGCTATTATAGATTCCATGCTGCTTTTGTGGATTCACTTTTCCAACATTTGTAGTACATGCATTACATTGGGAAGACCATATTCTGAAGTTTACAAGATACGTGGCAGGCCTCATGTTGTTATGAAGGCAGTGTGTGCATTATATGATGTGATGTGTTATGGTATTTTGTGCCATTTGTATCGCGCCTATATACAAGTGTGTGAAGGCGCGCTGAGGAAAGGGAGGCGGAACGAAGGCCACACTGAGACGCTGATTCCTCTAGGCCAGCTGACATTGAGAGTGCGCAAGTGAATGGGAAGGGCAGGGCAAAGTGCAGTACATGAGAACAATAAAAAATATAAATATATGCAATTACGGCCGGTGCTGGCAAGTGCAAGGATAAGTGTAGACACGAATTGGAGGCTGCACTGTTAGGTTTATAGAAAACAGTCCCCAAGTGCAGGGATTGGTAGAAAGACAGTGCAGGGGTGGAACTGTAGGGAGGGAGGTGGCCTTGGACACAGATTATAGGGTGGGTAGGAAAGCAGGGCACAATACAGTTTAGGAAGTGAATAGGGCAGAGGAGGGGAAAAAGAAGAAGCACATGGAAAGGAGCTGCTTCTCCTCAAGGTCTAGGGAGACAGAGAGCGCATCCCACAGGGAGGCTGCAGCAGAAGAACCACATCTATCAACATGTGGTTGCATGTAGAAGCAACTGACGCTGAGGGAGTACAAGGCGGATGATGGAAGAGCTGGAGCAAGCAGATATTTAGGAAGTTACAGTGCAAGCCGGTCAAGTGGCACATCTAGTAGAGCGCTCGCTTTGATATCCGTGCAGAGCCTGCTAATGCACGTTCGAATCCCAGCAGGGCCAAACTCAGCCTTTCATCCTTCCGAGGTCAATAATGAGCACCACACACAGTGGGTAATAACAAGCAGCGCTCAGATACCTGAGGGTTTGTAGCGCTATATAAATGCAAAATTATTATTATTATTGGGGTCCCAGGGACCAGAGGACTTTCTGTATAATGCATAGGGCTTTCAGTTTATCGTTTGCAGTCACTGTGAGGTATTGCAGGTATGTTATTCGAGCAGAGATACGATCCCTGCCGTTCAGGCCAAGGACAAGTTGGGCACTCCTATTACGGATGAGTTGCTGAGGGCGCGGAGTGAAAGCTGGCTGATTTAAAAAAAGCCTGTGGCAACAGTGCAGTTTACAAACCACCATAGCCGTGCAGACACTGACCTTTTGGAAAGTGACTGTAGGGTGCTAAGATACATTTAGTGGTTGCTTTAGGGCCTTCTTTTTACAAGTTATGTTGTAGGTGGGTTAGTGGGGAACATTTTTCATAGCATTGTCAGAAGGAAAGAATAGAGTTCCTGTTTTGCTAATACAGTGTATGATATTGGGAAATTAAAATGTTTCAAGCACAAATTGCCACTTTATGGAAGGAGATGGGAGGAACATCAGTATGCTTTTTAAACACGTAGTGGATGCTTAGAAGAAGATACCGTGCGCAGAGGCACTTATAACAGAGTTGTGAACATACTGAAAAAAAACTGTCCATACCTTTCTTTTGTGGCGATGGGTGCTTATGTGGATGAATGTGCATGTAATGGTACATATAAAGTCTTGTGGAGAACTGACATTGTTTGATGGTGAAGTCTTGGAGGGCATTGGTGGATGCATGTGTGCGTACTTAGCAATACCTAATAAGGGCATGGTGGGAAGAGGATAGTGGAAAGGAAAGAAGGACTAGTCATGATTTACTGGGGTGCGGCCATTACGATACTTTGCACGGTGCACATGCTACGTTCTGCGCTTTTGAACATGCTGGCCAATGAAAATGCGATTGTTACAATTGTCCAATAAGGTGGTTAGAGTGTGCGTCACAGGAAAGGGCAGCCATATTTTGTTTCATTACTGTGTGTAGTGAAGCTGGCAGAGATGGCCAGACGTACAGTTTTCATAGTGGGTGTTCGCTTTGTGCTAGATCAGCTCCAGTATACCGTGGAAAGAGGCCTTAATGGCAATTTGAATTTGGACGAAGTGGAGACTTTATTGTACAGTGGTGCTGTCTGTACTTTCGAGCATTTGCTTGCAGAATGTCGATGAGTGGCCAGTTTAGGCACTGTACATGTTGTGGTAGTGCACTGTGGAGCATTGCTTTTGGGTTCCATAGCTTGTGAAAATGTGCACGGTCAACTCAAAAAGATTATGAAAGAAGTGCAGTGCATTTCTGCCACTGCGAAGGTGCTTTTCTCATGTTTACCACCAAGTCCAGTCTATAACTATCGCAATGAATGTTGTCGGTAGCCAGAGGTGGGAAGGCGTCTTATCAACAGAAGCATGTGTAAATTTCTGCGTGCTGATGGGATGTACTCCTGTGACAATCACAACGTTGGTGAAATATAAGTGCAGCTTCTCAATGGAAATGGCATTTCATTGTCATCCAGTGGCAATGACATTTGGTTTTCCAATCTACATGCTGCATTGAAAACGGTATTGTAAGAATGTGAGGCACAGTGCAACAAATAAAAACAATTATAAAAGCCTGCAAAAAGAGTTATTACTGTGGAAGTTGTTTTAAAAAATAGAAATACACTGCTTTTTTAAGAGCCACCATTACAAAGGACATGCCGTAGTCTGGTTGACATTTATACCCCTATTCCCACGTGTGCACACACCTGGAAAAGTCTGAGCAAATCGCGACAGTTGCAGGGTTGTACGTGCAACGTACGCCCCTTTTGCACATGGCCACCTTATATTTGGGACAGTGGAGGACACGAGATTGCGCAATAAGCTTTCTGGGTGTGGAGTGCGCGCACAGGCTGTGGTATACAGTATATTTGTCGACCTAAATGCAGAGGGTGAGCTTATGGCTGTATGCTGTACGAGCCACAGCATATGATTTGTGGGTGAATTGCCAATACATCACTTGACAGTGAATGGAAAACAGAGTCCGGTGGAAGTTATGTGTGGAGTGTATCATGTGGGTTTTTGACGCATATGGAGCAGCTACACTGAAGTGATTGCTTTTGGTTTGCCTTTGTGACACTTTGGTGACACTCAATCATGATGATATTATTGTTGTTGACTGTGGAGGGACAAATGAACACCATGTAACACGATTTTCTGTGCCGGTTGTGCTGAGGGAGGCAGTAGGCCAGGTAATGCTTCTGTTTCTGATCTCCTGCATAATTGTGTATCCCATTATGCAGACACTCATGTAAGGGGGTTATTTTTTATTTGGTCCGGAAATGGGGATAGCGCAGTACATTGTGAAGAGGTGTATTTGTGTTTTTTTACAACTTATGCCATTGTGGCACTGTACAAATGGGAATCTATCATTTCACAGCACAAACAGTTTTCCCCACAAATAGCGTTCATGTTGATATTACTGTATTTCTGAATTCTGCACGCTCTACAAACATTGCCTTGCTGCCCTTTTTTGAAGTACAGGAATAATGTTTGTGGTTGCTGTTGCACACTTGCGCTCTTCAAAACGCACTGCAACACGCAGAACCAACAGTTTCAACGGCCACACATTTCTACCTGTTCCCACTGCAGTGTTTTCCACAGTATCACAGTTCCTTCCATTTAGCATACAATTGTGTGGCGGGTATACGATGTGCGTTGCACTACCTCCCTTTATTGGCACTTACATTGTGACACTATGAAAGGAGCTTTATATCATAATCAGCCACAACAAATATTGCTAAAGGGACGTTATGGTGAAGGTGTGGTACTGCAAACATAGCATCATTGTTAAATACACTATGCTAAAGCAATGTTATGTTTATAGTGCCCTAATAAAAATCTATGAAATTCACTAACAAAAAACGTTGTTAATGCGACGTTATGGTTAAAAGGAAAAACCGCAAAACCCCAGAAATGTGCCAGTTATGGTAAGCTAAGCAACCATAACTTGCGCTACCACTGTGCACTGCAAGGACTAACACCCATCACCCATGACATCAAAGATGACACCACAAATGTCACTGATGACATGACTGATGACATCACATGTGTGGCTCCCTCTTTTTTTGTTCAGTGTCATATGTACACCGGGTTCATACAATGTTGCTGCTTGCAACGTTGAGCATAACACAGTCTGGTCAGCTATCAGTTTCTCCCAACTCACCGGCTGTGCTGAAAGCATTGGCGTTGCTTAGCTGTAGGAGTCAAGGACAGTACCACAGTGGCAATCACTTCTCCCCGCCTTGGCTATCAATGCGGAAGGACGCTGTGTACCTTTTACACATGGTACACCTTTTGTCAGTTGTAATTCCTGGTCTTATGTTTCTTTTCCTTGAGAATTCGTCAAAGTCGTGATCCTTTCTTGAAAAGGGCATGGGTAACTTCCTGCTTGTCATCCTCTCTGGTGTCGCTGCCTTTCTCCCCGGTTTAAACTGCCATTGTGGAATAGCTGTTTCTTCGTGCATTTTGCCTTGCTCAGAGTGTGTTTTTGTGCTCTGCCTTTTATCCGTGTGGGGAAGTTTGATGGAAGTCAGGTGTGTGTAATTATCAGTAATTACCTGACTCTGCCTGAGCCTTGTGTTGTGAAATTTCAGGTATACGGCTCTGGTGTTAGTCCGTTGTCGCTCACAATGAACTGTCCGTGAGAAAGTGTTTGTGTCGGAAAAGGGGGTGGGGGTTGAGCTTCTAGGTATCTAGGTATGGGGAAAAGGTGTTACAGGAAATGGTATACCGTGTGTCACCCTTCGTTGTCCCACTTTCACTCTCCAAAGATCCCCCATCCCGGTGATCAGCCCACACTGGTCCACCTCCAGGAACTGGATCCAATAGCGAGTACCGTGTCCTAGCCACCTGGATGACAGATCCCGGGGACTAGCGGGTGAGAAATCTTCAGGTTTCTCACAATAAGCAGCTCTTGGATGATCTCTTTCAATGAGACACTGCGGGACAGGTCAAAGCCACTGCTCTGGATGGTGAAATCATTAGGTTTGTGAATGACACATTGAGTCTGCTATGCCAATCAAAGTAGAACATTTGGTTTAATAGTCTTCTTTATTCAGACCTTTTCTTCCCGGACAAACTATTGATTAACGGCTTTGAACTTAAAGCGAAACTATCCAGAAACACAGATGATTTCTCACTCATCAGCGGAGATGCCGAAGTATAAAAATGATTCATAATATTGGTAAGTTTCTATGTTAAATGAGTGAGCATCTCCCCATCCATTGTCAAGCGCATGCAGAGGTGTTGCAGATCTCGAACTTGAAGTACCCGGTTGAGAGGGTAGCCCTTAAAGTCTTCAGTATTCCTACCGGTAGCTAGCCTACCAGTCAAGACAACCTGTTGCTGGGGCAACTCCCCAAAATTATCATCATGGGGATTGTTAAGACAGCATCGCTCACAGGTACATATACTTGAAAGTCCTTCGACTGTACACACTGTGACATGAATTATGCTGTGTAGCATAAGGATGGTGTCTTGAACCCAGCCAAAGCATACACCCTTAACTTTGGAATTCCGAACATAATCAGGAAGTACATGGGGCTGGTTACTGTTACAAAAAAACACATGCGTGATGTGCTGGTTGCACTCACACGCAATGACTATTATCACAGCTATAAACTACTGGCCTTCAATCTAAAAACATTCAATGCATCATATGGCCATTTCAACCTATTGAGGAGTGGGAACCTATGAGATGAGATAAAGTTTGAAGGAAACCCAGCCGCTGCACACTCGCTTCTAGTGTGTAGGCAGTGTTTCAGATCAACGCTTAGCACAACACATTCTTTGAAATGTAATGGATAGTCTAAAGATAAAAGGATTCCTGTGTAGCCATATACATGCTTGGAAAACATTTCACGGCATGTATGCCAGAGATACATGTCCCTCGCAACTATCCCGTACCTATCCGGTTAGCCTCGTGGAGATCAATGATCCGCAGGCCTGGGGAGGAACGCATTGGATAACTCTGTGGTTGGAGGGTGATACGCTAACAGTGGTTGACAGCTTGGCACACTTCCCTCAACACCCCACATAGGCCAGAGTTTCAACAGATCATGTGGAAAGCATTGTAAAGTATTTACATTATACAATTTTTGTACTTGAGGAACTTTTTTTGTGAAGATATCTTATTCTTGTACCTACGCGACTTAAATAGTTCACTCCTTGTGATTAGCTTACTTTCTTTGTGTATTTAGACTTCTTGTTGTGTTAGACAGTTGTTTGTCGCATGAGTGACAGCCACTACGGAGACACTGAGTTCCTCTACTCCATCTGTAAACATTAAGAAAGGTATGCTTGTGCCTGCACTCCTCAGCGCCAATAGTAGATAAGTAACCAAATTAAAACAACTGTTGTATCTCAAGTAGACGTTTTATTGGTTTGTTTTGTTTTTTAGCCCCTCTCGGACGACACGTGTTTCGGCGTATATGCTGCGCCTTTTTCAAATCCGGGCCTTTAAATGAAGCTGCGGTTAAACCCGGCGCTTGAAGCAGTAGCATTAGAATTTTCAGGAGGGATTGAACCCAGGAATTTTGTAGCCACTGGATAAGACCAGCAATATACTTATCAATGGGGAAACTGCAGCTTCATTTAAAGGCCCGGATTTGAAAAAGGCGCAGCATATATGCCGAAACGCGTGTCATCCGAGAGGGGCTAAAAAACAAAAACAAACCAAACCAATAAAATTTCTACTTGAGATACAACGGCTGTTTCAATTTGGTTACTTATCTACTATTGGCGCAGAGGAGTGCAGGCACAAGCATACCTTTCTTAATATTTACATTATACCACTGTGCCGGACCAAGACTCTAAAGCTATTACATGCGGACAACACTGTATATTCTTTATCAGTCAAATGTCAGATCAGTGATTGCTGTCAGCTGTTTTGAAAATATACTGGAACAATCGCAAGCAAAACGATCAAATGGTGACAAGATTCATTAATAATAAGACATTACACAATGCGTACAGATCTCGCAGAATTTGTAACCTACGTCAGAAAAGCAGATGTGTGTGGTCTATCTAGTGTTACCTTATATGTTATTATGCATACATATAATAATATAATAAACAACCAGTCTATTTTATTAATTGTAAACATATTTATATATAAAAACACATATATTTAACACAAAAAAGAAAAAAAATACATTAAAAAAGAAAATAATTCATTTGTATAGCGTGCACAAACCCAGAGGCATCTGGGTTCTGAAAAAGCAGGTTGTACATAGCCCGAAGGCTAGGAAAGAAGCGCAGGATTGTTACAACATCATTAACTAGCATGCAATTTGTTACAGCATAAAGTATCAAATTGTGGTCAGTTTTGGTGTTAGAGTTAGCTATGTTAGTTGAACAGGATGGTTTTGAGGGCTCTGCGGAAGGTCCAATAGAATTTCTCAGCTCCTAGTAGCAGTGGGAGTGCATACCATTGCTTTGCAGCAATGTCTGGGACGCTGGAGCCGCCTGCTTTTGCCCGTTTAAATTTATGAAGGATCATTCCCTGGGTTAAGAGAATTCTGGATGTCTGGATGAGTGGATTTTGGAGATCCTCTGGACCAGATATGGGGGAGCAGATTTGGAGATGCATCTGTGTGTGATGGTGAGGGTCTTAAAGGCAATCCATTCTGTGACAGGGAGCCACTGGGCAGTTTTGGACCCAAGGAATTGACAGAGGAGGAGATCAGAAAATATATAGAGGCCAAAATTGTAGCACCTCAAGGAACAGCGTTCCTGCATCCAAGAAATCACAAGAGTATGTGGGATGATGGATCTACTGTAGCCCAAATGGACAGTGCAGCTACATGACCTGGAGTGTTGATGAACATGTGAAATCAGCAGGATCCCTCACGGGAGTAGTAAAGATCTGGACTCCAAAGAAGCACTTCTTCAAGAGAGGATACAAAGATGTGAAGACTGATGAAGGAATGGTTGATGAATCAACCAGAGGAGGGAGTGTGGAGGAGCATCTGAATGTCTCTGCAGGAAGTCCTACCCCCATTCTTCCTATATGCTGGAAAACAGAAATCGTGACATGCACAACACCAGTGATATTGCCAATTGCACTGAGACTCTTCGAGAAAAGTTATCCATTGAGAAGCCCTTGTATGATGCACCCCCGCAGAAATGACAATCTCTTGGAGGAGATCCATGAAGGAATACAACGATGAGAGAAAAAGAGGCTGGTGACATCACAAGAAATTAGTGTGACGCACTGAGAAGAATGGTCAAAGAAGAAGATGCATAGACCTTATAGAATCTGATGACGAAGTAAATAAACGAGTAAACTTTCATATGCGGAATGAAGATTGAACGTATGAAGAGCACTGCAGAAAAATGCAAGCCATTTTATAACTGTACAGATGCAGCAACGCAAATAGATTAAGGGCCTCACTTCACGGTAGGCGGTAAACCATGGCGCTATTAGCACCATGGTTCATGCCGGTAATTTAATTTATTTTATAACTGTACAGATGCAGCAACGCAAATAGATTAAGGGCCTCATTACACGGTAGGCGGTAAACCATGGCGCTATTAGCGCCATGGTTCATGCCGGTAATTTACCGGTACCGCCATGGTGGAAAGGGGAATTACCGCCCCATTCCAAGGTTGGCGGGGCGGTAATTCCCCCTTCCACCATTGCCCTTCCCCATTCCCATTTTTGCCCCATAGGGCATAATGGGAATGGGGAAGGCCCTAATTATGGCACCGCAAATTGCGCTACTGTAATTAGCTACCTGGGTCCCTTTGCGGGTTGGTTGTTAACGCCTGCAAAAAGCAGGCGTTAAATTCCCCAACCCGCAAAGGGACCTCGTAGTAAGGCGGTAAGGATTTACCGGTACCGGTAAAATACCGGTACCGGTAAACCCTTACCGCCTACTGTGTAATGAGGCCCTAAGTAATGACAAATGCTGGCTATATGTATTGAATGACTGCAGGCAGTGCCACCATTATATAAAACCTGCACATCAGTGTCACATATTTAGCTAAGCTTAGACCTGTGAAAAAAGAAGTATCGGAAAGCTGTGTCGCAGTAAGAAAGCAGCTGAAGATCAAGGAACGGCCTGAAATAGCTGTCTGGACTGGTGTCAAAGGATAGAGCGGCCAAGAATCGGTTATCTATCCTTGAAGAACAGTGAACGTGAGAAGCTGAATCAGCCCTTGTTAAGGTGCAAGAAAGAACACCATGAGTGCCAAGTTTATTAATTCAAACCAATTAAATGCTGCAAAACAGGCTGAAATACGGTCTCCTGTCACATGAGTCCAGGATGAAATAGGAGTTGGGTGCACAAACCTGAACAGCGATAAGGGTGCACCTATACTCCCTTTATTCTCAGGAGCCATGATACTTTGCAAGGACAAGTTCAAATACAATCTGAATGGCACACGGCATGAGTGATGACAGATGTTGGGCTAAGTGGGTGGGGAGACACGGTCAAGTCCACCCACTGGCACCTGGGATACCAGCTTACGTGCTGCCAGTGAGCTGAATGTTCCAGAAGGGTACAAGTGTGCCATCCAATAGTAGAGGTCCATATAACGAAGGGCCTTAAAGTTTGATAGTTAATGGTGTACCGTGTATCTAGTAACTGGTGATGATGAGTTGCATTATGTGTGGGCATAAGTTGTGCACCTGACTGTTGAGATACAATCACAACCCGATCCCTTAAACAAAGGATACTTAGATGTTCCCTTAAAGCCAATCACAACCCCACGTATGTTTTCTTAGATTGCCACGTAGAATGACGTCACGTATGATGAATTTTTGATATAAAAGCACTGTTTTTTATGAAATGCGTTGAGTTCTTGAAACAGTCGGGAGAAACTTTTTGCCAACTTCCTGAGTCAGTCGTATTATTTGGTGTAAGAGTTATTCTGCATCCCATCCTGAGCATGATGTGTTACTGATTTAAAGTGCCCCCTAAGGGTTCAGATCCTCGTCTTCTTTCATTTTACGTGTCATAATTGCGCCCATATCTGATGTATCGGGATACTGTACCCTGAGAGTCCTCCAAACATCTGCCATGCAATTATTAAATTGCTCCATCATGCTCTGTGTTTTGTGCTGTCACACTCACACATGCTGCTCGTCTGCAAATGTTGTCAGCTCTCTCCCCAAAAATAGCTGCCAGTAGACCTTTTATGTCTCACATAGTCATTTTCTCTAATTCGTGTATCCATTTCCCAGCACCCGAAGTCACACAAGGGGCCTCATTACGAGGTGGGCGCAAAGGGATACCGGGCACCATTAAGGGCATTTGTGCCGGTAAACCCTTTGCGCCCTATTCCGAGGTCCCTTAGCGGGTCCCGCAATGGGCGCCTGGTTTTACCAGGCTCCCTTAGCAGGAGCCGCTAAGGGACCAGAGAGCTAATAACGGTACCGCGAATTGCGGTACCGTTATTAGCTACTTCACCATTCCCATTGAGCCCTATGGGGGCTGAAATGGGAATGGGGAATGGTATTTTCAATAGGGACTTACCGGTCACTCCAAGGTTGGAATGGACTGGTGAGTCCCCATGGAACCAGGGCGGACTCGGTACCGGTATGGGAGGTAGTCATGGCGCAAATAATGCCATGATTACCTCCATACTCGGAATGAGGCCCAAGGTAACTTACAATTTAAGTAGTACTTATCTATTGAGCCATGGAATATGTTGCAGTCTTTCCCCTCCTTCTCTAGCAAGGGGAACTGTGAGAAGCTCATCCCATAATCGGATCCCATTATTTGTTTACCCAATTCAGGGGTAATCGTCCCTATTCATCTTCATGCTGGTAACAACCTTAACCTACTCACATAAGGTGGAGGTTCTTCTTTCATACTACATGATGGCCTTCAGGGAAGTTCAGGACATGGCATTGGATCCGGTGTTCTCTCCTTAGGGTGTTCCAGATTTGACCATCTTACCTACTTGTCCAACTTCTGATTTCCCAAAGGAGTGCATGCATCCTCCCCTCCTACCTTACAAGCTGACTGCCTTTCTTTGTCTGACATGGCTATACACCAACTGATGTGACTTTCATCCTCCTGTTCTCTATCTAAATCTAGTCTACTTTAAGACAGTGCTCTATGTTCACTAATGAGCATATTTTCCTCCTCAACCCATGAATTTGGTATCAAGGATCATCTACCGCTTCCCTGAGTTCTATACTCGCTGTTCTGTCTCATTTGCAGGTTTAGCTTAATAATCCTTTCTCCAATATTTTCTGCATCATATATTTCCTCTTCTAGTGCTACTCTAGGTATTTCTGGTGCTACTTCTTTCATTGGGGAAATTTCTCTTGTCATTCCCCATCGTATTGCCTCACTCGGCCTCATTCGTTCCTTAAGAGCAAAACTGGCATCAAGATCAGGTGACCGTCTATTCTGTCTTATTCCTTCTTTCACTTCCCTTTGTTGCCTTGAGTCTCTTCTCGCCCTGACTTCTTCTTGCTTTCATGCTTCATTTCTTATTTCTTCTCTGTGTTCTTCTTCTTCTCTCCTTCCCTGTAATCGTTTTTCCTTTACTCGTAGTGCTTCTTCTTCCGCTGTCATGATTCCTGCCCCTCATGTCCCCAGCCCTCCAAGATGTCAGGCTGGAGCCAGGCCACGATCACTTACATGGCCCTCAAGGGCCTCTCCATCCCTCCGAAGACCCACTTGGAGTCAGACTTGGCGCTTGTCGCACCAGACTCACTCACCCCCATAGGATAACATTGGGGATTGGACTTGTAGTGCTTTGATGGGGACAAGATGGATGCCTCCACATATTTCGGTTTCCAGAATTGCATGTGCAGTCTAGTCTTTTGGGTGTGGTTCAGCCCAGAGACACCTGGGATACCCAGAGACTATTTAAGCCACGCCCAGGCTGAGAAACATGCTTTGTGTTTTCTGCACCTGCAGTGTGACACTCACCGTGTTCAGATCGGTCTCCAGTAGGCCTGCATCTTTCTTCTGTGCTCAGCTCCTGCAAGAACAAGGACACAGTTAGGAACAGCCTTACCTTGCGGCGCTTCTGCCCGTCATTCATCGCTTTTTCTGTTCTGCGGGCATCTTCGGCGGTGTCATTCCCATCCCGGCACGCTGCTTCCTAAGGAAAAGGGAAAAGTACAGAAAAAAGGCATTAGTAAGCATTCAGCAAATCTTCGCTTATTTTTAAAGACTGTACGAGCTTCAAACGCTTACCTGAATCCCAGCCGCTCTGGGGGAGCTCTGTCTCCGGAACTTCTCATCCATCTGCAAGAGGGAAAAGACACTCTAGGTTAGTGTGGAAACATCTAGAGGCACCGCATACTGCGTTTACTCACTGCATTTATTCTTCATAACCGGCATCCACGCTGAAAACGTTGCGGCACCTAAAAGACACAGAAAAAGAACTCAGTTCAATACAAATACGAAAGGGTCGCATCGCGCATTTAGCTCTCACTCACCTTCAGCGCTACTCATGTCAGCAGCACGTCGCCATCCCCGGACACCGGCCATCATCTAAGGAAGGAAAGGAACGAAGTTAGAGAACTGTTCAAAAGACTCATTATACTTACCTGTCGGACTCTTGCCAGTGAAGTAACTAGGCAGCAACGAGCCTGCATCAATCAACGCGCCTGCATCAATCAACGCGCCCCTGCGCTGAAAGCAGGATGGAGAGCACACTTTCCAAGAAAACAAGTTGAGCTGTGGATCAAAGGGAAGGGTTGGACCCCGGGGAAGAAGGGGTTCAAGCACACAGAGACAATAGGGAGTTAAACTCTACCAATCCTGTGTTTCAGGCCCAGTCTCCAGTCGAGTAGACTCCAGGGAAAGGTTCGAGGTCGTAAGAGGTCAGAACAGGCTGAGTGACGTCCCCGTGGATACCAGGTGAGCGTTACAGAACACAAAGCCTCACATCAAAATCCACCTGGGCGTCATGGAAACAACAGAAACCGACCAGTTAGCCCACATGTTGGGGCAGCTACGTTCCGAGGTACATGCAGCCAGGCAGGAGACCAACACCCTGAGGAGAGAGCTGATAGTAGCCAAAGAACGCACTGATGATTTAAGCCGGCAACTTCTGCAGTCACAAGCAGGGCATGCACCATTGCCGGGAAGCATGTCCTCGATGCCAGCACCATCAGCCAATCCCGTTCAGATAACCCTTCCTGGGGCAGTTCCCTTGGCCCCGCCCTAATGATTTATGGGGGATCCCGGGAGGTTTGCAAAGTTCATGAACCAGTGCCGCCTGCACTTCCTTTGTAGACCAGGGGCCTTTCCGAATGACCAATCACGGGTCGATTTTGTGCTATCCTACCTGAGTGGTAGCGCCGAGGACTGGTCTGTACCCTTTGTGGCCCAAGACAATCCTTTGCTGCATGACTTCAGGGGCTTTCAACAGGCGATGGAAAAGCTGTTCGCCCATCGTACTCATAGGAAGGCATTAGACAATGAGCTTCTGTCCCTACGCCAAGGGAATCAAGACCTATTAACATACATAGCCACGTTCAATAGACTTGTAGTTGAAGCAGAATGGCCAGTGGAGAAGAGAACCACGTTATTTCATCAGGGGTTGCGGGGGGAGCTCAAGGATGTTCTTGCACAAGTAGTGAAACCCCCGAAAGACTGCTCAGAATTAATTGACCTTGTTGTTCAACTGGATCATAGGTTGCAGGACCGAAGAGCAGATCGAACCAGACCGGACCCTCACCCTATGTAGGTGCATTCAAGGGACAATATTGCCCACACAACGGAAGGTTCAGGAGAAACAATGCAAATCGGGGGGGTCAGATCCTCCTTGACTAAAGCGGAAAGGGATAAAAGGAGACAGCAGCAGTTATGTCTGTACTGTAGAAGGTCAGGTCATTTCCTTAAAGAGTGCCTTGTGAAGCCATCGAGGAGGACGGTAGGGGCCACGGACAAGGAAGATACCATCAAGGAATCTGAAAACTCCCCAGCCCGGCAAGTGTAGGGGTCTACTTGTCGAGCGAAGAAAGTGAACTACAGACCTCCCATTTTGCACTATCTGTGGTCTGGATCAATCACCAACAACCATCTCGGATGCACGCAGTAAGAGCGTACATTGACAGTGGAGCTGTTGGGAATTATATCGACGAGGATCTTGCGGCAAAGATGGGGCTTCCGTTATGCCCTAAATCAACCACTGACACTGTTACCACTGTCGACGGCACGGAAATAGCTTCTGGTCCAGTATCCCAATGCACTGCAGCTTTAACCCTTCTGTGCCAGGATGGACACCAAGAATCTATTGTTTTCGACCTCATTAAGGCACCACAGTTCCGGTTGGTTTTGGTTGGTAGCTCACAATCCTCGAATCGATTGGCAAGCAAAAGAATTGGCCTTTCCCGAGACTTGCGCCCACACATGTTATCGCCAAGAGAAACAACCAATAGACACCAGAACCTCCACGCTTGCGACTGTGGCAAACGGCACCCTACCAAGTGAATACCAGGACTTTCAAGATGTCTTTCAGTAAGAACAGGCTAATACCCTGACACTGCATAGACCATACGATTGCCAAATCGACCTGATACCAGGTGCACAAATCCCTTGTGGGCAATTTTACGCACTCACGGAACCAGAAAGCCAGCACCTGAAGGCCTATCTTGACCCATACCTGGCCAACGGGTTCATCCGTCCCTCGAAGTCTCCAGCAGCCAGTCCTCTATTCTTCGTACCAAAAAAGGAGGGGGACTTGAGAACGTGCATCGACTATCACACACTGAACCAGATTACCGTAAAAAACCCGCTACTCCCTGCCACTGATCCCTGAATTGCTTGATCAAGTCAAAGATTCCCAAATCTACACAAAACTAGACCTGAGGGGAGCATATCACCTTGTCCGAGTAAAACAGGGGGACGAATGGAAAACCGCTTTTCGCACCAAATACGGCTTGTACGAATATCAAGTAATGCCCTTTGGCCTTTGCAACGTGCCTGCAGCATTTCAAAACTTCATGAACGATGTCCTACGGGAATTGATTGATGTCTGTGCTCTAATGTACATCGAAGATATTCTAGTATATTCCGCATCCAAGCAGGACCACAATAAACACGTCCGATCCGTATTGGAGAAACTCTGTCAACACCAGCTCTACGCCAAGCTCGAAAAGTGCTCATTCCACGTCTCTGAGGTGGAATTCCTGGGCTTTATTCTCAGCCCGAATGGAATCCGAATGGATGTACACAAGGTAGATGCTATCCTGAACTGGCCATCCCCAAAGTCATTCAAGGGGGTTCAAAGTATGCTGGGTTTTGCAAATTTCTACCGCCAGTTCATCCCAGGATTTTCGCAAATCATGCACCCATCACGTCATTGCTAAGGAAAAGCAACAAAAAGTTCCAGTGGACAACAGAAGCCGAGGAAGCTTTCCAGGAACTCAAAGCAAGATTCACATCTGCCCCAATCTTACGCCACCCTCGCCCTGATCTCACATACCTGGTCGAAACGGACGCCTCAAGCATGGCTATGGGAGCCGTCCTCTCACAAAAGGACCCGAAACAGGCCAGTTACACCCTGTTGCCTTCTGGTCGCGTAAATTCACACCCCCTGAACTCAATTACGCTATCACAGACAAAGAACTCCTGCCCATTAAGTCAGCCTTTAAGGCATGGCGGCACTACCTCTTGGGCGCAAGACACAAAATCACCGTAATAACTGACCACCGGAACCTCCAGTACCTAAAAACGGCAAAGGCCCAATCCTCACGACAACTACGTTGGGCTCTTTTTTTTGCTGAATATGACTACGTGATTACATTTTGACCAGGGGGGAAAAACGGGAAGACCGATACCCTTTCCCATATGGGGGGTGGAAGATAAAGGGTATCAGACCCCTGAACCAATAACAATCATCCCGAGTGACAAGCTCCTAGGAATCACAGCAACCATAACTCAGAAAGAATTACATGAAGAAATCCAAAATCTGATGCGTCCGGAGCAATTACAAGCGTGGAGTGCACAAGGAGAACATTACATGATAAAAGATCAGTTGCCCTACTTCAGGAATTGTTTATTCTTACCAAACCAAGAACTACGAGAAGAAGTCATGTCTGGTTATCATGATTCCTTGATCGAGGGCCACACCGGAATTGCTAAAACCCCAGCCAAGGTAAAACAAAAATATTGGTGGCCCACGTGGCGTAAAGACATTATCCAATTCATCCTATCTTGTGGAGTGTGTGCTCAAAACAAGTCATCCATGCAGAAACCGGCCGGGCTATTACAACCATTGGAAATCCCACCAGCACCCTGGCACACGTTGTCCCTTGATTTTATTACTGACTTACCACCCAGTCAAGGGTTTAACACTATTCTTGTGGTCGTGGACCTATTTTCAAAAATGGCACATTTCATTCCTCTTAAGGGGCTCCCAAATGCTTCCACTCTGGCAAAGGTATTTCTTGAAGGCATCGTATGGCTCCATGGGTTTCCTTCAGTTTAAGTCTCAGACAAGGTACTCAATTCGTATCTAACTTCAGGAGAAAATTCTGCTCTATGGCCCAGATCGACATCCGGCTATCCACCTATCACCATCCCCAAACGGATGGTCAAACTGAGAGGACAAATCAGACGCTCGAGCAGTATCTGCGTTGCATGTTACACCAAGCTGAAAGAAGCTGGTTCGACCTATTATGGATAGCTGAATGTGCTCATAATAATTCCCTACACACCAGCACTGGGCAGACACCCTTTTATACCATGGATGGCAGGCACCCACGTACTTCTGGGTTGGACGTTCCTACAAACCTGGAAATGCCAGCAGTCAAAACCTTGCACACGACCATTTCTCAAACCTTTAAAAAGGCAGCTGAACACCTACATTAAGCTAAGAATCGCCAAAAGAAGTTTGCTGATCAACACCGAGCAAAGGCCCCCAACTCCCAAGTGGGAGACAAAGTCTGGCTGGCGTCTAAACACGTGTCCATTGAAGGAACCCCCACTCTCCGTCCAAGATACCTGGGTCCATTCACCGTCACCTGCGTGATAAATCCTGTGGCGATCAGACTAGCTTTGCCGTCAAACATGCAGATTCATCCTGTGTTCGACGTGTCTCTCCTTAAACCTTTTCAACCCGGGTAGCAACACCACTGCAGCCGGTAGTAGTCGCCGGGGAGCCAGAATTCGAAGTCAAGGACATCCTGGATTCAAAGAACGTCAGATCCAAATTATAAAACTTAGTAGACTGGAAGGGGTATGGTCCACAAGACAGGACATGGGAGCCTTGTGAGTACATCCATGCACCTCACTTGCTTAGACGATTTCAGCAAAACCATCCAAATAAACCAGGACCAGGCAGAAGAGCCACCTTGAGAGGGGCCTTGGGGGGTGTGCTGTCATGATTCCCGCCCCTCATGTCCCCAGCCCTCCAAGATGTCAGGCTGGAGCCAGGCCACGATCACCTACATGGCCCTCAAGGGCCTCTCCATCCCTCCAAAGACCCACTTGGAGTCAGACTTGGCGTTTGTGGCACCAGACTCACTCACTCCTATAGGATCACATTGGGGATTGGACTTGTAGTGCTTTGATGGGGACAATATGGATGCCCCCACATATTTTGGTTCCCAGAACTGCATGTGCAGTCTAGTCTTTTGGGTGTGGTTCACCCCAGAGAAACCTGGGATACCCAGAGACTATTTAAGCCACGTCCAGGCTGAGAAACATGCTTTGCATTTTCTGCACCTGCAGCGTGGCACTCACCGTGTTCGGATCGGTCTCCAGTAGGCCTGCATCTTTCTTCTGTGCTCAGCTCCTGCAAGAACAAGAACACAGTTAGGAACAGCCTTACCTTACGGCGCTTCTGCCCATCATTCATCGCTTCTTCTGTTCTGCGGGAATCTTTGGCGGCGTCATTCCCATCCCGGAACGCCGCTTCCTAAGGAAAAGGGAAAAGAACAGAAAAAAGGCATTAGTAAGCATTCAGCAAATCTTCGCTTATTTTTAAAGACTGTACGAGCTTCAAACACTTACCTGAATCCCAGCCGCTCTGGGGAAACTCTGTCTCCGGAACTTCTCATCCATCTGCAAGAGGGAAAAGATACTCCAGGTTAGCGTGGAAACATCTAGAGGCGCCACATACCGTGCATACTCACCGCATTTCTTCTTCATAACCAGCATCCACGCTGAAAACGTCACGGCACCTAAAAGACACAGAAAAAGAACTCAGTTCAATACAAATACGAAAGGGTTGCATCGCACATCGCGCTCTCACTCACCTTCAGTGCTACTCATCTCAGCAGCACGTCGCCATCCCCGGACACCGGCCATCATTTAAGGAAGGAAAGGAACGAAGTTAGAGAACTGTTCAAAAGACTCATTATACTTACCTGTCAGACTTTTGCCGGTGAAGTAACTAGGCAGCAACGAGCCCGCATCAATCAACGCACCCCTGCGCTGAAAGCAGGATGGAGAGCACACTTTCCAAGAAAACAAGGTGAGCTGTGGATCAAAGGGAAGGGTTGGACCCCAGGGAAGAAGGGTTTCAAGCACACAGAGACAATAGGGAGTTCAACTCTACCAATCCTGTGTTTCAGGCCCAGTGTCCAGTCGAGTAGACTCCAGGGAAGGGTTTGAGGTCGTAAGAGGTCAGAACAGGCTGAGTGACGTCCCCGTGGATACCAGGTGAGCGTTACACCTCTCTCTTTCTATCTCTCCTATCCCTTTCTTTATACTGTCATACTTCCTTTGTTCCTCCACCCACTTTTTGTCTTTCTCTTGTTCTTCTCTATATATCTTTTCACATCATTCCCTGCTCTTTCTTCCTTGCTCATCCTCCCTCAACCTCTTTTCTTGTTCCATATCTTTCTTTTCATGCTTGTTCTTGTATTCCCTTTGCCTAACCTCCTCATTGCTTTTCCCATCTAACTTGAGTAATATCTGTCCTCCCACCCATTCGTTCTGCACACGCGTTATCTCAACAGCCCTATCTTTTTCTCCTTTCCATCTCTTAATTTCTATATCTATTGATATATTCGATCTCTCACCTCTTCCTTCCATCATCTTGTATCAATTTACAGGCATCTTCCTTCCTTTTGCACTCTTCTGAACTCTAATTGCAACTGTAAGCGGGGGGTTCATATGTTGGGTTACTATATCCTGCCGCTGCTTTTGATTCCTTTAAAGGGTAACATCCTGACTCCTCTGTATTTACGTTCTTAATTTCAGGCGGAGTAAGAGGAGGCGAGGGCTTGATGCCCTCCCATTTATGCTGATTAAGCTTCAATTCCTTCGGTGGTGGGACCGCTTTCTCCTCTTGATGCATTTTTCAAAGTTCTAAAACTTCCATTCTTTTCTCTAATTTGTTTCCTGTGTTTGCAGCGTGCACCTATGTGGTCATGTGTTGTAATATTGCCTTTGACAATGATACCCCTTGTGGCCATGGCATGAACATTTTATCAGCTGTGCCCTTTACCCATTCTGCACTGTACTGTTTGAGCTTGGGCGCATGTAATGCTTTCCAAAGATGCATAAGAGAAGTTTCTTCCACAATTACAAGTTTCAATTAACTGTCGATAGTTACCAGATTGTTAATAAATCTATACCTATCTCAAAGTTTATTGCTCAACACTTTTAATCTCAAAAACAATAAATAGAAGCAAGCACCATCAATCGCTGCTCAATCCTCTTCTGTTTCAACAACCTGTCTGTCTTCTGACTGGCGCAAATCGTTTACTACACTTGACTCAAGCCAACGTCACTTCCAACCTTTACAGCTTGTTATTTCTCTAAACTTTATAAATCATATAAAATTCAAAATATTAACATAACACAATTATTAACTCCTATGATCACCTTCCCTTTTCCCTATAATCATTTATAGTAAGAGGAATTCCTTCCTTGCCTCCACTTATATCATCCAATACAGGATTTAAGACATCACCTTACATAGTGCCGACTGTGCGGATTCTCTCTCTTAATATTCCAACTGGAATTTGAGATGTCTTCTTCTATCTCCCTTGAAATAGGATTACCTAGGTGTTTTTTATCCACACAAAGATTTCCCGTTGCCCCACAATAACACAATCCCGCCCATGTATATTGCCATTTCCCTTAGTCTACTTACATCCGTTTAATCAACTCGAGGCCTTTGGAATCCACTCCTCCTCCAATCGGACCACTTCGCCTTCCGTCCGCGGTTCTTCTTGCAAGTTTATCTATCGGCCGCTCTCCACTGGAAACCCCACGATCTTCCAGCTAAGGGTGGAGGATGCAGAAATTGTCAGAAACACTATAGTCAAGCTAGTTTGGATCTGACACCATCCCACCGTTACCACATGAGTTTATGGCCCTTGGAACGTGCATTCATAGCTGGATGGGATTACACAAGAATAACCGGACCAACTCAAGAAGATGACAAGTTACTGTTTTATTAACAATTATCTAAAACAGAGAGGTTACAACGAACATCAACAGATATACGCTCAATCTCTCAGTGATTTCCACAGAAAATACAAGTTATATACTTCATTATGCATCAGTGACATCATACTATGTGGCAATAGTTAAAAACCTATCAGGGGTCAGGATTGTTTAAGGGAAACATCAAGATATATAACCATATAGGAGCTAGGATTATTATTGGCTGTCCGATATCAGGTGCACAACTTATGCCTACCTCTTCAAACATGCCATTTCAGAAACGTCAGAAACACAGTGCTTCATTGGTCTCACAAGCTATAAGGTCCTTCATTATATGCACTAATACAATTGGTTGGCACGTGTGTGCCTTGTCTGGAACATTCGATTCACTTAGCAGCATGTAAACGTAAGACCAAGGTGCAGGGAGATAGGACATGCAGCTACCTCACCACCCATTAGCCCAGTATCTCTCATTACCCATGCCTTCTGCCATGAAATTGTCTTTGTACTTGGCCATGGAGATTCTTCTCATCCTGGGGATGCACGGGAGTGAGGGCACTCACTATGTGTCTGGAAATCCAAGTTCGAGCCCTATTTACAGCCTCGACTCACGTGACAGGAGACCATGATTCTGTTCATTCTGCAGATTTTAACTGTCTTTAATGAATGAAGACTTGGCATCCTTTGTGTTCTTTCTTGCACCTTTACATGAGATGATTCATCCTCTGCACATTGTTCTTCTTCAGAGTAGATAGCTGACCTCGACTTCTCAGTTCTTGACTTCAGGCCAGACAGTCTCACCGTGCAGCTCTACTGGCCTGCAATTCTACTGCAACAGAGCTTCTAGTTCATTCTCAATGATTCCTTGGCTTACTGTTTCATGATACTAATGTCCAGTTCCAATACAAAAGTGACTTTGCCTGTATGCTATTTACTACTTATACCTAGCCTATACAATGACTTGATCTATCTTTCATTTCAACGTGTGTACATTCTTCATGTTTCTGATTTCTGCAGAGCTTTTTATCGTGTAATATTCTTCTTTTACATTTTGAGAGTTCACATAATTCTTTACTTCGTCCTTTCTCCTTTTGGATCCATACATCATCTTTATTCAGTATCTTGGGACGTTGTGCACACTTTCTTCTGACATCATTGGTTCATTTTCTCAGCTCTTTCTCATATTCCTTCAGGTAATCAACTCGAGGGTACATTCCATATGTTCACCTTAATGGTTACTGTCTTCCATATGCTCGCTGTATTATTTTTACATTAGCTGAGGTTAGACAAGGCATCGTTTCATGGCTCCAATACAGGGCAGGTAACTGTTGAATAGCCCAGATATATACTGGTGTAAGGATCACTCTGGGCTCTGTTTGCATTGTCGGATGGGTTCATTGATACATTAACAATACTTTCAGCTTCACAACTAACACTTGTTACATTTTCCACATGTGTTAGTAGTATAGATTGTGTTTCAGCCATCACATTGTTACATGATACAGAAGTATCCTCATCATCACTAATCACCACAGCTTGAAGCTCTGCTACATCTGTATAAACCATAGACGCAACACCTCCACCTGTCTACTAGACGCTTATTTTTGCCCCCATTTCAATAAAATGATGATTTTGTACTTTTGGTTGAAGCTTTTGTCTTTTGGAAGAGCTATCATTTATGTGTTCGGACACCAGCTTGCGCTTCAAATCCAGTCTGGCCTGAGGTTGTTGAATGCTTTTAAAGTAACGTTTCAACCTCAAACCAGCGGGAGGCATGCACAAAGTCGCGGGTATTACAAGTGGTCCCATTCCCAGACCTTCAAAAGAGGATTGCACATTTAAAGCAGCAGTGCTGTCCACCAAGATATCCTGCGGTGCTGGCTAGGCCTCAACTCCATGACCCCATGCTGAAGCAAGGCCACATCCTGTTGCATTCCACTGTTTCAGGCCAGCCCCCGTAATATGGGCCCTCTGATCTGTTAAATGTAGGGCCCCAAATGCATGGCCTCTTGTTAGAACAAACGAGCTTGCTCCATCGTTCCTACGGCCCCTTGGATTTACAAATAGCTGAGGGCGCAAGCTCTAAGTCCTCTTGATGAAACATTCCCATGATGCAAAGCAGGCCTTGTGACTGAGGCCCTTCCAGCTGTCATAGGTGCATCAATTCCATTTGTCCTTGATGCAACAAAAATAAACATTCTGCTCCGGCGTATGCCCCCAAATTCCATTGGCCCTCTGATGTGATGCAAATAAAATACATTCTGATCCATTATAGAAGCCCTCTGATCCATTGTAGGGACCGCAATTGCATTAGGCCTTAAGGAGCCCAATAAAACATTCTGCCCAGTGTCACATTCTTCACAATGCTGATATATACACCAGATTGCGTTGAAGCTCAGTTGCCTGAACCGGCGTCTCCCTCCTTCAGGCTGATTCAAATCTCTTGAAATCAATATTTATTACAATTTGCCTGAGTTCCCTCGCTGCATTCCTGTTTCTCTGTCCCTGGAGCACCTCTGGATCAAGTTTGCTCGGGAATCGCCCTCTCCTTCCATCTGACTGCTGCTTGAAGACCTTCGCCGAGTCTCCGGCTGCTGGGCCTCTTCCTGCTCTAGTGCTAGTGCGGGCACATCTCTCCCCTTTTTGGACTTTCCTGCCTGCCTATGCCCTCCTTACCACAGGCTGCCCGAGTCCCCCTGGGCCCTCAAGTCTCCTTCGGGGCACCTCTTATCTCTTCCTGCAGCTCCTGTACCTCTACCTGGCTGTTATGTCCTGCCTGTGGGCTGCCTGTTACCGCTGGGGCAGTTGCCATCGGGGCTCTCCTTGTCGCTGTTATCCTGGTGATTGCACGTCTGACTTCCTCCTGCTCTTGGACTGGTCCACCTGCCTGCTTCGTCTTGGCCTCTTCCTGCAGCTTCTGGACTTCATTTCTGGCTGCACTCTCCTGCCTTGGGCTGATATCACCATCGGCGCTGTCACCACCAAGACTCCCCTTATTGCCTTGTTCCTGGAGAGTTCGCATTTGACTACCCACTACTCCTGGACTGCCCCGCCTGTCTCGGGCTGCCTGTTATCACGGATGCTGTCCCCGCCTGGGCTCCCCTCATCGCCTGGGTCCTGGTGAGTGCGCTTCTGGCATCCTCCGACTCCTGGCCTGTCCAGCTGCCTCGGGCTGGCTGTTACCGCCTGCGCTACTGGCACCTGTACTCCCCTCGCCACCTCGATCCTGGACAGTTCGTGTCTCGCTTCCTCCTTCTCCCAGACTGCTATTTCTGCCTACTTTGTCCTAGCCGCGGGTCGCTTGTCATTGACTAGGCTCTCAGGTCTTTGAACGGGCGCACCTCTCCTCCACCTTTCATTCCCAGACTTTCTGCCTGCCTGCTCCATCCCACGCGTGGGCTGCCTGCCACCACCAGGGCTTTCCATTGGCCTATACCGTTCTCCTTGGCCACAGCCTTTGAGCCCTCTCGCCGCCTGCTCCTTCCTGCCTGCTGGTCACCCATCTCCACCTAGGCTCTCTGTTGGCCTGCACCGGTCTCCTTGGCTACGGCCTTGAGGACTTTCTCACCGCCGCTCCTTTATGTCAGCGGGTTGCCAACCTCCAACTGGGCTCTCAGTAGGCCTGCTCCACTCTTCTCGGCTTTGGCCCTACCTGCTCCTCTCAGCCCGTGGGCCACCTGCCACCACCAGCGCTTTCTGTTGGCCTATACCATTCTCCTTGGCCACAGCCTTTGAGGCCTGCTCACTGCCTGTTCCTTCCTGCCTGCTGGTCGCCCACCTCCACCTGGGCTCTCCTTTGGCCTACATTGGTCTCCTCGGTTACGGCCTTGTGGACTTTCTCACCGCCGGTCCCTCCAGTCAGTGTGTCGCCTTCCTCCTACTGGGCTCTCTGTTGGCCTGCACCGTTATTCTCGGCTTTGGCCCTGGTGAACTCTCTCGCTGCCTGCTCCGTGCTGACTGACTGCCTGCCTACCGTCTCCAACCGGACTCTCCTCTGCCTGCACCAGTCTTCCTGACCTCTGCCTTCTTGGACACTTTACAGCCGTAACTGGCCCCCTTCCCCGAAGTCTGCCTCTGCTCTGGTCCTCCTGGCCCACTCTGCTGCTCTGCTCATCCACGTCAATCAATCCTCCGACGACCCTGTATATTGTTTGTCCGCCTGCTTCCTGCATTTTGCCTCCACAACGTTTGGGTCTTTCCATTATAGTGCCTGTGCCCAGATTGTAGCACTATTACTCTGGCTCTTGTCTTCCTCTGTTACTGTCACATCCCTGAGGCTCTCTGATTTCCCCTCTTGGGCCTCCTCTTCGTCTGCATCCCGTCCTTAAATGCAAGAACCCAACCGGCCTACTGCCTGTGCTTCCCTCCCCCTACTATTGGGCACCCCTGTGTACTCTGCCACATTTAGTCCCTTCCTCCCTCCCTCTACCCTGCGGTTTCCTTTAGCTTAGGCCTACTAGCTCTGTGACCTTTGTTCTTTCCCCCTGTGACCGCCTACTATCCTTTCTCCTTCTCTCCCTCATCCCCCTTCTCCCCCAAGCTCCTTTTCTACTCCCCACTTCCCTTCTTAGCTCCTTTTGCCATCATTATCTCTTTCTCCCCGTTCCATCACCCCCCCTCTGAAATGTGTGTTTCCTTATTCCTCCCTCCTCTTTCACCTTACCCGTTTCTCTCCTCTTCCTCTCCTCATCCAGCTTAAGGCCCTTTCTCCTATTCCTCTTGCTCACCCACATGGCTATCCCCACGCTCAACCTCTTCCCCAGCTCACACCTCCCCCCCTCTTTCCCTCCTCATCGCCCCAACCTCATATATCCCCCTATCACTGATCCCTCTAGTTTCATCAAATTGCCCTCTGGAATGCTAGATCCCTCTGCAACAAGACCGCAGCTGTCCTCGACATGTGCTTGCGTCTTAACCTTCAATTCCTCTGCATTCCTCTGCAAATTATTCTACTGGGAGACCTCAACCTGGCTCTTCATGACCCTAACGATGTGAACGTCTCCCTGCTTAATGACACTATCACTCAACTAGGTCTCACATAACACATTAATAAACCTACACACTCCAAAGGTAGAACTCTGGACTAGTTGGCCGACGTCAACTGTGACATCTCCCTGATCGACATCATACCATGCGCCTGGACAGACCACCATCTTATCACCTTCACCATACCCAAAGATACTCTCAAGAATGCTCCTACCACCACTGTACCACAAATTATGTCTAGGAACAAACGCAACATCACCATAGAGAATTTAAGACCCTTACTACACCGATCACTAACACACACACCATCACCAACACAAACCCAACTTCCCTAGTTGAACTCTATAATGACACTTTGGAACAGCTTTAAACCAAATAGCACCACTTAAATGAAGAAAGGCTAAACCTACTGCCTATTTGAATAAATGGTTCTCAGCAGAACTAAAAACACTTTGGAACATCAAAAGGACATCTGAAGCCAGCTAGAGAAAAGCCTCTTCTCTCTCCACTAAAGAATGGTTCTCGACCGCAGCAGCCACCTACATAACGGCCATTACGAATGCCAAAAAAGAGATTTTCAACACAAGAATCCACAATGCCAAATCTGGCACGAAAGAGCTATTCTCCATCCTAGGAGAATTGGAATCACCCCACTGATGACTGCATCAAGGACAAAGCTTGGTGTGACAACATCCAACAAGCTCTATCAAACAAAATAGCTCTCCTGCAAGCCAAGATAGAATCCAAAAAAACTAACCTCGCCCCCAAAGACCACTCTCGCAATGAACCTAGAACTCCACAACCAGACTGTCCTCCCTTCCTCTTCTCCCCAGTCACAGAGGATGAAGTTATTAACATTATTGCTAGCCTAAAACCTTCTAATTGTCAAGGTAACTTGTGCCCTAGCCCCTTTAATTTATCAAGGATGGGGTGAAAGACCTAGCTCCCCTCATCACCACCCTGATCAACTCATCATTTAAGAACTTGTCCGTCTCCAACAACCTTAAAGAGGCATGGGTCTTACCACTACTCAAAAAACCCAACCTTGACCCTAATATACCGACAAACTACATAACCATCACGACTATCCTTTTTTAGCCTGAAAACACTAGAAAGAGTGGCATACCTCCAAATACAAAAACATTTGGGAGAGAACAACCTCCTAGGCCTGAGACAAACTGGCTTTAGACCCAGGCATGGGACTGAAACAGCCCTCCTGGACCTAAAAATCCAAATGGATGAAGCTAAAGACAAGGGCAAATTAGCCATCCTGCTCCTGTTGGATCTGTCTGCAGCCTTCGACCTGGTCGACCATCAAATTCTGACCACACACCTCTCCTCGGCTGCTGCATTCTCCCAGGATGCCACCAATTGGATTCGGGCCTTCCTGTGTGACAGAACGACCAGGGTCTTCACCCCGTCGGCTGCGGCTGACCCCGTCCCAATCCAATCTGGAGTCCCCCAATGGTCTTGTATTTCCCCTACGCTTTACAATATCTTTACTAAGCCCCTCTTTGACCACCTTGACGACTTGGGTGTCACATATACGAACTATGCTGACAACACCCAGGTCCTCATCACACTCACTAGGTGCTATGAGAAAGATGTTGCAAAACTAAATGAAATCTATCTTGAAATCCAGGCATGCATGGTTACCCATAGTCTTTATTTAAACGACGACAAGTTGGAAATGCTGATCGTGGGCTCCCAGGCCCGTCTCAACAAACTTGACCCCTGATACCAGTGTTTCACCATTGATGGCAACATTATAAAAGTCTCAAAAGAAGTCAAAATGTTGCGTATGTATCTCGACTCCACACTCTCGCTTAAAAAACAAATAAATGCCACTATTTCATCTACTGCCTTACACTAATAAACTTATCAATGCCTGTAAGCCATTTCTATCCACCAACAGCTGCCTTATACTGGCTAGGGCTCTGATTCTGTCCAAATTGGATTATTGCAACACACTCTTTCTTGGCTCCACTAATCACATCTGAATAGATTCCAGGTTCTCCAGAATAACGCCCTTAGATATGCCCTTAATCTTCCCCGCAAGGCCCACATTTCCTCCGCCAGAAAGGAAGCTCATTGGCTCCCTATTTGTGACAGAATCAAATTACGCTCACTTGTCATTACACATAAATGCCTCTCCCTGACAGCCCCTCGTTACTTATCAGATACATTTTCCAGACAAATCACATCCAGACCGACCAGATCCCCATATCTGCACCTACTAAACATTCCTAAATTCAACCTGAAAACAGTAGGGGGAGCAAGTTTCCCTGTGTTAGCTGCGTAATGCTGGAACGCACTTCCCACTGAAGTTAGAGCAGACTCCTTGTTTTGGTCATTTAGAGCCAAGGTGAAGGCCCTGTTCATGACTCAGCAATAGTTTGTTATCCGCCCTCAGCAAATTCCTTCATGTTGTAACATTGCGCTATCCTGAGACTCGTACTATTCTGTAACACGGTCCATTTTGTAACATTGAGGCTGTCCATTGAATCAGACCATCCAGTAACCTGGTCTTTCATGCTATTTATTGTATTTATTATCATCATTTGCTGACTACTGCATGTGCAAACTTCTGTAACCTATGCTGTTCTGCAAGTTTAATGTACCTAGTTACCCCAGGGTTAAGCTGTGCTATACAAATAAACAAACAAGCAAACAAACAATAACTGAAACCTGGATCCCGCTTTACAACACTACTGTACCTGCTTCTCTCATCACCTCCTCCTCCTCCTTCTCTCATGTTCCTCGCCCTTCTGGCCGTGGTGGTGGCATTGGTCTCCTCTGTCACCCTAAATGTCTCTCTTCCCCTTCTACCATACCTCTTCATACCTTCCCTTCCTTCGAATATCTGTACAAATCCTTCACTTCCCCTCAAGCTATTTCCTTTCTAATTATCTACAGACCACCTGGTTCCCTCTCTTCCTTCTATGATGACCTTCACTGCCTTCTCTCCCTCATCTCCCCTTCCCCCACCCCCTCACAGTTCTTGGCGACTTTAACTTTCACCTCCCTTCTTCCCATCAACCTTCCCCTCTTCTTTCCATCCTCGCTTCCTACTTCCTTACTCCCCTCCATACCTCTCCGACTCACTCTTCAGGTTCTACTCACGACCATATCTTTATCTCTACCTTCACCTCCTCCCCAGTTTCTACCCTTCCCAACTATCTTTCTGACCATGCCCTACTCTCTTTCTCCCTCTTCCCCCTTACCCTCCTCCCACTCCCTCTTCTTTCCCCATTTCCTTCTCTCAACGCAACCTTCGTAACTTTAGCCCTTCCCTCTTCCTTGACATCTGCTCTTTCTCTCTCCCTCCTCTCTCAGACTTCTCTTCTCTCTCGGCTAACAAAGCCTTATCTTCTTTATCCTCCTCTATCTCCTCCAGTCTTGATCAACTTTACCCTCTCTCTTCCTACCACCCTACCCACAAACCCTCTCAACCCTGGCTTTCTCCTCACCTTTTGTCTATGCGTCGTTTCCTCCGTCGCCTTGAGCGATGCTGGCTCAAATTTCCCTTGCCTGCTAATTAAGCCTCCTATTTCTCATGCCAATCTCTTTATGACTCCTTCCTCTTCTCAGCTAAACGTTCCTACTACTCTAACCTCCTCCAATCCCAATCCTCCCATCTTCGTCGCATCTTTCAGACCCTATCTCGTCTTCTCTCCCCACCCACCCCTGACCACTCTATTACTTCTTCCCTCTCCCCTTCTGATTTTGCAGATTTTTTCTCTTCTAAAATACTCTACGCCAAGACGTTCTTCTCTCCCCTTCCTATTTCCCCTGCCCCTTCTCTCACCACCCCATCCTCTTGCTTGTCTAACTTCTCTCCTATTACTTCTTCCGATGTTTCCCTCCTCCTGTCCAAAACTCACCCCACAGCCTCCCCCTCTGATCCCCTCCCTACCCCCTTAATTCCTAAGATCTACCCTCTTCTCATTCCTTACCTCACCTCTTTAACATCTGTCTCTCCTCCGCCATTTTCCCTTCCGCCTTCAAACATGCTACTATTAACCCTATCTTGAAGAAACCCTCTGCTAACACCCTCCTTGCCTCCAACTTTTGTCCTATCTCTCTTCTACCTTTACTTTAGAAACTTCTTGAACGTTTAACCTACTCTCAACTCTCAGCCTTTGTAACTAATCTCTCTCTTCTCCCCCGTCTCAATCTGGTTTCCGTCTTAAACATTCCACTAAAACTGCCCTCCCCTACGTTCTCAACTCCCTCCTCACCACTAGCTACTCTAAGCAACTCTCTGTCCTCGTCCTCCTTGACCTATGCGTTGCCTTTGGTATCTTTGATCACCCCTTACTTCTCAATACTCTTTCTTCCTTCGGGTTCAAAGGCTCTGTTCTCAACTGACTCTCCTCCTACCTTTCCAACCATTCTTTTGCTGTCTCCTGGGGCGGTCATACCTCCCCTACTGTCCCCCTGGATTTCGGTGTTCCTCAAGGCTCTGTACTTGGTCCTTTTCTTTTTTCTCTTTACACTTCCCTTCTTGCCCCATCATCTCTTCCTTCGGTATCTCTCACCATTTCTATGCTGATGACACCCAGCTTTTCCTCTCCTTCTCTTCTTTCACCCCTGACCTCCACCATAATCGTTCTGCCTGCCTCATGCTGTCAAAAACTGGATGTCATCCCACTTTCACTTTCACATAACACAAGAAGTATTATTCTTTCCCTCCAACACGCTTCCCCCTCCCTCTCCCCCTCCTTTCATTTTCTTTCCCCCTACTAATCTCCCTATCTCTGCCTCTGCTCGCAATCTAGGTCTTCACTTCGACTCCTCCCTCTCTTTTACCCATCACATTGCTCTTAACGCCTGCACTTGTCGTTTCCACCTCTTCAATGTTCGCAAAATACGCTCCTCCCTCACCTTCCATGCTACCAAACTCTTAATCTCTTCCCTCATCTTCTCCCGCCTTTTCTACTGCTCTTCTCTCTTCTTTGTTCTCCCTGCCTCTCATCTTGCCCCCCTCAAATCCTTTGCCTTCTCTCCCCTCATGATTCCATTTCCTCTTCGCTCTCTTATCCTGGCTGGCTTCCCTTCCATTCCCAACTTAAATTTAACTTCCTCTGTCTTGTTTTTAAATCTCTTCATGACCTTGCTCCCCCATACCTTTCCTCTCTCCTTTTGTTCTATGCTCCCTCTCGCTCCCTCCGATCTGCTGATTTCTTCTTACTCTCTGTTCCTCCGCCACCATGTGCCGCTTCTCGTTTCTGTTTGTTTCAGCTCCTTGCACCCCTTCATTGGAACTCTTTAACTCTCGTTATTCGCTCCACTTCCTCTTACTCCTCATTCCGAGCCTCTTTGAAATCTCATCTTCTTCATCCCCGTCCTGACACACCTCATCACTTCCCTATCCTCGCCACTTCCTCTTAAGCTTCAGTCCCTCCCTTCACATTTCTTCTTCCTCACCCCCGTCTTGACTCCACCTTTACTTCCCGCTTCCTCTTCCCCTGCTCCATTTCTCGTGTTTGTCTTAGGTAAATTGTTCTATATACTGTTTTTGAAGCTTTGTCTCATGTTTTGCAATTATGCTTCTATTTTATTATTCAAATGGATTCCTGTTATTATAATTTAAAGCGCGTTGGCATAAAGCGCTATATAAATTTAATAAATATAAATACAAATATCCATGAGCCATCAGATCCCCCTGTGGCTTCTCTTCAAGGATATATGATTGGCATCCATGGGTAAACATATCGCTATATCCTCAGCACTAGTTTGCAGATCCACCATTGATGACTGCACAGCCCTGCAATTGGCATCCATTTTACTTCTGAATAAATACAAAAAAAATGGATTTAAAATACAGTCTCTGCATAGTACAGTAAAATATAGGCCCTTACCTTTGGCCACTAAGCAGTGATATAGGACCTGCGACACAATGACATTCTGGCTATTTTTACAAGAGTAACCCTTAGCTTGTGTTTAAAATACATTTAACACAGTTAGATCACACCACATGAAATTGATGAGCCTGCTCAAACATGGGGCATCGAGCTGTAGCCCCGAAGCTTCCTATCTCCTTTTGGCAATGCATAATAAAATACTAATGTGTTACATTTTAATATGCAATATCACAATGAAATACTGACCTTTAAAATAACTCCAGACCATGGGGCAAGTGGCTTGCCACACACATGAAAAAATGAACATTACCTTAGAGCTCCGCAGGCATCTAGGCCTCTGCTCTGGGGAAAGGTCTTCCAGCTTCAAAGGTTCCAATTACACTTCCTTGCTGCGCCCTCCTGCAAGCTGCAGTTCACCACACAGCATGAGCTCAGCCCCGGGTCCGGTGTTAGGATAATGGCTTCAGCTTTAACAAATTCAGTTTGTTGTCCCAATGACACCTCCAGAGTGTTATGCAGTATAAAATCTCAGGCCCCGAGCCCTGTTTTTAAAGGGTCAGACAATCTCATCAATTTATCCCACGCATCTGCTAGGGGGGGTTGCAATTCTGCAGGCTCCTGCTAACCGATCATCATCCATCAAAGTCCCTGGCCCCTAGCTTCAGCTGTTTCTTTTTTTTTTTAAGTGCACTCCTCCACAATCTTACCAGTTTAGCCCATTTTTCCAGTAGGGGATCTGTAATTCTGTTGTCTGATGCTAACACATCACAAGCCCACAACCAATGGCTTCAGCTGTAAATCTCTTCAGCAGAGATGCATTTATTTTAACTAATCCGTCAGTACATTTACTTTTAAACGCAACGAATCGAACTTTTTTCTTCTGAAGCTACTTCAGAAGGCTCCAGTATTTTAAAAGCGGCGTCCTGCAACCACGAAAAACCAGAATCATTTAACCTGCCATTATCCAAGGACACCCTACAAACATGACCACACACAGATGTGCATCAGACTTCATTTCTCCAGTGTTCAAATACGGTAACTTGTAAGCCAATTTGTAAATTGTGTGCAATTTTAAAATGTCTTAACTGGCACCAAATGTCTATAAATGCAAAGAGTTTAATTTAAACACATGCCTGGAGTGGACTCAGTGCAAACTTGGTTCAAGATCGTAGTGTTAAATTCCAGTGTATAAAGTTTGATGGTGAGGGTTTGACTCGGTGTAAACTTGGTTCAAGATGTCAGTGTTAAAATGCCAGTACAATTCATTGTAGAGCAAACATTGACAAAGCCAACAATTTTGGCTTTTGTGCAGATATGGGAAAGGGACTTTGTGTGTATCACTTTATTTTGAGGGTTTGACTTGGTGCAAACCTGGCTCAAGACTTTGGTTTAAAAAATGCCAGTGTAATTCATTACAGAACAAGCACTGACAAAGCCAACAGTTTGGGCCGTTGTGCAGATATGGAGAAGGCACTTTGCATATAACGTCTGATGGTGAGGGTTTGACTCGGTGTTAACTCAGATCGACGTGAAATGCTTGTCACCGAAATGGACGTGGCTGAAAAGCGCAAAGTCTAAAACTTTGCATCGTTGTCACTGTTTTCTTTCTCATTTTTAACTTTAGGTTTCCTCTGCTTTCCTTGTTATTGAATCGGGGGACAACCCGGCCAACCCTGAATTCCCATATTGTCAACAAGGGAGGGGGGGGGGGGCTGCAGCCCCCACTCCCTTTGCTCGGGAATTTGTGATTTTTTTTCCACTACCGAATGCATTGAAAACACTCAATCAGCATTTTATTTTCAAAATGTTGGGCAAAACAATAAAAGTGGCTCAAGATGTTGGTGTTAAAATGCCTGTACAATTCATTACAGAACAAGCATTAACAAAGCCAACAGTTTGGAATTTTTATAGGCATGGGAAAGGAACTCTGCATATGAAGTTTGATTGGAGTGTTTGTGTCAGTGTTAAAATGCCAGTACAATTCATTGCAGAACACGCATTGACAAAGCCAACAGTTTGGGCTTTTGTGCAGGCATGGGAAAGACACTTTTTATGTATAACGTTTGATGGTACGGGTTTGACTCGGTGTAAATTCGGATCTACATGAAATGTTCTTCACAGAAACGGGCGGGGCTATACCCGCAAAATGGAAAACCTACCATTGCTTTGTCCTTTATGTCACTTTTTTAAATTACTTTCGGTTTCCCCCACTTTCTTTGTTTTGGAAGCGGGGGTCACCCGAGCTAACTCTGAATTCTTATAATGTCGAACAAGGGAGCGGGGGACACCCCCGCAACCCCCACTCGCTTGTTCGACTTTATGGGAATTTGTGAATTTTTCCAATGCTGAAGGTGTACAAAACACGCATTCAGCATTTTATTTTTAACATTCATGTTCAAAAAGGTAATCCTGGCTCAACATGTCGGTGTTAAAATGCCAGCACAATTCATTACAGAACACGCATTGACAAACCCAACGTTTGGGCTTTTGTATAGGCAAAGGAAAGGCACTTTGGTAGAAAGTTTGATGGTGATGGTTTGACTCAATGCAAACTTGGTTGAAGATTTCAGTATTAAAATGTCAGTGTAATTCATTACCGAACAAGCATTGACAAGGCCAACAGTTTGTGCTTTTGTGTAGGCATGGGCAACACACTTTTCACATACAGTTTGATGGAGAGGGTTTGACTCAGTTTAAACTTGGTTCAAAATGTCAGTTTTAAAATGCCAGTACAATTCATTATGGAGCAAGCAGTGACAAAGCCAACAATTTTGGCCTTTGTGCAGGCATGGGAAATGCACTTTTCATAACACATTTGATGGTGAGGGTTTGACTTGGTGTTAACACGGTCCAGGATCTCAGTGTAAAAAATACTGTGCAATTCATTACTGAACAAGTATTGACAACGCCTACAGTTTTGGCTTTTGTTTAGGCATGGGAAAAGCACTTTGCACATACAGTTTAACACTGAGGGTTTGACTCAGTGTAAACCTGGTTCAAAATGTCAGTGTTAAAATGGCAGTACAATTCATTACAGAGCAAGCAGTGGCAAGGCCAACTGTTTGAGCCTTTGTGCAGGCACGGCAAAAGCACTTTACGTATAACGTTTGATGGTGTGGGTTTGACTGGGTACAAACTTTGTTCAAGATCTGAGTGATAAAATGCAAGTACAAATCATTACAGAAAAAGCACTGATAAACTCAACACTTTGGGCTTTTGTGAAGGCATAGGAAAGGCACTTCACGTATAATATTTGACGGAGAGGGTTTGAATTGGTGCAAACTTGGTTCAAGATCTCAGTGTTAAAATGACTGTGCGATTCATTATAGAACAAGCATTGACAAAGCCAACCGTTTGGGCTTTTGCGTAGGGAGGGGAAACAGTTTTCAAATATAAAGTTTGATGGTGAGTGTTTGGCTCGGAGTAAACTTGATTCAAGATGCCATTGTTAACATGCCAGTACAACAGTACAATTCATTATAGAACAAGCAGTGACAAAGTCAACAGTTTGGGCATTTGTGCTGGCATGGAAAAGGCACTTTTCATTTAAAGTTTGATGGTGAGGGTTTGACTCAGTGTAAACTTAGTTCAATATGTTGGTGTTAAAAGGAATGCAATTCATTACAGAAAAAGCAGTGACAAAGCCAACAGTTTGAGCGTTTGTGCAGGCATGTGAAAGGCACTTTGCATATAACGTTTGATGGTGAGGGATTCACTTGGTGCAAACTTGGTTCAAAATCTCAGCGTTAAAATGCCGGTACAAATCATTAGAGAATAAGAATTGACAAAGCCAACAATTTGGGCCTTTGTGCAGGCATGGAAAAGGCACTTTGCATATTACATTTGATGGTGAGGGTTTAACTTGGTGGTGCAAACTTGGTTCAAGATCTCAGTATAAAAACTTGTGTGGAATTCTTTACAGAACAAGCCTTGACAAACCCAACAGTTGTGGCTTTTGTGTTGGCATGGGAAAGGCACTTTGCATTTAAAGGTTGATGATGAGTGTTTGACACGGAGCAAACTTGGTTCAAGATCTCAGTGTAAAAATGAGTGTGCAATTCACTACAGAGCAAGCAGTGACAAACCAACAGTTTGGGCTTTCGTACAGTCATGGGAAAGGCACTTGGCGAATAATGCTTGATTGTGATGGTTTGCTTTGGTGAAAATTTAGTTGAAGATCTCAGTGTTAAAATGCCAATGTAATTAATTACAGAACAGGCATTGACTAAGACAACAGTTTGGGACTTTGTGCAGACCTGGGAAAGGCACTTTGCGTATAACGTTTGATGGTGCGGGTTTGACTGGATGTAATCTCGAATCTCTGTGAAATGTTCTTCACCGAAATGGACATGGCTGAAAAGCAGCGCTGTGTAAAACTTTGCATCGCTGCATCCGTTTTTTAACTTTTTCTTATTACTTTCGGTTTCCCCCGCTTTTCTTGTTACTGAAGTGCGGGACACCAACCTAACCCTGAATTCCCATAATGTCGAACAAGGGAGAGCGGGGCACACCAGCAAGCCCCACTCCCTTGTTAGACACTATCAGAATTTTTGAATTCTTCCAATGCCAAATGTGTAGAACACATATTCAGAATTTTCTTTTTGTCATTTTCAGCCACAAAGGCTGAAGATGTTCGTACAATTCAATACTGAACAATCATTGACAAACCCAACGTTTGGGCTTTTGTGTAGGAATGGGAAAGGAACTTTGCATATGAAGTTTGATGGTGAGGGTTTGGCTCTGTGTAAACTTGGTTCAAGGTGTCAGTGTTAAAATGGCAGTACAATGCATAAAGGAACAAGCAGTGACAAACCAAGCAGTGTGGGCTTTTGAGCAGGCATGGGAAAGACATTTACGTATAATGTTTGATGGTGCAGGTTTGACTCGGTGTAAATTTGGATGTACATGAAATGTTCTGCACCGAAATGGCCGAGCCGAAAAGCGCAAAGTGGAAAACTTTGCATCTCTTTGACTTTTTTAAAAGTTCTTTTTATTACTTTTGGTTTCCCCCACTTTCTCTCTTATGGATGTGGGGGACACCACTGCTACCTCTGAATTCCCATAATGTCGAACAGGGGAGCAGGGAACACCCCCGCAACCCGCACTCCCTTGTTCGACATTATGGGAGTTTGTGATTTTTTTCAATGCAGACAATGGGAAAGGCACTTTGCGCATAACGTTTGATGGTGCTGGTTTGCCTCGGTTTAAACTCGGATCTACATGAAATGTTCTTCACCGAAATGGCCGGCCGAAAAGCGCAAAGTGGAAAACTTTGCATTGCTTCGTCTTTTTATAAACTTTTTTTAATTCGGTTTCTTCCACTTTTTTTGTTATGGGTGCCGGGGACACCAACGCTACCTCTAAATTCCCATAATGTCGAACAAGGGAGGAGCGGGGGACACCCCCACAACCCTCACTCCCTTGTTCGACATTATGGGAATTTGTGAAGTTTTCCAATGCCGATTGCGTAGAAAACACACATTAAGCATTTTATTTTTAACATTTTCATCCAAAAAGGTAAACCTGGCTCAAGATGTCAGTGTTAAAATGACAGTACAATTCATTAGAGAACAAGCATTGACAAACCCAACGTTTGGGCTTTTGTGTGGTCAAGGGAAAGGCACTTTGCGTATAATGTTTGATGGTGAGGGTTTGACTTGGTGCAAACTTGGTTCAAGATCTCAGTGTTAAAAAGCCAGTACAGTTCATTACAGAACAAGCACTGACAAAGTCAACAGTTTAGGCATTTATGCTCGCATGGGAAAGGCAGTTTGCGTTTAAAGTTTGATGGTGAGGGTTTGACTCAGTGTAAACTTGGTTCCAGATGTCAGGGTTGAAATAACTGTGCAATTCATTACAGAACAAGCATTGACAAAACCAATTGCTTGTGCTTTTGTGTAGGCAGAGGAAAGGTGCTTTGCATATGACGTTTGATGGTGAGGGTTTGGCTCGGTGTAAACTTGGTTCAAAATCTCCATGTTAGCATGCCAGTACAATCATTACAGAGCAAGCATTGACAGACCCAACAGTTTTTGCTTTTGTGCAGGCATGGGAAAGGCATTTTGCATATAAAGTTTGATGGTGAGGGTTTGACTTGGTGCAAACTTAGTTCAAGATCTCAGTGTTAAAATGCCAGTGTAATTCATTGCAGAACAAGCATTGACAAAGCCAACAGTTTTGGCATTTGTGCAGGCAGGGGAAAGGCACTTTGAATATAAGGTTTGATGGTGAGTGTTTGACTCGGTGTAAACTTGGTTCAAGATGTCAGTGTTAAAATACCAGTACATTGCATTAAGAACAAGTGGGATAAAGACAAGTTTTGGGCTTTTGTGCTGCCATTTTAAAGACACTTTGTATTTAAAGTTTGATGGTGAGGGTTTGACTCAGTGTAAACTTGGTTCAAGATGTCGGTGTTAAAATGACTGTTAAAGTCATTACAGAACAAGCATTGACAAAGCCAACAGCTTGGGCATTTGTGCAGGCTTGGGAAAGGTACTTAGCATATAAAGTTTTTTCTTTTTTAGCTTGATTAATTCAGGGTGAAACCATTTCTGCGTATAATGTTAGATGGTGAGGGTTTGACTCAGCGTAAACTCGGATCAATTTGAAATGTTTGTCGCCAAAACGGACAGGGCCGAAAAGCACAAAGTGTAAATCTGTGTCCGTTTTTTTACTTTTTTTTATTAACTTTCGTTTTTGCCCTCTTTCCTTGTTTTGGAAGTGGGGGATACCCCTGCTACATCTGAATTCCCATAATGTCGAACAAGAGAGCAGGGGACACCACTGCAACCTCCACTCCCCTTTCCGACATTATGGGAATTGGTGATTTTTTCCAATGCTGAATGTGTAGAAAACATGCATTCTGCATTTTATTTTAGACATTTTCGTCCCAAAAGCTAAACTTGGATCACGATGTCGGTGTTAAAATGCCAGTATGATTCATTACAGAACAAGCCATGACAAACCCAACGTTTGGGCTTTTGTGTAGGCAAGGGAAATTCACTTGAGTGTAAAGTTTGATGGTAATGGTTTGACTTGGTGTGAACTTGGCTCAAGATCTCACCGTTAAAATGCCTGTGCAATATATTACAGAAAAACATTGCAAAGCCAACAGTTTGGACTTTTCTGTAGGCATGTGAAAGGCACTTTGCATGGTGAGGCTTTGACTCCGTGTAAACTTGGTTCAAGATCTAAGTATTAAAATTTACGATTTTTGTTTTCGGGTGCAATCAAATGAAAACGGTTTCATTACATCTTCAACACCACAGACTGAAACTGAAAACCGAAACAAAAGGAAACAAGATGAATAAACTGGAGTGGACACGGACAACCCCCAGTACAGACTGGACATGTACCGATAGGAAGAAGCTCCCACGGCACCTGGACGAAGGACACCGGTTAGAGGGGAACACAGGCGACACCCAAACTGAGATGGAGTCAACATCCCACCCACACCCTTATCCCACCCAACACTTGCACTCGCCCCACAGCTGCCCTCAGGTACCACATTATAGTGGAATTATCGGGATATTACCATTCACCACACCATCTGAGTTGTGGACATAGGCAGGTGGGCTAGCCGTATGAGTGGGAAGGGAAGACTGGGGGAGGAGGGGACCCGTTGTGAAAGGGACCTCGAAGGCTGGACAGACCCAGATCAGGACTGAGACACAGGGGTGCCCCCGAGCCACACCTGGGGAGATTGAAGAGGCCCAGTGCCTCAATTCAGGATGATGCCAACTAACCAACTGCACAAACAATTTCCCCCTCTGCATAGACCTCTCAAACTACAAACCAAACACAACCACAAACCTAAAGCACAACAAACCACAACAACTTCACTACATTGCAACAACAAAACAAAAAACACATAGACCCGCACGACAGTACATGATGACTACCGGACGCAAAACACCCCAGGCCCAGCCAACGGACCCACCGGGCTGAGGCCGCCAACAGCACATCAATGCTCTCTTGCACTTTTCCAGCTTCTTCCCACTAACCACCCCTCCCTTCCTCTTTCAGGGCCGCCAGAGCGCCAGGGGACCACTCCGGTGGTGATAGTGTGCGGTACAAATGTTCTTTAACATTAACATAACATTATCTATTGATACACTACAATGGGGTTCTTGTCCATTTTACTATGAAATGTTTATAACATTTATTTTTTGGGCCGGTTCTTTCAAATATATATTAAACATGTGTTGGGTTCTTATCCAATTTATTTCAAAATGACCGGGGTCCTTATTAATTTTATATCAAATTGATATACTACATTTTTGGGGGTAATAACATTTATTGGGGTGCATTCGCATTGATAGGGGTTATGGGATTGTGGAAAATTGATGGGGCCACCTGTCAATTTTAACGCTTCATGAAAAGTATCTTATCTAACTACTCAGGTGGATTTAGAGGTTTTTGAATTCAAGGCCATTTAACTGGAGCAAAGTTCAAGTAGGAGGTGATTCAAGTGAGAGCAGTGGGGAGGGAGATTGTGCAACAAAGGCCTTCCCCCCACTCAGCCCAAACACACACACATATTTACACGACATACACACAGCAAGCACTCTCTGTCTCATTCCCATGAGCACCCATCATACACTCACTCATAACACAAGCACACACGCATCCATACACATATTTAAATAATACATACACACGCATTTACAGAACATACAGCAAGCACTCTGTTTCATTCACACGAGCATCCATCATGAACTCACTCATAACAGAAGCAAACACACATCCATACAGATGTTTAAATAATAAATAAATGAACATACAAACACATACACATTTACACAACATACACACAGCAAGCATGCTCTCATTCACACCATCATCCATCATCATACATTCACCTAACAGCACAAGCATGCACTCATCCATACACATAATTTAAATAGAAAAATACATGAACATAAACAAGCTCACCTTCTGCCGTGGGTCTTTCCTCTTTAGCGCTCCAGCCCCTGCTAGCATGAACAGGAAACAGGAAGCTTCCTAGTTCCTCTACATTCATGCAGGGGCCTGAGCGTGGTGAGCAGACACCCCACTTCAGCCTGCTCTGTCTGTATGTACGATGCGGCGCAGGACTGCCCCCTTGCTCATACCTCCCTACTAGACATGTAGTTCCCCAGCCAGCATTTCCAATGAGCTATGCAAGGCTGGAGAAGCAAAACACCCCAGCCTAGCCTGGCTCATAGACCTTGTGCGGCTGGGGAACTAAACTGTCTAAGGGAAAAAATGTATTCCTTTGACAGTTCAGAGCACTGCTTAAGCTGTAAAAAAATTGATGAGGGAGTGCATAGTGTTTCGCTGGGCTGGCTGCTCCATAATGGGCGAGAGGGGGTCAAAACCCGGTGGGTTGATGGTCTCTCGCCCATTATGAATGAGCCGCCTCTGGCCAGCTGTCAAGCATGGCAGCATTTGCAAGTACCTGTAAACATTTTTTGCCCTCTAAACAAGGTCATTTTAACACTTCACTAAATTCTTACGTGTATTTGTATTCCTGCTGCTGAGGACAGATGTTGACTTTGCTAAATGAAATACACAGCAGTACAGGGACCTGCTCTGATACTGTGGGTGAGATGGAACATCAATGTTAGATAGGCTGTCAACCATCATGGCATCTGGCATTTATGCCTTCAAGTTTGTGCTGCAGTGAGTATTGAACACCAGCCAATGCTGCAGCTATATGTGTGGCTCTATTACGTACCCTCCAGTCAGTGATAGACAGAACCTGCACTTATCTCTGTTGTGCATAAAGCATAATTATAGATCTCTCCAAGGGTTGGTTTCCCCTAATTCTGTGTTCGAGGTCCTGGTTCTCCAACTTGTGTACCTGTACTTTTGCTCTCGGTGGGTATGCTGCTGCTGTGCAGATACAAGCCCTGCTTCACAGCAACCTGTGTTGTTTTCTAGGCATAATCTGGAGTGGCAGAATGATTTCCCCGAACACAAACAGCAGAATCTGCTTTGTGTAAATAGGTGTAGTTCCGCCTCTGACGATAACAGTAACAATCAGTTATTGTACCACAGTGAGTGGTGCATGTTTCCAATCAGTCTGTGGCATTGAAAGCTGAGTTTAAGGTCCTGTCAAAATCGATGTTTTACGCCCAAAGAGTGGTGGAATGGAGTGTGGATTTGAAAACAGTTGCTTCAGATACACAATGCACACGTGTGTTCTTGATACATTACTACATACTCTGCCTGGGGTATTAGATGTTATTAGATCCCCTGCTGCTATATATGGGTTAAGGTCACTTGTGTCCATTCTTGCATGAAACAGAAGAACATCTGTAATTGTTAATTGTGTACATGGGCATGTTGTGTAGTGACTTGATGAATGTTGTAATTTCCTGCTGGCCATCTGTGAATGCTTATCGAATGTTGCTGCATGTTGTGACTGACAGCTCAGGTGAATGTTGATGAGTAATTGAGTGTGAATGTTCTGAATGTGTCATTGGGGTAAGCTTTATTATACATTTATACAGTACAGCTTAGTCCCCCATTCTTATGAGTTGTCAGTCACACCATGCACCAACAATCTATCAGCTTTCACAGTTAGCCAGCAGAACAGGACAACATTCATGAAGTCACTACACATGTCCAGACATTTAACATGGGCCATTCACACATCACACATAATCTATTTGCACAGCAGCTGATAGCTGTAGACTTCATGGAGATGTGTCTGCAATCACTCAAATCAATATTAACAAGCAAATGACACATTTCACATTGTATGAAGTCACTCACCTTCAGTTACTCCTATTGTCTCCAATAGCAGATGTATGAATGACACACACATCGCTGCCCTCAGGGACAAGTGCACACTCTAGAAGAGTCTCTGTAACAGTGAGTGGGCTCGGAGGGTTATATTGACATTACTACTCCAGCAAGTCCTACCGGGGTAGTAAAAGCAATTTTTCTCAAGTCAAGAAACAGAGCTGCAACCATTTCTCGACTTGAGAAAAAAGAGCAAAAAAAAATTGCCATCAGGGACAAGGGGCTAAACGTAGTCACTTATCCCTTTCCATGGCGCCCATTCACGGAAGGAACTCCCTGACTAAACCGGAAAGACACCTAAGGACATTACTGTGCAGTAGGAGCACTCAGGCCACCCAACACCCCGGAGAATGGTGAGATACAGCAATTTTTTTTAAACCCGAAGAATGGTGAGATACAGCAATTTTTTTTAAACCCTAAGAATGGTGAGATACAGCAATTTATTTTAAACCCTAAAGCAAGTTAAATTCACGCTATAGAACCAAGCACATACGCCCGGCAGGGATTTGATTATAACCCAATGAACCCACATAAGTGTAAGTGTAGGTTTGAAGACCCAACTGGGCGATACACCGAGGAACTTATCTGTTGCTCCATAACGCCCGTCAGTCATATTGGTCACAGAGAGTGATGACTCATGGCCTCAATATATAAATAAATTATATTCTGAGAAGGAGACCACCTCGCCCATGTACCCTATCCCTCGGAAGGCATGCATTCATTCTGTAGACTGGGTCATCTAAAACAGTCTGTTTTTGGTCCTGAGGAAGGTGGAATAACTTGGCTACCACTGCCGAAATGTACAAGCCCTGTTTGAACCGTGCAGGCACACAGCAAAGTGGCTGCTCGGTACTAATATATAAACCCTGAGCCTTACGTAGACCAATGAGGCTAAGCATTGGATTCTTGGGCAGGTTTTTCAAAGAATAGCACATAGCAACTAGCTAGACAGAGAAGTACCCTTATATCTAATTAAGTTTCTTGAGGATTAGGTTTCCTCCCTGTTTTGTGCTATTTTAATTATTTTTTAGGTGATGTTCATGTCAACTAAAATTATGTCTTATTTTCATGTATGGTTGACTGGAATTTTTTTCAGTCGTTACTTTGATATTTTGGGTGTTTGAGTGTATTTTTTTAAAAAAAGAAAACTGCTGAATGTTTTTGTATTTATGAAAAAGCTTTTGCCAAAATAGATGCAGAATACACTTTGTTGCGTGATGTAAAAGAAACATGCTTTAACCTTGATGTATATGATTGATATTTTCTTCGTCATAAGCATTCTAATGATAGGCGTAAAATTTAGATACCGCCTAGAAATTCTCACACCATCAAATTAACAGGAATTCAGTTTACCCCCAAAATGATTTTCCTGTGGGGACAACCCTTTGTTCTATAACATGATAAATTCCCCAGTCCCAGACAGAGTAGGGGATGGTCCTTCTTTATACAAGAAACTACTTTTACACACGGACAGCAGATTGAGAAGATATTGTGGTCCACAATTAGCAGGCTGATAATTCCTGGCATTGATTAAGGGGACACTAATGTATAAATACACATATGATTCACTGAACAAATGTACAGCCACAGATCCAAAACTGACTTTAGTATTTAATTTACTTTGTAGATGAAATAGAAAATTGAAGCTTGAAGACTGGATCAAGTATTTGAACTTCATGAATTGTTTCTCCTGATGAAGGGGCTGTATTTCCCGAAACCCTGCCAGTTCTTTCATCATATTTGTTTGTCTATTATTTTGAACTTCTCTTGTTGAAATTTGAGAATAAAATACTCAATATCTATATGTACTTAGTTGGCATATGTAAACATTCATTATATATGACTCATTTTCTATATGATATAATACTCTAGGTGAATACCTATGACATTCCTAAAATCTTGAAAACCATAATATCAGACAACATGCAATGTGACCATTGACCTGATGTGACAGCCATAGTATTTCTAGTGACCTCTGCTTGATTTATTTCTTTTTTCCCCACCCCTATGTCCCTAGAAAGTAAGTTACTGCACCTTTCCTCTTTCTCCACTATGTGGCACTAGATGGAAACCACGCTGCCCATGCACAGGCTTTGGCCCGAGGTGAGTGCATGGTGACTTATGTGGCTTGTGTTATTACTCTTCTACACCACACCTTTTACGGGGCCTATACTAAGGAAAACATTGTACAAGAATATTTGGCCATACCACCCACCACATGTATACAGTAGCAGAACACATTGCAAGAAGTTACAGATGAAATAATGAGAGCGAGAGAGAGAGAGACAGTAAGAGACATACCTTGGCAGCAATTGCAATTGTCAATGGTGTGCAGTGTATAGCGTAAGGTTACAGCCTTACTGAACAGCAGCAGTAAAGAGGAGAGGGGAAGGGAGAGAGCTTGCAATGGGGAATGTACATTATGTATGGCATGGGTTGGCGTATTAATCGAAGATGAAATAGGTTTCATGGAAAGAGGGCAAAGCTAAACATGCAAGATAAGTGCCTTGCTCCATTGCACACTCATCCTAAAGCTATTTGTGAGACGTGACGTCAGATTGTGGCGTGGGACCTAACTGACAATCATCATTCAATGACATTAGTTCTAGGTCTACCTCAGTATTAGAAAGAACCGCATAGCATTCTGCAATGATGCAACACAGCTATGTGCAGAGCAGATCCAATGTGCATTCTCCGTCAGGAATTCTCGAGTTTCCATGACGTTGCATCACGTGTGGGAATCCCAGTTTGCAGCAGGATCTGACCACTTGCTGAGCTGCCATTCTACAGGGCAGCCCATAAATCCTGCATTGGTCTAACCAGCACTATTCATACTGTGTGGAATGGCGCCCATTGTAAAGCCATGAACGAAGAAGGGACCTTGATCGGCAAGGACTGGTGGTGACCCGGGATTGACTTGACTATTGGGTGATGTGTCACATTTTGGGAAGTTGTAAATTGTTGAATTGTCCGTAAATTGCGTCACACAATTTATTTAATACATTTGTTACTCGCCCAGACCCTGGGGTATCACGGCGAATGGATACAGAAGGTAGTCAATTAATACACAATGTTACAGTTTCAAGACAGTAATATTTTTACAGACGTTACAATGGAAAATATTGTCCTAAATCAGATTACAATTGGTGAGATAGTTCAATATTTATTGAATAACCAGGTTTTCAGAGCTTTTTTTAAAGTTTTGTAAAGATTCCTCCTTTTTGATGCTTAGTGGAAGGGCGTTCCAATGCGAAGGGGCTAGAACTTTGAAACTACTTCCTCCTGCTCTGCTATATTTGAATGTGGGAACTTCTAAGAGGGCCAGATTGTTGGATCTCAGTGATCTGCAAGCCATTTTGTTTTTGATAGAGTTGTTGAGGTAGCTGGGCGCTTTGTTAGTGGTGCATTTGTAGACAATACCAGCCACATGTATGTCCAGGGCCATTCCTTGGTGTATTCATACTTCTTACATTGAGTTGCCTTTTAGGCCACGTTGCCTAAGCACATGTATTCAGGAATATATTTCCAGGCAAGCATGACTCACATGGCTCATTGAGTACTAGTATTTGTCACCAGATTCTAAAGGCATTACTCATTTTATTTCCTACTCATCTTGCATGGTGGAGCCTTTTTGCCCTATGTGGGTGAGCCTGTTTACAAATTAGGTCCTTAGCACGGGGAGTGGAGGCACCTCAGCCTCGGCGTGCAGGAATGATTGAAGATCAAGACAGAGCCTTTTGATTACTGGTAACCCATTGCTCGGTGTGTAACTGGTGTGCGTCCATGAATGCTGAGAAACGGGACACCTACGCTCTATGCTTCATATATGAGTGGGAGTGAAGGACTTGCGATCTGAGTGAGTGGGCACTAACCCGTGCTTCTTGTGTGAGTGGGCACAAATCCCATGAATGCAGAGTGAATGAGCATAAATCGCTTGAAGTCTGAGTGAGTGGGCACTAACCCATGCTTCTTGTGTGAGTGGGCACAAATCTCATGAATGCAGAGTGAATGAGCATAAATCGCTTGAGGTCTGAGTGAGTGGCCACTAACCCATGCTTCTTGTGTGAGTGGGCACAAATCCCATGAATGCAGAGTGAATGGGCATAAATCGCTTGAAGTCTGAGTGAGTGGGCACTAACCCATGCTTCTTGTGTGAGTGGGCACAAATCCCATGAATGCAGAGTGAATGGGCATAAATCGCTTGAAGTCTGGGTGAGTGGGCACTGATCCCATGCTTCTTTTCAGAGTGGATATGAAGCCCATCTATTTTTAGCACTGCAAGTCTAACGTAGTGACCACGCTTTATGTGTAGGAAATAGCAGGGGACAACCTACCTCCTACACCAAGGCCATACTTCCTCAACTCTTGATTTTAAATATTGTAATCAAAGGTATGTATTCTGTCATCAACACATGGAGTTCTCAGATGGTGATCAGAAGCGGAATTATGGTGTATTGAAATAATGATTTACCCTAATGTTCTCCTACCACTTAAGACTGTTACACTTGAATGTCATTGCTTCGAACCTTACTGATGGAAGAAATGTACTAGGACACAGGACTCATGTATTCTGCATGCCAATGCTTTCTTGAAACCGCAACACTGGACAGTGTGTCCCTCACAATTGCAAATGGAATACAAGTGGTGAATGTGTGTTTCCACTTGGTGTCTTGGATCTTCCCTTGCCTTGTGAATGTTTATTGTTGTATTAAAAAAGGGAAGGTGTTTTTTATCAGAAATGAACGCATAGAAGTCTGACTAAATACGCGTGATGTCGTGAATGGGACGATGAATGGAACCCTGGGCATGCCGGCAATGTGAGGGTTATTAGTTCTCTGGTGGATCCTAAGAGCGGATGAATGAATGGCTGGTGGATTTTTAAATCCCAGTCTATTCTTAGAGCCTGATTCACGGAGCCTTTTTCAATGGGATTGCGCTATTATAAAACACTTCTGCGAATCAGGCCTTTAGTATGTCCATAAAGTAAACATTTGACAAGCCAGTTATTCTTCCTGTTTGACTTACCCAGTGCACTCACAAGTCTACAACATTATATTCCCAGTTTATACTGACCCAGTGCACTCCCAATACGGTATAAGATTTGAAATCACAGAACTCGCATATCACACAGTTACAATATTTTCAGATTGCAATGTCAGATCCTGCCCATTTTGGCAAGTGCAGCTTGCTCCAAATTTGAAAGCCAAGAAAACTCGCACTTTGGACTATGCCAGCATGTTCCTAATTGTACATTTTTTTTAAATTTTTCTGTGGGGTCACCAGCTGTGTTATTTGGGAAATGTGCCTGATGAAGAGGGCGGGAAAGACGACTTGTCCCAATCTTGGTGAAAAACCCACGTTAGGGTTGTTCTAGTGCTGCACCTCTCCGAAAGCGAGGGACATTAAACCTTATACTCAGTGTTGTGTGTTTATTATGTGATATATCACACCCGAGTGCAGGAGCAGTTAAAACATTATGGGTTGTTCAAGGGGAAAATGACCCTTGAATCCTGAGAAACACACACACACACACACACTCTTTGTGTATCTTCACCATTTTCCTCTGACCGATGGGTGTGTGTGAGATGGATAAAGCACAACTCGTGTTCAATGAAAAATAGGAGTGATTAACACGCCTAACTAAAACCAATTTATTTTGTTTGATGTAATGTCTTTCGAAAATGTGGATCACTGTCAACTCATATCCGTCAACCGGTTTTTGCAGTTTTCTACAGTGTTTATCATGACTAGAAGAGGAGCCATTTTACCTCTCAATGCAGACTGGGTTGTGTCTTGTATTAAGATGGACAAGGAGTACTCCCTGTTCTACCACAGTCGGGAAGGCATCATATGTAGAGCCGATGGTCCATTGACGTGCTGCATTTGAACTAAGAAGATCCCACCTCTTGTGTCTCCTAATGATTTATATATTTTTTATATATATTTATTTACAGAACACCTTTTACAAATTACAAGACAATCACCAGCAGATAACCAAAAATTACAAAGATCACAGCAATTTTTCACAAAACTATGTACAAAGAGAGAAACAAAATACAGCAAACCCAAACAAATATAGTACATCCCCGAAATACCCACCCACCATATATGTACACCACCAAGTCAATACAATTGAAGAAATCTACCCCAGATATTCTCAAACAAACCGAGCTTACCAAGTCTCCTATAAAGCACTCTCTCCAAATCCGCTAGCATATGCATTTCAGATATCCATGTCTCAAGATTCAAGATTAAAGTATTAATGCTCACAGGTTGGGGAACCGTATTCATATTCATTGTTAATATTTTCTTTTGTGAATCTGCTTCACAGTGAGTGCACCGTTTTGGGAAATATGTCCTGGTGCCCTGCAGACCCATTTTGTTATTTTTCTGGAAGGCAATCAGAATATACTCACAGTTTGAAAACCAAAGAATGTTTCCAGTTTACACAATCCCAGTAAACTCACAGAATGGAAATGCAAATACATCACAAGATATTAAATCACTTGCATCTCATGTCACATGATTTCAGTATGTTATGACATTACAATCCCAGTTTAATAACCTTTTAGCATTCGCAGTATGCTCTCAATAGAAACCTGCACTTTGCACTATGCCACTACATTTCTAATGTTAAAATCCGGAATGTTTCCGGCTTACTGAATCAAAGTGCATTATCAGTTTCATCTCACATTTTTTCCAGTCAACCACTATTCGAAATTCCAGTGTGCATCCAGTTCTCACAATATCTCTGATTCCCATTTTCAACAATCCCTGTTCTCTAAACTCGCAAGTTTACCACCCATGTCAGACTCAGTGTAAATGAATGACAAAGTCCTGAAATATTTCAGGATGATTTCTTTTATGTTTTGATTTGCCAGGATTGGCTTTGGCATTTCTTGTTGAGATAAAGGACTCATTATCTCCACGGTCAAGATCTTGAGTAATGCTGGCTTGTTGTAGGTTTTGTTGTATCTACAAATACGATTAGGTTTGATTACAAAAAATATTACACGCTCATTAAGAAATACTTACAGGCAGATTCATGGAATTAATGTGCGTGGAAAATCGCAGCGCAAGCGTGAAATCGCAGCGCAAGCGTGCCAATACCGCGCACATCGATTCATGGAAGTCCGTGCGCGTGTAAATCCTGGGATGTGCGCTAAAATCGTGGTTGGTGCACGCGGGCGCACACGTCATCAAACGGCGTGCGCTATGCGCACAGCAAAAGCGCACATTGCGCAGCGCACACAACAAAAGTGGGCGGAACACAGGGCATAACACGCGGAATGGGGAACAACCCGTGAAAATGTGGGCGTTACGGGGGAACTACAGGAGGTAAATGCTCACAACGCCCACACGCTTGCCTACAAAACGTATTCATGGAATCAAACAGGGGAAACGCCTGCACCAAAAAAGACACGCTAATCTGGAATCACGTACGCCAGCAGGAAGCAGGCGTACGCGGCCTCGCACAGCATAAAAGTGCGTGCAAACAACAAGCAAGCTCAGACGCTACGATGAATATACCGTTCCTCACAGCAGTGGTCGTGGGACACCGCAGGAGGAGGAGGAGGAGGAGGATAGCCATGCCCCAAATTTTTACACCCAGGACCAGCCTTTTTGGGATGCCTGATGACCAGGTGTATGGGAGGTACAGGTTTCCACCACACATAATACTCACCCACCCTGTGCTCCCAAGCACTGAACCCCTTGGAAAAGGTGCTCAATGTACTGCACTTCTTGGCCACTGGTTCATTTCAGCGGACAAGTGCCATAGTGGGGGGGGGTGTAACAGGCCACGCAGTCACGCTGCCTACACCAGGTGTTGGCCATCATGACTGCATACTCCTCAGTCCGCAGGCACATATACATGCCCAGAACACCTGTAGAAAGGCAGGCTGCCGTCCAGGTCTTTTACGGGGTGGCACACTTCCCCAAAGTGCTAGGTGCCATTGATTGCACCCATGTGGCTCTACGTCCACCCAGGGCAACTGAGCACATCTATAGAAACCGCAAGCACTGGCATTCCATCAACGTGCAGGTAGTATGTGATGCCAAGGGAATCATCACCTCAGTATATGCCAACTATCCAGAGTCCACCCATGATAGTTTCATTTACAGAATGTCACCCCTAAACCGGGACCTAGAAGCTGGGCGGCATGGCGATACATGGCTGCTTGGTGAGTATAAATGCCTCTGCACATGCATGCATGTCAGATACTGAGTAATGTCACAACCCCACTAATAATATCCAACATCACCTCCCCAGGGGACAGTGCCTACCCTCTGAGCACCAACATGATGACGCCAATTCGGAACCCCACCACACCACCTGAGGTAAGATACAACACAGCCCATATTGCAACCCGGGGCATAGTGGAGCGCACATTCGGAGTGCTCAAGTCACGCTTTGGCTCCCTTGACCGCCTGGTGGGCAGCTGCTATATGCGCCCCCAGTAGTGTGCAGGATCATAGGGGCAGCATGTGTCCGGCACACCATTGCAACCCGCCGGGGCCTGCCGGTGGACATAGTGGTGCCCCCACATCCCCAACCACATGCACGGCCGCTGCGCATGGGAGGTGAAAGCGCACGTGGTGAGGCAGCCTGTACACAGCTGGTGGCTAACTACTTCACCTAAAATCCTACCCCTGTGGAGTGCACACAACCCTGGCACATACCAGCTGACAATCAATGATGATGACATAAGGGACAGTCAACTGTCACAACCATACCAGCCTGAGATTGGTCACCTGAAAGTGTTACATTGTGTGCATCCCTACCTACTGAAAGACAACCAATGCTGTGTGACAAAAACACATTCATTCTGCATGAATGACTACCCCCTTGAAAAATACAACATGAAAATAGTGCCATGTCACCCAACCTCTCCCCATCTCAGCTACCCAACACACCATGGCATGTCATGCAATGTGAAAGCAACAAAATGAATGCACAACACATGACACAAGTGTCACAAAGTGCACTGTTCCAAATGTAAACACGCCACAGACAATATGCTCCCAGTAATCAATAAGAAACAGATCACATGACCAAATACTTACCAGCAACACAGTACAGCAACACAGGATGAAACAGTGTCAAAATATGACAGTACAAAATCAAAGTAGTGCAAGTCTCACAACCTGACTAAGCCAGCACATCGACCCCTTCCAACTGCAGAGTGTTGCTGTCATCTACAAAAGGAGACGGCCTTGTGAAGACATGAAGAAGGTATATGTGAATAAGGAGAAAGTCATGGATGCACAAGCACATATCAATGCACCATGCATTGTTCAATCCAACAACAATCCCCACTAGGGATGTATACACAGATTTGACTACAGACTGCCCACACAGCTCATGGGAGCCCAATGTCACTGTGTAAGTTACTGTCACTTGGTCACACGTTTTGCAAGCCCATGGAAAGGGGAATGTTCTGACTTGAGTGTCGTGTAGACCGATGAGACCTCCGTCCCCAAGTGACGCACAGGGGAACAAAATGGAAACCCGCTCTGCGACCCTTGAGGCCACAGGTGAGAGATGTCTTCCCAGATCCACGGAGCCTCTGGAACACCGATGCTGCTGTCAAGAAGGAATGAGGTTAAGCACCAGGCAATCACAATACAGGCAGGTAAACAAAAGAATCTAAAGTGTCTTACCTATCTGGTGTAAGGAAGACCCAGGTAACCTAGTAGGGAGGTTCGAGGCTCAAAAAGATACAGCGGTCCCTGGAGTGGTAGAACCGCAGGTAAGCGTGGATACAGGTAGGCCACCTGTAAGATAGGGCTTGACTTGGGCGTAGAAGTACAGCCAGAAATTCAGGGATGATCCAAAGACAAGTCGATATGTAGTCCAAAAATCCGGCAACAGGTAAACAGTTCCGAGCAAAGGTACAAAGGGGTGTCCAAGAGAGTCCAAGATAGAGTTCCGTGGTCGAGGTAGCAAGGAGCAAGTATAAACGCCAAACAGGGTCCGAAGCCAGCTGAGAAGCAATGAACGTCCTGCCTCTCAGTTCTTTATACTGTGTGTCCCTGGGTCATGTGACGTCTACCAAGATCACGTGAGGAACGCCACACTGTATCACGTGACCGACGTGATGACGTATCGCCGTCCCTTCTGCGATACATCCTCCAAGGCAGTTGCCAATGCAGGAAAGGTTGTAAGCGAGCCCGTACACCAAAGAAGGAACAGTGTTTTCGGTACTGTGGGTTCACCGAATCCCTTGAGCCTCGAAGCTGGGGTGGAACTGTTTGGGGAATGTGAGCAGTGTTCTGATGTGGGGAGGCCTGATGTGCTGAGGATCGCCTAACATAGCCCCTCCCCAACGGCCCACGACCCCGTGGGCAGGATGGATGGTCTAAATGGAAACGGGCTACCAAGCGAGGGGCGTTCAGGTCAGAGGAGGAAACCCATGAACGTTCCTCCAGGCCGTAACCCTTCCAATCTACCAGATACTGGATCCCTCCCCTAAACCACCTGGAGCCCAAAATGGCCGACACCTCGAAAACATCGGGAGAGGACAAGGACACCGGCGCAACAGGGGTACGAAGACGGACAGAGTTGGGACAAGGTTTGAGGAGGGAGACATGAAACACAGGATGGATGCGCCAAGAGCTGGGAAGCACTAGACGGAAAGCCACCGGATTAACAACCTTTGAAATCACATAGTGACCGACAAAGCGAGGTAGCAACTTCCGACAACCCACTAGGCGAAGATGACGGGAAGACAACCAGACCCTGGAACCCACCACCAGAGGGGGAGCAGCCCGACGTTTGCCATCCACACGGGCCTTCATAGCAGCCTTTGCTTCAGTGAGATGAACCACTGTACTAGCGTGTAAGGCAGAAAGATCCCTAAGACATGTCGTGGCCGCAGGGTTTGCAGAATCAGAAGCATCAGGGACCGGCAAGACCTTGGGATGTTGGCCATAGAGGGCGTAAAAGGGAGAATAACCAGTGGCTGAATGAGCCGCATTATTATATGCGAACTCCGCAAGCCGCAAAGCGGCCAACCAAGAGGTCTGATGTTGCAAAATAAGGCAACGAAGGTATTGTTCCATAGATTGGTTCGTCCTTTCGGTCTGTCCATCGGTCTCAGGATGGTAGGCCGAAGAATACCTGGTATCAATGCCCAATAGCTTCGTCAGGGATCTCCAAAACCGAGAGGTGAACTGTGACCCTCGATCAGATATAATGACCGAAGGAAGGCCGAATAGCATGAACACATGTTCAAAAAACAAATCCGCTAATACAGGAGCCGAAGGGATACCTTTGCAGGGAACAAAACAGGCCATTTTAGTGAACGTGTCCACCACCACCCAGATGGAGTCGAAGCCCTTCGACTTGGGGAGATCAGTAACGAAATCCATCGTCAACGTATGCCAGGGCCTGGGAGGTACCGGAAGCGGAAGCAACAACCCGATTGGTCGACCCCTTTGATGTTTAGCCTGAGCACATACTGCGCATGATCTAACGTAACATTCTACATCGCGCTTCATAGAAGGCCACCAACACCAACGCTTGAGAAGATCTAAAGTGCGCTCTTGTCCGGGGTGAGCGTTAAAGGGAGCGTCATGAGACCACTCAAGGGCCAGATTACGTGTGTCAGGTGTGGGAAGGAACAGGCGTTCATGTACGAACGGTAATCCATCAGAGAACACTGGGTCCCATTCTCGCAACTGGTCAGAATGATCGCTAGTCCAGGATCGAACCGAGTCTATCAGTGACAATGAGGGAGTACAAAGACAAATCACATGACTCTTTCCGAGAACAGTGTCGGGGAATGTAGGCAATTGGACCCCCCCCCGGGAACGTGACAAGGCATCCGCCTTCCCATGTGCCGTTCCAGGACGGTGCATAATACGGAAGTCAAAGGAGGAAAAGAAAAGATGCCATCGGACCTGTCTGCTATTGATGCATTTCAGAGATGCCAAATCCTGTAGATTCCGATGATCGGAGTATACTGTGATAGGATATTTAGCCCCCAGAAGATGATGACGCCAAACACGGAAAGCGTCCATTGCAGCCAAGAGTTCTTTTTCCGTAACGGTATAATGAGACTCAGTACTGGAAAACTTACGGGAGTGGTATGCCACTGGATGTAATTTGCCTGTATTAGGACATGTTTGTGACAGTACCGCCCCGAGGGCAAAGGAAGAGGCATCTGCCTCGACTATGAACGGAAGATCAGGATTGGGATGTTGGAGTACCGGTGCGGTAGTAAAGGCGGTTTTCAAAGTCTCAAAAGCCTCCTGCTGTTCTCTCTGCCACTGATATGGTACCCGGGGACTAGTCAGGGCTGTGAGTGGGGCTACAATCGTGGAAAAGGAAGAAATGAAACGCCTGTAGAAGTTGGCGAATCCTAAAAAGGCCTGCAAGGACTTGAGTGTTTGAGGTACTGGCCAATCTAAGACTGCTTTGACCTTAGACTCGTTCATGGATAACGCCCCAGGGGTGATGTGGAAACCCAAAAACTCAACAGAGGTCTTATGGAACTGACATTTCTCAGGTTTGGCAAATAAGGAATGTTTGCTTAAACGGGTTAATACTTCTCGGACGTGTTTTACATGGTCATCCAGATCACGAGAGAAGATCAGGATGTCGTCCAAATACACAACCATGTACACATCCAGAATATCCCTGAAAATGTCATTCATGAATCGTTGGAACGTGGCCGGGGCGTTACATAAGCCAAAGGGCATGACAAGATATTCGTACAAGCCGTAACGAGTACAGAAAGCAGTTTTCCACTCGTCTTCCTCGCGAACGCGTACCAAATTGTATGCGCCGCGTAGATCGAGTTTGGTAAAAATGGAAGCATGTGTTAAATGATCTAAGAGTGGAGTGATTAACGGGATGGGATATCTATCCTTCTTGGTGATCGCGTTAAGACGCCGATAATCCACACAAGGACGTAAATCCCCCTCCTTCTTGGGTACAAAGAAGATAGGACTTGCCGCTGGTGAAGTGGAGGGGCGGATGTGTCCTAAACGCAGGGCGTTCTGTACATATTCTTTTAACACCAGTTCCTCCGAAGGAGACAAAGAGTAGATCCTGCCCGAAGGAACAGTGGAATCAGGAAGCAATTCGATTGGGCAGTCATAAGTTCTATGTGGAGGAAGTACCTCAGACGAGCCACGATCGAAAACTGATTCGAAAGCCCGATATTCTGGCGGAATCCCAGACACCAACCCCCCAACAGTATGGGACTGTATGACTTCTGGATCGTCAGCTGTCAGTGTGAGTTGTGCTAAGGCTCCCAAGACCCGAGAGGGTGTGTCAGGGGCTTGATGGATCGGGAGACAATAATTCTGACAAATATCGGACTCAAAGAGTACAGTGCCTGCTTGCCAATTGATCAGTGGATTATGTTCACGTAACCAGGGAATCCCTAGTATGATACCGAATTGAGGTGCGGTGATCAAATCAAAACATATGGTTTCTGTGTGTATGTCTTGTATGTTCAACAAGAGGGGTGCAGTTTGATGTCTAACAGGACCAGAAACCAATGCGGAGCCGTCTACGGCTTGGACATGTTCCGGTCGTGTTTTTACCACTAAGGGTAGATTGAGGGAATGGGCCAAATCAATATCTATGTAATTACCAATGGCACCGGAATCAATAATGATATTGACTGCATGTAGAAGGCCAGTAGAGGGACATAGAGTAGCCTTTACGGAGATGGGTTGAACACGAGCAAAGGCAAGAGGGGTTCCCGGAGAAGATGATGGGACACTCGACCTGGTCTCCGGTTCTAAGGTCGAGCCATCCGAAATCCCTGACTCTTCTTGGGACGTCGAGGACACTCTTTCACGAAATGTCCAGTGGTGCCACAGTAAAAGCACGCATTATCTACCCTTCTTCGTTCCCTCTCAGATGTTGTAATAGGACTGCGTACCCCTCCCACTTGCATAGGTTCTTCAGTACCGGAAGCGGGAGTATTAACAAGAGTAGGAGAGGAGGAGGCCCCCAATTCAGCTCTACGCTCCGATCGGCGTGCATCTACCTGCAGGACGAGATCAACCAATTCCTGATACTGGGTAGGCATAGAAGGGATCACTGCTAAAGCGTCTTTCATGGTGTTACTCAACCCCCTATAAAAGACCACCGCCCGCTTGTTTTCTGGCCATGATGTTTCCGCAACTAGCTGATTGAACCGGGTGATGTAATCTATCAGAGTTCTTTTGCCCTGAGTCAATTCCAACAACTCCAAATCCCTAGACTGTGCCTTGTGTCGAGTATCGAATACTCGGGACATTTCTAGGACCAACAAATCAAAGTCATAAAGAACCGGGCTATTGTTTTCTAACAGGGGATTAGCCCAAGCAGCAGCTGTTCCAGCTAAATGGGAAAGGGCGAAGGCGGCCTTAGCAGTGGACGTAGGAAAAGCCAAAGGCCTGCATAAGAAATGTAACTTGCACTGGTTAACAAAGGTTCTGAATTTCTTGGGATCACCCTGGTAACGTTCAGGAGCAGCCAGGGGGGAAGGAGTTGGGAGGATTATTGGGGTCGGGACTGGGGGTGTAGTGGAGGAGCTGCCATCTCCAAACTCCGGGTCTGCAGGAAGGGAATGCTGAACGCTCTGTATGGTATCCAACCTTTGATGGATCACTGTGTTCGCGGCGGCCATATCTGCCCTTAATATTGTAATTGCCTGAACTAGAGCAGTTATGGGTTCGTCCGTGGATCCCTGCATCGTCTAACACGACTATACGGCTTCTCAGTCTGTTCTGACTTGAGTGTCGTGTAGACCGATGAGACCTCCGTCCCCAAGTGACGCACAGGGGAACAAAATGGAAACCCGCTGTGCGACCCTTGAGGCCACAGGTGAGAGATGTCTTCCCAGATCCACGGAGCCTCTGGAACACCGATGCTGCTGTCAAGAAGGAATGAGGTTAAGCACCAGGCAATCACAATACAGGCAGGTAAACAAAAGAATCTAAAGTGTCTTACCTATCTGGTGTAAGGAAGACCCAGGTAACCTAGTAGGGAGGTTCGAGGCTCAAAAAGATACAGCGGTCCCTGGAGTGGTAGAACCGCAGGTAAGGGTGGATACAGGTAGGCCACCTGTAAGATAGGGCTTGACTTGGGCGTAGAAGTACAGCCAGAAATTCAGGGATGATCCAAAGACAAGTCGATATGTAGTCCAAAAATCCGGCAACAGGTAAACAGTTCCGAGCAAAGGTACAAAGGGGTGTCCAAGAGAGTCCAAGATAGAGTTCCGTGGTCGAGGTAGCAAGGAGCAAGTATAAACGCCAAACAGGGTCCGAAGCCAGCTGAGAAGCAATGAACGTCCTGCCTCTCAGTTCTTTATACTGTGTGTCCCTGGGTCATGTGACGTCTACCAAGATCACGTGAGGAACGCCACACTGTATCACGTGACCGACGTGATGACGTATCGCCGTCCCTTCTGCGATACATCCTCCAAGGCAATTGCCAATGCAGGAAAGGTTGTAAGCGAGCCCGTACACCAAAGAAGGAACGGTGTTTTCGGTACTGTGGGTTCACCGAATCCCTTGAGCCTCGAAGCTGGGGTGGAACTGTTTGGGGAATGTGAGCAGTGTTCTGATGTGGGGAGGCCTGATGTGCTGAGGATCGCCTAACAGGGAAGCAGGGGGGGTGTGTGTGTCAGGAACCCAAGCATCTAACCCAAAGACAGGACAAGCTTGCATGTGCCCAGCTGGAATACACAGTGGATGCCCATGGGAGCCACACAAGGCAACACACTGTAAAAAAAAAAAGAAAAATAAAAAATGGCCATGTGTGGACCAAGGGGGGGGGGGACACCCAGGAGGTTTGAGGACAGGGTGCTCACCAACACCCACATGGTGGATTTTGCGACAAAAAAAACACTGACATGGGCTCATGGCCTGCACGGCTACGCTATTGTGGGAGAATTGCTGTCGCTCTCTTCACCCTCTGCTGCTACATCAGGAGGTGGCTGTGCTATGGGAGGTAGCCCACACAAAGCTCTGGTATGGTCCTCCATGGCAGCAAGCATACGGGCGTAGAAGGTTTCGTTCTGGAGGATGATGGTGCGGCGATCCCCATGCAGCACCTCACGGGTAGCCTGCATTTCTACCCGCATGGCCTCATGTGATGCCCGGATCTCCGCACGGGTTGCCTGGAGCTCTGCTAAGAGTGAACGTGTGAGCTGCTCCAGCTGCTATTATGACCTACAATTTTGGGAAGCCTCAAGTTCATCCAGAGTCTCCCTGAGGAAATGGAGTTCTAACCTCAGGGCTTCCCTGTGGCCCTGTGACTCTACAGATATGGCTTCGCGCAGAGTCTCCAGTGCCGCCCGTTGGTCCCTGTTGGACGCTAACATGTCTTCCCTGTGTGATTGGCAAATGGAGTCTGTTACCTGCTGTTGGAGCTCCATCTGCCTTTCAGGGGGGAGAATGGAAGTGGCCAACCTATCCATTGCCTGAGCCATCATTTCAACCGATGCTCCCTGTTGTGCTGCTATGCTCTACGTGGGGTTTTCCCATACAGTATTGCCTGGTGGCGTACGGCCACCGTGTCGGCGGGCAGCACACCTGTTTGGGGCAAGGCAATCTGCACCTTGCTGTGCTAGCACTGACTGAGGCTGCAGGACTGCATTCCCCCTCTGATCCGCTGACCCAGGAACAAGATCAGATGTTGTGGAGTGGTCCCCTGCATCCGTTACCACCAAAGGTGGAGTTACCAACACTGACATCCCCATAGAGGGTTCTCCCCCTGTTGCAGGTGGGTTGGACAGAACAGCATCCCTCCCAGTAACACTCACCTGCGACGCCACATATGTCTCACTGTCCGATTCAGCACCTGAACCATAGAGGTCTGGGGAGGTGCACCCAGAGACACCCGTGGACATTATGGTCTGCAGGAGGATTGGGTTTTCACCCACCACCACCCCACGTCCTCCACTGGTGCCCGGTTGTGGCTGAGATTCCTCCTGGGTCTGCACCATCTCCTCCACCTCAACAGCATCAAGTGTGATATCATCTGCAAAAACATGAAAGACAACAAATGGAAACAGGCATGAGCACCATAGCACACACATAGGCCTGACAAGCCAGAGATCCAGTACATGAATTACACATGTCCCACATGACTATAACCCTGGCATGCATGTACTGTCAATGAGTTTGAAGGGGTGGCAAAAAGCAGACACTGAGGACTCCAAGAAGGAAAAGCAACACATTTGCTGCATGCTGGATAGAACTGGCATCACACATTAGCCTGTGAGTGGCATGTCCAATACACATACATGACACATGCCAGCACACAGATGGCACATAGCGTAGCCATGGTACATTTGACAAGTATAGCCATATGTTAGTGAATGAGTACTGCCACCCACCCATGTGAGATGGACATGATTAGATGAAAAATGCAAAATAGTGTGACAAAATATGCATGTGCCATACACTGCAACATATCCAGTGTACAATTATACAGTGATGGCAGGCAGATGGATACATCAATGGTTGGTCACTTCAACATGACAGGAAACAACAATCATGTTTCACATTCAAACATGCCGCAAAAATTAATGTGAGCAGGCCCTTACTCAATCAGCCTGAATGGTCAAATCATTCCCATAACATGGTAATAAATGTGGGACATTGTGGGGTGTAATCTATGACAGAAACATGTCACATATGTGGCATTAGGACAGAAAAATGTGTTGCGAAAATGGGAGGATTGAAACAATCAGGCGAATGAACACTGAAAATTCAGAACAATGCTGTTGCAAGATGACAGTTCAAGGGCAACTGCAGTAATGTAGTGCTAATTGGCTACTGTGGTCAGAAGGGATACTGTCATACCCAAATCCAAGGCCGGTGAATGGTTTGGAGGAAGCACATGGGTGATCCATACCACTCATGAGTACACACCCTCACCTGGCACTCAATCATAACACATCACCCAAGCAACACACACATGGATTACACACACATGCATGGGCACTCACCGGACAATGCTTCATAATCTGGTAGATTTCCCACGCCTTGGCTCTGTTCCTCTGTGATGAAGGTTCCAGCAACAGACTCATGTTCAGTGAGTTGGTCGTCCTCTGGTGGAGACCCACCGCCAGTCACCAGAGTAAAGGCATGATTGGAAGACAGCTTGTTCTTTGCTCTGCGTTTCAGGTAATTCCACCGCTTGTAGCAATCATCAGCTGTGTGCCTCACAAATCCAAGGGCAGTAATGTGGTCCGCGATGGTCTGCCAGTGGGCCCTACGTTGAGCAGGCGTAGTCTTGCAGCCTGCAGTCACCACCATTTCGCGGCTATGTGCCAACACATAGACCACAAGTGCATCAATTTCGGCGTCATTGAAGCTAGGCTTCCTTGACGTGCCGGAGTGGGTAGCCATGTCTGGGGTCTCAGCCTGTAATGCAAGAGCATCCTTCTTCCTCTTCTTGTAAGGTGATGCGGATCCTGAGTGGCTTACGCCGCTGTGGTCAGTAGGGGCAGAAGCACAGTGGACTGGGTACTTGAAGCCTGTAAAGGCACAATGACCAAAGGTCTTGGTGCAGGCATTGGCTGCAGGGTGATGGTGGCAGGGCCAACGTCGGTGTGATGGACTTGGACCGACATTGTCCTGGCTGGGAGACTCGGAGCTGGCGTGGATTGAGCTGCAGCTGCCCCTGCAGCCTCCCCATCCTGGCTACTTGGGGCAGCAGATGACATTGCTGCCCCAGATCCACGTGGCCTGGTGACAGTAACTTTCACCGCCACACGTGGCTTAGACTTGGTGACCTGGAAGTCAGCCTGGTAGTCATCCTGTGCCGGTTCAGTTTATAAAATGGGCCGGTCCAACAGGGGCTGAGCTGGGATGGTGTCAGCTACGTTTCCCACAACCATTCGGGGGGGCATAGGTGGCCCCGATTGGTCCTCCACACACTGGGCTCTAGGGGCATCCTGCAAATCCTGGCCACGTCCCTTACCACGCCCACCACGCCCACCTCTGTGAGATCGTCCACCTTTGCCTCCCTTACTGCTTGGTCGCCTCCCTACCATGGCACTGATGTTGTTGTGCGTATGGGAGTTGCAGTAAACAATTGTCCTGGGCAAATGGGGTAAAAGGGGTAGGGTACTAGATGGAATTCGTACCCTAGTGCTCTAGCAAGGCTGTCTGTGACCCCTGGGGGAAGATGACGGGTCACTCAATGCACAGGGACCCCAAAAACAAAAGTACACGTGCATGCAACCCCTGGTAGACCACGTGTGTGGAAAAATGAACCCGCACTACGCTGTGGCACCCAGAAACACAGAAATAAGCGTATTCGTGTTACACAAAGCCTACAATGAGCTCTGAAGGGGTATGCGACACACGGGGGCAACCGCAGTTGGAAAATACGTGCGCGACTCACCGTCTGCCTTGAAAAAGAATGTGAAAAAGACGCGCATGTGCACGTTGGCAACACCCCAGCCAAAAGAAGAAAAGAACGCAGTCTGAGGAAACAGGGAGTAAGAACTGGAAACGTTGTGAACTAATCGCGTGTGAACCGACAAGAAGTACAAGAATCACCTGCTCGCTGTCCACAAAAAGCATGTACAAGAAAATAGCGTCATACTCGTACCTTTTAAGCCAGCCCACACGTGCAACGTCACTTACGCGCTTACGCGCTAAGGCCCTTTCCTCCAATAGCACGGTGACGTGCAGTTATCTCATGTGCTGTTTCACTATGCACCCGTGTTGTGGGGAACACCCGCGCGCGTAATGTCAGGGCCTTTCCTCGAATTACACACTGATGTGCACTTTTTTCACGTGCCAAATCACTCCGTATCAAGCTGGCCACGCGAAAACACACGGAAGACCACGCTCCTGCCCAGAAGGCCATTTTCTTGCCCCCAAGAGCCCTGAGCACGCTCCCACCAGCCATCTTCTGCTGCCTGCCTGCTGCCCACGTGCCCTGCTATTTGGTGCCTGCACGTCAGCCATCTGCAGGGGTCCAGTTGCTGTGTCCACCCCTGCTGGAACAGGAGACTCCTGACTGGGATACCATCGCTCCACAGCCCAGCACCAGGACCCAGTTACCCTCCCACGCCTGCCTCGGGGGTCGCCATGTCGGAGCAAACACCATCTGAGACCACTGGTGACCCCAGCCAGAGAGGCAGAGGGCCACCAGCTTCAGAGAGAAGGAAGTTGGTGTCCTGGTGGAGCATGTCCTGGGGCATTGTGATGTCCTCTTCGGAACATCACGCGCCAACAAGGAAGGACGGGAAAGGATCTGGGAGGACGTAGTGGTTGCCATCAACGTGGAGGGCGTGGCAACCCGCAACATCAAGCACGTCCGGAAGCGCTGGGAGGACTTCAGGTCCAGGACCCTCTACAAGGCCCGGCGCCTCGTAAAGGCAGAGGTTGCAGAGGGGTGCCGGGTCAGCATGAGCAACATCCAGATGAGGGTCCTGGAATGCATAGGCCCAGCGCTCCACGCCCAGATCCTACGGAGGCAGACCCGTCTGTAATTGAGCGGTAAGTGGCCAAGCATTGCTGTGTGAGACAGGGCATGTTGCACTGTGCTGGTAGTCTGATACTTGCATGTATGTGTGACATAGGCCATGTATGGATGTGTGTGTGCAGGGACATCATGGTCATGCATGTGAGACCAGTAATGTGTGAACCACATGGATGGTGCATGTGTTCCAATGCAACATGGGGAGCTGTATGTGGAATGCACAGATGAATGCATGCCAGTCTTTGTTCTTGGACATGTAGGGGGGGTGAGGGATGGGTGCTGCTCTCATGTACATGTATGGTGCACATGTGTGTGTGTCTGAGAAGTGTGTGTGTGACTTTGAAACGCCATGGATGCATGACACATGTCCGTGACGATGTGTAGATTCACTCATACAGTGCGGTCACCGTTGTATCCACTGTGTCTGTGGTGTACGAGCCATGATGCATGACCCTCCGGTGATGTGTGTGCATGGGATCAGTATGAGCCATGACGCATATGAGTTTCAAGACAACATTTTGGTTAACAGAGGCCCTTGTAAATGGATGTGATGTTGATTGCATGCGCCGTGCCTGTTTCTGCATGTGTGTTGCGTCCATTGACCCATGTGTTGTGGAGGGACAGGATGGAAGTGATGTTTGACAGTGCCACTCATGTATTATTGCTTCCTGTCTAGGGGACTATTGTACAGTACCTTTGTGCTTGTGTTCTATGTCTCCCTCTATGCAGCGTCTTCAGATAGGGGAGAGGCCCACGTCATCTGCCTCTCCACTGCCTGCGGACGAGGAGTATGACCATATGGGCTCCATCCTGATTGGTGTCGTGTTGGGCACGCGTGTAATTTGTAATGACACACGTGCTTCCTGGGGGGTGCACACACGCCATCACGAAGAGCAGCATCGAGACGTGGCACAGTTGGGAGGGGCCCTGGTTGGTGGGTTCCTACATGTGTCGCGCAGTCCGGTGGACCTCTCCTCCTCTGTAGAGACTATGCACCAGTCGTTCTCCCTGCCGTCTTCCGGCCCATATTCCACCAGGGCCCCCTGTGGACCTGGCCCGACCAACACAGCCAGCTTGGTGGAGATCCCATCTCTGCCACAGTCGGGAGTCCGCGGTCCAGCAGGGGTGGACACCCCAACAACTGGAGACCAGCAGATGGAGGATGTGCAGGCATCATCGGACAGGGCACATGGACAGCAGCAGGCTCTAGGTGGGAGCAATGATGGCTCGGGACCATCAACATCAGAGGGGCATGCATCGGCCAGAGGACAGGAGGACCCTGGAATGGGTGTGTCTTCTGTGTGGCTGCGGTTGGGCCTGCGTATAGATGTGGAGTGGCGGCAGGCAGAAGAGGCACGACTCACAATGGTCAGGGCAGAGAACTCCATGTGGAGGGCACCGAGGCGGGCCGCGTGCCTCGAGGCTATTCACAGGGAGTTGGAGTACAACATGGCATCGTCCCTGCGAACCCTTAGGGCCAGGGAAGAAGACCGCCTCCAGGACATTGAGCAGGAGTTCGATGATGCCCTGGCACGGGACATCGGAAAGTGAGCCGTCGGACTAGCCTGCCGCCATTCTAAATAGTTTTTAGTGTTAGGTTTCATTTTCGTTTTCATTTCTTTTGGGGTGATTGGACGATGCCCCACACTTTTGTATATAGTTATTTCTTAGGTAGTTTCTTAGATAGGTTTCAGTTCTTTTGTTGGGCTCATGGAACCTTTCAAAATTGCTTGTACATAGTTGCACATTGGATTGATGTGTACATTTTCTTTGGATTTCAACATGGAGCAATGGATTTTGATTTTTACGTTTCCTTTGGATTTGTTTTGGTGGACAGAGAATTTGGACCATTTTTCTTTAGGATTTATTTGGATTGCATCTACATTTCATTTTTCATATTTTTGGACATACATTTCATTTCATGTTTGTATTTCTTTTTGGGTTTCATTTCATTACATTGATTTTGTTAATAATACATTTTGATATTTTAATTCCATGTGTGGGATTTGCTCATTGGGTTCATGCATGTCAAAATGTGGTTTTGCACAATCCTTGGGAAACAGTGTGTGTGTGTGACGGACATGTGTTGATGTACATGGTTGACTTTTGATTTGTGTCCTGACATAGGCATGTCGGTGTGGGGTGGATTGGTGAAATCATTGCATGTCAAGACTGGGGTGGCGTGCTGTGGTATTTTGGTGCACATGAGGCCCATGATTGTGCAGCTTCCTTTCGTATTGAGGGGGACATGAGTCGGGGCCTGCTGGCAGGTGCCCCTCACTGCTGGGTGGATGGGGATGCTGGTGGACATGAGTCGGGGACTGCTGACAGTTGCCCCTCACTGCTGGGTGGATGGGGGTCCTGGGGGACATGAGTGGGGGCCTGCTGGCAGGTGCCCCTCAATGCTGGGTGGATGTGGGTGCTGGGGGACATGAGTCGGGGCCTGCTGGCAGGTGCCCATCACTGCTGGGTGGATGGGGGTGCTGGGGGACATCAGTCTGGGCCTGCTGACAGTTGCCCCTCACTGCTGGGTGGATGGGGGTGCTGGGGGTCATGAGTCGGGGCCTGTTGGCAGGTGCCATTCACTGCTGGGTGGATGGGGGTGCTGGGGGACATGAGTCGGGGCCTGCTGGCAGGTGCCCCTCACTGCTGGATGGATGGGGGTACTGGGGGACATGTGTCGGGGCCTGCTGGCAGGTGCCCCTCACTGCTGGGTGGATGGGGGTGCTGGGGGACATGAGTCGGGGCATGCTGCTAGGTGCCCCTCAATGCTGGGTGGATGGGGTGCTGGGGGACATGAGTCGGGGCCTGCAGGCAGGTGCCCCTCACTGCTGGGTGGATGGGGATGATGGGGGACATGAGTCGGGGCGGCTGGCAGGTGCCCCTCACTGCTGGGTAGATGGGGGTGCTGGGGGACATGAGTCGGGGCCTGCTGGCAGGTGCCCCTCACTGCTGGGTGGATGGGGGTGCTGGGGGACATGAGTCGGGGCCTGCTGGCAGGTGCCCCTCACTGCTGGGTGAATGGGGGTGCTGGGGGACATGAGTCGGGGCCTGCTGGCAGGTGCCCCTCAATGCTGGGTGGATGGGGGTGCTGGAGGAAATAAGTCAGTGCTCACTTGTGCGTGGTGACATGTGGGCTGGCTGGGGAGCTTTTCCAGGGTGGATGGGCTGCCTGTGGGCCATGGCCAGGGGTGCAGTGTGTACCCCTGTGTAGGGGTCTGCCTGCAGGCCCTGGAGAGGGGGGAGAGGGCACACCTGGGAGTAAACACACTGCCAATTCGTTGGGGCACCCCCGAAATACACGTACCCCACTCGCACAGGGCCAATCGCGTGAAAAACTTCCCGTGCACCCCAGAAATACACGTACCCCGCTCGCACAGGGCCAATCGCGTGTAAAACTTCCCGTGCACCCCAGAAATACACGTACCCCGCTCGCACAGGGCCAATCGCGTGAAAAACATCCCGCTCACCCACGAAATACACATACCCCGCTCGCACAGGGCCAATCGCGTGTAAAACTTCCTGCGTGCCCCAGAAATACACGTACCCCGCTCGCACAGGGCCAATCGTGTGTAAAACTTCCTGCGTACCCCCGAAATACAAGTACCCCGCTCACACAGGGCCAACCGCGTGTAAAACTTCCCGTGCACCCCACAAATACATGTACCCCACTCGCACAGGGCCAATCGTGTGTAAAACTTCCCGCACACTCCCGAAATACACATACCCCGCTCGCACAGGCCCAATCGCATGTGAAACTTCCCGTGCACCCCCGAAATACATGTACCCCGCTCGCACAGGGCCAATCGCATGTAAAACTTCCCGCGCAACCCTGAAATACACGTACCCCGCTCGCACAGGGCCAATCACATGTAAAACTTCCGCGTACCCCAGAAATACACGTAACCCGCTCGTGCAGGCCCAATCGCGTGTGAAACTTCCTGCGCACCCCCGAAATACACGTACCCCGCTCGCACAGGGCCAATCGCGTGTAACACTTCCCATGCAGTGCTGTACGTGTAGTCGGAGGGGTGCGCTGGGATTTTTACGGATGTTTTCGTGGTTGGGGGGCTGTATGCTGGTCCACTGGGCTGTGCTCCATGTACGGGATTTGTGCGCTGTTCATGGCACACTGGGAGGGGTTGGGGGCATAACTGGCGCTGCTGCAGGGTGGCTGCACTACTCTGCGCCATGGCTGGTTATGGATGTTGAAATCCATGAATACGCTGTACGCAGAAATTTATTTTGTTGCACGCGGCTGGCGCAGACTGCCGTACGCACACACTGTGCGCCAGCTGCGTGCACCACTTGTGCGCTGATTTCTAGGAATTGCCCCCTTTATTCCTTGAAAACATGTCCAAGATTAATCATTTGCATTTTCGAAAACAGCAACTATTTGGTCTGGCTATTGAAAGAAATCACACCGATTTACGGTGAAAGATACCAATCTAATGTCCAAATATCTTTAGTGTTTTCCACTTCACACTGTACGTAAATGGTATGTACATGTGTTTCATACAAGGTGGTAATTCATTAGGATTCTCTGCTCCCAAGTAGTAAAATAAGACAATCACTGTAAAAAATCTCTGCATGCCAACTATTCTACGACTTTATTTCAGCAGCTAGTGTTTGTTCTGATCACTAAAGGTTTGGAGGAGTAGCTTACAGCCAGTACATATACAGGCCGATTCATGGAATTAATGTGCACCGAAAATTTTGGCGCAAGCATGCGAAAACGTGCGATTCGCAGTGAAAGAGCGAAAATCGCAGTGCAAGTGCGAATATCGCATGGAAACCAGCGCACATCTATTCATGGAAGTCTGTGCGTGAGTAAAATCAGGGATGTGCACTGAAAAAGTGCGCGGCGCACGTCGGCGCACAGGTCATCTAACGGCGTGCGCAAAGGCGACAGCGAAAGCGCACATAGCGCGGCGCACATAAAAGTAGACGGAACACTGGGCGTAACACTCAGAATGGGGAACAATTTGTGAAAATGTGGGCTTCACGGGGGAAGTACAGGAGGCAAGTGCGCAGAACGCCCAAACGCTCCCCAGAACACGTATTCATGGAATCAAATAGGGCAAACCAGCACACGGGCAAAGACGCGCACTGACCCAAACCAGTCCGCCACACGAAGGCAGGCGGTAGCGTCCCTGCGCTGGAAAAAAATGTGCGCCAAAATGTGCGCTAACAAAAAGCACGAATATACAGCTCTGTTGAATGTCCCATACTGTGGCCCCCTAGGACAAATGACGTGCAAAGGGGTACGCGACAAACAGCGACACCCGCTGTGTGAAAAATTAGCTTGTGCGTGTATTTCGTGTGTGCGCGTGAAGTTTCACACGCGATCGGGCATGGGGGAGCGGGGTACGTGTATTTCAGGGGTGCGCGTGAAGTTCTACACACGATCGTGCCTGGGGGAGCGGGATACATGTATTCCAGGGGTTTGCGGGAAGTTTCAAATGAGATAGGCGCTGTGCGAGTGGGGTGCGTGTATTCTTGGGGTTCGTGTGAAGTTTCACACACGATTGGGCTGGGTACATGTAAATCTGGGGTGCGCGGGAAGTTTCACACGCGATTGGCCTTGGTCGAGCGGGGTACGTGTATTTAAGGGGTGCGCGGGAATTATCACACGCGACAGGCCCTGTGCGAGTGGGGTCTGTGTATATCTGGGGTGCATGGGAGTCCTACACGTGAATTGGCAGTGTGGGTCCTCCCAGGTGTTCCCTCTACACCCTCCACGGCCCCTGCAGGCAGCCCACACCACAGGGGAGTTCATGTTCCGCAGGCAGCCCATCCACCATGGGCATGCCCCCCAGGCAAGCCACGTCAGCTTGCACTACTACTACTACTGATCACCAACGCATGACCCCCTCCACCCCAACCCCCCAGCAGTGCGGGGCACCTGCCAGCAGGCCCACACTCATGTCCCACTCATGTCCCCTTGTACCCCCACCCCCCAGCAGTTTGGGGCACCTGCCAGCAGACCCCCACTCATGTCCCCTTGCACCCCCACCACCCAGCAGTGCGGGGCACCTGCCAGCAGGCCCCCACTCATGTCCCCTTGCACCCCCACCCCGGCAGTGCAGGGCACCTGCCAGCAGGCCCCCTCTCATGTCCCACTCATGTCCCCCTGCACCCCCACCCCCCAGCAGTGCAGGGCACCTGCCAGCAGGCCCCCACTCATGTCCCACTCATGTCCCCTGCACCCCCACCCCCCAGCAGTGCGGGGCACCTGCCAGCAGGCCCACACTCATGTCCCACTAATGTCCCCCTGCACCCCCACCCCCCAGCAGTGCAGGGCACCTGCCAGCAGGCCCCCACTCATGTCCCACTCATGTCCATCTGCACACCCACCCCCAGCAGTGCAGGGCACCTGCCAGCAGGCCCCCACTCATGCCCCACTCATGTTCCCCTGCACCCCCCACCCCTCAGCAGTCCGGGGCACCTGCCAGAGGCCGTCCACTCATGTCCCCTTGCACCCCCACCCCCCCAGCAGTGCAGGGCACCTGCCAGCAGGCCCCCACTCATGTCCCACTCATGTCCCCCTGCATCCCCACCCCCCAGCAGTGCAGGGCACCTGCCAGCAGGCCCCCACTCATGTCCCACTCATGTCCCCCTGCACCCCCACCGACCAGCAGTGCGGGGCACCTGCCAGCAGGCCCCCACTCATGTCCCACTCATGTCCCCCCAACCCCCAGCAGTGCAGGGCACCTGCCAGCAGGCCCCCACTCATGTCCCACTCATGTCCCCCTGCACCCCCACCACCCAGCAGTGCAGTGCACCTGCAAGCAGGCCCCCACTCATGTCCCACTCATGTCCCCATGCACCCCCACCCCCCATGAGTGCGGGGCATCTGCCAGCAGGCCCACACTCATGTCCCCTTGCACCCCCACCCCCCAGGCAGTGCGGGGCACCTGCCATCAGTCCCCCACTCATGTCCCCTTGCGCCCCCACCCCACAGCAGTGCGGGGCACCTGCCACCAGGCACCCACTCATGTCCCCGTGCACCCCCACCCCCCAACAGTGCGGGGCACCTGCCAGCAGGCCCACACTCATGTCCCCTTGCACACCCACCCCCCAGCAGTGCGGGGCACCTGCCAGCAGGCCCCCACTCATGTCCCCTTGCATACCCACCCCCCAGCAGTGCGGGGCACCTGCCAGCAGGCCCCCACTCATGTCCCCTTGCACCCCCAGCAGTGCGGGGCACCTGCCAGCAGGCCCCACTCATGTCCCCTTGCACCCCCACCCCCCAGCAGTGCCAGGCACCTGCCAGCAGGCCCTCACTCATGTCCCCTTGCACCCCCAACCCCCAGCAGTGCGGGGCACCTGCCAGCAGGCCCCTACTCATGTCCCCTTGCACCCCCACCCCCCAGCAGTGTGGGGCACCAGCCAGCAGGTCCCCACTCATGTCCCCTTGCACACCCACCCCCAGCAGTGAAATGGCGATCCCACGGCACAAACCAAAAGTCAACTATGTACATCAACACATGTCCGCCACATGAAGGCAGGCAGTAGCGTCCCTGCGCATTAAAAAAATGTGCGCTAACAAAAAGCTCTATATACAGCTCTGATGAATGTCCCATATTGTGGCCCTCTAGGACAAATGACGTGCAAAGGGGTACGCAACAAACACTGACACCCGATGTGTCAAAAATAGAGTGTATTTCGGGTTCTCGCGGGAAGTTCCACACACGATTGGCCCTGGGCGAGCGGGGTACGTGTACTTCAGGGGCTCGTGGCAAATTTTACACGCGATTGGGCCTGGCCGAGCGGGGTCCGTGTACTTCCAGGGCTCGTGGGAAGTTTCACATGTGATTGGGCCTGGGCGAACGGGGTACGTGTATTACTGTGATGGGCGTGGAAGTACAGGAGGCAAATGCGTGGAACGCCCACACGCACACGCCAAAAAAGACGCGCTAATCCGGCAACACGTACGCAAGCAGGAAGCAAGCGTACGTCGACCCGCGCAGCATAAAAGTGCACGCAAACAACAAACAAGCTCAGACGCCAGGATGAATATACCGTTCCTAGTAGCAGTGGCCGTGGGATACCGCAGGAGCAGGAGGAGGATAGCCAGGGCCTACATTTTTACACCCAGAACCAGCCTTTTTGGGATGCCTGATGACCACGTGTATGGGAGGTACAGGTTTCCACCTCACATAATACTCGACCTGGTCAGTGAGTGGGAGGATGACCTCACATCACCCACCCTCTGCTCCCAAGCACTCAGCCCCCTGGTGAAGGTCCTTAATGTACTGCACTTCTTGGCCACTGGATCATTTCAGCGGACAAGTGCCACAGTGGGGGGGTGTCACAGGCCACGCAGTCACGCTGCCTACACCAGGTCTTGGCCATCATGACTGCACGCCCATCAGTACGCAGGCACATATACCTGCCCAGAACACCTGCAGAAAGGCAGGCTGTCGTCCAGGATTTTTACGGGGTGGCACACTTCCCCAAAGTGCTAGGTGCCATTGACTGCACCCATGTGGCGCTACATCCCCCAGGGCATCTGAGCACATCTATAGAAACCGCAAGCACTGGCATTCTATCAATGTCCAGGTAGTATGTGATGCCAAGGGAATCATCACCTCAGTATATGCCAACTATCCAGGGTCCACCCACAACAGTTTCATTTACAGAATGTCAACCCTAAACCGGGACCTAGAAGCTGATCGGCATGGCGATACATGGCTGATTGGTGAGTATAAATGCCTCTGCACATGCATGCATGTCAGATACTGAGTAATGTCACAACCCCACTAATAATATCCAACATCAACTCCCCAGGGGACAGTGCCTACCCTCTGAGCACCAACATGATGACGCCAATTCGGAACCCCACCACGCCATCCGAGGTAAGATACAACACAGCCCATATTGCAACCCGGGCATAGTGGAGCGCACATTCGGAGTGCTCAAGTCACGCTTTCGCTCCCTTGACCGTTCTGGCGGGCAGCTGTTATACGCTCCCCCAGTAGTGTGCAGGATCATAGTGGCAGCATGTGCCCTGCACAACGTTGCAACACGCCGGGGCCTGCCGGGGGACAGTCAACTGTCACAACCATACCAGCCTTAGATTGTTCACCTGGTAGTGTTCCATTGTGTGCATCCCTACCTACACAAACACCACCAATGCTGTGTCATCAAAAGACACACTTCTATGCTGCTAAAATCATTACCCCCTTGCAAGATACAACATGACAACAGTGCCATGTCAACCAACACCTCCCCAGCACCGCCACCCAACACACCATGGCGTGTCATGCTATGTGAGAGCAAACAAAGGAATCCCCAAAACATTACACAAGTGTCACAAAGTACAGTGTCCCGAATGGAAAATGGCCACACACAATATGCTCCCATTAATGTAGAACTGACAACACACATGACCAAAGACTTACCACAATACACTGCAGCTAGCCACCCCAAACATAGCATTTGCATGACAGTACTAAGTTAAAGGATACATAGACTTACAACCTGGTGATGCTAGCACATCGACCACTTCCAACTGTACAGTGTTGGTGCCACGCAAATCTGGAAGTGCAATGCTTATAACATGAACTCCATCTCCAAAGTAGACGGCCTTGAGAAGACATGTGGAATGAACCTGCAAATTAGGAGGGAGACATGGATGCACAAGAACACATCAATACACCATGCAGTGTACAATACTACAACAATATGCACTAGGAATGTATACACAGTATTTACTACAGACTGCCCACACATGTCATGGGAGTCCAACGTCACTGTGTAAGTTACTGTCACTTGGGCACACCCTTTGCAAGCCCATGGTAACGGGAAGCAGGAGGGGTGTATGTCTCATGAACCCAAGCATCTAACCCAAACTCAGGACAAGCCTGCATGTGCCCAGACGGAATACAGTGGATGCCCATGGGAGCCACACAAGGCAACACACTATAACAAAAACTCAAAAATCAAAAATCAAAAATCATAAATGGCCATGTGGGGGCCAGGAGGGGTGGGGGAGGCCACCCAGGAGGTCCGAGGACAAAGTGCACACCAACAGCCACCTGTGTGGATGTTGCGGAAAAAAAACACCTCCATGGGCTCATGGCCTGCACGGCTACGCTATCGTGAGAGATTCAGAATCGCTGTGGTCGCTCTCATAACCCTGTGCTGCTGCCGCCACAGGAGGTGGTGGTGCTATGGGAGGCAGCCCACGCAAAGCCCTAGTCTGGTCCTCCATGGCAGCAAGCATGCGAGTGTGGAAGGTCTCGTTCTGGAGGATTATGGTGCGGAGATCCCCATGCACCACCTGACGTGATGCCCGGACCTCCTCCCGAGTTGCCTGCATCTCTGCTGAGAGCGTACGTGTGACCCGCTCCAGCAGCTGTTCTGTCCTTGTGACAGTGGAAGCCTCAAGCTCCACAAGAGTATGCCTGAGGTGAAGGACTTCTACCCTCAGGGCTTCCCTCTGGCCTTGGGACTCTAAAGAAATGGCTTCCCGCAGAGTGTCCAGGGCTGCCCGTCTGTCCCTGTTGGACGCCAACATGTCCTCCCTGAGTGATTGGCAAATGGAGTCTGTTGCCTGCTGTAGTTGCTCCATCTGCCTCTCTGGGGGGACAATGGAAGTGGCCACCCTCTCCATAGCTTTAGCCATCATCTCAGATGCTGCTGGCTGTTGGTTTGCCATACCGTATATGGATTTCTCCCATGCCGTATTGCCTGGTGGCATACGGCCACCGTGTTGGCGGCCACCACACCTGTCTGGGGCAGGACGAACTGTGCCGTGCTGTGTCGGCACTGCCTGAGGCTGCAGGACTGCATTCCCCCTCTGATCTGCTGGCCCAGGAACAGGATCAGATGTTGCGGAGTGTGGCCCTGCATCCTTAACCACCAAAGTCGGACCTACCAACACTGACATCCCCATAGTGGGCTGTACCCCTGGTGCAGGTGGGTCGGACAGAACAGAATCCCTCCCAGAAACACCTACCTGCGAAACCACATAGGTCTCATCATCCAAATCAACACCCGAAAAGAGGTCTGGGGAGGTGCACCCAGAGACACCCCTGGAGAGAACGGTCTGCAGCAAGAGTGGGTTCTCAGCCAACCACCACACCCCGTCCCCCACTGGTGCCCGGTCGTGCCTGAGATCCCTCCTGGGACTGCACCATCTCCTCAACCTCAAAAGCATCAAGTGCGTCATCCCCTGCAGAATGAAAGACAAAAAATGGAAACAGGCATTAGCACCATGGCACACAATTAGGCCTCACAAGGTACAGAACCAGTACTTGATTGACACATGTCCCACATGACTATAACCCTCCCATAAATGCACTGTCACTGAGTTTGAAGGGGAGGAAAATGTCAGACACTGATGACACCAAGATGGAAGAGCAACACATTAGCTGCATGCTGGCTAGCAGAGCCATCACACATAAGTGTACATGCATACTGATTGGAAGCTGTGCGTGTGGTGGTGTGCCAGTAGTGTGCAGGTTGTACATGTGGTTTTGTAGGGCCATGTATGGATGTGTATGTACAGGGCTGTGAGGCTGACACATGCAAGTCCTTTCATGTGTGAGACACATGGATGGTGTATGTGTGGGTAAGCATGCAGGCCAAATGCAGATGTGTGAACACACATGTTTGGATTACTGTGTATGTAAGTTGACATGGTTGTGGTGTCACACAAGGATGTTGGTTCCAGTTGCATGTATATGCACCATGTACATGTTCATGTGTGTGTATTTGACATGGGTGCAACAGTGATGCAACATGGATGCATGTGAGACTGATATGTAGAAGACTGATTGCCAGATGTGACATGGATGCCCATCCCATCACTGCGACAGTTGGCGGAGGTGTACACATGCATGTAATTGTGGTGACGTGTGTGCATGTCTAGTGCACTCCCTGTGTTTCATGTGATGTCTGGCTCACCTTTGGCTGCTCATGCTGTTTGTATGTGTATGGATGGTGCTGGCTGTTGCAATATGGCTGTGGAATAGCTCATGTGTGTGAGTTGCAATGACATGTGTGTTGGAGATTGTGATACCATGTCTGAAGTTTGACAATGCCACTCATGTACAACTGTCATGTGTGTATGAGTCCATTGTACAGTGCCCTGATGCCTGTCTCCTATCTCTCCCTGTCTGCAGCGTCAACTGATAAAGAGGGCGGGGAAGGTGCTGTGGAGCACAGCGGCAGGGATCGCACCGCCAGCCAGAGACGCAAAGCCCGGCTCCCCTCCCAGGTTGTCATCTCGTCGGGGAGTGAGGAGTCCGGTGCCGCGTCCCAGGTCGCTGCTGCCGAGGGGAGGTCCAAGAGGCGGAGGTTGGAGTTGGACTCCTCGGCAGCCGAAGGGGCAGCTGAGACCCTACAGGGCCCAACGGAGGAAGATGGCACGGAGTCATGAAGGTTGGTGGGGGGTTTGGTGGAGGAGGAGGCCGTGCAAGGGACAGAGACGGGGTCTGGAGGTGGGGATTCCACTGGTGCTAGTAGTGCAGTGCAGGGGCAGGGACAGGAGGCAGCACAGGCCCCCGTGGAGGTGCCTGTGTGTAATCCTGTCCCCGATCCTGTGACTGCATCATCTTGCACCAGCAGGGATACCTACGTCCAGACCCGTTCTCAGGGAGGGGATTGGCTTAGACCAACTAGCCTTCCTCTCCCTGCGGGTGCGGCTATCCGGCACCAGGTTGAGCCTGTCCTGGGTGGGGTGGTGTTGCGTCAACGTGCAATGCGAGCTGACCTGCAGTCTTTTCATGAGGAGACTGCACGTCTTCTTGCATGGCTCGTTGACCGCTTTGTGCCACTGGGACAGCTCACCATGGCCGGATTCCTCCGTTTTGTGGACCTGGTCCCGACCCCCTCCTCAACTGAACCCCCTATGCGCCAGTCGTCCTCCGTGCCATCTTCCCACCCATGTGTCACCTGGGTGCCCTGTGGAGCTGCCTCTGACCCTGCGGCCAGGCTAGTGGAGGGCACATCCCTGCCACAGTCGGAAGTCGGACGTCCAGCAGGGGTGGGCACCTCAACAACTGCACCCCAGCTGAGGAGGATATGCAGGCAGCAGGAGCCAGGGCACAGGCAGTGGCACAGCAGCAGCAGCAACAAGGTGGGAGATATGATGGCTCAGGGCCTTCATCATCGGAGGGGCAGGCATCGGCCGGAGGGGAGGAGGACCCTGGACGGGAAGTGTCTTCCGTGTGGCAGCGGTTGGGCCATGCAATAGATGCGGAGCGGCATCGGGCGGAAGAGGCACGACTCACTATGGTCAGGGCGGAGAACTCCATGCGTAGGGCCCTGAGGCGGGTCGAGTGCCTCGAGGCCATTCGCAGGGACCTGGAGTTCCAGATGTCATCGTCCCTGCGAACCCTCGGGCCATGGAAGAGGACCGCCTCCGGGACATCGAGCAGGAGTTCGATGATGCCCTGGGCCAGAACATCAACATGTGAGCCGTTGGACTTGCCCGCTTCCCTTGTAGATAGTTAGATAGTGTTAGGTTTCCTTTGTTTTTTTCTTTATTTTGGTTGCACTTGGACAATGCACCACCATTCTGTATATAGTTTTTCATTAGGTAGTATTTTTGATAGGTTTCATTTCTTCAGTTGGGATCATGGACCCTGGATTGTTCTTCTGTATATAGTTCACTATTGGATTAATCTTTTTTATTATTTTATTTCCCCATGGAGCAATGGTTTTCACTTTTGTTTTTCCCTTGGATTTCATTTTTGAACTGTGACTTTGGACACCTTCCCTTTGGATTATGATTTGTTGTTTTTGTTGTTTTTCATTATTTTACGGACATTCAGCTTTTCGTTTTTAATTCCCTTTGTCGTTTGTTTGTTTTTTATTCCATTCATGTTGCTTTTAATACATTTTTTTGTTCATACTACGATGTATGGTATTATCTCATTGGTTTCATGCGTGTCATGATATGGGTTTTGACATTCACTTGCACCCATTGTGTGTGTGTGACGGACATGTGTTCATTTACATGCTTGCCATTGGGGTTGTATCATGAAATTGGCATTTCTATGTGGGTGGATGCAATACTTGGGTGGGTCTTTGGCAGGTGGAGGCTGGCCATGAGGGCCAGGGATCTAGATTGTGATGACGTGTTGGCTGGGGGACATGAGTGGGGGCCTGCTGGCAGGTACCCCACAATGCTGGGGGGTGGGGGTGCAAGGGGACATGAGTGGGACATGAGTGGGGGCCTGCTGGCAGGTGCCCCATACTGCTGGGGGTGGGGGTGCAATCGGACATGAGTGGGACATGAGTGGGGGCCTGCTGGCAGGTGCACCACGATGCTGGGGGGTGGGCGTGCAAGGGGACATGAGTGGGACATGAGTGGGGGCCTGCTGGCAGGTGCCCCACACTGCTGGGGGATGGGGGTGCAAGGGGACATGAGTGGGACATGAGTGGGGGACTGCTGGCAGGTGCACCACAATGCTGTGGGGGTGGGGGTGCAAGGGGACATGAGTGGGACATGAGTGGGGGCCTGCTGGCAGGTGCCCCACAATGCTGGGGGGTGGGGGTGCAAGGGGACATGAGTAGGGGCCTGCTAGCAGGTGCCCCACAATGCTGGGGGGTGGGGATGCAAGGGGACATGAGTGGGACATGAGTGGGGGCCTGCTGGCAGGTGCCCCACACTGCTGGGGGGTGGGGGTGCAAGGGGACATGAGTGGGACATGAGTGGGGGCCTGCTGGCAGGTGCACCACAATGCTGGGTGGTGGGGGTGCAAGGGGACATGAGTGGGGGCCTGCTGGCAGGTGCCCCACAATGCTGGGGGGTGGAGGTGCAAGGGGACATGAGTGGGACATAAGTGGGGGCCTGCTGGCAGGTGCCCCACACTGCTGGGGGGTGGGGGTGCAAGGGGACATGAGTGGGACAAGAGTGTGGGCCTGCTGGCAGGTGCCCCACAATGCTGGGGGGTGGGGGTGCAGGGGGACATGAGTTGTTGATCAGTGGTGCAAGCGGACAGGTGGCTTGTCTGGGGTGCATGGCCATGGTGGATGAGCTGCCTGCGGAAATGACCAGGGGTGCGTGGTAGTCCCCTGTGGTGTGGTCTGCCTGCAGGGGCCGTGGAGGGTGTAGACGGAACACCTGGGAGGACCCACACTGCCAATTCACGTTTAGGACTCCCCGTTCACCCCTGAAATTCACATACCCCGCTCTGACAGCAAAATCGCGTGTGAAACTTACCAAGAACCCCTGAAATACACTTACCCCACTCGCACCGGGCCTATCGCATCTGAAACTATATGCGAACCCCTGAAATACACGTACCCCACTCGCACAGGGCCTATCGCGGGTAAAACTTCCCGCGAACACCAGTAATGCACGTACCCCACTCGCACATGGCCTATCGCGTGTGAAACTTCAGGTGAACCCCTGAAATACTCGTACCCCACTCGCACATGGCCTATCGCTTGTGAAACTTCACGCGACCACAGGAATATTGGCCCTGTGCGACAGAGCGGGGTACGTGTATTCCTGGGGTTCGCGTGAAGTTTCACCCGCGATTTCAGCAGGGTACGTGTATTACGGTGTTCGCGTGAAGTTTCACACACGAAAGGGCCCTGGTCGAGGGAGTACGTGAATTTCAGGGGTGCGCGTCAAGTTTTACACGCGAAAGGGCAACGCCCGTGCACAATACGTCATAGACGCGCTAAGGGCCTTTGGTCCAATGATATCGCGTACGTGTGCTGACACGCTATCGCGCTAAGGACCTTTCCTCGAATTACACGCTGACGTGCAAGATTTTCCCGTGCCAAATCACTCCGTATCAAGCTGGCCACGCGTACACACACGGAAGACCACGCTCCTGCCCAGAAGGCCGAATTACTACCCCCCAGAGCCCCGAGCATGCTCCCACCAGCCATCTGCTGCTGCCTGTCTGCCTGCTGCCCACGTGCCCTGCTATTTGGTGCCTGCACGTCAGCCATCTGCAGGGGTCCAGTTGCTGTGTCCACCCCTGCTGGAACAGAATACTCCCGACTGGGATTCCATCGCTCCACAGCCCAGCCCCAGGACCCAGTTGCCCACCCCCTCCTGCCTCTGGGGTTGCCATGTCGGGCACTACACAATCTGGCACCGCTGGCAACCCCCAGCCAGAGAGGCAGAGGGCCACCAGCTTCACTGCCAACGAAGTTGGTGTCCTGGTGGAGCATGTCCTGGGGCATTATGATGCCCTCTTCGGAACATCATGCACCAACAAGGAAGGACGGGAGAGGATCTGGGATGACGTAGTGGTTGCCATCAACGCGGAGGGGGTGGCAACTTGCAACATCAAGCACGTCAAGAAGCGCTGGGAGGACTTCAGGTCCAGGACCCTCCACAAGGCCCGGCGCCTCGCGGAGGGGGGCCGGACACGCCTGAGTGCCATCCAGATGCGGGTCCTGGAATGTGTAGGCCCAGCGCTCCACGCCCAGATCCTTCGGAGGCAGACCCATCTGGAGTTGAGCGGTAAGTGGCCAAGCATTGCTGTGTGAGACAGTGCATGTTGCAGCATGCTGGTAGTCTGATGCTTGCCTGTATGTGTGACATAGGCCATGTATAGATATGTGTGTGTGCAGGGACATCATGGTCATGCAAGTGAGAGCAGTTATGTGTGAGCCACATGGTTTTGCATGTGTTTTAAAGCAACATGGGGAGCTCTATGTGTAATGCACACATGAATGCATGGCTGTCTCTGTTCCTGGACATGGAGGGGGGGTGAGGAATGGGTGCTGATGTCATGTACATGTATGGTGCACATGTGAGTGTGTGCCTGAGAAGTGTGTGTGTGAGTTTGAAACGCCATGGATGCATGTGACCTTGAAGGCAACATCTTGCTTTACAGGGGCCCTTCTACATGGATGTTGATGTTGTTTGCAGGCGCACAGACTGTTTCTGCATGTGTGTTGCGTGCATTCACCCATGTGTTGTGGAATGACAGGATGGAAGTGACATTTGACAGTGCCACTCATGTGTTATTGCTTCCTCTCTAGGGTATTTTGTACTGTACCCTGATGCTTGTGTTCTATGTCTCCCTCTACGCAGCGTCAAGTGAAGAAGAGGGCAGAGACGGCGCTGTGGAGCCAAGCGGCAGGGATGCCTCCACTGGGCGGCGACGCAAGGCCCAGCCACCCTCCCAGGAATTACCATCATCCGGGAGCGAGGGGGCTGGTGTTGTATCTGCCTCAACGGCTGTGGTGGAAGGGCGGGGTGAGCCGCCACAGGGGCTTCCAATGGCAGAAGACGGTGTGGAGACATCCAGGTTGGTGGTCTCCACAGAGGAGAAGGAGCCCGCTACTGAGCTGCACATGGGGCCTGGTGGGGGTAGTACCACTGGTGCAAGTGGTGCAGTCCAGGGCCAGGGTCAGGAGGCAGCACAGGTCACCGCGGAGGGGCCTGTGCATGTCGCTGTCCTTGACCCTGTGACTGCACCATCATGCACCAGCTGGGAGGCCCCGTCCCAGGCCCGTCCGCAGGTAGGGGAGAGTGCCATATAACCTGCCTCTCCACTACCTGCGGATGAGGGGTCCCGCGACCGTATGGGATCCGTCCTGGTGGGTGTTGCGTTGCGCACGCGTGTCATTCGTGATGACGTGCGTTCTTCCTGGGCGGAGAACCCACCCCATCACGAAGAGCAGCGTCGTGACGTGGCACTGCTGGGAGGGGCCCTGGTCGGAGGGTTCCTACATATGACGCGCACTCTGGCGGACCTCTCCTCCTCTGTGGAGGCTATGGGCCGGTCGTTCTCCACATCGTCTTCCAGCCAAGATTCCACCAGGGCCCCCTGTGGACCTGGCCTGACCAACACAGCCAGCTTGGTGGAGTTCACATCCCTGCCATAGTCGGAAGTCAGCGGTCCAGCAGGGGTGGACACCACAACTGGAGACCAGCAGATGGAGGATGTGCAGGCACCATCGGACAGGGCACATGGCCAGCAGCAGCAGCAGCAGGAGCAGGCTGTAGGTGGGAGCAATGATGGCTCAGGGCCATCAACATCGGAGGGGCAGGCATCGGCCGGAGGGCAGGAGGACCCTGGAAGGGAAGTGTCTTCCGTGTGGCAGAGGTTGGTCCATGCGATAGATGCAGAGCTGCAGCGGGCGGAAGAGGCACGGCTCACGATTGTCAGGATGGAGAACTCCATGCGTAGGGCCCTGAGGCGGGCCAAGTGCCTCGAGGCCATTCGCAGGGACCTGGAGTTCCAGATGTCATCGTCCCTGTGAACCCTCAGGGCCATGGAAGACGAACGCCTCCGGGACATCGAGCAGGAGTTCGATGATGCCCTGGCCCGGAACATCAACATGTTAGCCGTTGGACTTGCCCGCTGCCCTTGTAAATAGTTATTTAGTTAGTATTAGGTTTCCTTTGTTTTTTTTATTTATTTTGGACCTTTTGGACAATGGACCACATTTTTGTATATAGATGTTTAATTAGGTAGGAGTTTATGATAGGTTTCATTTCTTCAGTTGGGATCATGGACCCTGGATTGTTCATCTGTGTATAGTTGACGGTTGGATTCTACTTTTTTGTTTGGATTTCCCCATGGAGCAATGGTTTTCACTTTTGTTTTTCCCTTGGATTTCATTTTTGGAACTGTGACTTTGGACACCTTTCCTTTGGATTATGATGTGTTGTTTTTCATTATTTTACAGACATGCAGCTTTCTTTTTAAATTTCCATTGTCGTTGGTTTGATTTTAATTCCATTCATGTTGCTTTTAATAAAAATATTTCTTCAAACTTCGATGTGTGGTATTATCTCATTGGTTTCATGCATGTCATGATATGGGTTTTGAGATTCACTTGCACCCATTGTGTGTGTGTGAGGGACATGTCTTCATTTACATACTTGCCATTGGGGTTGTGTCATGTAATTGGCATTTCTATGTGGGTGGGTGCACTACTTGGGCGGGTCTTTGGCATGTGGAGGCTGGCCATAAGGGCCAGGGATCTAGATTGTGATGACGTGTTGGCTGGGGGACATGTGTCAGGGCCTGCTGGCAGGTGACCTGCACTGCTGGGGGATGGGTGTGCAAGGGGACATGAGTGGGGGCCTGCTAGCAGGTGCCCTGCACTGCTGGGGGGTGGGGTTGCAGGGGGACATGAGTGGGGCATGAGAGGGGGCCTGATGGCTGGTGCCCCGCACTGCTGGGGGGTGGGGGTGCAAGGGGACATGAGTGGGGGCCTGCTGGCAGGTGCCCCGCATTGCTGGGGGGTGGGGGAGCAGGGGAACATGAGTGGGACATGAGTGGGGGCCTGCTGGCACATGCCCCTCAGTGCTTGGGGTGCAAGGGGACATGAGTGGGGGCCTGTTGGCAGGTGCCCCACACTGCTGGGGGTGGTGGTGCAGGGGGACATGAGTGGGACATGAGTGGGGGCCTGCTGGCAGGTGCCCCTCAGTGCTTGGGGTGCAAGGGGACATGAGTGAGGGCCTGCTGGCAGGTGCCCCTCAGTGCTTGGGGTGCAAGGGGACTTGAGTGGGGGCCTGCTGGCAGGTGCCCCTCAGTGCTTGGGGTGCAAGGGGACACTGCCAATTCACGTGTAGGACTCCCCTGCACCCCCGAAATACACGTACCCCACTCGCACAGGGCCTATCGCGTGTGAAACTTCCCCGCACCCCAAAAATACACGTACCCTGCTGGAATCACGTGTGGGACTTCCCGCGCACCCCTGTAATACACGTACCCTGCTGTAATCGCGTGTTGGATTTCCCCGCACCACAGAAATACAGGTTCCCTGCTGAAATTGCATGTGTGACTTCCTGCACACCCCTGTAATACACGTGCCCTGCTGAAATCACGTGTCCAACTTCCCCGCACCCCAGAAATGCATGTACCCTGCTGAAATCGCGTGTGGGACTTCCCGCGCACACCAGTGAGACACCTACCCTGCTGAAATTGCGTGTAAAAGTTCCCTGCACCCCAAAAATGCATGTACCCTGCTGAAATCGTGTGTGTAACTTCCCGCGCACCCCAGTAATACAGGTACCCTGCTGGAATCGCGTGTAAAAGTTCCCCGCACCCCAGAAATACACGTACCCTGCTGTAATCGCTTGTGGAACTTCCCGCGCACCCCAGTAATACTGGTAGCCTGCTGAAATCGCGTGTAAAAATTCCCCGCACCCCAGTAATACACGTACCCTGCTGGAATTGCGTGTGGAACTTCCCGCGCACCCCTGTATTACATGTACCCTGCTGTAATCACATGTTGAACTTCCCCACACCCCAGAAATACAGGTACCCTCCTGAAATCACGTGTGTAACTTCCCCGCACCCCTGTAATACACGTGCCCTGCTGAAATTGCGTGTCAAACTTCCCCGCACCCCAGAAATGCACGTACCCTGCTGAAATCGCGTGTGGGACTTCCCGCGCACACCAGTGAGACACCTACCCTGCTGAAATCGCATGTAAAAGTTCCCCGCACCCCAGAAATACACGTACCCTGCTGAAATCGCGTGTGTAACTTCCCGCGCACCCCAGTAATACAGGAACCCTGCTGGAATCGCGTGTAAAAGTTCCCCGCACCCCAGAAATACACGTACCCTGCTGTAATCGCGTGTGGAACTTCCCGCGCACCCCAGTAATACTGGTACCCTGCTGAAATCGCATGTGAAAATTCCCCGCACCCCAGTAATACACGTACCCTGCTGGAATCACGTGTGGAACTTCCCGCGCACCCCTGTAATACACGTACCCTGCTGTAATCGCGTGTTGAGCTTCCCCGCACCCAAGAAATACAGGTACCCTGCTGAAATCGCGTGTGTAACTTCGCGCGCACCCCTGTTATATACGCGCCCTGCTGAAATCGCGTGTCAAACTTCCCCGCACCCCAGAAATGCACGTACCCTGCTGGAATTGCGTGTGTAACTTCTCACGCACACCAGTGAGACGCCTACCCTGCTGAAATCGCATGTAAAAGTTCCCCGCATCCCCGAAATACACGTAGCCTGCAGAAATCGCATGTGGAACTTCCTGCACACCCCAGTAATACTGGTACCCTGCTGAAATCGCGTGTAAAAATTCCCCGCACCCCAGTAATACACGTACCCTGCTGGAATTGCGTTTGGAACTTCCTGCGCACCCCTGTAATACACGTACCCTGCTGTAATTGCATGTTGAACTTCCCCGCACCCCAGAAATACACGTACCCTGCTGAAATTGCGTGTGGAACTTCCCGCGCACCCCAGTAATACACGTTCCCCACTCGCCGTTTGCTGTTTGGCAGCCCTGTATACTGGTCCAGGGTTAGCGCAGCCCTTTGCAATGAATTGTGAATTTTGATGGCTTTTCCTTGCGCAAGGGCGTTCTTGGGGGCGTAACTGGCGCAGCTGCAGGGTCGCTGCGCCACTCTGCGCCACGGCTGGTTTTGGAGGTCGAAATCCATGAATACGCTGTGCACGGATATCAATTATAGCGCACGCGGCTGGCGCAGACATTCGCACGCGCACACTGTGCGCCAGCCGTGTGCGCCACTTTTGTGCGAAATTCTATGAATTACCCTGTTAGTTCGGTAAATCTAAGATGATATGCATGCGGCTTGTATTTTCTGGCCACAAAAGACGGTGCACTCAGTTAGAGGCACTAAATGAACTCTCTTGCTTCAAAATAATTCTTACATTTGTTATTTGCAACTTTGTAACTTTGCAAGCCACAAGTAATTTGTCTGGTCACTAATAGATGGCAGACTGATTTACAGCCACTGCATTCAGTCTAATCTACCTGCCTACAATCACTTCTGAGGTTTTCTTCTCCTAACAATAAAAAAAAGAACTGTTTTGTATTTGCAACATGCAGGGTAGTCATTGGGATGTAGAACAGTCTGTAGCAATGACAAAACAATGATTTATCCTTTCGCAATTTCCATCCTTTCCTACTTTTAATCCTTTTGTCATTGGCTATACATTTCTCAACTGAATGCCATTTTAATTTCCAACCTATACCTCAATTCAGTGCTATAATTGTGTCCCTTACCTCAACTGCAGATTATTCTCTGAACGGATCCCGCAACCTCCTGCCACTGCCTAACAAAACTGATTAGAAAATGGGACCAGGCTTGCCCAATTGTCCTACTATATTTGTTCCAAACTACCAGGAAACAGTCTGCCCCAACCATTAGTAAGGTCCACTACCACCTGATTGTCAAGAATGCAAAATATGCTGGCGTTTCTGTTCAAACAATTTTGCACAGTCTTTGTCTTGAGGTAACAGGGGCGTCTTTATTGCAGTGTTACCTTAATAAAATGCACTGGGGTAAGTCATATTTAGAGTGTGATATATGATAGTTTCCAAAGGGCTATAAAGCTATAGATGTTAGAATCACTTTCCTTTACTTAACATATGGTAACATTTCTGTATGAACTGACTACACATGCAGTCCAAGCATTTCTCGGGAGGATAGCTCAGGGGCAATGTGCTCGCCTTGGAAGCAAGACGAGCAACACTGGTTCGATTCCCGGGTACGCTTAGAAACCTCTGGGTATTAAGCGGGTTATCAATAACCTATCATATCATTAATAACCATAGTTATGTATTGTAATGGTTGACACAACGGGATCGATGCAGGTTTTAGAAAAAAGGTTGCTTCTTTCGAGGTTCCTTTGGCACCTGTGAAGTGACGAAGGTTGCCATGCCAGTCAATCAGGGAGCTCAGCATCTGGACTTCACCTCTTCATATAGCCAGAACTCTCTGATGTGCAGTAGGGCACCATCTTCCCTACTATGCTCCAGCCTCTGTTAACCCGTGCCCCCAACAAACTTCACTGCCACCAGGCCCCCACTGTTCCTCATGGCCCATTCACTGGCTCCCTGTCAAAGAACGCATCACCTTCAAGGTACTGACTACTACCCACAAATGTATCCACCACACTGCACCATCATATCTCTCAGACACCATTCTCAGACAGACCTCATCCAGACCTACCAGACTCTGCTACACTAACCAACTCACTGTACCACGCATCCACAAGATTACAGCCGGGGGGCTGGGTTTCCCCTACATAGCACCAAAACTTTGGAATAATCTCCCCCACGCTCTAAGAGCAGAAGGCTCCCTCACAGCGTTTAGAAAAAAACTCAAAACCTCTCTCTTTAACTAAAATTCCTCTACCTACTGCCATTCTGGCACACACTGCTAACTATTGCTACTGCCCAAACTGTATGCATGTATGCCTCTGTATGCTGTAACTAAGACGCGCTTTCCCTGTAACCAGCGCTATTCTGTAACCAGCGCCACGATGCCTCAGGGCTGATTCTGTGCGCTTAACAAATGCGAATAAATAAATAAATAAATAAGTACCTCTCCAACCTGCCACACTCAACGCTTTCCCCGCTCTTCTATTGCCTCATTCCACTAACCACCACGGAAAGGGGGCAGTGACTAGGAGTTGTCCCCTTCTGCTTTTTTTACGCGGCGGCCAGTAGCTTTCTTCTAAAGTCGTGAAAAAAACACTGTGCCAATTCACAACCTCTCTCATCTCAAATCTCTTGGTGCCCAGTGGTAATGGTGCTGGGGCTCTGACGCCATTACCTAAAGTGACTGCTCCCCACCCCAGAGGGTACCTCTTATGCATGCACTGGTTAAGGGTATAAAGGAAATGCGATGTTCAAAATATCAAACTAATTGTCTCCTTGATCTAAAGGTGCTGATTTTTCCGAAACCACAGACCTCAGTTGGCTCTGTGCAACTGAACAATATGTCTTAGCGTGGGCAGTTGTCAAAAGCACATTGCCATCATTCTGAATACTCACAGGACATAGTAGGTTCGTCCTTTTCCCTTCATCCTACAACTGCTCTTAAATGTTGTGTTTTGTACTGTGTTTCACTCCCTTGTGCCCTCCCTTCGCCCTGTGGCCGCTTTAAACCTAACAATCAAACAATGAAATGAATAAAATACAGATAAAATAAACCTGAGTTGGGGAGAGCTGATGTTTGTGTAATGTTTACCAAATGAGTGAGGTTTTACTTGTTAACTACAAAAGGCACCAAAGTGTGTCAGTTTGTTCAGAACCTCTACTGCATCGTTTAATATGCAAACATTCTAAAGTTAACTCAGAGGATATCACTTTGAAACCACATTTTGAATGAACTATTAATTACTGCAAAATAGATTAACAGATGTTGCTGAAAAATTCTAGAAAACATTAGAGTACCCCTCAAATCTGAAAAACAGAGATGGAAAAACACTGGTTATGATTTAACTAAGACAAGAACATTGCGAGAAATTGAGATTTTGGGGGATTGTTACTAGTTTTCTAACTGTCTTGCAGTGAATTTGTGAAGCATTTTGAGGCTGACAATATTGCAGTTGCCATAATGTGTGCTTAATTCAGAAATAAAGTGAAAAAGGCCATGTGTCACCGGCACGATGAAAGTGGCAGACCTATGATTCACATGCCCACTTTTCACATGCAAAATATTTTCCTTTTCGAGAGGAGTGACAATATTCAGCCAATACCAATGAGTCTCTCTCTCTCTCTCTCTCTCTCTCTCTCTCTCTCTCTCTCTCTCTCTCTCTCTCTCTCTCTCTCTCTCTCTCTCCACCTCACACGCAACTTTATTTCATTGAGGATTGGCCCCTTTATGCCTCCTAAAAAGGCAGATTTTATATTTGTATTTATTTTATTTTTAAATTATTTGTATAGGGATAACAGGGAGGGGACTGGGAGGCGGGGGAAAGGTAATAGACAAGTAGACGTTCATAAGACTTTGAGGACGAGATGAGACTTCAGCCATTTTTAGAACGTACTAAAGTCCTCCTCAAGTCGGAGAGGTAGAGCTAGGGGGTGCCAGAGACATAAGCCTTAAGCTTGAAGTCTTTTTCCTCCATGAGGCTTGCACCTTGCATAATCGGGCACCGTTTCTTCTTCTTGAAATGCTGTCCTTAGGCTTATGGTCAGCTGGCAAAGATGAAGCATCACAAAATGATAACACAGAGCAGTGTTATATAAATCTCTATGCGTAAGCAAGTATTTTTAAATTCAACTCTGTGCCTAACCCGAAGCCAACTGATAACTTTCGATCCAGGGGCCTTATGATCACATTTGTTAAGACCAAGGGTACGCCCAGCCCTTATGTCGTTTATCTGAGGCCAGTCTTGCAGAAGTAGCACATTTGAGGTAAGACCACTACAAGGATACACCCAGGCCTAGTGTTTTGAGAACTTGGCAGGTTCTTCAGTTGTTTTCCTGAGGTCAGTCTTGCAGTAGTTGTGCATTTGAGGTAAGACCACTACAAGGATACACCCAGGCCTAGTGTTTTGAGAATTTGGCAGGTTCTTCAGTTGTTTTCCTGAGGTCAGTCTTGCAGTAGTAGTGCATTTGAGGTAAGACCACAGCAAGGATAAGGCAGCCTGATGGTGTTGTTGTAGTAGTAGACCAACCTGGTGAAGACAGTAGAGATGCATGAGGATGTGTTGATTTTATGAACCTGGAAACTGAAGGAGAACTTGAAAGGTAATGTGACTCACTGATTTGAAACAGAGTTTACTGGAGTTGGATGGGTGCCACACGATAGGGACCCATCAAATGCAAGTAATGTGGGGTTTTCAGCTGTGGGTCCAGAATCATAGTTTAGAGGTGCAGCCGATTGACCACATCCACTGTTACACAGTTACACATCCACTGTTACAGGCTCGCTGGCCTCTTCAAATCCTCAGATGAAGATCTAGGTATGGTCAGTGTACATAATGAAGGTGACTATTAGTAAACATGGATGTCAAGGGAACCATATGCATGTTAAATAGTGTTAGAAGAACGACCCTTGGGGAGCTTCACACATAACGTTTGATGTCTTGAAGAGGAAAGATCCCAAGTTGACTGGTTGTGGATTCAATTGACTAGATTTGAGAATTTTTACAGCTGATCTCCAGTTCCGCAACACTTTTTGCACATGTTTATGCATGCTTTTGCATGCTTCGCGCACAGGCATAGGTTTGTGGGTGTCTGTCACAGTACATTTATTTTGACCAAAGCATCCTGCAGAGAGCAGCCCCTTCATAATGAATCTACCTTTTGGGTGCAAGTGACACTCTCTGACAAGCTGTGCTAGCCTGCTTGCAAATTGGAAAGGCCATTTGAAGGGACCCATCTGTGCTTATTCTGGGCTCGTGTGCTTGTCAACACAAAGAAGCAAAGAGCAGGCATGCGCTGTTTTCCATTTCACAAGACATTAATCGAAAGGTCCCTTATGAAGTCAAACCACGTAAACCTGCCATCCAATCATCTACGCTGTGCTTGTTTGCAGATTCCCTGCATCTGCCAGTACTCTCCAGGGTCACATTTTTCTTTCGCTCTGTTTAGATGGAGGACATCATCCAAGAAATTCAGATTGACCTGCTGTAGATTTAGGGTGATTGGAGGGAGAGCCAAAAACAAGAGGCCATCCATCTTTCCGTTCAGAACATAATAATCAGTCTTTTGAACATTTCCACAACATGTGGGTTTTCTTACTAACACTGACCTTAAAGTTCCAACTGGTTTTAGGAACTCTGTAAACACCACTGCAATGTGTTTTTGTTTTTCTTCCGGCTCTCAGACACATTGATTTATTCTACACATATTGTTTAAAAACTCAGGAAAAAAGTATTACTCTGTAAACGACTGAACTAAACCCTTAGCTAGAATGTAGTTTGCATTAATATTGGGATGAATGTGTCCCGAGCTAATGAGTTCTCCAAATAACATTGTGCCGAGCATGTTAAGGGCATAGAAAACCTTAATGGAGCCAGACAGAAATTTGTAAAGGAAGCAGAATAATTTCTAATTTGCAATTTCCCCTTCACATTCAATATCGAGCAAGTTAACATTTCATCAGTCGCTGGCCCCCGTCCTGACACGGCCTCCAGGGGTTCTCTTTTATTTGCATTCATAGCCTCCTCTCCCATTGTGACGCAGCAACTAATCATCCAACTAACTAACCCTCAAAGGAAACGTATTCACGCAACGCACAGGCGACGTGCTCCAGCCCTATAGGCGTGGAAGACAAAATGTTAAGTACAAAACAGACACTACTTAACCAGTAACAAAAGGGTGGAGGCGCTTTATTATATGAAAAGTACAAACATTCCTGGCAAATCAACCAGCAAGTCTTTTCTTGACAGAGAATGAAGATTACCCCTGTTAACTGCGCAGGGAGTATTAATTCTATTAAGACTAGGAGGCGAGCATTATGCTTCAACTTCTTTAATTACTACTCCTCAGCAGTTTCAACAAATCAACAAAACCAATAACAAAACAAAAAAATCCCAATAGGCTTTTCTTCTTGGAACTACAATCCCCATAGTCACTGTAGTCTATCTCACTCCATGCTCAGCTATGCCCACTTCTTGCCCCCAAGCTCCTCCTCTCTTTTATTCGCTCTGAATTGTCACTCATAAACTCCACACTATGTCCTGCCAACAGAGCGAAGACTTAAACCACTTCAAACCGAATGTCGATCCTCCTCGACTCCAAGCGACTACAGTTGCTAGTCTCCCATCTCAATTGTTCTTCTGCTCTTCCCCTAGGAATATCACAAAGCCGAAAATTCAGGGTGGTGTCCATGTATTGTCATTATCATATAGGGTACTATCGACCACAATATATAAATGTGATAATATACACAATACATACATTTCAGCGGGAATTTAATGCTCGACTCCTAGTCTTTAATAGAATTAATACTCTCAGCACAGTTAGCAGGGGTAATCTTCATTCTATGGCAAGACTGGAGACGAGCATTATGCTTGTTCAAAGCTTCCCAACACAGCGAACGCAATGGTGGCTGAGGATACGTCCTGAAAAGGTTTGCTACGCGCTATGAGCAATTGCATGGTACTGGCTGCTCTGTGTTCTTCTGTCCTGCTTTCATACTCTTTGATACAGCTCGCTACACACCACTTAGGTCTGTTTGGATAATATGGATAGTATACTGAAGAGGTCCCTGTCTTAGTCCTTTTTACTATCGTGAAGTTTACTCCCTCTGGACTGAAGGATCTTCAATTTTCTCTAGTGCTTTCACATCCGATACATGCTTGCAAGAAACTAGGCACAAAAGCATTGCTAGTTTACCAGACAATTTCTTAAGGGATAAATATCTGTCTACAGGCCAACTTTCTAATAGCTGAAGGACAACTCATACATCCGAAACTGTATTATATAGAGGCTCCCGGGGAACCTTAGTTCTGGCGCCGAATGAGTCTGACCACTGCTCGATGTTTCCCCACTGGTACGCTCTCGATCGGCAGGTGCCCTGCAGATATTGCCGATCTGTAAACACCTATTGTGCGGAACGCTCTTCCGTCTTGCAACAACTGCGCTAGAAAGTTTAGGATCACCACTACAGGTGCTGAAATGGGATGAACACCTCTCCCTTTGCACCAGCTAATCCATTTGGCCTAAGCCGCGTCATAGCCCCTTCTAGTGGATGAAGCCCAGGATTCTGCGATGAGCTCAGCAGCTTGCGGCGACATGCCTGGCAACGTCCAGCATCTCCTGATATCCTGCACGCGATGAGCGGGAGTGTCCCTCTCACTCTCAGAGGATGATATGACCCATCTGGGTCCGTGAGCACTTGTTCTCCTTCTGGTAGCACTCTCGACAGGTCCACTGCTAGCTCCATAAGAGTTGGAAACCATACTTGTGACTTCCACAGTGGTGCTCCTAGCAGCAGTTCTGCTCTCTCCCTCCGACATTTCGCTAGAGCTCTGCTCAGCATCATGAATGGGGGAAAAGCCTAGTGCAGGCTGTCGCTCCATTCTTGCAGGAACGCATCTGTCCCTCGACCAACCGGGTCCAGCCTCCAGCTGAAATAATCGGCTGTCTGTGCGTTCAGCCGAGATGAAAAAAGGTCAATGTTTAGCGGTCCTCATCTCTGATTCATCTTCTGAAACACTGATGGATCCAGCTTCCAATCGCTAGAGTCCGTGAGATAGCGTGAGTTCCAGTCCGCTACGACTTTCAGGTATTCTGACATCACTGACATCTCTGACTGGAGGCAAAAATGCCAAAAATCTTTTGCTATCTCTGCTAGCATCTTGGATCTGGTGCCACCTAGATGGTTTATATATCGGACTGCAGAGATGTTGTCCATCTTTAATAAGACGCACAATGTCATCCTCCCCTTCGTGAAGGCCTTGATCGCGAAGGACCCTGCCAACAGTTCCAGGCGGTTTATGTGGAGGTGAAGTTCCTCTTCACTCGACTTCCCCCCTGTCTGCAGGTCCCCGCATCGAGCTCCCGAGCACAACCAGCTGGCGTCGGATTCTATGATCAGGTCTGGCCGATCTCCGAAAATGGCCCGCCCATTCCAGGTGTCCATATGCTTCAACCATCATTCCAGTTCAGTCACGGATTCTTGATCCAAAGGTACCAACTAATGATACCTCAAGCCTTGCTGCAAGTGTCTTATCTATATTCTCTGCAGCGCGCGATAGTGTAAGGGTCCGGGAAATATGGCTTGAATGGAAGCTGCTAGTAGCCCCACTATTCTCACTAACATCCTGAGCGAAACCATTTGTTTCCATAGGCACCCTCTTATCTCCCTCTTGATGTTGCATATTTTCTGTGCTAGGAGCTCCAGCATGGCTTTTCTGGTGCCTAAGACAAAACCTAGGAAGTCTAGTCTATGTGCTGGTGTGGTGTCTGACTTCTCTACATTGAATAGAAATCCTAGGGACGATAGCAGGTCTTGCACTCCTTTTGTCTGGTATAGTAGTGCTTCTCAGTTCTCGGCCAACAGCAGGTGGTTGTCCAAATAAATGATCAACCTTATACCCTTCTCCCTTATCGCTGTTGCCACTTTCTTCATCATCTTGGTAAAGGCCCAAGGAGTCGACACAAGCCCGAAAGGCATGGTCTTCAATTGCCAAAACCGCCCTTTCCAGCGAAAAGCCAGGAAGGTCCTGAATTCCACTAGTACTGGGACCGTCAGGTAGGCATCCTTCAGGTCAAGTCTCGCCAGCCAGTCTCCTTCTCTGAGGGAGTCTCGAAGCTGATGGATACCCTCCATCTTGAAATGACGGTAGACTACCCAACCGTTCAGTTCTTTTAGGTTTATGACCGTTTGCACTTTCTCCTTCCTGTCCACCAGGAACATGTTGCTTATGAAGCTGGGAGCCCTCGAACATCTCACTATGTCGTTCTTCTGCATCAACTGGCATAACTCGTGATCTAGCAGCCTCTGCTCTGCGCGTGCTAATCGCTGCTGGTGCAGCTTGCACTTTTGTATGGGTGGTTCTACAAATTCTAGCTGCAGACCTAGTACGGTTTGCAATACCCAAGCATCGCTGGAAAGTGCGCGCCAGTTTCTCCAGAACAAACCAGTTCTCCCCTCTACTGGAGGGTAATGAGCTACTCTCACCTTGTGTGAATCCTTGACCTCGTCCGGATCCTCTCCCTCTGCATTCCTTAGGGAAACGTCCTCTGGCTGGGAAGAAGGAATCCTGCTGCCTGTTTTCCCAGTATTGAGCTCTGGGATTCAGGGGTCTTCTACCTCCCTGGTTTCGACCAGCCACACGACCTCTGTGGTGACTGGCCCCGGAAAAAACCCAGATAGGGAAGATCTTGCGGATCGAGGCCTGCGCCTTCTGCAGGGAAGTGTAGGTACTGACAAAATGGCCCATTTCTTTCCCGAAGGTTTCTCCGAACAGGAGTCCCTGTGCTGCCTCTCCTGCTTTGTCTGATGCAAGGTCGCTGAGCTTGGGATCAATCTTCATTAATAGACTTCTTTTTCGATCTGAGGCGATGGCGCAGTTGGCATTGCTTAGTAAGCAGACTGCCCTCTGTGCCCAGCCTGCCAGGGCGTCAGGGTCTACTTCTTCCCCAGTGTCTCTAGCCCTCTCCGCCAGGTCCATGATCTTTGCTAGAGGACCGGCAAAGTCTAGTACCTTCTCTTGACAACTCTTCCAAGATTAGTCGATGCCTTTACGGGGATCCTTGCTGGTTTTGTATATGAACGTAAGCATCTTGGGATCTAGCTCCGGGGTCTGGGATACTTTACTCGGAAGGTCTGGTCTTCGGCCCTCTGCACGAAGGCGTTGTCGACCCTCCCTGTCGAGTGCTTTCCTTATTCTCATGGTCATGTACTGTGCCACTCTTGGTGATGGTTGCCATTCCGATAACCTCGGGTTTCACCTTCCGGTGGCTCCTCTTCCGAGCCTGTGTTTTCCTCTCTGTCATCTTCTTCCCCTGAAGTGGGGGTCGAGAGGTTCGGTTCTGACACTGCAAATACACTTCTCTGAGCTTTGCGAAGGTGTCAACAACTTCAGGGGCCTTTGCTTTTGCCCCATCTGAAGGGCCCTGGGGTCACAAGAGGATTTCCTCTTATGGGCCTGAGTACTCCCCTTAAACCGTGATGCAGAGGGTTCGGTGGGCGTGTGATCTGCCATACCGGTGCTATCTTTAGGCTGGTGTAGGATAGCCTCTAGGGTCTCAAGCCTTGCGCCACAGCATCCAGTAGTGAGTTTCCCAGCACCACTTTGAAGCTGGCAGCCAAATCCAAGGACTACTCCTCTTCACTCCATTCAAACTTTGACATTCTGGGAGGTTGCTGTGTGCCTGTTATACCTGAGACAGGTGTCTGAGCACGCCCCTTCACTAGCTGGTGCTTGCAGAGCGTTCTACTGTGTTACCTCTGTAATTATTATGTAAGAAGTTATATTTTAATTTTAATTTTATTTTCTTTGTATATTCTGTGGCAGTATTGGCTAAATTGTTCTTTTAGTGCCTGTGATGGGCAGATAATGTCTTAAGGGATCCCTTTGGAGGCCACAGTTTATATCCGGAGCCTGGGCTTGTGTTCTTCATGGAGCTTATCTGCTCCTTGCTCGTGTACAGCTGATGCTGTAGGTCGCAAGCGTGTGTGCTGCCGCTCCACGGTGTCTCCGGTCACGGCTTGAGTCAGGCTAAAACTTATATTTCCCTCTGGATCGGGTGGAGCTTTTGAAAAATCACCACTGTGCCCGGGTCCGTGCTGTACTGGCTCTGCGTCGCACTGTAAATGCGACACGGGCTCTGACGCTTTGGGCTCTGGCCCCGCCTCCACGAAGGAGGGGGCCTGAGTGGCTTGGCGTTTTCCTGCCTCTTATGAGGCTCTCTTGGCTCCCGTGGGCGCAGCGCAAGCAACCCCCGACGTGCCGATGATGCGGCACGGGGTGAGTGAACTGCAGGGTCCGTATTGCACCTTACAGTGACTCGCTAAATAGAATGCTCCACATTGAATAGATAGTCTTGCGCGCCCCGCGCAATTATTTGAGGAATGCCTGTTAAGCTAACACGCTGCTAAACACTATTACATTAGCCATTATATCCTTACTAGTACATAATATTTGCGTTCTTAATACCATACAACCCTTAGATATGCGATACAGGGAGATGAGGTGAAAATGTACTTATCTGCATGAAGAGCAGTAAAAGAAGAGTAGGAGCTCAGGGGCAGGAAGTGGTCATAGCGGAGCATGGAGTGAGATAGACTACAGAGACCATGGGGATTGTAGTTCGAAAAAGAAGAAAAGCCTATTGGGACATTTTCAGTGTTTTGTTATTGGTTTTGTTGGTTTGTTGAAACTGCTGAGGAGTAGTTATTAAAGAAGTTGAAGCATAATGCTCGCCTCCAGTCTTGCCATAGAATCCATTCCAGAGACTTTGTTTTTTTTTTCTCTAAATTTTATAAAACTGGGTTGCATAAACTGAGATTATGAAAATTAAGAAAAATGAAATCTGATTAAAGGATGTATGACGGGGGCATAACTACATGCGCGAAGCATCTCTGAAGATGAAATAGTGGAGTACAAGGGTGCATAGTATATAAATGGGCAGGATTTCATGATAAATGTGCCTTCATGAGACTTGTTCTTGTGAAGGTTTGGTTCAGAAATTGAAACTTTTGAGAAGGATTCCCCAAAAAGTTAGTTACCAGTAGTAACTCAGCTTACACTTGACATACTCCTGGAGAGATATGAACAAAAGTGGTACCAGGAGAACACGAGAGACTGATGAAGGTGGGCAGACAAATATGAAGCTCAAATCATTATATTCATTTTATTAGGATTTGTCTAAAAAACACGTAGACGCATATTAATTTAATTAATTCTAAAAAACATTTTACTAATCATGCATCCATACATTCACTCTCTAATGCAATATCTAAAAAATATATTGACATACTAAGAAATTACAGAAGTTGATCATTTCATTAAACCACTTCTTTTCCATTGTGTTGTTGATAATTTACAATGCCTTAACACTGTTAATAACAGTTCATTCCCAATATAATATCCACTATTGGTGCCTAACAATATCAATCTTCTTTACAATAAAAGGCTTCCCAGTTGGTTAATAGTTTCGACTCAACAAATTATGTGTGTCTTCATCAGGATTGGATGAACAATAGCAATGTTCTAAAAGCAAAAAAACATCCAATTAAAACATTGTTAAAAAACATACTGCTGTCAACCTTCTATCAGTAACTCTCTCTCACAATTCGGACCAACCATTGGACACTAGAACAAAAATTGTCTCTAAGTCCAAGTGGGTATCCCTTTGCCCACGATCCCATCAATACTGCTCAATGCAGCCAACTTAAATGAAACTGACCAAATCAGTCCATTTTCATGTACCCATAGACAGTCCCCCCAATTTCATTTAGGGCTCCAGGGTTCAGAAAGGAATACAGCTGCTGCCATATTCATACTTAATAGCACATATCCTATTGAGTGCTAAGTGCCCTCTCCATAACACCCACCACCCCCACTATGATCTGCTTCAGAATTCAAATGCATGTAAAAAACATACCTGCAAACACCATCCAGTTCACCTAATAGCTTGTATTCCAGTAGCTTCTGGTATAAGTCCAGTAAGGCTGGGTTTTCACAAAAGCGAAACCTGTGACAAAAACACAGGAAACAGTAAACCAAACTTATTAGTGCCATACAATGGAAACTGCCTATACTAATCTCTTTATAGGAAGCTATAGATGGCAAAAGTTCTATACCTAAACTGATCCGTTCCAAACTCAGGTCAGAAACACAGTTTCAGCCTAATAGTCCTTTCACAACTTCCCATAGAGTCACACTGGAGGCTCGGTCACTTCTTGCTCCAGCAGAACGGGAAGAAAAATGGCTCTTCTCAAGTTTTCAAGAAACAGTCTAGGAAACAAATTAAATCCTCTTAAAACTAACGAAATGTGAACATGGCATGTGTACTACTGCGGGCAAATCCACCATCTCCTTAATGCAAAAAGAATCTGGGATCTGAGGCATCATACTACCTGCCTCAGTACCAATGTAATATATGTTATCATATGCCCTTGCAAAAAGGCTTACATTGGGAAGACATCCAGAGCTGTCAAATTACGCATAAGTGAGCACAAATCTAAGATTAGAACGGGCCAGCTGAATGCTCCACTAACAACGCATTTTTTGGAACTAAGCCATAGGCCAGAAGATTTGAAATGGTGGGCAGTTGAGAAAGTGTTGGGCACTGATGCGGCCAATACGGCTGCACGCCTAGCGCAAAAAGAACAATGGTGGATATACCATACCAATAGCCTAGAGAGGGGTCTGAATCAACGAGAAGAATGGAATTGATTTCCCTTTTTTCCCCACCGTTGCACTGCAGGTGTTGTAGGGCAGTTATGGGGTGAGTTTTAATCCCCCGCAAAAGATTACATTGCTTTGAAACATCGGTGCAATTTAGCTTGGGACCCCAATTCACCAGGGGTCTGCTTTATTTCATTTTACTTTTCATGTAGGACATAATGTCGTTTTTTAATCCTTCGTTTGTGTTTATGTCACACTTTTGGAAATAAAAGAGGGACCATGATGGACGTTGTCCTGTCCTTCTGTTTTCAGAGGCACACGGCGTTAGACTGTTGGCTTCGACTGCTGCAAACAAGGTAAGCGGGTTTGAAGTAGGCGTTTGTCCACCGTACTGTTTATTGTGGCTGCGGCTGATGGGATCTGTTTATTTACAGATTTACAGACTCACGCATCACCGTACGCGCCTGTTAGCGACTAGGTGTTTTCTTTTCTTTTTGTGACCGCGAGCGTACAAATAGTGCTGCGGGACAGAAGGGAGACAAGTGCTACTCCATTTGGTAGCGTTACCATAACGAAGGAGAGGCTTTTTGCATTAAGGAGATGGCGGATTTGCCCGCAGTAGTACACATGCCATGTTCACATTTCGTTAGTTTTAAGAGGATTTAATTTGTTTCCTAGACTGTTTCTTGAAAACTTGAGAAGAGCCATTTTTCTTCCCGTTCTGCTGGAGCAAGAAGTAACCGAGCCTCCAGTGTGACTCTATGGGAAGTTGTGAAAGGACTATTAGGCTGAAACTCTGTTTCTGACCTGAGTTTGGAACGGATCAGTTAAGGTATAGAACCTTTGCCATCTATAGCTTCCTATAAAGAGATTAGTATAGGCAGTTTCCATTGTGTGGCACTAATAAGTTTGGTTTACTGTTTCCTGTGTTTTTGTCACAGGTTTCGCTTTTGTGAAAACCCAGCCTTACTGGACTTATACCAGAAGCTACTGGAATACAAGCTATTAGGCGAACCGAATGGGGTTCGCAGGTATGTTTTTTACATGCATTTGAATTCTTAAGCAGATCATAGTGGGGGCGGTGGCTGTAATGGAGAGGGCACTTAGCACTCAATAGGATATGTGCTATTAAGTATGAATATGGGAGCAGCTGTATTCCTTTCTGAACCCTGGAGCCCTAAATGAAATTGGGGGGACTGTCTATGGGTACATGAAAATGGACTGATTTGGTCGGTTTCATTTAAGTTGGCTTCATTGAGCAGTATTGATGGGATCTTGGGCAAAGGGATACCCACTTGGACTCAGAGACAATTTTTGTTCTAGTGTCCAATGGTTAGTCCGAATTGTGAGAGAGAGTTACTGATAGAAGGTTGACAGCAGTATGTTTTTTAACAATGTTTTAATTGTATGTTTGTTTGCTTTTAGAACGTTGCTATTGTTCATCCAATCCTGATGAAGACACACATAATTTGTCGAGTCGAAACTATTAACCAACTGGGAAGCCTTTTATTGTAAAGAAGATTGATATTGTTAGGCACCAATAGTCGATAATATTTTGGGAATGAACTGTTATTAACAATGTTAAGGCATTGTGAATTATTAACAACACAATGGAAAAGAAGTGGTTTAATGAAATGATCAACTTCTGTAATTTCTTAGTATGTCAATATATTTTTTAGATATTGCATTAGAGAGTGAATGTATGGATGCATGATTAGTAAAATGTTTTTTAGAATTAATTAAATTAATATGCGTCTACGTGTTTTTTAGACAAATCCTAATAAAATGAATATAATGATTTGAGCTTCATATTTGTCTGCCCACCTTCATCAGTCTCTCGTGTTCTCCTGCTACCACTTTTGTTCATATTACATGGTTCTACCTCAAGGTATCAGTGAAAGCTGAGGTTCCCACTTTGGGTTTGTTGTTATACTCCTGGAGAGAGACTATTATATTCACAAAGAAATGACCAAGGAGCATATTCAAGACACTTTGCACTGCTGCAATTGAAACTTTGCAACAGAGCAAATATTGCTCTTGCGCTAATGTACACTTCGCCCTCGTGAGAAAATGGCTTGAAAGTACATTTTTTTGCATGAATGTATTATTTCACTAGTGCTAATACAGTGCAAAAGTGTACTTCCACTAGTGCAAAGGTTTGGTAATATGGTCAGTGGAATAACTTCGACTTGCTCCTGATGTGTTTACAGAAAGAGAGGAGGGAACTACGAGTAAGTTAGAGTCACTACCAGATACGTCTCTTTCCAGCAGTATTAGTACCTAAAAGGTACTCCTGGAAACCTATGTGTGAATCTGCCCCTTTGCATCATTTATTTGTGAGGTGAGTGTCATTAATTGGCGGAACAGACATTTGCATTTCTTATGCAGGCTAGAAAAATTATGTTTTGAGATGAAGTGTGAGGCCGCTGTTCATCCCATCTTTGCTTGTGTTTTACCCAAGATGTGTCTCTCCACCAGAACTGTCGTGAGTAATTGTTCATCATGATGTTGTTCTAGAATAAAGAGGGTTTGAAAGTTGCGCTTTTGCAAACTTGCAAGATGCTGCACAAATGTATCACTCCATAAACAGCCTGAAAACAATACTTCAACAATGAAAAAGCAAATATAATCAAGAAAGGGGGCAACGTTAATGTGTAAATCACACCATGATCTAGCTAAGTTTGGGTCGGAAGAATGAATATGTGCTAAATATACTTCATTCACAAAAAGGCCTACATGCTGCGAGTGTGTTGGCCGTGGTCGTGTGAAAGTTCCAGACACTGCTATTCTGCTGGTTTGTTATCCGACTACTAGCGAGTCGCTCTACTATTGCTGTTGACGAGGAGGCAGACCATGCTTTAAAAACTGTTTGACAAGTGAAGCGCAATGGAGTGCTGCGCGTGTGTTGGGCATGGTCGTGTGAAAGCTCCAGACACTGCTATTCTGCTGGCTTGTTATCAGACTCAGAGTGAGTCTCTCTACTATTGCTGTTGACGAGGAGGCAGACCTTGCCTTAAAAACTGTTTGGCAAGTAAAGCGCAACAGAGTGCTGCAAATGTGTTTGGCGTGGTCGTGTGAAAGCTCCAGACACTGCTATTCTGCTGGCTTGTTATCAGACTCAGAGTGAGTCTCTCTACTATTGCTGTTGTCGAGGAGGTGGAACTTGCCTTAAAAACTGTTTGTCAAACGAAGCGCGGTGAAGTGCTGCAAGTGAGTTGGCTGTGTTTGCTGGGTGGTCAGACTTTGGCAAGGTCTCGGCACTAATGGGCTGCCTTGGGCAGCCAAGCACTTTACTGGTGTGTTCATCCCAGAACAGGAGTGAAACGAAGCTCATAGACAACAACTGGGTAAGTGAGGATAATTGTGAAAGTAACTTGTGCATCTCCACACGTGTTTTCACAGCACCGCCGCAAGCACTTTAATATACTAACAAAAGAAATTGTTGGACCTCTGACCTAAAAAAAAAAAAACAGAATCATGTCAATTATTTACAATCTGAGAAGCATGACATCATGACATCCAAAGACGATCTAAGATGCCAGAACTAGAATCTACTAGCGGCACTCAAAGTACTCAATGCAATATCCTGTCCACCCTGCACTCATCACAACACTTGCAAACCATAACTTGGTTGCTACAGCTGACTCAGTAATTGGACATGTTCTGATTTTAGAAGTACTGTTACTACTAGAGATCTCTCCAGTGCAAACACGATTAGTTAAAGATACAACGCATCTGTAATTTGGCAGTAAGGAAAAAAAATCACAAATGCATCAGAAAATCTATCCTGCGTCGCAAGCACAATACATCAAAGTCACAATGATGATATAAATATAAATGATCTTCATGTGCGAGAGGACGCATTTGGTGAGATCCCCACGGAATTTGCCTTGGATCCATGTGAGAGGGACACTTATTGCAATTACGGTGTACATGCTCTCCCTATACTAAACATGCCCAGGAACCATCAGTTTGCTCCACCATGAGGCAGCACAAATATAAGAGAGAAACCCAACTCACCTCATGATTGTAATATTCCATCACGTTGTAAGGTGGGTGCACATAATCCTCGGATACCACCTTGACAGCATTGAGTTTTGTGCTCAATTCACTTGTAAATGTATTTGAATCCCTAAAAGATGAAGTACATATGTACTCAGCAATTCTGATGGAGTTATCGGAGGAAGTAGGCTGCTATAAATATACTCTTGTAGGCTTAACCCTGAACACCCAAATAAAAGATCCAACAGACTTAGTTAAAACAATTGGAAAGAAACACATGAAAAGCCTAAATTAACTAAAAAAGGAATTCAGCTCCCATAAAGAATCAAGTGAACAAATGTGGAAGGAAATCAAATCCAGCTCAGCACTCATAAATAAGACTGAACAAGAAATATGAAATTCGCGACCAGACACTGATCATGATGAATTCTTTCATGGAGATGACACCCCACTTTCTGCATCAGTGCTGGAATAATTCATCAGATTAGCACAAATGGTAGATGACCAAGAACATAAGCAAAAGGCAGAACACAAAATTGACGCAACTCCCATCAATTGCCAAATGACTGCATTAGCTTCAACGTCAAACTGCGAAATCACGAGTAAAAAGAACATTGTCCTTAGAAATAAAATTTAGAAGAATACGATGAGGAAATTCCCTTAATTAAAAAACAACGCAAAAAAATCAAGAGAAAAGTGACCAAGAAAGACTTCCCGATTATGGTAGAAGGCTCTGCTCACACCTCTAACATGGGAGGAAAACATAAACTAAGGAAACAGGTAATAGGAATGTTTTCAAGGCACTGAACAAGGTTGTAGAATCAGACGGCCAGAGTGATAATAAAAAATAAAAACAACATTTATGAACTATTACTGTCAGAAGACATAAAAAAGAAAAAGGCAACAAGAAATGAACCAGTTGCCCCTAAGGACGTGAATCAACTAATGAACAGCAAGTAGATCCTAAATTAAGAATCAACATTGGGTCTCAGACCATCGAAACAATGAGTAAAGTGAAAGAAACTTCAAAACCTCTACAACTGGCTCCGATCTTTTCTAGGAGGTCAACTGAAAATTAGAGAGTTAGAAGAAGCAAAAAATAAATAAAAACCCACACAATTTCTTTGTTAACTGAGCTGAAAGGCTGTTCAGGAGATGGCCCAGGCTGAGTTCAAGCAACACAATTGACAATAGTTAATCCTGTGCAGTCAATCTTAGTCAGAAAACCCTTTGTGGGTCCCAAAGTGCGGCTAAGACAACTAAATCAGAAAAGATTTAGAGACAATGGGCCTCATTATGAGCATGGCGGTAGCCGTGCTTGTATGGCAGGCACGGCTACCGCCATGCTCGCTACCAGCACCACCTCCCACGATTGGGCAATAACCAGCGCATTACGAGATGAATGGGCCAGTAATTGCCCATTCACAGGTGGCAGTATTGCCGGGCTTTCGATCCCCATTCTGCCCTATAGGGCATAATGGGGATGGGAACATGGATGCGCTGGCACCGTTGATAATGGTGCCAGCGGCATTACGGGTTATGCTCGCGGGTGCCGCACAACCAGCCAGGTAAGACCCGGCGAGCTGTCAGGATCTCGCGAGCAGAACTCAAAATGCAGCGGGATGGTATGAACGGTACTGGTGCCTTACCGGCACCGTTCATACCGTCACCGCCACCCTTATAATGAAGCCATATGTCACCATTAGAATGACTGCCAATTACCAATATCTGGTATTTTTTTAAAGAGACTTGGCTCATAGAAAACATAAATGTTGATGGGTTTACAATAGTCATCCAACTCACAACTTGCCCCAATGGGGGTAGACAATCTGTATGTCTTCTGACACAAACAGAAACAGTACAAGTCATAATGTAGGTTGTTTACTTCATGCACTATCTGGAATTCTTACTGTCAGATGCATAAAGTGGGGTCATATTACAAGAGGTTTTATATTGATTGACATATATTGGAACCCCGTAGGTAGGTTGTCTTTTGTCATTTCTTGAGGATTTGTACACAATTATTACTGAGGTAAATATCTCCTTTAGTGATGACCTCATCATACCAGGTCTTGATTTCAATGCATATTGTTCATAAATTGGTAGGCAACTTTCAAAACCTGGTACAAATAGGCTCAATGGAGAAGTGTGGGAAAAGATCTTTCTTTATTAGAATTTGAAGATTATCACTGGTAACATACGTGGTGTCCTAGTCACTGCACCAAAGTGAACAAATGGTAAGGACAAATCTACAATTGATTACATCATAGTGTCAGCACAACTGTTTCAGTGCTGCACTCAGTTCAGTGTAGTCCCAATGAACCACAATAATCACAGCTCTCTACAAGCCTTGTTTCTCCTAGAAAGATTCAAAATCAATAACCTATAACCCCCCCCCCTAGCTTTAGGAGCCACCACACAAGGCAACCAAGTAGTACGTTTTGCTAAACAGGGATCAAAATGAAACTCCAAAATGGGGCACATTGTCGAACGAGGCTATGAATCAGAAATGCAATACCTCTGTTCCCAGAAAGCTTTGTTGAGTTTCTTTAGGACCTTGAACACACGAAATATAAAAAGTGGTTAAAATTAGAGACCCACTATCACACTTTCGATGAAGAAACCCACAGGGGATAAAAAGCAGCTCTATAAATATGTGTGTGCCCTAAAGCGTAAGGTTTGGTCGAAAAAATCTATATAGCAAAGAAGAAAGAACTTTGTAATAGATATCGACATTGGTCGCGTAGTCGTAGACTGATGCGGAAAATCCAAGATGGCCTAATCATGCTACAAGCCTTCCTCCCCAAAATGGCAAAAAACCTTTGCTTGATAATTAACAGTAAAAGTGGATAAAATATTTCACTGAGACCGTGAGGGCGCTAACTTTGAACCTAGTTGTCACAAAGGGCAAAGTTAAATTGGAGCTACATATAGAAAAATAAGACATAGGGCGTCATTATAAGTATGGCTGTAAGGCAACAACGGTGCCGGTAGCTCTACCGGCACCGTTGCTACCGTACCACCATACTACCAGTTCTTCTTGTGGGTGCTTTGCAGCCACCAGATCTGACCCGCAAGCAGTACAGGACTGTAGCATCAATATCATTATTAATGGTACCAGTGCTACCACCTTCCCCATTTCCATTGATCCCTATGGGGCTCAATGGAAATGAGGAAGAATTTTTTCCGGCGCCCAGAAAAGGGCAATTACCGGGTCCGGAAAGGTCATAATGACCTGGTAAATGCCCTTTTCTGGCGCCTGAAAAAAATGAATAACAGTGTCAGCGGTGCCTGTACTACAGGCATGGCTACCATCAGCCTCGTAGTAAGGCCCATAGGGAGACTAATTATCAAATAATCCAGATCCAGGGCCTCTGGACCCAATGGATTAACAAATGTGATCTTCAAATCCAACACAGCAACCTGGTCCAAGATTCTGTGGGGTCTCTTTGAACATATTATACATACCTATGCCTTCCCGAGTCTTGGAAAGGGGCTATCATAATCCCCAATTTATAAAAAGGGTGATAGAATGGAGCCAATTAACTATCACCCTTTTAGATTTTCTCAGGCCTAGTGTTACAAGAACTAGAGGAATGCGATGGGAGAAGAGTGATTCTGTACAAACAACAGACCGGCTTCCGCAACAGGTTATCAACCATACTCTATGGATTCGTTCTGAACACCATAAAAGACTAAAGTATGCGTAAAAAATCAAAGCCAAATTATACTGCCCTTATCAAAAGCTTTTGATTTAGTCAATAAGGCAAACCTATAGTCAAAGTTAAAGAAATGGGACATTGCTGAGGTCATGTTAGAAATCATTCTAGCCCTGCAACAATACACTACAATCAAAGTCAAATAGAATTTGAAAGGCAAACGTTCCCAGAGATGCCCATTGATGATGGGGTTAGACAAGGCTGTATTCTTGCTGCCATTCTATTCACTCTTTATCTGGCAGCCCTTGCTGAATATCAACATGCACTCGTCTGTCCAATAATAGGCAAAAGGTCAATCCATGTTCTTGCGTATGCAGATGTCATAGCCTTAATCGAGTATACTCCCATTGGGTTACAACATCTAATAAAGACAATGGAAAAGTATGCATGTGAAAATTACCTAGCAATTAACCCCTCCAAATCTGATATCATGATACACGGCCTGAAGCCCATTAGAAAACATCTACCTGAATGGAATATGAATAAACAAACCCTGCTGGTTGTAAATAAAATAAAATACCCAGGCTTTCACCTAAGTACAACTCAGTCCTTAAAGGACTTGACTCTAGAATAGGGGGGCAAAACAATACAATATATAAGTCAATTTAACAAATTATTGAAGACATTGTGCAGGTTTTCACTCCTACCTTTGCTACAATTTTACAAAGGGAATGTGATCCTGGCAATTCTGTATGGCATGGAAATTAATCCTAATGCCTGCAAATTCAACTGGGCTCGCTTAGAAGGTGTCATAAATCTCCCCCCGTCTCACCTGGGATCGCTTCTTGCTCTGTACCGCGGGAGGATTCCTCTTGTGGACGGATCGGGTCTTGTATAGGCTTGCTCGAGTCTCGTCCGGCTCCAGAGTGCGTTCAGAGTTCCAGGAAGGTCGCGGTTCCAGGATGTCCAGGAAGAAAGTAGCGGTCGCTAGGGTTGAGGATTCCGGGAGCAGATTTAGAGGGAAAAGGTGGAAGGAAGGAAGGAAGAAGGGACCAGTAAACTAGGAATAGTGGATTCGTCGAACAGCACACACACGTCTAATCACTACCTAATGATAGTGTTGAGACACGCGGGGCCGCAGGGGCGTGGCCAATTTATAGAACGTGCCGTGTCCGACGTAAAGGCTGGTGCGAGGCAAGTTACTTGGCACGGCCATGTTGGGAGTAACAAGGAATATAAGCCCCGTCGCGATAAGGACCAGGAAGTCCAGAAAGGGCAAGTTCTATGGGTCATGACAGAAGGTTGAGTATGGAAGATGACTCTGTCTTTACCTATGTCTCTACCCATGGCACGATTATGATATGAATTGGGATTGCAATCTCTCCAATCGTATTTTAACTGGAAACTACTCCCTCTATACAGATCCATTTTATATCCATGTAAGAATTTGTTACATGAGGACATAAGAGATCATACATAAGTCACAAAAGAGCACATTCATGGTAAGCTTGCAAACAGATGCTGAAATAATTCTTCAAAATTGCGAGGTAACAAGCGATGCCCTGGTTAGAAATCCGGAGAAGATAACACGTGCCCTGATGAGAACAGACTGGATTGCAACTAGAGCCTCATTTTGTGACATGAAAAGTACCAGAAATGTCAGTTTCTGTGAGAAATCGAGCAAATATCTGTTGCTGTAGATAAGATTTCCCAACCCTACCAAGCGTGCTGAACCCTTGCATTTTTGCCTAAATCTGGTAAAACAAATACAACATAAAGCACTTGACAAAATCTAGATCACATAGAAGCAGAATGTGACCTGTGTGGTGCAGGCTATCCCCGAGATGTAAGATCTGATTTCCTGCACATCTACATTAGCATTTAGAGAACATTACTTTGCTAGATTTGTACATCACACTGGCTTGGTACTCAATAGTTTTGGCACCGGGTATCAGCTGGGAAGGAAATACCCTTTTCTATTGAGCTTATAAAATTATTAAATTAATTGCCTTTTATAGAAATTCCACAATAATTGTGAGTAGGCGGCATTTAAATTTAAATTCAAAATTCCTTTTTTTGTGTAAATTTTAAGATAGATGGAATATCATTTGTTTGGAAGAAAGGGTATTTTTATGATGATTTATAAATTGACAAATCTGTAAAAAGTCTTTGTATGAATAACTTCACAAAAACAAAATAAGAAAAAAGTACCTAATAAACAATGCAACATTCACCAAACAGGGGCAACAGCCTCCGGGAAAGAACACAAGCACCCACCTACACAGTTACAAAGAAAAGCAAGGACACAGATCCAAAATCTACTCAGAAATAAATGAAAATATATGAACAGATAACCACCATGGAACTAAAAAAACACAGACAGTAGAGGCCAGGAGAATGAGTATGTGAAATATACACCTCGAACACAAACACTAAAGTCAACATGTTAAACACTGCAACATTCAGCAGAAAATGGGCAACTTCCATCTGGAAAGAAAGAGGACATCCAGGGGCCAACCATAGCATGAACAATTCACCAACATCTATGAGTACAGACCAACAATCCACTTGAAACTACATCAAAATATATAAACACATTGACAAAAATGAGACCAAAAAACACATACATGTCCATAAAAAACAAGTTTCAAATTAAATGTAAGAAATACCCCAACATCCATTAAGACAGGGCAAACATTAACCTGAATAACTCTCCCCTGATGCAAAGAATGAAGGCATGCAAATAAGGCTGAATAAAGTTCCAGCTAGTGCTATAACACAAGCCAATTTTCTAAGCTGAGGCGTGCAAGAGCAAGCAGGGTGTTAGCCATTTACGTCTTATTTTTGGCCTCGACTGCTCCTTCTCAGAAAGAAAGAGCGCAACATGAAATACAATTTTCCGCTGATCCTTCACCCACCTTCAAAGTGTGCATGCATTTGCCACTGCAAGAGAATTTTGTATTGTAAAAGGGATTGTGCCTATTTTTACTCTTTACTTTTGAACTACGTTTTGCAAAAGTTGAACATTTCATACAGAAGACCCAGCATAATGCAAGTGCTAATATTGGTGGTCTCCTAAACGTAATCAATGCTTTTTACAAAATGAGCTCTAAAGAAGACAACAGGGCCCAACAAGAGGACAGCATGTTGTGCGTGTAAAGTACATTGTTTATACGATGTGTGCCATTTATTCTCATTTTACATTGACATGAAGAAATTAAGAACAGTATATTTGCATATGAATGTTTCAAAATAAATAGTTACAACATTTCAGTGGGGCAATAGATTGGAATGTCTGCAGAGGATGAGGAATGAAATCATTTGCTAAATGTATATATTTTCACAGAAAAAAGAAGGATGTTTAGAATGAAAGAAAGAGAAGGCACTGTCAGTGTGAATTTACAACATGTAGGAATGTTATCAAATAGCAATGAAATGCAAAATATGGGTCAACATAAACTATAAAATGATATATATATATATATATATATTCAATTAAAAAAACATTGTTAAAGGGACGTTATGGTTACAGGTAAAAGTGAAATCCCCCTGAAATGTGCCAGTTATGGTAAGCTATGCAACCATAACTTGTGCCACCACCATACACTGCTAAGACTAACATTCAGGACATCAAATATGACATCAAACATTAATTTTTGAACAAAAAACAAGTGAATTGATTTTAATTCCCCCACCCCACGCCTGGAATTTTCCAGATGTCCAGACATTCACGCTGTCCACAGACTATGCAGGTTGCAAAAGGGTGCTGTGAGGTTTTTTTTTGTTCCATTTTTTTTAACTATGAAATGTGGCTCCTAAAGGAACCGTTTATGTTGTATTTTCTGACTTTGTATTGTCTTTGGCCCTCATTACGACCCTGGCGGAGTGGGTTTACGCCAGCGTTATTCGCGGAGGACCCGTCCGCCCTACTACGAGTTCCCGTAGCGCCATGGAGCCTTTCTCCGCCTGGTTTTTCCGGGCGGAGAAATCCATGGCGCTACGGGACCTTGTTGTTAATTACGCCACCGTATTTTACGGTGGCGTAATTAACGCCTTCCCCACTCCCATTATACCCTATGGGGCAAAAATGGGAATGGGGAAGGGTAAAATGGGGATTGGGGATTTACCGCCCCGCCAAGGTCGGAATGGGGCGGAAAATCCGCCAACCCCCATGGCGCTATCGGCAGCTTTCCGCCGTGCTCCATGGTGCATTTTGCACCGCGATTTCCGCCAGGGTCGTAATGAGGGCCTTTGTCTTTTTTGGTTTTTTAGAGGAGAGGCAAGGTAAGGTGGGAGAGGGATGGAAGGGAGGGAAGGGGCACCACCCACAGAGACAGAGGGACAGGTGGACAGGGCAAGATGTTGGGCGGGCCTTAAATTTAAGGTAGGTAGCAGTGTTTACTGAATTCAACCAGGGCCTCAAAAGCACTTTGAAATAGCTCCCCCCTGCAGAATGTTGTGTCGCAGTACAAACAGAGTACTGTGACCCTAGAAAAGTAAGGTTGAACTGCGTCCTGTATGACCTGTGAGGTGTCCGATGGGATCCTCTGCCCCACAGGAGTAGCCTGTGTGGTTGCAGGAGCAGTCAAGGAAAATGGGGAGGACCTTGCTAAACTGCTCCTCCCTGAGAAAGGAGCAGCCTTTCTCAGTGCACTGCAGTGGTTGAATCTGGTTTGACGTTGCATGAAGGTGATCTCCTAGGAGTACAGACCAGGCTTTCCACAACTAAGTACGGTTCAGCATTTAGCGCATCTGACCTTGTCTGCCCGAGCCTTTGGTACACCCCCAATGGTGGTGAAAAACTGCCACACCCATGATTCGCGCCGAGTTCTGTAGGTAGGCATTTGCTCTACCTCATCTTCTCATTCATCCTGTTCTTAATCACTGCGCTTGTTCCCCTCTCCAAGCCCTCCTGATGGTGATGGTGGTGGTGGCCCCCGGGGTGAAGGAATGGCCATGACAGATACCATTGTTTGTATACTGGTTGTCTCCTGCAAGAAGGTCTCCAAATATGCTCTCTGCTGGTCTGACAGATTGAGAATAACTGAAAGTAGTGGGTGGGTCCCTTCAGAAGAACCATCTGCGAACCATACAACTGTCCGTGGACTATCACATCGAATTTAAGCCTTGGAAAATTGGAACAAGTTGACATATCGACTAAGAATGGATCTAGCAGCTCTGGCAGGGTAAACGTTAACTTTGAAAGTTCCTACAATGGCCGAAAATGCAGTTTTAAACTGTGCGCGGTTATAGACACTGTTTGTAGACACATCATCACGCCGCACGGTGTGGTCACATGATGATGTCTCTGGACATCCGCACTGCGGACAGCATTGATTTGGAGACCGCCGAGGTGCATGCACATGGGCGCTTTCAAACTGGCGCGCTGTCCACAGACCAATTAAAAGTGTGTCTTGCGAGAGCAGACATGCCTGGACACACTGGGGTTAAAAAAAAAAGTATCAAAGAATAATATACAAGATATTTATAGTATAAACATGTATTTGTTTATGAAAGGGATGGGTATCGGAATTGGAAACATAAATGGGAGAATTTGGAATTTCTATACAAGAATCATTAGGGGAAGGAGGGAGAGAAGTTTCAAAGTTTCTTTCATTTATATTTTGGGAATTTGAGGGGGATGATTGCTAGGGTAAGGGGAAGAGGTACAAGAAGAACAGTGATAATCAACATTTCTGATAACATGATTTTTAACATAATTTGAAAGTTCCTTAAGTCATTAGTAAGGTCATAAATTCTGCAGACAAGATCATGATTTCATTATGTACACGTGGGGATCGGGATTGCTTTGTGATTCTTGGGATTCTCCATAATTAAATTTGGGGTGTTGTTTCTTCCTGTAAAGAAAATAACACATTATTATTTTAATGAGCTGTTATACATTATATTATGTGTTTATAATAAAAGATGTATTGTTTACCATTCGAAATGTATCATCACTCATTTCCTCTTTTGGAAAGTTTTGGTAAAAATTGAGAAATAAATATAGTGTACTGTTTTGGAAGGAGATCCTGCTGTATCTGAGTCTGTGTGAAGAGTTGTACTGAAGCGATAATATGAGGTGTACAGTTATGGTTTGTGCTTGGTGCATTCCATTATATTGTGTGCAGAATGAAAAAATAATGTTTACATTTTGAAATGATACATTGTATAAAAAGGTATATTTGGGTGTAGTAAATAAAGTAATGTTGTTTTATGCACATGTTTTGTTGATTGATGGGTACAACATTTTCTGTTGTCCCCTGTGCTTCTGGCTTTAGTTGATGCTACCTGATGTCCGCGGACATTCGTACTGTCCACAGACTCTATGACTTTCATATTGGGGTGAGTATGATATAAAGCACTTGTAGCAAATTAAGGAGGGTTGTTGATAAAAACCTATGAATTTCAGTGAAAAAACTTCGTTAAAGGGACGTTACGGTTAAGTTGCACTAATTAAAACCTATCAAATTCAGGGAAAGAACGTTAGTTAAAGGAATGTTATGGTTACAAGTAAAACCGATACCCCCCAGAAATTCGCCAGATTCTTGGCTTTCGTGTTTTTGTCAGAGAGGCAAGGTAAGATGGAGGAGGAAAGGGAGGGAAGGGGCAAATACTTGATTACATATTGTATGCATTCACAAAAACTGCTTTAATGCATTTTGAATATTTTCTAACTAAATCTGATTGCCAACATCAGTCAGATGCACTATCAAATCTGATATTTGCATTATCAAAAGATGTCATGCTAATAGCCCGCAAAAAAGCACATGCAAGTTTTTCAACATTGAGCCTTGCTTTTTCAATTTGTGGATAAAATAAATCAAAACGCTTCCACATTTGTCCCTGAGCAAACCGTGAAAAAACTATTTTCAAATGTGGAAATAGTTCCATCATCTTCACAAATGTATACTTTATTTCAAACTATAAAGAGGTTCTGGTGACTTAGCCCAAACTATTGCCTCCAGCAACAATGATGTCCGGGTGCCTTCTCTCAAAAAACAGGAAAAATTTCGTCCACTTATCCACAAACTCCATGCCATGAAACTTCTAATTGCTGTAATCCAAGTTTCATAGACAATCCACAATGTTCAGAATACACCTTCAGCCATTGGATCCAAGAGTCTCCTACAATCCATACACGCTGCTTCCTCAAAGACATATCCAAAGCAATCTTCAGTGCACTCAACAAACAAAACTCCTTCTACTGTGTCTTCCTGTACACCACAGCCAAGAAACATGATAAACGGATCCTCTCTGCAGTCCCCTTTCCATGCCAGGCATCCTCAAAGGACCCAGATGGAACATGCAGTATCCTCGGTGTACCACGGTTTACGTGGACATGCCCAATTGAAGAGGTCGGGGAGGTTTACACTCAATTTAATCAATTTATTCCAAAATAGTGGCTCTTCAAAGAACCTTTTTTTTGTTTTTTGTTTCCAATTATTTTTGTTTTTCTCATTTTTATATTATACACCTGCTAACACATGCTTTCCTATACGCTCCACATTTTCCCATTTAAGTTGTTCACATGGGCCCTCATTACGACCCTTGCGGAAAGCGACTGACCGGAGCGCCACAGCGTAAATAGCGTTTCCGCCATTGTACGAAGGAGCAAAGTGCGGCCCATTCCGACCCATCGGGCACGAGCACCACGCCACGGCGGAAGTGCAAAGTCCGCGATGGCGGAAATGACCCCAAAACGGCCCACACCGCCGCCGTACGGCGCCCTAGGTGCAATACCGCCACCCCTCTTAGCGGTCACCGCAGTGTGCGCCTACCGGAAAGTACGGTGCCCGGAAATATACGGAAACGGAAGTTAAAACATGGGCCCGGAACGGGAAACATCCCGGCGTACACCTATAAAAACACCAAAACCACACAACCACTAAAATCACTACCCTGAAACACACCCCAACCCGTCAACCACCCTAGCGAAACCAAGAAAAATGGGAAAAGTAGCGAAGAAAGCGTGCGACCGCAAGCGGCAGGTCCACTTCTCCCGTGAGGAACTCACCGTGCTAACAGAGACCCTCCAGGAGAATGCTGCCGTCGTCTTCTCCACGCAAATGACCAGGACGGCACTTGCAAACAAGAAGGCCATATGGGCTCTGGTGGCACAGCGGGTAAGTGCGGTGGGGACCGCACCCCGCACCCCACAGCAATGCCGCAAGCGATGGGACGACCTGCGGATACGCGTCCGCAGCATACTCTCTGCCAACCGCAACATTGCCACAGCCACCGGGGGAGGTCCTGAATCACCCATCAAGTTGACCCCCTGGGAAGAAATCTGTGCCTCCACCATCGGAATGGAGAGCATAGAGGGAGTCGGAGGGATGGAGAAAGGAGTGCAGACATCCGAAGATTCAGGTAGGTGGGCCAGATAAAACAATGCCAAATCCACACAGTCCATCCATGTGAAGTACCATGCGTCCACATAGTGCAACAGAAACACATGTCCAGGAGAACGTCCACACACATCGGCCTGAAAGCGCACGTCAAAACCCACAATAAATACATAAATAATTAAAAACCCCTAATACACGCACTACACGTGCAGCAGGCACACCCTAACTGCAGGCTGCCAAACAACTGCACCCTCACTCCACACACAAATCAAAGCACCTCCAAGACCCCGACCCAAATCACCCTCAGGTACCACCCCAATGCATGTGATACAATGCCATTCCAATTCCCACTGACCCATCAATAACCCTCGCCCTCCTTTACTCCACCACAGGGTCCGATCCAAACGACGAGCTACAGGACACCCCTACCAGCACACCTGCAAAGAGGGCCAAGACCAACGGCCAGAGACCCTCCACCTCAGCTGCACGCATCAAGACACGGCAGCAGCACAAATCAGGTGGCAGCACAGAGGAGGGAACATCAACAGGCACCCCAGCAGCCAGCATGGCCACAACACCACCACCACAGGTCCCCCCAATGGATGCCACAGAAGGCACTGCCTCTGGTGGCAGCAGCACCATAGGTGACACCCCATTGATGGCAGCATGCTCGGACACAGAAGACGGGGATGTCGAGGTCAGATCCATCCATGACCTGTCCCAATCCCCCTGTCTGTCCCATCCCGTACAACATGAGGATACCACGCAGGTGCAGCCACAAGACGACGACTGGCCATCCCCCACAAGCCCTGTGGCAAGGCAACATGAGGACAACAGCCCCTCTGTGACACCACCGCAAATGGCCATGGCCCAGCAGAGGCAACAGTCCCTCGACAAGTTAATCGTCCAACAGCAGCAAATGGCCACACTCCTCAAGGGCCATGCCGATGAATGTGGGGGCCCAAGGCAGACATAGAAACATCAACAGAGACACTTAGGGCAGAAATGGAGAGAGGTACAGAGACGCTAAGGGCACAAATTGAGAGTAGCACCGAGAGCCTGAGAGTCCAAATGGAGAGTAGCACCGAGAGCCTGAGGGGGGAACTGCATGCGACGTCCAAAGACGTATGTGCCGAACTTGCCGCAGTGCGCCGTGTGCTCACTGAGCTCTCGCAAACCCTTAGGGACATGCATGGACGTGAGCAGGCAGACACATCATCCGTTGCAAGTTCCGTCCAGGGCAGCCCCCAACGTAGATCTGGAAGGAACCTGCGCTCCACAGGCAGGGGTGCCCCTGATACCCGCAGAGGGGGCATGCAATAGCGACAGCCCACTGACAATGAGCATCTTTGGACACTGGTGTTCGGGGGGGAGGTAGGAGGGTGGAGGGGGTGTGTTGGGCTCACTTGGGTGGCGGGTCGATAGGGTGTTCAACATGATATCACATATGCCATAAAAAGTGCACGATCAACCAATGAGAAGTGTGGACATTGATCTTCGTGTACTAGGCCATCATAGGCGTACAGTCCATATTGTGCATGTCCCAGACACACGCAGTGCCACGAGTCCCGTGTCCATGTATCAGCCACCAGGCGTGAGTGCTAGAAGCATACATCAATGAGATGCTGACGAATGTCACGGCCCTCCGGTGCCTCGCAGACTCCATGAGGTGCTGCCACATCCCCACCCTCATCATGACCATCATCAGGTGCTTGCAGTTCTGCGTCAGGGGGCATGGGCACATTTCTACGTACGCACATGTTGTGGAGCATGACACATGCCATCACCATCTTTGCAACCTTCTCATGGCGGTACACGAGTGCCCCGCCAGACCTGCTGAGGCAGCGGAAACGGGTCTTCAGTAGGCCGAATGCCTGTTCAATGACTACACGGGTACGTGAGTGGGCATGGTTGTAGTCCTCCTCATGCTGGTCCCGTGGGTTCCGGACTGGTGTGAGGAGCCATCTCTTCAGTGGATATCCAGCATCACCTGTATGTGGACGAGAAACGTATGATGTGGAATGCCATTGATACGTACGCACACCCCCCCCCCTTCCTGGCAGGTCATTGACAATTCACATACCCCACATCATCATGCATGTAATGAGACTCACCGAGTAGCCAGGATCTGTTCCCTGCGTGTCGCTCCATGTAGCGTGGTATTGTAGAGTTCCTCAAGACCATAGAATCATGGGTTGATCCAGGGAATCGGGCACAACAATGTGTAATGATCCTGTTGGAGTCACACACCATCTGTACATTCAGGGAATGAAATTGTTTTCGGTTGCGGTACTGGGCCTCCATGGCATGTGGGACGACCAATTCAACATGGGTGCAGTCGATGGCACCAATGCAACCCGGTATGCCGGCAAGTGCACGGAATCCCACTTTTGTGTTGGTTATTTCCTGCTCCGAGCGTTGGTAGAGAGATGTAGTCGTCTGCGTGCTTCAGGAGGGCATCGAGCACTTGCAATAGTGTCCGTGAGAACAGTGGCTGAGAAATGCCATGCAACTGTCCGACTGTGTGCTGGTAGGTGCCTGTGGCCAGGAAGTGGAGTACAGACACCACCTTCAGTAGGGGTGGGATGGCGGTTGGGCTATCTATCATGCTGACAAGGTCAGCCTGTGTCATGTCCACAATGGCGGCTATGGTGTCCCGGTCCAGACGGTAGAGGGTGTGGATCTGCTCATCAGTGAGGTTGAACGGATGTGCTCGGAGGCGTTGAATTGCGGGCTGCCTGCGTGGTGGTAGTGGCTGTGCTGGTGGGCCTTGCTGGCCCTGCCTTGGCCTCCTCCTCCTCCTGCGTCTCCTCTGTGCGGCTGGTTGTAGTTGGTGTTCGTCTACTTCTTGGAGTCGGAGCACTTGCAGTGCTATCAGGTCCCCCAGGGCCAACATCGCGAGTCCTGCCGGTAGCATTTCGGTGTGGTTGTGGGAGGAGACTGGCTGTGCAATTTATGTGTTTTCAGGCTGTATGGCCTCCACCTGTGGTGATTGATTCCACCTGTGCAAACTGCTCTCCCCTTTGGCCGAGCACGTCCCGCGCACAACGCTGCAATTTGGGGAATTGTATCTTGCTATTGCAATCATGTATTTGTACCCGATGGCCGTGTAAGATTGGTTGATATGTTCATTCTGCTGTGGTCCCATTGTTTCACATACTATCTGTGCAGTCGCGAACAGACTTGTGAGGGGTCAGTGGGACGTAGTACTCGAGTAACGGTGGGCCCTCATGCATCACTGTACCGAGTTGCAACGACGGGCGGGGCGTCCCATTCGTGGGTGAAGGCAGTTGCCATTTTCACACACAGCCGCACTCGATGGAATAATTAGTGATTTCAAACGGCCACAGATGCCTTTTCGACGTGATGTTGCAAATGAGGAATTCGAAGGGCGGCGCTTTCGGTTTCCAGCTAGCGGCGAGGAGATGCCCACAGGTCTGACTGCAAATGTAACGTTCTATTGTTCTATGTCCTTGAGACAGGGCCCATGGCGAGGGAGCAATGATTGATATGAATAGTTTGGGATGCGCAATAGCTACGTGGGCGATGAGGCCGTCCGTTCCCAAATACATGTTACTTCACAACACTGGAATTACGGGCTGGGGCACTGTGGATTTAGCAGGCTGCATAACGCACAGACTCAATGGATGTTTCTAATGTTATGTGAGTAATTATTCAGGCATTTTGATCCCGGGATGAGGGAATGATGGATGGATGCATGGGCAGGTGATTTGATACAGAGTTTGCCATGTACAGGGCTTCTTGGGATCTATCCGCCTCCCCTACGCTATGTGATGCAGGGCTGCCATAGTGGGACCATCGTCCATCTGGCCTTGTTGAGCCCTCCCTGTCTCGAGGCGCCCTCAGACACTCGTTTGTGATGGTGTTTGCACCTCGATATAGATGGTTATGAGTCGCAAGTGGTTTTGGGGTGGTGATGTTCCTTTGGAGTGGGCTAGCATGCATATGGCTGTGGATTTCGTGTGATCATTGAAGTGAGTTGTTGGTATGTAGTTCTGATGGCCATTCTGTTCTTTTTCTTTTCTTTTGGTTGACAGGTATCTCCTCCCCTTTTGCCACTGCCATCTGTATGCCACTCCTGCAGATGGATTTTACTCCCGACACCTGCTGCTTCGTGTTAATCAGTGGAGCAGCATTACGATCTTATGGGACGATCGCCAATGGGCCACATGCCCTTACGCAGTACTGGTGGCTCGGAGCAACATTTCGGCCTTTCAGCTGGACTAGTGCCTCCCCATTGGGACGGCCCTGCGGTTCTGTGCGCTTCCATGTTGCCTTTTCGTACGTGAATGTGGCTCTGTGTACCATGGGGGAACAGGGCGACACACAGGTAGTGGCTGGTCATTTCTTGCGGAAGCAGCCCACAATGGTGATTAGTGTTTTGGAGTTCATGGCCTGATGGCTGTATGTGCTTGGTGATTTTGATGTGCATAAAATTTCTATTCTGATTTGGCCCGTGTAGCGTTTTTCTTTGCAAGTGATGTGGCATATGCCTATTTGGGGGGCGATGTATTGTGAGGAGATCTGCATTGGGTTCCAGCTTCGGGGTTTAGTTGCGTGGTACTGTGCTGTGCGCGTTTGCCTACGAAGCCCAGTGAGGTCAGGGATGGGGGCTGCCAATATGCCAGTTTGAATGTTGTCATGCTCAGGGGCGGGGGATTGGGTTTTGTGTAACAGATGCCGGTCAGCCAGGTGGACTGGTTGAATGATGTGGTTTTCGGAATATTGCTGGTCACAGGTGCCTGTGTTTGCGTGCGTTTCTTGGTGGGGGACTGTGGTCATGTCCATTGGGATGGCTTCTGTATTCGTGCCATCTGTGCCCTGCAGCTCCCATTGGCCCCTCTTGTGTTTCTTTTGTTCGTTGGCATGCATGGGTGACTTGTACATTTCAATGGTTGCATTGTGGCTTCATTGCACCTACGGGGAGTTGTACTTTGTGGGCAGGGAGCGGTGTACAGGCACTCAGTGGGGCCGTTTACGGTTGATTCGCGATGCCGTACTTCTCGCCATGGCGGAATGGTACATTCCGCCATGCCTGATGGCGTTAGGTACATGTCCGCTAGGGTCGGAATTGGCGTACCGTTGCACCATGGTGGTGTTTGCGGTTTGGCATGGCGCGCGCGCGCGTGCTTGGTGCAGTTAGCGTTGGCGTTCACTACGGTGTCGCTAATGGCTTCGTACTTTGCGGTGACGGGTCATAGTCGCACCGAGCGCTGTTCGATGGCGGTATTGCATTTCCGCCATCGTTTTTCGATTTCCGCCAGGGTCGTAATGAGGGCCATGGACTTTACCAATGCATTTTCAACATTGAAAAGAAAAACGTGATTCCCAAGATCATTTAAATGCACTCCATCGCTGGGAACGTATTCACACCATCCAATATGACATTTTCATTTTGAAAAGATACCAAGCCTAAACCATTCAAAAAAGCACATACACCTTTAATCACATGGTGCCTAACTTCTTCTATTTGTACATAAAACACATTTGGACATATTTCCCTTGGATTAATTTCATAAAAAATAATCTTTGCATATGGAAATAGTTCCATTAAGCTTCGGAACCTATCCGTTAATGCAACCTGGATAGCCCAAACTATTTCCTCCGCAATGCACAATAATAGTATCTGGACATTGAAAATTAGCAAACCTCTGACAAAATAACAATAAGCTCACCCAGTGTAGCCCAGAAACTGTATACAACCACTTCCTTCAATCCAATAGTAGCAGAGACGCCACAAGGTTCCGTACAACCTTTCAATGAATTCATCCAACAATCTCCCACCATCCACACATTAATCTTCCTCATAACAATACCTACAGCCATCTTCCCTGCATATAACAAACAAAACATCTGCTACTCTGTTTTCCGGTAGAAACCCTCATTGGCTAATCCCCACTGTCCTGTTTCCATGCCAGGCATCCTCAAAGAACCCAGATGGCATGCCTGCTGTCCGCGGACTACCCCATTGATCACAGACCTCATAGCACAGGGCAGCGCTTCCGGCGACGCCGAAACAGGGTGTACCAACGGGGCATGAGCGGGTGGGGGGAACATGAGACAGACACGGGTCATGAGCGTGTGGGGGGAAACAGGAGACAGACACGGGGCATGAGCGGGGGGTGGGCAGGAGGGAGGGATAGAGACACGGGGCATGAGCGGGGGGTGGGCGGTGGGAGGGATAGAGACATGGGGCATGAGCGGGGGTGGGCGGCGGGAGGGATAGAGACATAGGGCATGAGCGGGGTGTGGGCGGTGGGAGGGATAGAGACACGGGCATGAGCGGGGGGTGGGTGGCGGGAGGGATAAAGACACGGGGCATGAGCAGGGGGTGGGCAGCAGGAGGGATAGAGACGCGGGGGTGGGCGGCGGGAGGGTTAGAGACATGGGGCATGAGCGGGGGGTAGGCGGCGGGAGGGATAGAGACGGGGCATGAGCGGGGGGTGGGCGGCGGGAGGGATAGAGACACGGGGCATGAGTGGGGGGTGGGCGGCGTCAGGGATAGAGACACGGGGCGTAGGCAGCGGGAGGGATAGAGACACGGGGCATGAGCGGGGGGAGGGATAGAGACACGGGGCATGAGCGGGGGGTGGGCAGCGGGAGGGATAGACACACGGGGCATGAGCGGGGGGGTGGGCGGCAGGATGGATAGACACATGGGGCATGAGCAGGGGGGTGGGCGGCGGGAGGGATAGATACACGGGGCATGAGCGGGGGGTGGGCGGCGGGAGGGATAGACACACAGGGCATGAGCGGGGGGTGGGCGGCGGGAGGGATAGATACACGGGGCATGAGCGGGGGGTGGGCGGCGGGAGGGATAGACACACAGGGCATGAGCGGGGGGTGGGCGGTGGGAGGGATAGACACACGGGGCATGAGCGGGGGGTGGGCGGTGGGAGGGATAGACACACGGGGCTTGAGCAGGGGGTCGGGGGTGGGAGGGAGGGGAGAGACACACGGGGCATGAACGGGGGTGGGCGGTGGGAGGGATAGACACACGGTGCATGAGCGGGGGGTCGGGGTGTGGGGGGAGGGGAGAGACACATGGGGCATGAGCAGGGGGTGGGTGGCAGGAGGGATAGACACGGGGCATGAGCGGGGGAAGGGATAGACACACGGGGCATGAGTGGGGGGTGGGCGGCGGGAGGGATAGAGACACGGGGCATGAGCGGGGGGTGGGCGGCGGGAGGGATAGAGACACGGGGCATGAGCAGGGGGTGGGCGGTGGGAGGGATAAAGACACAGGGCATGAGCGGGGGGTGGGCGGCGGGAGGGATAGAGACACGGGGCATGAGCGGGGGGTGGGCGGCGGGAGGGATAGACACACAGGGCATGAGCGGGGGGTGGGCGGCAGGAGGGATAGAGACACGGGGCATGAGCGGGGGGTGGGCGGCGGGAGGGATAGAGACACGGGGCATGAGCGGGGGTGGGTGGCGGGAGGGATAGAGACACGGGGCATGGGCGGCGGGAGGGATAGAGACACGGGGCATGAGCGGGGGAGGGATAGAGACACGGGGCATGAGCGGGGGGAGGGATAGAGACACGGGGCATGAGCGGGGGGTGGGCGGTGGGAGGGATAGAGACACGGGGCATGAGCGGGTGTGGGTGGCGGGAGGGATAGAGACACGGGGCATGAGCGGTGGGTGGGCGGCGGGAGGGATAGAGACACGGGGCATGAGCGGGGGAGGGATAGAGACACGGGGCATGAGCAGGGGGAGGGATAGAGACACGGGGCATGAGCGGGGGGTGGGCGGCGGGAGGGATAGACAGACGGGACATGAGCAGGGGGTGGGCGGCGGGAGAGATAGACACACGGGGCATGAGCGGGGGGTCAGGGGTGGGGGGGAGGGGAGAGACACACGGAGCAAGAGCGGGGGTGGGGGGGAGGGGAGAGACACATGGGGCATGAGCGGGGGGTGGGCAGCGGGAGGGATAGAGACATGGGGGATGAGCAGCGGGTGGCCGGTGGGAGGGATAGAGACATGGGGCATGAGCGGGGGTGGGCGGCGGGAGGGATAGAGAAACGGGGCATGAGCGGGGCGTGGGCGGCCTGAGGGATAGACACACGGGCATGGGTGGGGGTTGGGGGGTGGGGGGTCGGGGAGAGACACACGGGGTATGAGCGGGGGTGGGAGGAGGGGAGAGACACACGGGGCATGAGCGGGGGTCGGGGGGAGGGGAGAGACACACGGGGCATGAGCGGGGGTGGGGGGGAGGGGAGAGACTCACGGGGCATGAGTGGGGGTGGGCGGCAGGAGGGATAGAGCACGGGGCATGAGCGGGAGGGAGAGAGAAACACGGGGCATGAGCGGGGGGTGGGCGGGAGGGGGAGAGACACATGGGGCATGAGCGGGGGGTGGGCGGCGGGAGGGATAGACACACGGGGCATGAGCGGGGGGTGGGCGGTGGGAGGGATAGACACACGGGTCATGAGCAGGGGGTGGGCAGCGGGAGGGATAGACACACGGGGCATGAGCGGGGGGTGGGCGGCGGGAGGGATATACACACAGGGCATGAGCGGGGGGTGGGCGGCGGGAGGGATAGACACACGGGGCATTAGCGTGGGTGGGCGGTGGGAGGGATAGAGACACGGGGCATGAGCGGGGGGTGGGCAGCGGGAGGGATAGAGACACTGGGCATGAGCGGGGGTGTGCGGCGGGAGGGATAGAGACACGGGGCATGAGCGGGGGGTTGGCGGCGGGAGGGATAGAGACACGGAGCATGAGCGGGGGGAGGGATAGAGACACGGGGCATGAGCGGGAGGTGGGCGGTGGGAGGGATAGAGACACGGGGCATGAGTGGGGGAGGGATAGAGACACGGGGCATGAGCGGGCGGGTGGGCGGCGGGAGGGATAGACACACGGGGCATGAGCGGGGGTGGGCAGGAGGGAGGTATAGACATACGGGGCATGAGCGGGAGGGAGAGAGATACACAGGGCATAAGCCGGGGTGGCCGGGAGGGGGAGAGATACACGGGGCATGAGCGGGGGTGGCCGGGAGGGGGAGAAACACACGGGGCATGAGCGGGGGTGGGGGTGAGGGGGAGAGACACGCGGGGTGTGGGTGGGAGGGGTAGAGACACACGGGGCATGAGCGGGAGGGGGAGAGACACACGGGGCATGAGCGGGGGGTGGGCGGCGGGAGGGATAGACACACAGGGCATGAGCGGGGGGTGGGAGGGATAGACACACGGGGCATGAGCGGGGGGTGGACGGTGGGAGGGATAGAGACACGGGGCATGAGCGGGGGGTGGGCAGCGGGAGGGGTAGAGACACACGGGGCATGAGCGGGAGGGGGAGAGACACACGGGGCATGATCGGGGTGGGCGGGAGGGGAAGAGACACACGGGGCATGAGCGGGGGGCTGGGCGGGAGGGGGAGAGACACACGGGGCATGAGCGTGGGGTGGGAAGGAGTGGGAGAGACACACAGGGCATGAGCGGAGGTGGGGTGGAGGGAGAGAGACACACGGGGCATGAGCGGGGGTGGGCGGGAGGGGGAGAGACACACGGGGCATTTACGGGGGTGTGTGGGAGGGAGAGAGACACACGGGGCATTAGCGGGGGTGGGGGGAGGGAGAGAGACACACAGCGTTCGTGTGCAGGCGGCAGATCCCGCTCCTCGGCCCTCCGCTGGCCACCGTGTGCCGATGGCGTGAGCGGGGGCTGGAGGAACAGGGGAGACACGGAGCATGAGTGGGGGTGGGAGGACAAGAAGGACAGATGGGGCATGAGCGGGGGTGGGAGGAACAGGAGAAAGACACAGGCGGACTTACTGTGCAGGCGGCAGATCCCGCTCCTGCTGACAAAGCCTCTCATGCGAGGAACAAAGATGGCGGGCATCTCTGAAGCCAGACGCACTGCACGCTTTCACCACATCCAATGAGAGAGCACGTCAGATGTCCGCGGACATCATGCAAGCTGCTTGCCCAATCAGCGTCCTGTCCGCGGAGCGAACAGGGAAGTGTGTCCGCGAAGCGAACACAGATATCACTAATTTTTTTCACTTACATTTCTGTCATTTTTTTTAAAACTACCGGACGGATTTACACCAAATAAAGCAAAGCACACTTTCGGGACCACGCCGCCACTCCTGCCGCAAATTTGGTGTAAATCCGTCCAGCGGTTTGGGCTGTAGGCATGAGCAAAGTTTTTTTCCATTACGTCTATGGGAAAAAACAAAAGTTTTGGGACCCCCCTATAACTTTTCCCCCCCCTGGACGAATCCTCACCAAACTTTGCAAAAAAATTGGGCCATATACTTTTTTGCAAAGTTATAAGCCCCCAAAAAGTGCTCTTCCTATGGAAACACCAACTTAACCATAACTACATGGCCACTACTGTGGCCATGTAATACAGGGTTGCTGCCACTTACCCTGCAACAATCTTCTCAATAAGCATATTCTTTTTTTAACCACTCTACCAAATGCCATATATGAGCTGCCAACATATGAAAGTTCCACACACCAAGTGCCGTTTAAACCTTTTCAACAAATCTTTCACATCAGATTTCCTTTCTTTTACAAAATACACAGTTCTTCTGTAAATACCATAAATATTTTTTCACTTTCGGCAACATATTCCTAAAAATAAACACTTTTAAATGCACACAATTATTCAATTCTAATGCCATATCAACATCAAACTTTCCAACCTTTCTCATTACATCCCTTATAGTGCTAGTGCCACCATTCTCCACATGCTCTCAAAGACGCATGTACTGCCAAATGGCCCGATTCATCAAATTTTTGCACAGTGTAAACTGATTTTCCACTGCTAAAAAGCAACTTTGCGTTGCTAACATAAACTCTTACTCATGGTTCTGGGCAAACTGTTTTTTTGTAGTACAAAGTCAATGCAAACTCACTTTATATTGCAAAAATGAATTTGCACTGACTGTCCACTGCAAAAATACACTTTTCACAGTTACATGTATGAGGATTTCTATCGGCAGTGCAAACTCACTTTTCAACAGTGCAAACTCACTTTGAACTGTGCAAAAAATGCCATTAATCGGGCCCAAAGTATTTATATACAAGACATCTCTTTACATGTAAACTATTGTTATTTTCCAACCACTACCATAACACACAAAACACTGCTCTGACTACAGTTCCCCCATTCTTTAAAAACACTGCAACACATTACAAATACATTGCACCACAAACACAATTCTTCTCTTATGAAAATAACCAGCACAAAAATAACCTATATATGCATCTTTTTTACACACTCATTTTTGCCCTACACCTTATGATGGCCCAAACAAAACTACTCATATGGCCTCATTACAGGATTGCCGATAAAACCCACGGGTAGCCGGCGTGTTGCCATCAACCATGTATTACCGTTACCACCACCTGCCATCCTGATGCTACCGAAATATCGCAATCAGCATTTGTACACTAAGTTCCCATTTCCATACACTCCTATATGACTACAAGGGAATGGGAACCATGAAGCACCGGCACCATTGGTAATGATGCCAGTGCTTCAGTGTAAAGCCTGCCGATAGCGCCCTCAACTGCCAGCAGGTAAGACCTACTGTGAGTACAGTGCCTCTATCACTAAACACAGAGTAAGCCAGTCCAGAAAAGCTGCCGGAAACATTTTACTGGTACCTTTAAATACAGACTCGATAATAAGACCATAGTCCAATTTTTCTAACAACATACTTAACATACTTTATCACACCACGCATAACCCACCTTCATTAACTTTTTTCCCAACAACTTCTACTACCTTGATAAATAACAATCTCTCTTACTAAAAGTACTTCGCCATTACCAAATATAGCCACTAACTTTCTTTTACAATGACAGGAAAAAAGAACATTGAAGAACACAGCTAACAAAGAAAAAACACTCTTCACATCCTACAAAGTAAGTACATAAGTATAGGATGCTAAATGCTTTAATTGTTACAATTTACTCTCACTATATATTAGCCTAGAATATTCTGTTCTACTCACCAACATTGCATTTCACTCTTACTCATTATATTGCAACATTCACATTCTTTTGATTCCCATCTAAACTTTGTTCTTTATTCAAAACACTGCCCATTCGGTGTCTAGTCAAATGGTCGACATACAAATGGTCGACAGACAAATGGTCGACACAATTTGGTCGACAGGACAAATGATCGAATTTTGTTTTAGTTATATATATTTTTTTTAGGTTTTTGTTTAGGGAAAAAAGGTTTTTTTAGCAGAAAAAAGGGGGTAGGTGGGAACCCCCCCAAAAAAAAAATGTGAAAAAAAGAATTTGACCATTTGACTTGTCGACCTTTTGGTGTCGACCATTTGTCCTGTCGACCATTTAGATTTGACCAGTTGACCTACAACCGGCCCATTCCTTACTACCTACCGCACATGTATCCCTCGACAACTTTTATACCACAATGTACTTCCTTAATATTGTCATGATGCCTACCCCCAGGGACCCAGACCAAGTCCAGCAACCCCGGAAGCAGGCATCAAGTTACCCCAAGCAAACCCAACAAACCCCGCTAGGGGCTATTTGGGTGCAGTCCTGGCGCCTATGGCGCCAGGCTCATAGATTAAAACTTACCTGATGCAGACCATGCTGCAAATTTACCTGATGCAGACCATGCTGCAAGAGCTCCAAGCCAAACAAGGCTTGGAAGGGACTATTTTACCTAGGGACTATTTTTTTACTGGGGTGGGACTGGGGAGGAAAATTTACCTGGGACTACTTTGGAGGCTATTTAAACCACGCCCGAAGAGCAGCACACGCTTTGCGTTATTCTGCATCCAGCAGCTTAACGCTCACCATGCCTGCAAGTCTGCATCCAGTCTTCTGCCACGCCCCCCTCGAGTTTGGCTCTCCTAGAAAAAGGGAGAAAGAAGGAGAAAAGGTAGAACAAGAGCAATACCTTTGATCCTTACCTGAATTCCTGATCCATCGCGCCTTCGAGCTGGAAGAAAGAAGTTATTTTATGCGCATCGCCTCGCCTGCTGCAGCACCGCGCTGAACTCACCAACCTTCGCAGCATCTTCACATTTCACCGCATCCTCCTGCATGTTACCGCTGCACTCCGGCACCTAAGGAGAAGACAAGAACAGCAAGGTGAGCCAAGGGAATACACAGATGAATACCCCCCTATAGACTTACCTGATTTTACTACCGGGGGAACTATTCTCTTCACGGGTCGGCGCAGCTTCCACTGCATCCTAGTGAACCCCAGCCCCTAAGGGGAAACAAAAGGACAGCAAGGTGAAACAAGGGACTAACACGGGGAACCCTCCTCACCACAAAAGACTTACCTAATTTTACCGCCAGAGGCATTATTCCCCGAGACTTCATACTTTCTCTCAGCGCCTGAATAAGGGAGAAAGCAACGGGTTACATATGGACATTATTTTATCGAACTGTGTTGGATAATACAAATCCTTACCAGAACATTACCGGTTGCCACGAGGAACTCTTCAGTAGGGTCAAGCTGCAACCTGCAAGGAATCGGACAAGAGTGAAAGTCAGGCATTTGAACTCTTATGAACTACATACTTACGACGTCTTGCTGGGAATATCGGAGTCAATATTGTCCTGGAACTCACCAATTCCTTCGAGCCAGTGAAGCAACTGGTTATCTACACGCCCCTGGGCTCAATGCAGGATGGAGAGCTCATCTTTTCAAATCATCAGGTGAGACTATAAGAGGGAACATCCAAGGTGATCAGTGGGGAGAACAGCGGGGTGGGGGGATTTACGCTCAACTCCACGGGTGGTTAATTCCCTTTCTCCACTTGCAGAAGAATATTCCTATGGGCCAAGCAAACGAAGCTAGGTGGGGCAGTCCAGTCCGTCATCTAGGCCCTATGCGTCACATTGGTGGAGACTGCAGCGGTCCAGTCCAGATCGACGCCTCTGTGGGAGCCAGGTGAGCGTAACAAATATTCCATACCCCTATGCAAATATAATCTTAATTCCAATGCAACAACTTTGAAACGTATTCTTACCAAATCACTAATACACCTTAGCACACACAGACCCACGTCTTCACCCCTTTCCCATTGCATACACACAACCCTCATTTCTATGAAGTAAATCACATCACTATAACAACCACTATTTTCCTCAAAACATCATAATGTTCCTACTTATTCCATCACACACCACTCCCTTTCTCACTAACCAATGCCTATCACACCTGTAAATCCTCTTACTCTTACAACCTACCCAACCACATAAATCATCCTACTGCACGGTATTATAATAAATAAATTCTAAGCCCACTGCACAATCACACCCACACCCATGCATAATACATGCATAAACATTCCACAATTTTCAAACACAAACTTTCTTTTTTTCCCAAACAACAAAAGACAATGCCTACTAAAAAGCATAGAAAGCTAAGAAAAAATAGAGCAGATAAGAATAAAAACACGACATATAGTCATCCTCCTCCATATTCTCCTCTAAAACAATTTATAGAAAACATTCAAACAAAACTGTTAGTAACCTCACTCAACAAAAGTAAACCAGCCACTACTAAAACAACTAAAACAACTAACGTCCCTCTGGCAAAATCTAAAAGTAAAAACACATGTACAAACAAAACCAGACCGAGTAATGAACCTAACACCATATCTACCAATGCTATCGTAGCCACAGTAAAGCAATTATTAAAATTAATTTTACAAAAAACTTTCCACTGTAGAGTTCTTAACAATCTTATAAATAACAGCTTCAAAGTCACGATCTACCCTTAAAAACTACAGCAGAGAACGAATCCTTGAAGCGCTAATTGAAAGCGCATTACTACTAAAGAGACAGTTGTTTATATTACTATTAAACTGAATAAGAACACAAACTAAATTAATCAATACATTACAAAAAGTACATCAGCATATGCTCAATGTCAAATTTCTGTGACAGTGAATGGATTTACCACGCAGCACAGAGCCATATTTCAATGAAGAGGTTTATAAACAGGAACAAAGAAACCAGATTGCCATAGACAATAATGGCTGAGGTTATGAAATGGTAGGAGACACCACTATGGCAAAAGAAACCCTTACAACAATTCTGAAATTACAATGTGAACCTAAAACACAAAAGCAGAATAAAAACTTTACAAACCATAAACTCTTGTCCAGTGCCCATCACAAACAGCACCCGCTTACAAACACATACAACAGAGAAACAGATATATTTTAAAACACATCTGCGAAATACCAGACAAAGTTGTTGCAGAACTTTTTAAAATAAGAGCACAAAATAGTAGGTATGGCCTACAAAATAGAAGACAATGAAAAATCCCAGGGGTTCCAATTAGCTTTATATCTAATAGCAGAAAATAAATACTGCCCCCTCAATAGTTTGCACATACTGCAATACAAAGCTGGCAATAACCAAATGCCAACAGGTGCTATTACTAATAATCTTCCCACTTCCAAAAGCTCTCCAACAACCTAATTTGTATGAGATTATAATCCACACAGTACACCATTTCAAGCTATAATATGCCATCAACCGAAAATGGTCAAATTCCATTCATCTGTGTTACTAAAATGGCACTTGGGGCAAAGTAGTACATTTGCCATTAGATCTTCAAGAAAACATAGAACCTCTAGGAGTACAGTGGGCAGTAAATCAATCATTGATTGTACCAGTTAATGGTGTAGCAACAAAAGACAAAAAAAGTGACAACAACTAGTTGACTTAAACAACGTTAGACAAGCCCTACAATACCTTAAAGAAAACAATGAATACTACAAAGATATAAACATAGAGGAATACTTAAAAGAAACCACCTAAATAATTCAAGATTCACCACACACTGACCAATTCGAACATGTAGATCCTTTTACTGAAGCCAACATTTTAGACCAGTATTTAATTCACCCACTACACTCCAAAGACGCCATAGAAGATGCATTAGAGACATATCAAATGCGTCAAGCCAAAGGCTCTCCAATGAGCATATGGGATAAAAGTGTAGAAGCATGTTCTTTCCCTCTACTCTTTCCTACAGGAAAAGGAGGCAGATATGATGAAAGATCCACACAAATTAGTGCATCAGACTATCGCTCTTAACAAATGTACTCTGAAGACCACATATTTGTACAACATATAGAATACATATTAAACCTTCGGTGTGAAAGTGAACTAGCAACTCTATGTTATGGTGTTGCAACCATTAAGAACAGGCTCTAATTGTTTAAACATATCTGCTACCCAACTGCTCCAAATTATAAAAGACAAAGAAGAAGTTTTGAAGTCAAGTATCACAAATCTCTTGGCAAACATGCATGGTACAAAAGAATACTGGCTTCCGACATCATGCTGATGTATGCTGTATGCTAAGGAACCTAGGCCCACCCATATGGTTTGATACTTTAAATTGTGCAGAATACCGAATTTGGCCATGACAGTTATTCCACTGTTTTACAATTTATTCAAAAATACATTACATGTGACATCTCTTCAGAAACCAAAGATAATGAACCACGTAAACAAATCTTACACTTTCAAAAACATAGTTGAGGCAAATACTGCTGACTTCGCTAATAAAACAAAGGTAAATACTATACCAAATTTCGCTGTTGTTTCCCTAGACCAGTTTGCATAACAGGACAAGCAAAAAGCTTATTGTCTTCTGTTAGAAACAGTGTAAAATCCCCATAAACCACATACAACATTAAAAGGGATGAAGCATCCATGTACATCAATGGTTAAAATGCAATCATTGACCTCTTATGGAATGCAAATGAAGACATACAATACATTGCAGACAATCCACTGTAGTTGCAAGATATGTCACAGCCTATCTCACCAAAGCTGAGAGAACAGAGCTAAAATACCTCTGGTATGACATATCATCTGAAAAAACACTGTCACAAAAATTGTACTGCTTCAGTATAAAAAATACTCTCCCATACAGAATGTGGGTGCTACGAAGCTGCAGACTGTTTAACAGGAACCATCTTATATGGCGAATCTGAACACAATGTCTGGCTAAACCTTGGTCCAGCTTCATCCCAAAAACGAGTATTAAAATCCTACCAAGAGATAGAAACAGTAGCCACAAATGATTCCAACAGCCGGGAAATGTATAAAAAAACAATTTAACTTACACATACTACCTAAACAGAAGTATTAGCTTTGAAAACATGTGTATATACGACATAGCTCAAAACTACTCCTACAAAATCAATGTCACACCAGATGAGAAAACTGGCAAATATTCAGCCTCAACTTGTGAAGGAAGACTAGTAAAACTTACGAAACCCAGCCCAATTAATCATGTAAAGTTATCATTTAAATCTCTGCAAGATAGAGATCTTTATTACATGGCCCTACTACAACTTTTGAAACCTTGGAGAAGCAAAGCAATTGAAAGCAGTATAACAGATATCAATTTCAATAAGTTTGGCCAATGAACGACAACAAGAAGATATTGAAGTGATACTAGATAAAGTCACTCATGAGGGCAGTTAATGTTCCCTTACAGGCAACCAAGAACCACTTGAAGAACCACTCATTCTAAATGAAGTCAGTCAATATGTTTTTTCGGATCCATTGATCTATCAAACACATACAAAATACAAAAACACACTACATAACAACATTACCACTTATTTATTCAGATTTGTAGAGCGCACGTCAGCCCAGGGGCATCGTGGCGCTTGTTACAGACATATCTTGGTTACAAATAATACAATACAATTAAAGCAATATTAACAATTCTTCTTCTTCTTGCTTATAAAATACGGTGCCCATATCTAGTATCATTTTAAAACACAGCTCCCTCTCAAAAGGGAAAAGAAGAGAGAATACAGGCAATTCATAAACTCCAATGCATATTCAATCAATTAAAGTGCATATCCATTGATTATAAGTGTTCATAAAAGTACTGAAGAAAAAAGAAGAACTGCAGGATGCAACCAAATCACAATGGCCGATACAGATTCAGATCCAGATCAAAGTGCACATGCATTATCCTGGATTGTAGCCATTCGTTTTAGTTCAATTGGGTTAAAATACCCTTTCTTTGAAACATAACTCTTTTCAGAAAGGATAGTAATTCCCACGATGTCCGTACAGAGTCTGCAGCCAAAACAAACAGCGCTGCTGGCCTATAGGAGTGAATGCTGGCTGATCTAAGGACCGGGAAGTGAGTTGACCGCCTAATAGTAGGATAAGCTGGGCAGAACAATAGAAGATGATGTAAGTCCTCTAGATCTGCACCACACACTGGGCATCCTGATATATCAGGGTACCCATTCCATTTTGCAGTTCTTACCCTCAGCTGTAGCCAGTCAAACCTGGCACACGTGATCAGCCAGCAATCTCCTCTGTTAGAACCCCAAATAAAATAGGGCTGGATCTCCTTCATGAAGCAGAACCAGCCATGACTGAGGACTGAGGTAGAAAATACCATGTGTCAATCTAAACAATGTAAACAATCTGAAGAAGACTTGTCAGTGCTCAATTCACGGCTAAATGATGAACAACTCACCATTTATGTAGAAGTCACTGAAGAAATTGAACATAGTCTTAAAAATGAAACTAAAAGTTGTAGATGCAAAATGATAAACCTCTGCTCTTTTATGTAAGTGGTGAAGCTGGTTCTGGTAAAATGTTTGTAATTAAAATAATCAGCAAACTTCTACAAGACTCGACAAACAGCAACATTTCAGCTGTTATAACAGCTCCCACAGGTTTAGCTACCTACAACATAGGATGTGTAACTTTACACCGACTACTGCTCCTCCCAGTAGAACACCAAAACAAATTAGAATAGGGAGACAAGTGGCAGTCTGCAGTTGTGTGGAGAGCTGACTGGTTGTGTTCTGTGCCCCTATTATTTTGACTTTGCCTCCTATTCTTATTGGCTGTGCCGCTGAAAATAAGTATTTGCACCTTTAAGACCCAGGCCGGGCTGGGGATGCTGTGTAGAGCAGAGGAGGAGCTCCAACACCAATTTCAGCTTTATATTCCTGTGGGAACCGCGTAGCGGCCGCGAAGTGGGAGACAAGTGGCAGTCTGCAGTCGTGTGGAGAGCTGACTGGTTGTGTTCTGTGCCACTTTTATTTTGACTTTGCCTCCTGTTCTGATTTGCTGTGCTGCTGAAAATAAGTATTTGCACCTTTAAGGCCCAGGCTGAGCTGGGGACGCTGTGTTGAGCAGAGGAGGAGTTCCACCCCCATTTCAACTTTAGATTCCTGAGGGAACCACGTAGCGGCCGCGAAGTGGGAGAAAAGTTGCAGTCTGCAGTCCAAAGCCAAAAGCCCACAAGTCCCAGCACGCTCCTGCTTCGATTGGGAACTAACACGATTTTCTTAGTCATGAGTACTCTCCCCTTTCCACTCTCCATGCCTCAGATTTAAGCTGACCTGAGCACTTGAGTTGCCCGTGGCTATTCCCACGTACCTGTCGTGACCGTGGCTATTTACACATTTTGATCAATAGGGTTGCATAAAATTCATCTGTTTGGCTCCTGGAGGGTGCCTCTACTGAGTAATTAGCAGCCAGTGAGCTTACACCTGCAGCACAGAGACTGGGGGGCTCCTGCCCTTTGATCTGCATGGTGGACAAGGGAGAAAAAGGAGAAAAAAACAAGAAAAAAAATAAAAAAATAAAACTGTCTCCCCTGACTGAGGATGTGGAGGACCTGCACATTGCGGCCATAAGCCGAACTAGTGCATTGACTTTTCCTTACTTTTAAGGCCCTTGCCTTCCTTATCTGAGTTCCCGTCTCCAGTCCAACACGATAGAGGCCATAGTGTCTGGAAAGAGGGATGCCGGCCTCCCTCACTACTGTGCATAGTGTGGTCCCAAATCAGAAGGTGAGCATCTCGCCGTGGGTCCCTTTTCCGGGTTGTGAGTGACTCTGAAATGGTCCATCTAGCCCTGGGGTGCACAACATATGGCGCGGGCCATATGCGGCCCGCCCTATCTTTGCAGCCCCCCAGTGGGTAGAACTTTTAAAATGAAGTGTGGCCCACTTCAAGCGACGTAAAAAAACAAAGCGGGCTGCACTTCATTACGAAAGTCATTCTTGTCTGAGATGCTGCTGACAAAAGCGTCCCTTGAGGGCTCTAATTGCCCTTAATTGATGGCCTGCCCCCCCCACTCAAATCTTCCTCTCCGGCAAAGAATTCTTTCCAGGAGCATCAAAGGTGCTCCTTTGTCCAGCTGTCATTTGCACGCATTAGCAGGCTGATTTGCACAGCCTGTGTTCTTTCTTCTGGCCAGAAAGGGATAACGCTAGAAGCAATGGGCCATGAATATCACTTGCAGTGTAGGCCATCAGTGATAAAAGCAGGCTACCTCCATGGTGGACACACTATCGTTTTCCAACTGTACAGCTTACACTTGTTTAGAACAAAAACACATTTTTCAAACTTAAACATGCTTCTTGAACTTTCATTAGTTTTCTTTGAAATCAGTTTCTTTTTTTGTCGACTGCCACAGAAATACCCTTTGATTTTTGTGTCCCTCCCTTTGTGTTTTTTCACAAGTTATATTTCTAAAGCTATCATATGGTTGTCAAACTGCTTAATCACAAATAAATGCTTCTATTGCGCTTACATGGGTGCCAACTTTTGATTTTCACTATGTGGGCAAAATTCCCCACCCTCGCTCTGCATATAAGCAAGCTGCCAGCCCAACACATCACGTGGTCAAACACATTTTTTAGCACTTGGTTTTATAAGGAATTACAAAAGGTTTAAGTTTTGCAGCCAAGGAGGGAGGGGCGGTAGAGGGGGGAATATATGTCGTGTGTGTGTGTGTGTGTGTGCGTGCACGCGCGCGCGCGTGTGTGTGTGTGTGTGTGTGTGTGTGTGTGTTGAGAAACGGGGGTAGGGGGATGTGTTGGGTCTGTGTCGGGTCTGCCTGTATGTTCATTTTTGTGTTTATGTTGAGATGTTTGGTTAAGGGTGGTGGCCATGGGGCATAGTGTTTGGTTGGGGGGTGGGGGCCATGGGGCATAGTGTTTGGTTGGGGGCCACGGGGCATAGTGTTTGGTTGGGGGGTGGGGACCATGGGCATAGTGTCACACTCCAAGAGTGAACCCAAAAATAAAGCTAAAACAGGCACAGTTAGGAGATGTACCTCCTTTGCTTTTTGTGGAAACCAGACTAAGCGAAGGCCATACTCCTCTTGGGCAACCCAAACAGCAAAGTATAGCAGTCCAAAAGAATGGAAAAATGTGTAGTACAAAATATAAATTTGAAATACAAATAAACACTGTTACACCTCAAAAACGTATTCTTTTTCCATGTGTTTAATGAAAAGGGGGGTCGAAAAGGCCTCCTGCTGCGCCATGCCCTGCCGCGCCTATCGCCCCACCCACATTTACTTTTCGGCCCAATAGAGGCATCATGTAAGGAACTTTCGACCCACTGTCAAAATCAGTTGTGCACCCCTGATCTAGCCTGTTCTGATCAGGAAGCTGACAGGGTAGTCAATCTACACAACAAACAGGCTCTCACTCCAGACCCGGGAATAAGGGAGGCTTTTCATGGGCTTGTGCCCTTGAAAGGGGCCCCTAGTGGTCCCTCGCGATATGGAAACAAGGCAGTAACCATACACGAAAAGATGCGCCAGACACGAGGTTCAAATTCCCAATGCTAGGGTTTATTGCAAACAAAATGGTCCAAATTGGCCAATTCTGGTCTCACGCCTCGCAACGTGTATTTTCTACACCTCGAGGGACGCAAGAGAGCGAATTACGTACATCAGTTACATATATACAAAATTCATATCATACAATCAGCAATGTCATGTTTAACACCCCCCTTTTATTGAGTTTCTTTGAACTAGGGATGATGATGGACATTTCCGACGAGCATGACAATTATGACACTTTCAATGTCTATTCTAGTAACAATATGCAATTTAGAAAGTGCGGAGGCATCTTCTAGTTGTTGAACAGAACACGGTGCTTCTGTTCTTGGAAGCCAGCTGCACACGGGGGAAGAGCCACATTCCATGCTTTGCTATCTATGAGGTGCTATTCGTGTCCTGGGAGCCGATACGCTCTAAAAGGGTTTTGCGAAGGGGGGCCGTAAGAAGAGCATAATTCAAGCCTTTAGCTGCTTTATTCTAACATATTCTACCACAGTACGAGACTGGCTGGCAGCTGTGAAATGATTAAATGCCCTGCAGCTTTCCCTAAAGGCTACAGAGAGGGAGCGTGGACATTCCTTTCTGGGCTACTCATGAGGAGTTTCAACGAACTCCTCAGTCTCGCGACCTTGCCCTTTCATTATCAGACAGCAATGTTAACAGTTGAGCAGAGTAAGCAGAATTCACAAGAATTGCAAGCTGCAAAGCAGTTTAGACAGAAAGCAATGAGCAATGGTTAACAAGCAAAATGGCGATTCTTGCTACGTTTAAAATGGCCGCTTGCTGGTCAAGCATAGCAGTCTGTATTTCTATAATTCTGTGCATAGGACGGTTGGCCTTCGGCCATCAAGATACGTCCGTCAACCAAATGAAGGGTATTCACTTTTCCAGATTGACAAACCCTCCTTTTGGGCGTATGCCAAACGTCTTATTAATTTATTGTATCCTCCTCTGATGAGGTTAAGTCTGGGGTATCTATGTCTAAACCTTTCATGTTATCATAAGCATCATCTTCATTATAAATGTCTATAGCCATGAATTGTTTTACTGTTTCTGTTTCATCAGTGTCTCTATTATTCCAGCCATGCGTTTGTTTTACTCTCCACACCATGTGCATACATCCCTTAGTACATCCATCAGTTATTTCAGTGCAAACTATTGGTAAGCATTGTATGCAACAGCAACATGTTATGAATATACCAAGTACCACCATTAGTATCGAAATTAACTTCCATCCCCAGGACCGCAACAGTCCCCAAAACCAGGATCCCATCCCCCAACCCCCTTCTTCAGTGGAGAGTGTGGAAATTAGGACATGTAATTTCCGGATTGCTTTAAATATCGTAGGGGAGTAATCATCTATAAACACACAGCATGCAGTTTTTACAAGTTTGCAAACTCCCCCACGATCATCTAATATTGTGTCAAGAGCCATCCTGTTTTGTAGTGCCATTAGTCTTATTCCTTTCTCTTCTAACGTCATATTCAATAAAATATCCGTTGTTGAATCTATTGTATTTTTTAATATTCTAGACAGTTTTTTTATATTATAGGAATTTTCTATTTGGGCCAAGAATGGTATAAATGATTTGGCTATATCTATTGCTATCATTCCATCCTCGCTAGTCCTTTGAATTCTACCTTTTGTTCGTCTGGCTACTTCTGCTGTTTCCAAGAGGAACACTCCTGGAAACAGTAGACCTAGGTAGCATGTACCTCCCCAATTCCGAGGTAACCATGGATATGTTTTTTTCCCACATATAAAGTAAACAGGGTCCCCTACGTACACAGGTTCTCTTTCGTGCTTTAAAACCACCGTGTTCAGGCAGCTGCTAAACGTTCCTACTTTATAGGAACCTTTTTTCTGTAAACATAGGGGAGCAGTTTCGGGGCTGTGATCTACTGTTTAGGCAGGGGGCACAGAATCTTTATTCCATTCATCCCTCATTCGAAATGTCATTACTGATGTTTCTTCTGCTGGCGGGGTCGGTCTATTCTGCCTATGTAATCTATCTAGTCTTGTTGTCTTTCGTGTATTCTTCCTCATGGGATCTGGTGAAAACAGGCGAGCTTTGTAGAATATGGAACAACCCACAGGTCTCATGATCACTTCCTCAAATTCATTCATATTGGTCTCGTCTAGCTGACCCGTATTACTCTTGTTCCATTTCCCAAAGAACATGGTAAATGGGCACAAATCCAGCAATCTTTTTTCTTTAAAACCGCATGGGTCATGTTCATGATGAGCAACAATGTATTGTTGCCATATCCTTCTCTATGTCTTTCTTCCATTGGGGACAAAGTACCAGTGATTACATGAACCGGGCTTTCAGTAGCTGCTTTTGGCAAAAGTGTTTCTAATAGGTGCGCAGACTCCAGGAACCAAAGTGTAATAGCTATTATTGTTGGTACTACCATACTTAAGAAACACAGGACCAATGTCCAAATCAGTACCTTATTCCTTTTACCATGCTTTTTCCCTAAATTTATAGTCTCTAAAACTATCATCTTTTCAGCAGGGGTGCAGGAGGAGGCTGAAATTGGTCTTGATTTGTTCTTCATCGTCCTTCTTCTTTCTGGCAAAGTTTGTCGCAAATGTCTCTCGTTCTTGATGCCAGAAAAGTTAAACGGAAATGTCACAGTTCAATTCTGCCAGCCCTTTCACAGCCTGGATCACTTATCCACTCCAAGCAAGATTAGTTGTTCTTCTTCCCACTGCTCAGACGATTTCTGAACAGCTCTTTATTGATAGAGTACTATGTGCATCCAGCTTGTCCTGCTCTGGCTTAGGACACATGCACTCTATCAGCCTTAGTACTTATGTGCATCCAGCTTGTCCTGCTCTGGCTCCTGACACATGCACTTTATTATAAGCGCACCGAGGAGCCGTGAGTCTTGAATTGTCCGACTTGCACAACTCTCACACTTCTCTCCTCTACGCCCCTGGTTCCTACTCCGTCCGTGAGTGAAACCAAAGCCAAAAGAAAAGCACCAAAGATCTGTGGATCACTTTGCCTGTCGAGGCCGCAAATTATACCGTTTCACTCCTGGTATTGTATGATCCGTGAAAAGTGCTGTTGCACTTCCAGTATCAGGCTCAGTGTCAGCCTGCGGCACAATGATGGGTAGCGATAAGCGCCGTGGCAATGATGTCGTTTCTTTCTTTGGTTCTGGTGCGTTTGCAGAGACTGGCGGGCGCCAAAGGGGTACACGCGTTGTTTCAGCTCGTGTTTGAAATGCAGAGTTTGTGTCGCTCGGCAGTGATATTGTTTCTGCTGAGCAACGTTGGGGCACTTTTCACCCTTTCCCCTTACTGGCAGCCTCCTCAGGCTCTGTTTCGAGTTTCACTTCTCGCTCAGGCTTTGTTTCAAGTTTCACTTCTCGCTCAGGCTGATGCTGTGGCAGTGAATTGGCAACAGTTTCTTTCGTTTCCGAGACAGTCTCCTTTCTCTGGTCGTGGGAAGTTGTCAACAGTCCTGGGAATCGTTTGGCATTTGTCGCATGGATCCATGCCTTCCATCCGTCCACTCGAATGGCCGTCTGCGTTGCCAGCAACACTTGATAGGGGCTGCGCCACCTGGGTGCTAATGCTGTCTTCCGCTCAAAGTTCTTAATCAGGACCCAGCTTCCAGGCTCCAGCAAGTGCCCTGGTCCGATGTATCGCACTGGTAACGCCTCCTGCACCTGCTGATGAATCAAACGCAATTTCTGCATTAAAAGGCCGCAGTACGTGCTTAACACAGGATGCTCGACCTCACATAATCTTTTGGGCTGCGGTGCGCACCCTACATTTGCCGGTCTCCCCATTATAATTCCATAGGGGGAGAGCCCAGTTTTAGCCTGCACAGACGTGCGCATGCACAATAGCGCTAGGGGTAATGCATCCACCCAACTCAACTTGCTCCCAGCACAGATTTTAGCTATCTTTGACTTTAAGATACTGTTATCTCTCTCAACAAGCCCGGCAGAACTGGGATGCCTGGAACTGTGGAATCGTTTCTCTATCTGTAGACCTGCACAGATCTGTAGTACTACTGCACCCACAAAGTGTCTGACCACAGGACACGGGGCAACCCAAACTGGGAGAAATACTCTTTCAACATTACTTTTGCCGTTGACATGGCAGTACAGTCTTTTAAAGGATATGCATCCACCCACTTGCTAAATGCACAAATCACCACTAACACATATTTGTAGTTCTGGCACCTTTCCATTTCTATGAAATCAAAATGGATCACCTGAAATGGCATAGAGGGTGGGCCAAACCTACCTACTGGAGTCACGTTTCCCTTCCCTACATTGTGTTGCAGGCATGTAATACAATTCTGCACTAGCCTTTCTGCTTTCTTTTTTATGTGCTCATTTTTCCATACTGTGGATAAATGCTGTACCATCTTCTTCGCGCAAATGTCGGTAGGGCTATGCGCCATTGTAACCATTGCGGTCACGTAACAATTTGGCAACATCCAGTTCTTTGTTTCCTTGTCCACCCAACATCCTTCCAAATCTAACTCAGCAGAGCCCTCAGCCTACCCCTGAATCTCTTTGGTCGTGGCCTCAGCCTGCATTTCTTTGACTGTGGCAACTCCATTCTCTATCATACAAGGTACTTCCTCAGTCTGTACTGTCATCATTTTATTTCCCAAATCTGTGGCTGTTTGTTTCGCAATCCTGTCTGCAAATGCGTTTCCCTTTCCCACTTTGCATGTTACTTTTTTATGCACCTCGCATTTCACTATAGCTAAGCGCTTTGGAAATGTGAGTGCAGACAACAATCGCACAATCAAAGGCTCATGCTGAATCCTGGCCCCATGTGATGTCAAGAAGCCACTCTCAGCCCAGAGTCGGCCAAAGTTATGAACCACGCCAAAGGCGTACTGGCTGTCAGTATAAATATTCACGTTCAAATTCTCAGAGAGTTCACAGGCTTGGGTCAGTGCTATTATTTCTGCGGCTTGTGCCGAATTGTAGGGGATTCTTCTGCTTTCTACAACACTCTCTAGGGTAGTAATTGCATATGCGGCCATTGATGTGCGATCAAGTAATTTAAAACAAGAGCCGTCACAAAACAACTCCCCATCTGTCTCTTTCTGTGGGATGTCGCTCAAGTCAACTCTTCCCTTTGTTTCTTCTTCAGTGACCATTAAACAATCATGGGGTGGTGTTTCTTTGTCACCAATTTCTGCTATGGGCAGTGGCATTAATTCAGCAGGATTCAATGCGCTACACCTCATAATTTGGATGTGGGGTGCAAACAAGATGAGCTCATATCTTGTTAGTCTGGCAGAAGTGAGGTGTTGTGTCTGTGGTCTATTTAATAGAACGTCTATAGCATGTGGCACCATCAGAATTAAAGTGTGCCCCAATACCATTCCTTCCGTTTGTTTCACTGACGCAGCAGCCGCTGCGACGGATTGCAAACATCGTGGTAGTGCGTGCGCTACAGGGTCCAGCGCGGACGAATAATAGCGGCACGGCCTATTTCTTCCACCTTGTTCCTGTGTCAAAACAGCCAATGCACATCCTTCACTTTCGCTCACAAATAGTCTAAAAATCTTTTTATAGTTAGGAGTGCCTAAAACTGGCGCAGCACACAATGCAGATTTCAATTGCTCAAACGATTTCTGACATTCCTCATCCCACTGTAAAGGCATCACTGCATCCTTTTGAGTTAATTTTATCATCGGCTTCACAATCAACGCAAAATTACTGATCCACTGCCGACAATAAGAGGCCATGCCTGTTACAGCTCTCACTCCTTTTTGAGTTTTTGGAATAGGCATACTAGAAATACTTTCTATGCATTCTGGTGTTAATCTTCTCCCTTCTTTCAAAAGTAGGTAACCCAAATAAGACACCTCCTTTTGATTATACTGGAATTTCTTCAAACCTGCCTTGTGACCATGGGTCGCTAGGTGTGTCAATAGTAATAAAGTACTTTCTTTGCAGATCTCTTTTGTGTCAGCAGCTAGTAACAAGTCATCTATGTACTGCAAGAGTACGCAACCTTCGGTTAATTCTAGCATGTCTAGCTGCTCTTTTAGCGCTCTGCTGTAAATACTTGGGCTTTCTGTGTATCCTTGTGGAATGCGTGTGAATGTGAATGATCGACCTCCTAGAGTGAACGCGAACAGATATCTACTGCTTTTATCCACTGGAATGCTAAAGAACGCATTCTTCAAATCAACTACACTGAAGTATTCTGCAGTGGGCGGTATCATTGTCAGTATTGTTGTGACATCTGGGACCAAAGGGAATTGTGGGTCTACCACTTTGTTTAATCCATGCATATCAATTATGAAACGATATGGTACTTCATTGCCTCCTTTCTTGTAAACTGGAAGAATCGGGCTGTTGCACGTGCTACCTGCAATTTCTTCAACCACCCCCAATCTCACCAAGTCAGTAACAATACTCTTTAATCCCTTCTCACCTTCAACAGAAATTTTATACTGGGGAATTTGTGGTAATGTAACACCTTCTTTCAAAGTTATTTTTGCTGGCTCTATTTTCAAGCATCCTACATCGTTATCATGCATTGCCCACAGACAGGTTGGTACTCTACTTAGCTCTTCTGGTAACGTTTCTGACATAAATTCCATCACCGGTGCATCGTGAGGCCACATCGTGAGGAACACCCCATCTGCCGTACAATGTATAACTGCCCCCAATTTTCTCAACAAATTTAATCCTAGCAAGTTCTCCCCAAAATTTTCTGTCAGAAGAAATGGACACTGTTCCGTAAATGGTCCTATTGTAATTGGGACAGCTACGGACATGGGGTTAATTACTGGTGTACCTGCGAACCCTACCGAAACATTCTTTTGCCCCGACAGTGGGATCTCCGGAACCAAGTGGTGGTCTATCAAACACTTTTGTGCCCCTGTATCTACAAGGAAACGGTGCTCCTTATTCCCGACTCTCATTTCTACGGTGGGTCCTCTCTGATTCACGGGAATAGACACTGGTTCCGACCCCTGCCGTGGGCTGTCCTATTGTGAAAATAACACATCGTCCGACGTGTAGTCACCGCTGCTGCTATAATACGTGTTTGCTGTGTATCAAAAATATTCCCATTTCCCCCTCGGTGTCCTCCACTCCGATCATTTCTCTGTTGGCCCTGCCCGCCCTGTTTTTGGTTCGGAACACTTTGGTTCAATGCCTGGTTCTGTTGAGCTTGGTTTTGACCATAGGATTGGTTTTGAGTACCTCCATTGGTATATCCCTGCTGCTGCTGCATGCTATTTCTGCTTGGGCCATTTGACCCCTGATGTCCTCTATGAGGCCTTCTCTGGCCAAACCCACTTCTATTCTGTAGGTGCGGGCATTGCGCTCGCCAATGTCCTTCCTCTTTACAGTACGCACATTGATTTAATCCCAATGACACCCTGTGCATATTGTTCAAATTTCCCCTGCCTTGTGCATTTCCTCTACCTCTATTGTATCCAATGACCTGCTGCAGTAACACTCCTACTATCGTTCGCATCACTTCTTTTCTCATCTCCAATTGGTACCCATTACATATCTCACTTACTTCCTTCACTGACGTTCTTTTGTTCGACATCCATCGCATTGTTTCCCCCACCCATGCCTGCAATCTTTGTTTGTCACCTATTTGTCCCGGTGCCGGCAAATGCTTTGCACCACCTGAAAAAACTCTCAGCTACGATTTTTGCATATACAACCTCAACGCCTCCTTCCTACCTTTCTTAATACACTCCCGACTATATTCAGGTGTAACAAACATTTCAGCATATCTATCTTCCATTTCATTTTTTAGTTCAATGAGTTTGTACACATGTTTTCTTACATCCTCATCTCTTTGCTCACTACGTGCTAACTTATTCAAATCTAACAATCGTTGTGGCGGTAAATTCCCAAGTATCTTTTTCCATTCTCCCATCAAAAATGTCCCCATGCATTCCAACACTACCTGTCTATCATTGCTTCTTCGGTACCCATACAATGAGGCCGATGCTGCCGTCCCATCATTTCCTTCTGTGTACATTTCTGCCTCTTGCTGTAATTCAATCTTTCTTTCTTTGCTGATCGCGCTTCGAGTTACCTGTACGAATTCTGTTCTTTCAGCCCCGCCTCTCGCCTCCCCGGTCTCAATTTCGACTTCGGGAGGGGCGGATGGTGCTGAATCTGTCTCCAGAGCGGGAGGTGCGGATGGGACAAGTGACACAGGTGTCATCTGTGAAGGGCCTTCCTGGGTGCTGGGAAATTGTGCGTCTGTGGTCTGCGCTTGTGGGAGGGCTCGAGCTGCGGGTGGGGCTTGGGTTAATGCTTGCGTGAGGGGAAGTGCTTGGGCTACGGGAGTGGGTATGAGAGCTACTGGTTGGGCCTGCACAGTCACTACTGGCGTGTTTGGTTTCGATCCTGGTTTTGGGCCTCGACCCGTATTAGTTAACAAATGTTCCATTAATTTGTTTGCTATGTGTAGTTCCCGCTGCGGGTATATTCCTTCTATGTTCATTTGGTCACGTCTCCCTTCCAGTCTTAGACTTGCCGTCCACTCCTCCTCCTCCTTTTCTTCTGCTACCTCAAGCTTCGATTTGTGCCTACGCGCATGCGTCTCTCTACTCCTAAGTCGGAGCATTGCTTCCCTCCTCCAATCTTTGACAGTCTCAAAAGCTGCGGGTCGCGCTTTTTCCCTAATCAGCACCCTTTCTAGGTTATCTATCCTCGCAATCTCAAAGCTACCATTAATTGGCCACCGATGGTCCTGTTGCTTTCTAGTTTGCCTATGCCAAATTTCACAAAATATTATCGCACCCAAACCATATTTTGCATACATGTCATAAGCCGGCGTTCCCCCAGGCGGTGCACTTTGGCCATTTTCCAAGGACTGTCTACCGCAGCGGAAAAGCCCCGCTAAAGTGGACAGTACTCCAAGCATGTTTTTAACCTTCCCCTTTGGTTAACTAACCTTTACCTGGACGTTTGAATTTGCAAAATCAACACTCTACCAAAAATCAGGGTTTTGTTTGAATCGGGGAATGACTCACCCGATAAAACAAGTCGCCTGTCCTGACGCAACCTCTCCCAACGTCGTGTCTGCGCTTCTTTGGCTTCTGCCTTGTTTCAGGACCCTCGCCTCCTTTGCCCTCTGGCCCGGTACGTCGATCAGGGATCAGATGTGTGCAGATCTGCGGAAGGAATCTCTCCTCACTTCTACAGGGTGCCCCGTACACCTCTTGATCCCGGCTCGATCGTCCAGTCCTCGCCGTTCTTCCGCCTTTACTCCGTTACAACGTATACGATGGGGCAAGTGGGGGAGGGTCCCTATTCGGGCACCATCTTGAAAGGGGCCCCTAGGGGTCCCTCGTGATATGGAAACAAGGCAATAACCATACACGAAAAGATGCGCCAGACACAAGGGTTAAATTCCCAATGCTAGGGTTTATTGCAAGCAAAATAGTCCCAATTGGCCAATTATGGTCTCACGCCCCACGACGTGTATTTTCTAGACCTCGGGGGACGCAAGAGAGCGAATTACGTACATCAGTTACATATATACAAAATACATATTATACAATCAGCAATGTCATGTTTAACACCCCCCTTTTATTGAGTTTCTTTGAACTAGAGATGATGATGGACATTTCCGACGAGCATGACAATTATGACACTTTCAATGTCTATTCTAGTAACAATATGCAATTTAGAAAGTGCGGAGGCATCTTCTAGTTGTTGAACAGAACACAATGCTTCTGTTCTTGGAAGCAAGCTGCACACTGGGGAAGAGCCACATTCCATGCTTTGCTATCTATGCGGTGCTATTCTTGTCCTGGGAGCCGACATGCTCTAAAAGGGTTTTGCGAAGGGGGGCCGTAAGAAGAGCATAATTCAAGCCTTTAGCTGCTTTATTCTAACATATTCTACCACAGTACGAGACTGGCTGGCAGCTGTGAAATGATTAAATGCCCTGCTGCTCTCCCTCAAGGCTACAGAGAGGGAGCGTGGGCATTCCTTTCTGGGCTACTCATAAGGAGTTTCAACGAACTTCTCAGTCCTGCGACCTTGCCCTTTCATATTCAGACAACATTGTTAACAGTTGAGCATAGTAAGCAGAATTCGCAAGAATTGCAAGCTACAAAGCAGTTTAGACAGAAAGCAATGAGCAATGGTTAACAAGCAAAATGGCTATTCTTGCTACGTTTAAAATGGCCGCTTGATGTTCAAGCATAGCAGTCTGTATTTTCTATAATTCTGTGCATAAGACAGTTGGCCTTCGGCCATCAAGATACGTCCGTCAACCAAATGAAGGGTATTCACTTTTCCAGGTTGACACCCTGTCCGATTGATATCTGGGTAGAAATTGGGGCGAAAGCAGTGCCTGCACGCAGAACCTCTAAGAAAATCAGAAGGTGCAGGATGAAATCCAGATGGTGGAGGACACCATAGACCTAGAAACATGCTCTATGGGGATGGGTCCTGTATCCCCCTGGCTACCGTAAACTCTACAGTATTAACAGCTAGACCCCGGGGGGAGGTCTTGGAGGGTAATTTGCCCATTGACAATCCGATCATTGAGCATTCTTGTGACCCTGATAATGAGTTGCCCACTACCCCTGTCTGAAACAGGTCAGCTAACGAAGAGCTATCCATAAGGGTTTATAGATTTAGGAAATCAGATCTGTAAAGACAAAAAAAAAGCAAGGTCAACAGTAGCTGAAGACCTTTTGGAAGCCAAGAAAGCTTACTGTTGATAATCCCCTGTCTAAACAATGCTTCTTCTACCACGCGGCGGAGGACCCTGCTCTGGGAAGGGGAATGTTACTCAGGGAGCAAAGCATCACACCCGGTAAGGAGTTGATCCTCCCCTTCCCTCAAAGGAATGATGGCCTGGTCGCAGGTTCGCTTTGCCCTGACACACCCGCGTCAAAAACCTTAATTACTTGGCTGGGCAATCCCTCCATAGATTCTATCGAGGGAACCAGGGCCCCAACTATGGAAAAGGACCTTAAAAAAACAAAAATAACAACAGACGACGTAGGTCCGAGGGAATTCCTGCACCTTGAAAGAAAAAGGGCTAAATTGACTATGGATGGTGGACAACAGTGTAGCCCTTACCATCTGTTCAAGGGGACAGTGAACATGTAATGAAGGTCAATCAGTCCAAAGCTAATACAAAGAATAGTGTGCAGTCATTTTTTCGAAAACATAATGTCGAAAGACTATAATGTCGAAAAAATAATAGTCAAATTCTTTTTTTTTAAATTATATATTTATTTTGGGGTCCGGGAATAAAAAAAAGGGGTAAAATAAAAAAAATAGAAAAAACAGGGGTTTGGGGGGAACCCCCCATTTCGAAAAAAAACCTCTTGAAAAAGAAATTCGACTTTTTTTTTTTCGACATTTTTGTTTTCGAAAAAATGACTTTCATCATTTTTGTTTTTGAAAAAATGACTATGAACCACAAAGAATCTTGAGTGCCCCCCTGCCCCTTTTGATGACGATGTTTTGTTGGACTTGGCTGCGGCTCAAGTCGATGCTTTGACACCGAGAGACTTAGCTGCCATCCAAATCAAAGGTCAGACACTGAGATACTTGGCTGCTGCCCAAGTCGAAGGTCAGACACTATATAAATCATGGATCGATGCAGGGATAATAGCAGCCCTCACGATTACTCTGGTGCTGTTTATGAAACTGCATGAAACTTTAAGCTATCAAATCAAGGCCCAAACTACAGTGATGGCCATTCTCCACTCAAAACTTGTATTTGTGGAAGGTTTTGTAACTGAAATCCAGGGTAATCTGGATAAAAACAAAGAAGACATCACCAATATTCTCTGTAGCATCATTGATTCTATTATTATAAAGGCAAAGGTGAATGGATCTGGAGAACTCGGTCCACTGGTCCAAAAGTGAAATGGATAATTCAGATCTATAGATCATTTCTTCGACTGTGGGTGCTGGCACTAGTGCTGGTATCACCACAAAGGCTAAGGGGACCGACTCTAGCACAAGGCTCGGAGATATTATCCCTTGACTTAACATGTACAGTAATAGCTCCTGTTGTGGAGCCTGGCTCTCCTGAGTGTTCAATAGTGGCCTCAGCCTCTCCAAATCTGGTCAATAAAGATGGCAGTTATTAGAGTTTGGGAGATCAAAGAAAAAGTTCCCAAATTTGGGAACTCGTGTCTCCTGCACACTATCTTGTGTCTGGAAAACCAGACCAACAACTAATATTATTTTAAGTGATCTTATATACAAGTAGGAAACATTGTATGACATCACATTGTAATGCGTTTTAGTCAAAAGTGGATTTCAGAAAATCAATTTAGTCAGAAATGTATCACAAGAATCTTCATTTTATTCATGGTGATGATACCAAGAGGGCCCATTGCGTTTTGAGTTACAATCACTCTTCTTCAGGGGCATGTAATATTCTATGGAAAAAGTGCATATAACATAATGTTAGGATTTATGATACAAACATGTACATACATACTTGTAGACTCAATTTATATCTCATAAACTCAACAATTTATATCTCCTAATCTCAACAAAAACTCATCATGATCTGTTGTCTTAATAGCCCAATTGTGTCAATACATCAAATATTAGTGCAAAACGAATTGTCATTACAGTTTCAGTTATACTAGGATTCAACCTCTAGATCTCATGTAACTGTTGTTCTGCATTAGTGATTTCCGGTAATAGATCTTGTGCCTAGTAAAGTGTAGTAGGGATTGAAAAAAGAAAAGATTCTTAACCTTGTGAAATTGTCCTTAATAAAAATGTCTTGCCATGTACCCATGGACAATCAGAGTAGAAAATAGGTAATATCCACTTCCTGTAGAGATATCCAATTCTCCGCACCTAAGTATGGTCGAGATCAGGAACAGGAACCAAAGTCCTGTGTGGTAAAGTACAGAAAGTAATATCAACACCTGGGGGATACTATGGGGAGTGGTGGCTCGCTACAATTGAGTAAAATAGCTCAGAAGCAAACTTACACTAATTAGTGTCCAGAGGCAGTAAGTTGGCTTGTGCCTGGGGAATGGTATAACTATCTCTCAAGATTGGTGGTCCATGTCTGTTCAAGAGGGAACTGATGAAAAAGTAAAATTGAAATGTAAGAAAAAGGGTAAAACTGAGCTCTGTCTGGACCGATGAGGACAAGGTCCATTCTATTTTAACATTCTCATTTACTTGATGAGTCTTCCAGACGGGGACCAAAGATGCTGTTCTCTGAGGAGCGATCTCCAAAGGAACTGCTGCCACCATATGCAACCAGCAGCGTTTATTTATATCAATTATATCAAGCACTCATTGTGACGTCATACCGCGCATGCACGGGATGACGTCAACAATAACTGAGGACCATTAGATGTTAAAATCAGTAAATGTGCTGAGAATAAGATTCAATGTCATGAGGACTCTGTAGCCCCAATCAAATCTTAAACTGATGAATTCGGGGCTAAAGTAACAAATGAATGGTCCGGTAGGGTCTGGTATTGTGTGATGACATCGTAACGCCCATGCGCGTATGACGTCATACAATAACATCATACTTGTACCTGAGCCCAATATTGTATTACGGCTGACTAATGTCCAAAAAATGTCTAGTAATAGAACTCACATTCTTAAAGATCATGTCTATTGAGATAGTATCATAATAACGAGACTCTGCAATAGTATTGCGAATGCGTGCATACCGTCATTTAGACGGAATCCCCTAATGGCAAAGAGGAATCCTTTCTGAAGAAGGGGTGGAGACTGCAGAGCCAAATGTCTGCAACAATAATGTATCGGTCATATCTTAATTTGGATCTTAACACATATAGCATATGCACGCATGTCGTCATAGGTATGAACAATTCATGTGACAATGTACGATAGCTCATTCAAAGATGTAGGTGTGAATGTTCAAAGATACCCCGATCTTAATGAGTGTCAACACATTTTAAATCATTTTAAATATATGCAACTTACTAAAGGTCTTAGATTTGTTAACTTGTGGTATACAAGAACATTACAGATTTTAGGTGACCAGTTATTAGAGGTTCTCCAGTAGTTTCTAGAGCTATCTCGAAGAAGAAGTATGAGACCTTCACCAAATTGACAGAAGGACTTAAGGAAAGTGACTACCGTGCTAATTCACCACAAAGTATGTGAGAGGCTTTGAAAAATATAATCAAAGCTAAAGGGAAGGGTCAAGTGAAGCCTGTGAAACTTCCACGCCAAGGCGGGAAAGGAAATCAACCCAGAATAAATACAAGAGGATTTCAGATCTCAAGAAATGTGATTCCTCCAAAATCCATTGCCCCCACTCCCCAAGAGGAGAGTGGAAACATCGATTTAAGTTTTGGATAAAATGCCTGCTGATACAAGAGGGACAGAATGGCCTTCGACAAAACTAATTGTCCAAACTGAGGCTGTGCCAGATGACAATGATCAGCAGGATCTTCTTAACCTCTTGACATACACTGGCCAGGTGGAAGATGACTCACAGCGGGTTGTCGACAAGGAACGCTCGACCTATTGCTTCAGCAGACCTCCTTATTGGAAGGATTCAACAGATCTTTCCATTGTCAGTGTGGATGAGAGGACCGTGGAGGAGATGCCTTCTCCCAGATCGGACCTACACATTAATAAGAAAACAACTGAAGCTAGAAGAGGAGGTGCGAGACCTGATGTGGGGAAACACTGGATTCTGATGAAAATGACCAATGTAATTTCCATCAAACTACTAAGCAATGTGTTCAGTATGCAACTTGTGGTTCTTTCACAACACTGGAGCAGTGAAGATCGGATTGTCAGAGGTCCCATGTTGAACCTAGTAAATCAGACCAGGCTGCCACAATAAAGCCTAAAATCCAACCGCAGGACCGGAGGACCTCTAAGCAATTTACATCTACCATACTGAACCAAGACAGGGAGAAAGGCCTGCAAGTGAGTCTGCAAGACACATTTAGGGTGGCCATAGAAAGAATCCTTGTTACAAGAGACAACTTGATTCTAAATAGAACCAATGTATTAAGCTTAATTCACAGTATTCCTGCTTTAAGACAAATCTACTCCAGACATTTGCACTTTCTGGAGTTTCCGGAGGAAGAGCGTTTGGCCAAAGTGATCCTGTATTTATTCTCCGCAAAAGAAGAAAAATCCTCTCATCAGAGAGAAGGTGTGTTTGCTTTCTATGGACTTTGTGATTTCAGAATATAACACAAACGAGTCATCATTTTCAAGGGGTACTACGAATCCCAATAAGAACTGCTCGGTAGGAGCTTCAGTGACGAAAAACGGGTCGTTGAACAAACAATATCGTAGAAATTGAAGGATTTCTCCCAGCAATGGACTAACCTCTGCAGTTGGAACACTAGAGGATTTGGGTTTATAGTCAAAAAGTCGAAAACATAATGTCGAATAGCAAAAATGTCGAAAAAAAATGTGAATGTAAAAAAGTCGAAAAAACATACATATAATAGGAAAAGTCATAATTTCGAAAAAAAAATGTCGAAAAAAAAATCGAAAACCCAAAACACTTTTTTTTTTTTTTTTACCCAGATAGTAACATTTATTATGGGGGGGGTCCCCCCCAACCCCCCCATCCCAAACCCCTACCCCAACCCCCCCCTCCTCTCCATCCCCCCCACCCCCCATAGATATACCTTTAATTATTTTAAAAAAATCTTTAATATAATATTAAATAATTAATTAATTATTTAAAAAACCATCCCAAACCCCTATCCCCAACCCCCCCCATCCTCCCCATCACCCCCACCCTCCATGGAAATACCTTTAATTATTTTTAAAAAAAAGTTTAATAAAATATTTTTTATTAACACATAAAATCGACATTTTTGTTTTTCGACATTTTTGTTTTTCGACTAAATATTTTCGACATTTTTACTTTCGAATATATTGTATTCGAAATTATGACTGGATACCGAGGATTTGCGCACCTATTCGGTTAGGGATGCTTTAATTTTGATGACTTTGATATGGTCTGTCTACAAGGGACGTGGCTTCGGTCTCCTCCCTATTGGAGAGGTTCACCATTTACTTCAACCCAGTGGTGAAAGGTCCTACTGGAAGACCAATGGTGGCTCTGTTGAAAGCGTTAACAAATTGTAGGGGCTACAAAGTGATCTCCGAAAGTACTCCGTCGGCACTCATTCAGACATCAATTCTGAAATTTGAAGTATACGCAAGTGAGCCTGAGAAGATCATGCTGATATTAAATTTGTACTGGAACCAGGCCTCCCAAGAGGCAAAGGACTTTGTAGGTCAAGTACTAGCCATCATTGACGAGGCAATAGGAAATTGGCCTATTCTCCAAATGATCTTGTGTGTTGACCTTAATATCGATTGTTTTGAAGTGAATTAAAGGCCCCAAGTCTTGAGAGTCCTGCAATGGCAGAACGTTTTAGCCATCAGAAACATCTTTATGACCAACAGCCACGTAACAGGGGATTGTCCACCAAAACCAACGTGGAAAAGTGGTTTGGAGTCAACTATATTGGATTACATCTTTGTCTCAGATTACTTACATGAGCATTTGGGCAACTTCATGGTACAAGAAACGGTTGCAAGTGACCACAATATTGTCAAATTATCTGTTAATGCATGGAGTGGGGCCCAAGTCATGAAATCATCAGCATCATTGATTGTGGAACCAGGTAGAAACAGGTTGAGGACATTATGGTTAAGTTGCGCTACTAAAAAAATATCAAATTCCGTGAAAGGGACGTTAGGGTTACAAGTAAAACCGAAAAACAATGTATTTGACTGAATTTGACGGAATTTGATAGGTTTTTAGTAGCACAACTTAACCATAACATCCCTTTACCAAAGTTTTTTCACAGAATTTTATAGGTTTCAGCAGCACAACTTAACCATAACGTCCCTGTAACAAAGTGTTTTCACTGAATCTCATAGGTGTTTTAGTAGTGCAACTTAACAATGACGTAACTTAAGCAAATTATTTTCACTGAATATAGATATAGATATCATACATTTTTACCAGGATACCCTTAGTTTATATAGATATACCATACAACATACTGAACCCCCTGTCCCAATGTAATTGCTGCAATGTCCGCTGACTAGGCGAATGTCCTCTGACTCGGTCAACATCAACACTGTCCAAAAGCTCAGGGGGTATCTTACATTGTTGTATCATACAACAAACACACTGAACATGTTCAAAGAGCAGCATATAAATACATTACATTAAAAAATGAATAACCAACAGTGCAATTACATAGGATATGAAACATAATGGAACATACCAAAAATAAAATAACATATGCCTTCAGCAACTACCTCACTGATGCTTTATACAGAAACTACAAACCAACTATCAACAGCACACCTACAGAGCAGTAACAGCAAAACTGAAAAACGAACTGGTAAGTACACTACATTAATTCCTATAGTTATAAACTTTCTTTAGTAGGATACACAAAAAAGAATGTATCTTTTTTTTTACACAGAAATGGCTAGCACTCTGCAGTGGCTTGAAGAAAATGTTCCCCGGGATGAAATGAGTGAAAACAGTGATATTAATGGTACACACTGCAGTTTTCAAAGTAAGCCAAGCAATACCCATTATTTTACATGTACCTAATACATTTTCTTTCTTTAACAGTACATCCAGAAAATAAGAATAAAACTCAAACAGTACATCATGTCGTAATGGAACAAGAAACAGACATTGTGGACAATCATCTACAGCATTTACAATAAAAAATTGATCAATTAATAACCAATTTCATTATTTTGAAGAACTTTGTAGAAAACCATATCATGGAAAAAATGTAATATCACTGTCCCACGTGCACCTGTACCCCTTCTCCATGTCTCAGTGAACCATCCCCAAAAATTCCCCATCACCAAAAATGTTATGATGAGACCTCATTTCCTTCCTCCCCCTACCACCCTACATGTAGAAAAACCTAATTCCCCTGTATATGTCTCCATTTCTGATTCCCCCTCTCTTTCATAATTTCTGTAATTGTGTATATTAATAAATTATTATATATGCTGTTCCTATATGTATCTGTGTTTTTTTTTTTTTAAAGGCTGTTTGAGAGTCCACGGATGGCGGGACTGTCCGGAATGTCCGCAATTATCCAAAATGGGGGTGCTCTAAGGACACTATGCATGTTTGTACTGTCCGCAATCAAAATGGATGCTTTTTGGAACTTTGTTAACCCTTTTGGTGCTTGAATTGTCCGCGGACAGCACGGCTGACAGCACAGCCCTCCCCAGCACCCTTATAAAAGGCCACACCCTTGAGCTGCTCCTCATTCTGTGTTTGGCTACCAGAGAGAGCATTGCTCAATATTTCTGATATCCAATACTTGATTTGCTGCTGACCTCTGCCTTCTGTACTGTGTGTGCTGTGCCACATTTGGAGAACAAATACCTCTATCTGCTGTGCTGTCCTGTGCTACATCTCAGATGGCAACCTTGGCTTCAACTTCTGCAGCTGCCCTGGCTTCAGCACCACCGCTAGCCCCTCCACCACCACCACCGCCTTCCCAATGATCTGGAGAGGGGAACAGGTGTGGAGATGTAGAGAGTGATGAAGAGGATGACAAGAATGAGGTAGTGGAAGTCCCTACTACTGCCAGCCACTGTGAGTCTTGGGTGTGGAGGCTGGTTGACACTGTTGGAGGAGTACCGAAGGCACGTGCAAACAAAGTATGCTGCACTGAGTGCAACATTGTGCTCAGTTGGGGCAATCCAGGTTTGTGCAGCTACTGACCACTTCCATGCAGCGACAATATAAGTGCCAATGAAATGCTGCAGGGCCCCTGTGCATTTTTAGAAGTCTGGGGACACTCCGCGGACATTGACATTTTTGGGGTTCTGCACTATCAAAACCATTGCACTCTTCTGTGGGAGGAAGTGGTAGCTCTGAAAAGAGCCTTTTTGTGGTGTTTGTTTGTATTTCAAAAAGTTCAAGTGGTCAACACCTACTAGAAAGAGGATTGCTATACTTCCAAAAACAGTTGCAATGCATTTGTATATTTCACAGAAAATTCTGATTCCCATCATCAATATGATGGACTATATCTTTGCGCAAAATGTGTGTGCTACGAAACATAATATTTATATTATGAAAAGAGGACATACCAACATCTCTCAAAAAAGCACAAACAGTGGACCAAATGAAGAAGAACACAGCCACATTTGTCTCTGCGCAATACAAGTTAAAATTACTCGGGAGTTTGGAAACATGTCTTGACCAAGATAGCATATCATATCATATCATATCATATCATATCATATCATATCATATCATATCATGTCCATGAATTTCCCAAGTCCTTCTTTCATTGCAAACTGGAAGGAGATTCCAGAGACATGTCCTAAACTGTTCCCACCACAATGAATAATTATAATGCCTCGATGACAGTGGCCCTCATTCCGAGGTTGGTGCTAGTCATGGTGCTATTAGTGCCATGACTAGCACCAATACCGGTACCGCCACTGACGTGGTGGTATGGGGACTTACCGGTCCATTCTGCCCTTTGCGGGACTGGTAAGTCCCCATTTGAAATGCCATTCCCCATTCCCATTTGAGCCCCCATAGGGCTCAATGGGAAGGGGGAAGGTGGCAATAACGGTACCGCAATTGCAGTACCGTTATTGACCCCGGTATCCCTTTGTGGGTCCCGTACTTAACGCCTGGTAAAACCGGTAAGTCCCCATTTGAAATGCCATTCCCCATTCCCATTTGAGCCCCCATAGGGCTCAATGGGAAGGGGGAAGGTGGCAATAAAGGTACCGCAAATTGCAGTACCGTTATTGACCCCGGTATCCCTTTGCGGGTCCCGTACTTAACGCCTGGGAAAACCAGGCGTTAAGGGAGGGACCCGCAAAGGGACCTCGTAGTAGGGCGCAATGGGATTACCGGCACCGGTGTCATTACCGGTGCCCGGTATCCCTTTGCGCCCAGCTTGTAATGAGGGCCAGTGTGTCATCAAAGTGGCACAAAGAGGAACCAAATCTAACCACTTAATTCCGCACACTCCATGGCAGTGCACATTCACATGAGGGCATCCAAGATGTCTAGCCACTCCATAGTGCTCTGTATGCACCTCCAACCAATTTATCCACGAGTCACTCAAAATCCAGAGAATCTGCCTTCTGAAAGACACAGCTATAGCTATCTGCTATCCTCTCAGGAAACAGACTTTCTGGCAAAGTCTCTCCTTACACATCACACCCACTAAACCTTATTGACCATTCCCTTGGCCTGCACAGTCCCAAAATCCCTGTATGTAACACGTGCGATCCGCGTACAGTCGCGGTGTCCATAGACAAATCATGAAATTCAAGAGTGGTGAATGAAAATTTAAATAGTGTACTCCACTTCCCCTTTGATGGTGGCTCTGAAAAGAGCCTTTTTTGTTTTTAAAAGTGCTTCTAAAAACACCTTTCATTTTGTAATTTTTTTCCACTTATTTTCTTCCTGATGTCTTCACATTATCCTCTGTAAAGTATTCCTTATATTTTGAAATAACATAGCATTTCACAATATGACAAAAGAAATGCCATCCGCTTTGAAATAATCACCATTATGGCCCCTTGGTCTTTAATCAGTATGTGTCCGATGTAGCAGAACATCAGTCCAAAGAGGGATTGTTAGCTGCAAGAGTAGGCCTTAGTAAAGTCATCTGGCTAACCTATGCGGATGACTTTCTGTTATTTGACTCCACTAAGGTGGAGCTACAACGTCTCCTGGACACTTTTGCTAACTACGCTAGGGATAATGGTTTGATCATAACAGAGCAAGACTAAAATTCTTGCATTTGCAAAAGGTGCGTATAAGAATATGCAACACTCCTGGAACCTGGAGGGGGTCAAGGTGGGCATCTCTAGTAGTCTTACTATTATGTTGGTGAATACAGGGGGTCCAGAGAGCAGCTCGATGTGCTTTGCAATGAAGCAAAATTATTGGGAAATCAGATTCTGAATATTGACCGCAAATAAGGAAGATTTTCTATAAAACCAGCGCTTCTTTTTTTTAAGGGAAATTGGTTCCCAAATTGATTCATGGATTGGAATTGTGAACTGAGCAAACAGTGTCCAAGTTGCATGTAATAGAGGGTGGAATCTGGAGAAGGATCCTCGGTCTCCCTAACACGGTTCCCTTACCTGCAATTCGGTACAAATTGGGGTACATTTCTTTAGTGGCCGGTGTTCAATGGTGAATGTTGACGCTATATGCTAAAATTAAGGCTCCATCAGTAAACACTTTATATGAGTTGGTGGGAAGCAATATTGATTCCTCTGGTTTCTTATCAAAATTTTGCAACTCTTGTGAAAAGATTCTCCAAACTATCAATTCTAATTTGGGAAAATGAGTTTCCAATCCAATGAAAACTAAAAAGAAGTTGCTGGACAATGATTGGATCCATAATGTGGAGACCTTCCACTCATATAAATTGATGATACGCTTATCACACAAACACAAGAAAAGAGGATCCCTCTCCAAGATTCTGTCCATGTTTCTGAATACAATTTATCATGCCCTATTGTTAAGGTTATGCTAAACACCTTATCTTATTCTGCCCACAATTAAGTACTTTAAGACACTCTTGTCTGGGCTTACTGAATGACTTGTGCTGTAGCCTACCTACTGAACTTGTCTGGCAATGCTGTTTATAGGTACAAAATACGCAAGAAGGATTGATTCTCTCTGGATTTTTTAGGGGTCTCCAGTTAGATCACACCAGATAATGATTATGGGGAACTTTGTCTGTTGACTCGCACTTATCTGTTTGTAGTCTGTTTTTATGCTTAAGGTTTATGATGTAAATATGTTGGTAATATGTTAGGAAAGCTATTTCTTTTGCGTGCTCTGTTTTTTCTGTTTTTTCATTCATTATTATTTACTGTAAATAATTTTGTAAAGGTTTTATAAAACAATATACAAATGAAAATAATAATAATCACCATTAACAAAATCAATATTGTCATTATTACAAGACAACATCCCAGCTCTAAACAAGAAAACAGACATGTCTTTGTTAACCAAACACGATGCACCATTTTGCTGGGGACAGAAAACATTACAATTGTCCCATACTACCCTAGGAAACATTTCAGAAACAATCACCTTGGCATTTGGAAGAACTACCATCACTGCCTGAACCAAGTTTTCAAGAGTACTCAACAAACCAGGAGCACTGATGTATCCCAAATGGACAGCACCCCAAAGCAATGCCACTACATCTGGACTGTTCCACATGGAGAAACTCTTACGAACTCCAAACACTGCCTGCATATTGGAACCAGGCTCAGTTGACCACAAATCCTCCTCTCCTTCAAAACCAAAATTGGCAGCCATATGTTAAGACATAGCATACCTCTTTAAAACATTTACAAACATATCTCCAACTACCAACACCCTCACTTTCTTCAACTCTGCCAGCTTCACTACACACACAGCCTCTCTTCCTGAAAAGAACAACTTCAACACCTGATTGACTAATCCCCACAGTCCCCTTTCCATGCTAGATATGCTGAAAAGCCCCAGATGTGGCACTCTCTGTCCGCAAACAGCCACAGTGTATGTGGACCCCGCAACACAGGGGCAACCCTTTTTTCCTTTCCACATCACTGTCTGCACCACTCTCTCATTGGATGCACATAAGCAGTCACACAAACATCCACCAATCACATCCAAGAAATCTACATCTAACTCTGTCATCACAATTCAGCACTTTAGATGAACTGTTCATCATTCTGAGTACAAATGTCCTGTGATTGCAAAGCACCTAAAGCTAAAACAACTGTAAAGCTCTTCAAGATTTCTCCTTCCAGATTCATCCACATCTACATACAACAATAAAAACTACAGGTATGAATATTTTGTTTACAGTACATTTGCAACTCTTTTTGTAAATGCATTTGAACAGGGTACCTGCCATTGACCCTGCATAATCTGCAAAAAAAGCATACTCTAATTTTTCCCATCGCCTATAATCAAGTTCACTTATAAATCTGTCTGCTTTCCACATTTTCATTTACCCATATTACTCATTGCAATGTCCAACCTATTGTTCTCTTATGTCCTTCTGTCATTTTCACAACCACTTACCCCTTAACACACTATTATAAATTCCTAGAATGCACACAAAACATAAGACCAGCTTGTATCTTACAAAGGCATTGCAAATACATACAATGCATGTATTAAAACTGAATGCCTGACACTTGCCATACTTTCAAAACCAAACAAATACAAGTGTACATTCAGAACAGTGCTAATAGGATTGTGGATAACAAAGTCAAAGAACTGAAAGATTTCCAGCACTCATGTAGGACACATCTATGCACAAAAAAGTTAATGGAATTACACACACAAAAACATTCACGTTCTCAATCTGTACATTTTTCAAAGCTTTTTTTCTCACACTACTGCAACGTCCACTAATATATTAACACCCTAAACAGGGCAACAGCGACAAATTCTTTCAAAAGTGCACCTAATAGGACACACCTATGAATACTACACTAACCCCCTTAGCAATGAAGCCGAAGCTCCAAAATCCCCATTCATATACACATCTATGCAGTTTAACACCACAGTACCTCTTCCTAGAAATAATTTCTTTTGCAAATGTAACTAATATATTCTTCAAGTGAATTACTGTGACATTAACACACATTTGTACTAACTTCCTTCTTTCACAATTGCAGTGAAAACCACACTTCTGAAAACCAGTAGCGTCTGATGTACAAGACAGAACCCAGAAGGAACCTAGTCTTTGCATCGAGCAAAGTAAGTGCCATACTGTCTTAATATGGTAGAACAAACAATTGTATCAACACTTCAGCATTAGAATCAGTATTACTGATTGTCCCTCAGCAGGTGCACACTTTGTATTGTCATCTGAACACCAGTATAGTAACACACAAATGCGATAATAGCCTTCGCAACCTGAAGTAACAGCCCATTCAACAATCGCACACCTCTACATACATGCCTACCATCATACTCAGGCACTCATGCTCAATGCACACATACATTGCACAACATCCCAACCCACACTTTCTTTTTTTCTCCAACAGACACAAACAAATGCCTACCAAAAAGCAACTCCGTAGAAAGCAACACAGAAATAGAGCAAATCAAAATAAAAGTTTCCAAAATAAGCATCCTTCACTAGCAGAATGTATACAGAAAATTCAAACAAAACAGCTAATACAGTCTCTAAGCGAAACTAAAGCAGCTTGCAGTAAAGAAACTTTGACTCCTCTTTCAAAATGTAAAATTAAACAGAAAGTTATTCAAAATGCTACAGCTGCCACTAGTGGTAACACAGCACCTATAAATCTTGATGTAGCCACAAGTAAGCATACCAATAAAATTATTTTACAAAAAATGTTATGCCACAGAGTCCTTCAGAACCTTATAAAAACAGAGGAGAAATCATGCTCAACCCGTAAAACCTACCACAGAAAACTAATCCTGGAATATCTCATAGACAGTGCAACCCTTCCCAAAAGGAAATTATTTATATTAGTTTTAAACAGAATGAAACCACTAACAGAACTAAGTACTAAACTACAACAAGGACTTCTCAACAAACGGAATATCAACAAAGATAGCTTTGCAAACATCTGTGCAGGTGAGTGTAGTCACACCACCAGCACAGAATCATATTTCAATGAAGAAGCATACAAACAAAAGCAAAAAAACGCAATTGCCATACAAAGCAGTGGACGAGGGTATGAAAAGGTTAATAATACCATCATGGAACAAGAAATGCTGCTCACAAAAATATCTCCAGCAAATTTATCATCAACTCTCCATTCCACTGAACCAATACATCTACAGGGTAATTCATAGACTTCAGCGCATAAGTGGCGCACGCGGCTAGCGCACAGTGTGCGCGTGCGACTTTCTGCGCCAGGCGCGTGCGCTAAAATACATTTCCGCGCACAGCGTATTCATGGATTTTAGCTTCCAAAACCAGCCGTGGTGCAGAGTGGCGCAGCGACCCTGCAGCAGCGCCAGTTACGCCCCCAACCCCTCCCCATGGGCCATGCACAGCGCACAAATCCTGTACATGGCGCACAGGCCCCCAACCACGTAAATGCCTGTAAAACTCCCCGCGCACCCCTCCGAATAAACATACCCCGCTGCACGGGGAGTCTCACATGCGATTGGAGCAGGGTACGTGTATAACTGGGGTTTGCTGGAAGTTTTACACGCGATTGGAGCGGGCTACGTGTATTTCGTGGGTGCGCTGGAAGTTTCACATGAGTTAGGCCCTGTGCGAGTGGGGAACGCGGGAAGTTTCACACGCGATTGGCCCAGTGCGAGCGTGGTACATGTATTTGGGGGGAGCGTGGGAAGTTTCACACGCGATTGGCCCAGTGCGAGCGGGGTACGTGTATTGCGGGGGTGCGCGGGAAGTTTCACACGCGATTGGCCCAGTGCGAGTGGTGTACGTGTATTTCGGGGGTGCGCGGGAAGTTTCACATGTGATTGGCCTAGTGCGAGCGGGGTACGTGTATTACAAGGGGTGCGCGCGAAATTTCACAAGCGATTGGCCCAGTGCGAGCGGGGTGCGTGTATTTCGGGGGTGTGCAGGAAGTTTCACAAGCGATTACACTGTCAGAGCGGGGTACGTGTATCCAGTGGGGTGCGCGTGGAGTCCCACACGTGAATTAGCACTGTAGGTCCTCCCAGGGGTCCCTCTACACCCTCCACGGCCCCTGCAGGTAGCCCACACCACAGGGGACTACCCTGCACCCCTGGTCATGTGCCGCAGCCAGTCCATCCACCATGGGCATGCCCCCCAGCCAGGCCACATGTCACCTTGCACTAGTGACCACCAACTCATGACCCCCAGCACCCACACCCCCCAGCAGTCAGGGGCACCTGCCAGCAGGCCCCCACTCATGTCCCACTCATGTCCCCCAGCACCCCCCAGCAGTCAGGGGAACCTGCCTGCAGGCCCCCCCTCATGTCCCCCAGCACCCCCACCCCCCAGCAGTCAGGGGCACCTGCCAGCAGGCCCCCCCTCATGTTCCCCAGCACCCCCACCCCCCAGCAGTCAGGGGCACCTGCCAGCAGGCCCCCACTCATGTCCCCCAGCACCCCTACACCCCAGCAGTCAGGGGCACCTGCCAGCAGGCCCCCACTCATGTCCCTCAGCACCCCCACCCCCCAGCAGTCAGAGGCACCTGTCAGCAGGCCCCCACTCATGTCCCCCAGCACCCCCACCCCCCAGCAGTCAAGGGCACCTGCCAGCAGGCCCCCACTGATGTCCCACTCATGTCCTCCAGCACCCCCACCCCCCAGCAGTCAGGGGCACCTGCCAGCAGGCCCCCACTCATGTCCCCCACCACCCCCACCCCCAGCAGTCAGGGGCACCTGCCAGCATGCCCCCACTCATGTCCCCCAGCACCCCCACCCCCCAGCAGTAAGGGGCACCTGCCAGCAGGCCCCCACTCATGTCCCACTCATGTCCCCCACGACCCCACCCCCAGCAGTCAGAGGCACCAGCCAGCAGGCCTCCACTCATGTCCCACTCTTGTCCCCAGCACCCCCACCCCCCAGCCCCACCCTACATGAAATACAGATGCACAATCATGTCCCACTTCTACACCAAAATACCACAGCACGCCACCCCATTCTTGAGACGGAATGATTTCCAAAATCCACTCTACACTGACATGCCAATCTCAAGACACAAACCAATAGTCAACTATGTACATCAACACATGTCCGTCACACACACACACTGGTTGGCATTGATTGTGTAAACCCACATTTTCACATGCATCAACCCAATGAGCGAATCCCACACATGGAACTAAAATATGAAAATGTATTATGTAAAAAAAAAAATCAATGACATGAAAGCACAAAAAAACAGCAAACATGAAATGAAAAGGATGTGCAAAAGATGAGTAAATGAAAAGTATAACCAATCCAAACAAATCCGAAAGAAAAATAGTCCAAACTCTCCCTCCAACAACGCAAATCCAAAGGAAGCGTAAAAATAAAAATCCATTGATCCATGGTGAAATAAAATGAAAAAAGTCAAAATAATCCATTGTCCAACTATGTACAATCCATTGTCAAGGGTGCATGAGCTATATACAAATGTGTGTGGCATAGTCCATTCACCACAAATCGAAGGAAAAGGAAACCTAACTCTAAAAACTATTTACAATGGCAGCGGGCTAGTCTTACGGCTCACTTTTTGATGTCCCAGGCCAGGGCATCATAGAACTCCCGCTCAATGTCGTGGAGGCGGTCCTCTTCCATGGCCCCGAGGGTTCACAGGGACGACGACATGTTCACCTCCAACTCCCTGCGAATTGCCTCGAGGCACTCGGCCCACTTCAGTGCCCTCCGCATGGAGTTCTCCGCCCTGACTATTGTGAGCCGTGCCTCTTCCGACTGCTCCGCATCTATGGCGTGGCCCAACTGCTGCCACATGGAAGACACTTGGAATCCTGGGTCCTCCTGCCCTCTGGCCGATGCCTGCCCCTCCGATGTTGAAGGCCCCGAGCCATCATTGCTCCCACCATGATGCTGCTTCTGCTGTGCCTCTGCCTGCGCCCTGGCTCTTGCTGCCTGCACGTCCTCCTCCGGCTGGGGTGCAGTTGTCGTGGTGGCCACTCCTGCTGGACGTCTGACTCCTGACTGTGGCAGGGATGTGTCCTCCACCAGCCTGGCCGCTGGGTCAGAGGCAGCTCCACAGGGTACCCAGGTGATACATGGGTGGGAAGATGGCTTGGAGGACGACTGGCGCGTAGGGGGTTCAGGTGACGAGGGAGTCGCAAGAAGGTCCAGCACACAGAGGAATCCAGCACTGGTGACCCGTCCCAGCAGGTCAACGTGGTCAAAGAGGCATCCAAGATGACGTGCAGTCTCTTCACGAAAAGACCGCAGGTCACCTCGCATGCCCCGTTGACGCAACGCTATCCCGGCCAGGACAGGCTCAACACGGTCCCTGATAGCCACGTCTGCAGGGAGAGGAAGGCCAGTTGTTGTGTGCTCATCCCCTCCCTGAAAACGGGTCTGGACGTAGGCATCCCTGCTGGTGCCAGGTGATGCAGTGACAGGATCAGGGACAGGATTGCACACAGGCACCTCCGCGGCGGCCTGTGCTGCCTCCTGTCCCTGCCCCTGCACTGCACCACTATCCCCACCTCCAGACCCCGTGTGTGTCCCTTCCGATGCCTCCTCCTCCACCAAACCCTCTACCAACCTCGATGACTCCATGCCATCTTCCTCCGTTGGACCCTGTGGGGTCTCAGCTGCCCCCTCTACTGCCGAGGAGTCCACCTCCGACCTTGGACCTACCCTCGGCAGCTGCGGCCTGGGACGCGGCACCAGACTCCTCACTCCCTGACGAGATGAAAATCTGGGAGGGGAGCCGGGCCTTGCGTTACCGGCTGATGGTGCGATCCCTGCCGCTGTGCTCCACAGCACCCTCTCTGCCCTCTTCATCAGTTGACGCTGCAGACAGGGAGAGATAAAACACAGACATCAGGGCACTGTACAATGGACTGATACACACATGACAGTTGCACATGAGTGGCAGTGTCAAACTTCAGACATGGCATCACACTCCACGACACACATGTCATTTCAACTCACACACATGAGCATTTCCACAGCAATATTGCACCAGGCAGCACCATCCATACACATACAACAGCATGAACAGCCAAGGGTGAGCCTGACATCACATGAAACACAGGGAGTGCACTAGACATGCACACACACCACCACACTTACATGCATGTCCACATCTCCTACAACTGTCGCAGTGATGCGATCGCCATACATGTCACATCTGGCATTCAGCCTTCTACATATCAGTGTCACGTGCATCCATGTTGCATAACAGTTGCACACTTGTCAAATACACACACATGCACATGTACACAGTGCAGATACATGCAGCAGGAACCACCATCCATGTGTGACACCACAACCATGCGAACGTACATACACAGAAATTCAAACATGTGTGCTCCCACACCTGCATTTGCACAGCATGCTTACCAACACATACACCATCGATGTGTCTCACACCTAAGAGGACTCACATGTGGCAGCCTCACGCCCCTGTTCATACACATCCCTACATGGCCCTATGAAAACACATGTGCAACCTGCACACTACTGGCACACCACCACACACACAGCACCCAATCAGTATGCATGTACACTTACTGCTCGACTCCAGACGGGTCTGCCTCTCAAGGACCTGGACATGGAGCGCTGGGCATATGTGTTCCAGGACCCTCATTTGGTGGTCGGACATGTGGCCCCGGCGCCCCTTGGCATCCACTGCCTTCAAGAGGCGCCGGGCCTTGTTGATGGTCCTGGACCTGAAGTCCTCCCAGCGCTTCTTGACATGGTGTAAGTCACGGACTGCCACCCCCTCCGCGTTGATGGCAGTCACGATGCCCATCCAGATCCTGGTCCGTCCTTCATTGTCGGTGTGCGAACTTCCAAAGAGGGCATCATACTGTCCCAGGACTTGCTTCACCAGTACACCAACTTCCCTGGCACTGAAGCTGGTGGCCCTCTGCCTCTCTGCCAGTGGTGCCAGATGGTGTTGTGCCCGACATGCCAACCAAAGAGACAGGAGTGGGTGGGTAACTGGGTCCTGGGACTGGGCTGTGGAGCGATGGTATCCCAGTCGGGAGTCTTCGGTTCCAGCAGGGGTGGTCACAGCAACTGCACCCCTGGCTGACGCGCAGGCAGCAAATAGCAGGGCACGTGGGCAGCAGGCAGTCAGGCAGCAGCAGATGGCAGGTGGGAGCATGCTCGGGGCTCTGGTGGGCAGTAATTCGGCCTTCTGGGCAGGAGCGTGGTCTTCCGTGTGTTGTTGCTCGGCCAGCTTGATACGGTGTGATTTGGCACGTGAAAATCTTGCACGTCAGCGTGTAATTCGAGGAAAAGCCGTTCGCGCGTAAGCGCATCAGCACACGCACACAGTTTCATTAGACCAAAGGCCCTTAGCGCGTAAGCGCTTCTGTGACGTGACTTGCGCGGGCGTTTCCCTCGTGACGTGGGCATAGTGGTTCAGCGTGCATGAAAAAACTGCACGTCCGCGTGTAAATGCGTGTAATCCGAGGAAAGGGCCTAGGCGCGTAAGTGACGTAACGCGCGCAGGCTTTTCCATCAACACGGGTGCATGTTCATCGTACATGTCCAAAAACTGCACGTCCGAGTGTCAGCTCGTGTAATTGGAGGAAAGGGCCTTAGCGCGTACACGCGTAAGTGACGCTGGACGTGTGGGCCACTTTAAAAGGTACGTGTAGGACCCCATTCCCTTGTATGTGCTTTTCGTGGAGAGCGAGTGGGTGAATTCTGTACTTCTTGTCGGTTCACACGCGATTACTTCACAGCGTTTCAAGTTCGTACTCCCTGTCACCTCTGACAGCGTTCTTTATTTTTTTTGGGCCTGTTTCCTCAAACAGCGTTCACTTCTTCTTTTGTCCTGTCTCTTCAGACAGCGTACAGTTCTTCTTTTGGCGGGGGTGTTGCCTACGCGCACAACGCGTTTTTTTCATGATATTTTTCCAGGCAGACGGTGAGTTGCGCACGCATTTACCAACTGTGCTTGGACCGTGTGTCGCGTACCCCTTCAGAGGTCATTGTAGGCTGTGTGTAACACGCGTACACTTTTTTTTGTGTTTCTGGGTGCCACAGCGTAGTACGGGTTCATTTTTCCACGCACGTGGTCTAGGAGGGGTTGCGTGCACGTTACTTTTTGTTTTTGGGGTGCCTGTGCATTGCGTGACCCGTCATCTTCCCCCAGGTGTCACAGACAGCCCTGCTAGAGCAATAGGGTACGAATTCCATCTAGTACCCTACCCCTTTCACCCCCAATTGCCCAGGACAATTCTTTAATGCAACTCCCATACGCACAACAACATCAGTGCCATGGTTGGGAGGCGACCAAGCGGTAAGGGAGGCAAAGGGGGCCGACCTCCAAAAGGTGGGCGTGGTGGGGACGGTAGGGGACGTGGCCAGGATTTTCAGGGTGCCCCTAGACCCCCATGTGTGGAGGACCAATCTGGAACACCCATGCTCCTCCCCCATGGTTGAGGGAAACGTGGCTGACACCATCCCAGCTCAACCCTTGTTGGACCAGCCCATTGTGGCACCTGACCCGGCACAGGATGACTCCCAGGCTGACTTCCAGGTCAGCAAGTCTAAGTCACGTGTGCCGGTGCAAGTTGGTGTCACCAGGCCACGTGGATCTGGGGCAGCGATGTCATCTGCTGCCTCAAGTAGGCAGGGTGGGGAGGCTGCAGGGGCAACTGCAGGTCTATCCACCCCAGCTCTGAGTCTCCCAGCCGGGACAGTGTCGGTCCTGGTCCATCGAACTGCCATTGCCCCTGCCAACATCACACTTCAGCCAATGCCTGCACCAAGACCTATGGTCATTGTGCATTCGCACACTCCCAGTACCCAGTCGACCTGCGCTTCTGCCCCCACTGACCAAAGCGGCGCAAGCCACTCAGGCTCTGCTCCACCTTTGAAGAAGAGGAAGAAGGGTGCTCTGGCACTACAGGCTGAGACCCCAGACACGGCTACACAGTCCGGCACGTCAAGGAAGCCTAGCTTTAATGTCCCCGAACTTGATGCCCCTGTGACCTATGTGTCGGCACATAGCCGCAAAATGGTGGTGAGTGCAGGGTGCAAGACCACACCTGGTCAACGTAGGGCACACTGGCAGACCATTGCGGACCGCATAAGTGCCCTTGGATTTGTGAGGCGCACAGCTGATGATTGCTACAAGTGGTGGAATGACCTGAAACGCAGAGCAAAGAATAAGCTGGCCTCAAATCATGCCACTACTCTGGTGACTGGCGGTGGGTCTACACCAGAGGACAACAAACTCACTGAACATGAGTCTGTTGCTGGAACCTTCATCACAGAGGAACAGATCCAAGGCGTGGGAGAGCTACCTGATTACGAGGCATTGTCCGGTGAGTGCTCATGCATGTGTGTGTAATCCATGTTTATGTTGTTTGGGTGACGGGTTCTGATTGAGTGCCAGGTGAGGGTGTGTACTCCTGAGTGTAATGGTTCACCCATGTGCTTCCTCCAATCCATTCATGTGCCTTTGATTTGGGTATGACAGTATCCTTTCTGCCCACAGTAGCCAATTAGCCCCACATTACTGCTGTTGCACTTGAACCATCATCTTGCAACAACATTGTTCTGAATTTTTTCTGTGTTCATTCTGGCTGATTGTTTAGATTATCCAATTTTTCATATGCTTTTTTCATCCCGAATGCCACATATGTGACATGCTTCTGTCATTGTTTACACCCCACATTGTGCCACTTTAGTTACCTGGTTATGTGAATGTTTAAACCATTCAGGGCGAGGGAATATTGGCCTGCTGAAATTTATTTTTAGGGCCTGTTTGCATGTGGAACATGATAGTTGTTTTCTGTCATGTTGAAGTGAGCAACCATTGATGTGTACATCTGCCTACCATCACTGTCTAATTGTACACTGGATGTGTTGCAGTGTGCGGCACATGCATATTTTGCAACACTATTCTGCATTCATCTTCTCATCATGTCCATGTGACATGGATGTGTGACAGTACTCATTAACTGACATATTGCTGTAGTTGTCTAATTTACCATGGCTATGCGACATGACATCTGTGTGCTGGCATGTGTCATGTATGTGTATTGGACATGCCACTCACAGGCTGATGTGTGATGCCAGTGATACACGACATGCTGCAAATGTGTTGCTTTTCCATCTTGGTGTCCTCATTGTCTGCCTTTTTGACTCCCCTTCAGAATCATTGACAGTGCATGCATGCCTGGGTTATAGTCATGTGGGACATGTGTTAACCATGTACAGGATCTCTGTCTTGTCAGGCCTATGTGTGTGCTATGGTGCTCATGCCTGTTTCCATTTCTTGTGTTTCATGCTTTTGCAGGTGACGACGCACTTGATGCTGGTGAGGTTCAGGAGATGGTGCAGACCCAGGAGGATTCTCAGCCACGACCAGTGGGGGACGTGATGTGGTGGTGGGTGAAAACACTTTGGTACTGCAGACCATACGGTCGAGGGGTGCCTCTGGGTGCAGCTCCCCAGACCTCTATTCAGGTGCTGATTCGGATGATGAGACTTATGTGCTGTCGCAGGTCAGTGCTTCTGGTCAGGGATTCTGTTCTGTCCAACCCACCTGGACCAGGGGTAGAACCCTCTATGGGGATGTCAGTGATGGTAGGTCCGCCTTTGGTGGTTATGGATGCAGGGTCACACTCCACAGCATCTGATCCTGTTCCTGGGCCAGCAGATAAGAGGGGAAATGCAGTCCTGCAGCCTCAGGCAGTGCCAGCACAGCAAGGTGCAGATCGCCTTGCCCCAAACAGGTGTGGTGCCCACCGACGTGGTGGCCGTGCGCCACCAGGCAATACTGTATGGGAAAACTCCATTTACAGTATGGCAACCCAACAGGCAGCATCAGTAGAAATTATGGCTCAGGCAATGGAGAGGGTGGCCACTTCCATTACCCCCCCTGAAAGGCAGATGGAGCAACAACAGCAGGCAACAGACTCCATTTGCCAATAACAGAGGGAAGACATGTTGGCGTCCAACAGGGACCGACGGGTGGCACTGGAGACTCTGCGTGAATCCTTATCAATAGAGTCACAGGGCCACAGGGAAGCCCTGAGGGTGGAACTCCATAACGTCAGGCAGAGTCTGCTTGAACTTGAGGCTTCCCAAAATGTTAGGGCAGAACAGCAGCTGGAGCAGCTCACACGTTCGCCCTCAGCTGAGCTGCAGGCATGAGCTCTGTGGGCAGTCTGTAGTCAATACTGTGTGTTCATCCCTAATAGGTATTGTTGTATTGTACACTGAATGGTGTATTGATATGTGCTTGTGCATCCATGTCTTCCTCCCAATTTGCAGGTTCCTTCCTCATGTCCTCACAAGGTGCACTTTTATGCTGAGCGGGTCCACGTATGCCTGCTTCCTGCTGGCGTACGGGTTTCCGGATTAGCGCATCTTTTTTGGCACACGCATTGGCCCCGTTTGATTCCATGAATACGTGTTGTAGACGCGCGTGTGGGCGTTCCGCACATTTGGCTCCTGTACTTCCCTGTGACGCCCACATTTTCATGCGTTGTTCCCATTCCGCGTATTACGCCCCCTGTTCCGCCTACTTTAGTTGTGTGCGCTGCGCTATGTGCGCTTTCGCTGTGCGCGTAGCGCACGCTGTTTGGAGACCTGTGCGCCGGCATGCGCCATGCAGGATTTTAGCACACATCCAGAGATTGACACGCGCACGGACTTCCATGAATCGCTGTGCGTGGGTTTCGCTGCAATTTTCGCACTTGCGGTGCGATTCACACGCTTTTGCACGCTTGCGCAGGAATTTTCAGCGCACATTAATTCCATGAATCGGCCTCCTAGTCTACAAATGGCCTCCTAGTCTACCTCTTTCACATCTTTACGCCAAGTCCTCAATCAGCATGTGAAAGGCAAAGACAAATTAAAAATAAAAATATTACAAACTATGGACTCTTGTCCAGTGCGAAAATACACAGGACTACAAGGACATTCATTAGCCTGCATTTCTGGACCTACTTGCAAAAGCACCTTCCACCATATCAAAATGATGGAAACACAACATTCAACTGTAAGAAATCTCATTCATAAACGTTACTATGCCAAAAGTCCTGCTTTAGCACTGGCCAATTTAAATAAGATTCTTCTACATGGTACAGCCAAAAAACTACTCGAAGAAATAGAGCACATCAAGAGAAAATATTTTGGAAGCGAAACCCACTTACAAAATTCAATATCTTCGGAAGAGAGTAGCAACAACTATACAGATGGAAACCTTCTACTACACACATACAAAAAAGAAATACTAAAGTTTAAAAGCACATCTGTTGAAGTACAAAACCATGTGTGTGTGTGTGTGTGTGTGTTGCAGCAGGACTTTTTTTTAATCAAAAATAGCACAAGTACTGTAGACATAATGCACAAAATAGAAGACAAGGAAGATTCCAATTGGTTCCAATTAGCTCTCTATTTTATAGCAGAAAACAAATACGAAATTACTAACCCCTCAATACTTTGCAGATACTGCACTGCAAAACCTGACAACAACCAAATACCTTCACGTGCTATCACTAATAAATGGTAAATTGTCTGTTAGGAGGTGTCTAGTTATATCATTATAGTCATCTCTTGTATTGTGTACCCTAGTTACAAGGGAATCCTTGCTCTGATGAATCAGCAAGGGTTCCAGATTCCATGTGGAGGGTTGAGAGGAGAAGGGGAGAAGCAGACATTGTGGTCCACTGCTGGGGGGCGTTCTCCTGGAAGTAATTCTGAATAACCCTCTAAATCTAAAGTGACATCTGTGGAGTGCATTATTGAACCTTTTAACATTGGCAACGAGGTTTGGGCCCAAGGAGATACGGCCCCCGGCAACAGCAGGATCTCCTCACCTATTTGGATGCTACTTGACACAGAGGAGCACAGGGAAAGTGTCCTAGTTGATTTGGAGCCGCACACCTGTGAACCTGGTCTGTGTCCCGGAGCGGAACGTGAGCACCTAGTGCGCACCCTGGAGCAGAGCACGGGTGCCGAAGAATTATTGCTTTTGGATTTGTGTTGCGGTCTACAGAGGTCTGCATAGACAGCACTGGCGGAGGACTCACACGGAGGTCTCACACTGAGTTGTGCTTTATTATTTTCCCTCCGCCTCAACTGTTTCATTGACTGCATGGGGCCCATGCCTTAATGCTACACGGCCCTGCCGTTGGATGCGCCTGCCGCAGATGTTTATACTCAAACAGAACGCTGCGTTACCTGCTGTGCACCGGCACGTCACAGCAGTCCTGGGGAATGAATCTCCGAATGCAACGGTCTTCCGAGTTGGCTTCCCTGATGCGGCCGCACGTCAGCACGCCGCTAGAGTAAAGGACCCTAAGGCATGGCGGCCATCTTTGGGCTGCGTTGATTGCCATATTTCGGAACTACGCCGCAGTTCCGTTTATCTTGGAGCACGTTTATATTTTGCATAAAGTGATGACAGTTCGACTACGGGCTTCTGGACATAATAAAACTGGTGGGTGCATACACAATCACAATTGAATAACTGTGCAAGTTGGCTGGGATTTGTTTAATTGTCACTTTGGGAACATTGCTTCTTAGGAGTTTGCTTGTCTCCTGAAGTGGTACAACTCAGGTTGGAACATGGCAAACATACCAGCCCCAATATTTTTCCTTCCAATGCCAGGTGAACTGAGAGTGCATTGGTTAGACTGGAAGGAAGGGTTTTACAAGTATGTGCTGGCAGCATTTGGACCCAACTTTTCAAATGAGCGCAAAGAGGCGCTTCTTTTTCATTGTTTGGGTGCTGCAGGGCAAGAAGTGTTGAAAACACTTCCAGAACCTCCAGATATTCCTGAAGGGGGCCATATGAGAAGACTTTAGCGAAATTGGATAAACATTATTGTATTGAGGAGAATATAATACTAGAGAGGTAAAAATTTGCCACGAGAGCCCAGAAAACTGGAGAGAGTATTGAAGAGTTTATAACTGCCCTTGGAGGCTTGGCTATTAAGTGTAGATTTAACCATTATCAGGACGAGCATGTAAGGGATCAATTGATGATCAAGTGTTTGAATGACAATATCAGAAAGGAATTGTGGAAGGAAAGGAATCCCTCTCTCCACAGGGAAATTGAGATTGCGAAGATGGTAGAACATACAAATAAATGTATACAAGTTCTTCAGCTAGGCAATCCACCTCTTGATAGGCCCAAGACAGATGACAATGAGGCTGCGATACAAAAGGTTTCGAAAGTGGTGCAGAGAAGTGTTGCAGGGACTTCACGTCGCCCTTGGCAAATGGGCAGGAGGCCTGAGGGTCGTCAAGGTCCCACCACCAGAGCATGTGGCCAACAATGGTCATCCATGAAGGTGGCCAAAGGACAACCCAGTGAGACTAATGTATTTAGGGGTGGTAGAGGCTCTGGTTACCCGAGAGTTGCTCCAGCAAGGAGGTGTTTCAGGTGTGGAAGCATGTCGCACATAGCATCTGATAAAGAGTGTTATGCAATCCACATTGTATGTAATGATTGTGGGGTTAGAGGACACATGGCCAGGTGTTGTAGAAATTTCAATGCCACCTCAGGTCAAGTACATGAGGTTAATGTGGAGCATGAATATGACCCAAATGGTGATGCTGGTAGGGAGGTGGTGTTCTCAGTCAATGCCATTGATGGAAAAGTGAAGTAGAAGAAACCATATGCCACAGTGCTAATTGGAGGCATACCTGTATCAATGCTCATGGACAGTGTAGCAGATTACACTTTGATAAGTGTGCATTTGTGGGGGGGAAATTTGGATGTTGTACCTTATGGGAGAACATTGTGAGAGCGAATGCTTATGGAGATGTGCCAATAGAAATAATAGGTTGTTTTGAAGCCGAGTTGCAATTCAGGACAGGAAGTCAACAGGGACTGTATATGTAGCCAATAGAGGTGGAGAGCTTCAGTCCTGGAGTGATCAGGCAAAACTGAAAATACGGCTTGAAGCAAGTTATGCAGATCAGGTGTTAATTGTAGAGAGTGAACCCACCACTCTGAGTAAGGTGAAGGGTGATGCGAAAGTATAAACCAATGCCACAACTGATAAGTTAGGGTGCTTGAAAGGGTTTGTGCATAAGATTCGTTTGAAAAGAGATGCCATTCCAAAAATTGCTAAGTTGTGCACCATTCCATTAGCTCTCAAGTAAGATGTGGAAGGTGAATTGAAAAGAATGGAATGTGAAGGAGTGATATGGAAGATTGTTTCCTCAGAGTGGGTTAGTCCAATAGTGATAGATTAAAAGAGTAATGGATCTCTATGAATATGCATTGACATCAGACATCTGAATAAAATGGTGGTAGCTGATAAATTTCCATTACCCAGGATAGATGATCTATTAGCAGGCGTGTCTGGTTCCAGGGTGTTCTCCCTTATTGACCTAAAATCTGCATACCATCATGTAGAGCTACATCCTGACTCCAGGGACCTTACAGCATTTATTACTCCAATTGGTCTTTTTAGATGTGTACGCATGCCGTTCGGATTGGTTTCGGCAGCGAGTGTGTTTCAGAGCATAATGTACAGGTTATTAGGAGGTGAGAGAGGTGTCATGTGCTACCAGGATCATGTGCTTGTGTGTGGAAAAGATGAAATAGAACATGATAAGAGGTTAGAGAGAGTGTTGAACATACTCAAAGGGGTTGGGCTCACAGTGTCTTTAGAGAAATGTATATTCAAAGCTGACAAATTATCTTGGTCATGAAATCACGGGGGAAGGGGTCAAACCCAAAGAAAAGGCCATAGAAGCCATTTGTAGGATGGAAGCGCCAAAATCAAAAGCAGATCTGTTGTCTTTTCTTGGCCTAGTTGAGTTTTATGGCAAATTTGTTAGAGGTCTGTCAGATATGTCAAGGAATATGTTGACTCGGAAAGGTGTTACCTTTAAGTGGAATGATTCATGTAAGGAGGAATTTCACAGGATTAAGGATGCCACTGCCAATGCGCCTATTTTGAGAACGTTTGAGGAAGGTAAACACTCGTTACTATTTGTGGATGCCAGTGATTATGGTATTGGAGCAGTCTTAATGCAGGAGGATCAGGAAGGTCTGCACACAATAGCATTTGCATCTAGATCTCTCAAGGGACCAGAGAACAGATACTCAGTTGTGGAAAAGGAAGCATTGGCTTGTGTCTGGGGAGTGGAAATGTTCAAAAGATATCTGTGGGTCAGGGAATTCACATTGTGCACGGACCATAAGCCTTTGATAGGAATATTTACCAAAGGTAGTCTGGAGTGAGTTTCTAGGCGCATCATGAAATGGGTGACTTCTTTACAAGGATTACAATATAACATGCTTCACATCAGTGGTGAAACCAATGTAGTTGCTGATGCCTTATCCAGATCGGTACTGGGAGAAACTGTATCCAAAGAGAGTTTTTTGAGTCGTGAGAGTGGTGTTGAAATATTTCAAGTTCATGAATCGGTAAAGAAAGATGAGTGGGACAATGCATAGTCTGAGGACGAGCTGTACCAGAGAATATTGACATTGGTAATGGAAGGCAAGATAATAAGTTATCTTGGTGATCTAGGTGGGTTTGCCAAGGTTAAAGAAGAACTCTGGATTGATAAGGGGTATTTACAGAGGGGACATCAGATGGTGGTACCTCTCAAGATGAGGAGGTTAATAATAGATCTAGCTCATGTTGGGCACTTGGGGCTGGCTAGAACTAAAAGTTTGGTTAGGTCAGAGTGTTGGTGGCCCAGTGTGGATAGAGTCACAGAGGAACAGGTCAACGGTTGTAGTGATTGCATTGAAGGGAATAAGGGACCCAGAGTACAGAAAGTGCCCATGACTGTGAGGAAGTCTCCTACGGTCCCGTGGGATGAAGTTGCCTTGGTTTTGTTGGGCCCTTTTAATATCAGAGGGGGGAGAGATACCTATGTTTTGGTTGTCATGGATTTACTGTCTGACTGGCCTGAGGTATTTATACTCAAAGGTATCTCCAGCAGCGGCATCATTAAATACATGGAGCAATTGTTTTGGAGAGAAGGATTCCCCAGGAAATGTTTGTCGGATAATGGTTCCCAATTGGTGTCCAGGGAATTTAGAGAGTTTTTGAGTAGCCATGGCATAGAACAAGTAACCACCTCATTATATCATCCCCAAACCAATGGGTGCGTAGAACGCTTCAACCGTACCCTAATGGATGCCATTAGAATTGCTGTGGCCACTGGAGATGATTGGATAAGGAATATAATGGAGAGGACATTTCAGTACAGATTGGCTCCGCACAGTGTTACGGGTGTGTCTCCTTTTGAGGTGTTAAGGGGAAGGAAACCTAACTCACACATGTGTCCGGGCTGGATGGGAAAATCCAAATTGGTAGGAGTAGATTTCAAAAGAGTGAGAGGGAAGATATTTGAGTCTGGTGTCAAATCTAAGGAGCGGTATGATAAAAAAAATGCCTTTAGAGAGTTCAAACTTGAGGAAGGTGACTGGATTAAGATTAAACTGCCTACCAAAGTACGCAAAGGTGCATCAGTATTTTCTCAGCCTAAAGAGGTTATGAAAGATTTAGGATCTTCTGTTCTTGTCAAAGGAGGTGGAATTTGGAACAAGGAGAGGATAGCACTTTGCAAGAATGTTAATGGCACCAATGTAATTTGACATTACTGCCCTGGTAACTCATTCACTTTAACATCTTTGTTATCCTAACCACTTGCACTTTTTGTTTTGCAGTGGTCTCAAATTTTCATTGGTGATATATATATTGTGTTATATCATTTTATTTTGTGTTCCCTGTGTTGTATGAAAGGAAGGGAGGTCTTAGGAGGTGATTAGTTATATCATTATAGTCATCTCTTGTATTGTGTACCCTAGTTACAAGGGAATCCTTGCTGTGATGATTCAGCAAGGGTTCCAGATTCCATGTGGAGGGTTGAGAGGAGAAGGAGAGAAACAGACATCGTGGTTCACTGCTGGGGGCCGTTCTCCTAGAAGTATTTCTGAATAAACCTCTCAATCTAAAGTGACGTCTGTGGAGTGCATTATTGAACCTTTTAACATTGTCCCACTCCCAAAACCAATGCAACAACTTAACTTGTATGAGAGCATTATAATTCAAACAGCGCACCCATTTCAAGCAATTATATGCCTTCAACCAAAAACAGCAAAACGACCTCCCTCTGAATTACTGAAAGACATTTGTGGCAAAGTATTTTATTTGCCATTAGATCTCAAATAAAATGTGCACACTATGGGAGTGCAACGTCCAATAGATCAATCTTTGATTATCCTTGTAAACGGCATACCTACAAAAGACAAAAAAGTGTGGCAGAAACTAATGGATTTACATAAAGTTAGAGAAGCCCTGCAATATCTAGAAGACAACAATGAATACTACAAAGAAATAACATTGAAGAAAACCTGAGGGATACCACTGAAATAATTCAAGACTTGTCAGAAAATGGCCAATTTCAACTTCTAGATCCTACTACAGAATCCAATATTTTAGACCATTATACAATTCACCCATTGTACTCTAAAGACACCATAGATCATACATTGGAAACTTACCAAATGCGGCAAGCCAAAAGATCTCCAATCAGCATATGGGAAAAAAGTGTAGACACACAAGCATTTCCTCTACTCTTTCCTACTGGAAAATGAGGAAGGTACAATGAAAGACCCACACAAATAACAGCAGCAGAATACCGTTCTTTACAAATGTATTCTGAAGACCCTAGATTCAGACAAATGCGTAGCAAACAAAAACAAAACAAATAAATATAAAAACACCAGGAGAACTCTGCAGTCTAGATCCTATGAATGTATCAAAATATTTCCATCATCGCTGTATTGCCATGCTACACTACATTTGTAATAAAACAGTTTCTCCCCTCGGAGAAGTGCAACACTTCTTTTGGAGAAAAGAATACCAATCCAGAGGAGCACCACACATCAACATGCTTTTGTGGATTAAAGATGCTCCTAAATTTGGTCAGGACAGTGATGCCATTGTTTTGTAGTTCATTCAGAAATATGTCTTGTGAAAACCTTTCACAAACTACACTTAGTGATCTACATGCACAAATTCTACAATTTCAAAGACAAAAGTGTGGCAAGTATTTTCGGCGCAAATATAAAAACAACGGGAAATACTACATCAAATGTCGGTTTGGTATCCCTAGACCAGTTTCAACGACAGGACAAGTGAACAACATCATGTCTTCAGTTAGACATAGTGTCAAAGTTAAATCACCTAAGAACACATACTACATAAAAAGAACAGAAGAATCACAGTACATCATTTATTACAATGCAATCATTGCCCTCCTATGGAATGCAAATATAGATGTGCAATACATTGCAGACAATTCCACTGCAGTTGCACAATATGTCACAGCCTACTTAGCCTTACATTTAAAAAGTGACTCCAAGTGACATATTTTGGAGAAAGATACTTATTTTTCACAAATAAATTGACATTTAAAGGCTTACTTGTTGGAGAAGTGAACAAGAATTGTCTATGTAACTGTGGACTATGTGTGAATAATACCAAAAGTGAACTTATATCTGTCCAAACAATATGTAAAGAAAGATTGTATTATAAACAACATGCACAGCTATAATGCTAAATGTTACACGTAGGCACATTTCAATGATTTAAAGCTGTATTTTCTGAAGTATAGATGCAGCTGGTGTTTTCCCTACTAAACTCAAGACCTGTAGGCTAGACTCCAGGAAAAGCATGTTCAGTTAGAAATACTAAGAAATTACAGTGAATTAGATCACAATTGTCGGAGCTGCAGAAAACACAGCCAGCGGAAATTACCTTTAAGGTCAAGTCTCCCCATTAACTGTGCATCAGTGGCCAAGAGAAATTACCTTTTTAGGCTGACTCAACCTCAAGAAATGGCTTCAGAGCCACTAATGGATCTTTACACATTATGTAAGAAACAGACCCTGTTGATAAGCAGATGTTCATGTCAGGTCACAAGAACAGAAATTAATCTTAAAAAAGGTTGGTGCAACTGTGGAGCTGAGGGGCACATGTGATGCCTTGCCATATGGTTAACATTGGCCAACCTTTTCTTTAATCAAAAGAGAATAGTATGTTCCCGTGAGGTCCTCCCAGACTTATGTTAAAAGGGATAAGAAGCTAGCCGGTACCATGTAATTATGAATTCTTTGTGACTCATACTTATTGAGTTATCAAGACAATTATGATTCCACCCTTCTCATAATTCCAAGAGAATGGAAAATTGGTGTAGTGATAGATTATGGAAGAAAGGTTTGAATTTTGAAGAGTCTGATTTGTGACTATTTCGGCTCAGGAGTAACTCGATAAAAATGGTAGCTCCACCCAGGAAGTGCTTGTTGAGATATGATTGGTATTTTCTGACTTCCCATAACATATGGAACTCAAATATGTATATGTGCTTGCAGTTATCTGAAAGGGTAAGGTAGCTGCCATGTTGTGAGTTTTAAGGACACTAAAATGTTAAAACCACTTGTCATTTTGGGATGATGAATCTTTCTCCTCCCTCAGCCTCTATCATCTACACATCCCAACTCCTTGTCCTATCAGCAGGCAGTGGGCGTATTGGGGGCAGGGGAGGGAGAGAGATGGCCAATACCTAGCATGGGAATTATGATAGTAATGGAGTGTCACCAGCCCTATAAGAGATTATTTTTCAATCTGAGAGGGGCTTGTACATTTTGACTTCTTGCCTTTCTTTTGACTTTTGACTTTTAACTTCACTTTTCCACTCTATTGCCGGAGGTAGTCTACTACTCCTGCTGATTGAAACAACAGATGTCTCAACACCCCAAAGGGAACGGGGAAAGCGGATAAAATAAAAAATGAACACAGGTTGTGCTCTCTCTCTCCAAACAGCTGAGCTCCACCTGCATAGGATGAGAAAGAAACAGGTTAAACCTACCTGTCAAAACCTCTTTACCTAGAATTTGCCATGATGCCCGCTCCCGGGGAGCCGGTTCAAGCCCTGCGTCCCCGAAAGCAGACATCCAGTCCCCAAGGAAGGACCCAGCAACCCCATATAGGGGCCCTTTGGACAGTGTCCTGGCGCTTATGGCGCCAGGCTCATAAAAGACATCAGTCCTGGCGCCATAGGCACCAGGTTCATTATGGAAGTGCTTGGGTGCACTTACCTGATGCAGACCATGCTGCAGGATCCCGGCCTCCTTGAGGCCTGAAAGGAACTACTTTACCTGTGGGACTAATTTACCATCCGGGCGTGGTGGGGGAAGGATACATACCTGATTGGAGGAAGGATACATACCTGGAACTTCTTCCAAGGCTATTTAAACCCCACCCGAACAGCCACACGTGCTTCGCGTTGTTCTGCATCTAGCAGCTGGACGCTCACCGTGTCAGCTCCTGCATCCTGACTTCTGCCACGCCTGCCAGCATCCTGGATCACCTGAAAAGGAAGAGAAGAAGAGAACAGAAGAAGGAAAAGTCCTTACCTGCTAAATCCGCATCCCGGAGACATCTCGCCGACAATCCTGAAAAGGAAGACTTTTATTTAAAAGCTCATCGCGTCGATCGCTGCAGCGCCGCATTCCACTCACCTTTACAGGGCGCCTCCATGTTCAGCAGCGATCATCCGGATTCGCAGTCACGCCCCAGCGCCTAGGGGGAAAAAGACCAGAACAAAAGGTGAGAGAGAGAAGGGAATAAGAAAAGCTAAATCTCCATGTTAAGACTTACCTGTTGATTCATTCCCTCTTCATTTCGGGTCCGCGCCGCATCCTGGCATTTCCGGACCCCGGCCCCTAAGGGGAAAAAAAGACATCAGCGTTAATGAGCGAATGAAAAGACATTACAAAAAAATGCTCATTAAAGACTTACCTGATTTCTACAAGGATTTCACCTCTCATCTCGGGTCGGTGCCTGTTCCCCGGCATTCCGTACCCCGGCCCCTATGGGGAAAAAGACACTAGCATTAGTACATTAATGCATGGACACAAGGGGAACCTCTTATCAAAAAACTTACCTGGAAGCCAAGCAAGTTTGGTTCTCACCAATCCGAAAATCCAGTGAAGTAACTGGATACCAACGCGCCCCTGGATCAGAAGCAGGATGGAGAGCTCGTCCTTCCAGACCCTAAGGTGAGATGCTACGAGGAATCACAGAAGGGTTTCGAGGAGGGTGAGAGGGGAAAGTGGGAGGCTGATTGCATTACCCTGCAGACAGTTAATCCCCTATTTTTGCCTACAGAAGGATACTTCTGCGAGCCAGACAAGCCAGATTTGGGGGCCCGGTCCAGTCCGTCTTCCGAACCCTGCGCATCACCTTAGAAGAGGTCACAGCAGCGCGAACCAGGCCAGCGCCTCCGTGGGAGTCAGGTGAGCGTTACAGAACGCGAAGCCTTCCTACAAATTCCCACCCAGGCGCTATGGAAAGTTCGGAGACTGATCAGTTGGCCCAATTACTGGGGGAATTACGGGCCGAAGTACATGCCGCTCGTCAAGAGACTAATGCCCTCAGGAGGAAATTAATAATATCAAAGGAAAGAACTGATGACCTGGCCAGACAGCTTTTGCAAGGTCAAGCTGGGCAAACTCCTCTACCCGGTTCCGGAGGGAACCCCGCTCCTGTGGTTTCCAGTAACCCTGTGCAGATTAATCTACCTGGAAACATGCCGCTGGCCCCACCCGAACGCTTTGCTGGGGACCCCAAACGATTCGCCGTATACATGAATCAGTGTCGTTTGCACTTCCTATGCAGACCTGGGGCCTTCCCTAATGATCAGACCAAGGTAGCCTTTGTATTGTCATATCTCAGCGGCTGCGCTGCCGATTGGTCAGTTCCACTGGTTACTCAAGATGACCCGATTCTCCGCGATTTTCAAAGGTTTCAAGCAAGCATGGAAAGGTTATTTGCTCGACACTCTCAGGGGCAGGCTCTGGATGACAAACTTCTATCCCTGCGACAGGGCAATCAGGACCTCCTATCTTATATTGCAACCTTTAATAGACTAATTGTGGAAACGGGATGGCCAGAGGATAAAAGAGTCACGTTGTTTTATCGAGGCCTACGCAGAGAACCTAAAGATGTCTTGGCCCAAGTTGTAAATCAGCCCAAAGAATGCACAGAGTATATAGACTTAGTGGTCCAATTGGATCACAGACTTCAAAAAAGAAAAGCAGATCGGTCCAGGTTTGAGACCCGGGTGTTGGTCAAGACCCATGCTAATCCCAAGGGAGTTGATGTCTCTGAGCCTATGCAAATTGGAGGGGTTAAAGGACCCTTAACTCAAAATGAACGTGAAAGGAGGCGGCAGTTAAAATGATGTCTTTATTGTGTGAATTCTGGACACTTTCTACGAGATTGCCCGGCAAAACCGCCCCGAAAGGCGGTAGGAGCCGCTGATAAAAACCATGAAGACTCTGTTTCGGGAAACGACTCCGCCCGACAAGTGTAGGGGTCCGCTTGCCGAGCTTGAAAACTAACTCTCAGACCTCGCATTTCATTGTGCCAATGGTTCTCGTAGATCCAGAACAGCCTAAGTGGTTGCATGCAATAAAGGCATACATCGATAGTGGGGCTATTGGAAACTATGTGGATCGTGATTTGGTCTCTAGGATTAACCTCCCTCTCCGTCCTAAAACCAGCAAAGATGTCATCACCACAGTCGATGGAACTGAAATTGCCTCTGGACCGGTAACACATTCCACTACTGAGGTGACTCTTATTGGTCCCGACGGCCATCGGGAGGGTGTTGTGTTTGATGTAATCAAGGCTCCACAGTTTCAGGTTATTCTTGGAATCCCTTGGTTAGAGACACATAATCCTCGAATTGATTGGCGAGCTAAGAGAATAACCTTCCCGGATTGTACACAAACCTGCTACCCAGAAAACCTGAAGATTAATCTAGCATCTATAACATCTCCCTTCATGCAACTACCTCCGGAATACCAAGACTTTCAGGACGTCTTCCAAAAGGAACAGGCCAACACGTTACCTCCTCACAGATCGTACGATTGCCAAATCGATCTGGTGCCTGGTGCACAACCCCCTTGTAGCAGGATTTATGCCCTTACCGAACCTGAGAATCTGCATTTGAGACAATATTTGGATCAATACCTAGCTAATGGTTTTATTCGCCCGTCAAAGTCCCCGGCATCCTCGGCTTTGTTCTTCGTGCCCAAAAAAGAAGGCGACCTTAGAACTTTTATCGATTACCGCGCATTGAACCAGATAACGGTTAAAAACCGTTATCCTCTGCCTCTGATCCCTGAACTCCTTGACCAGGTGAAGGACCCTTGCATATACACCAAGTTAGATCTCCGGGGGGCTTATCATCTGGTACGAGTTAAAGAAGGCGACGAATGGAAAACTGCCTTCCGTACTAATACGGATTATTCGAGTACCAGGTGATGCCTTTCGGATTGTGTAACGCGCCGGCTGCCTTCCAATACTTCATGAATGATGTCCTTCGGGAACTCATCGATGTTTGTGTTGTCGTATATATCGATGACATTCTGGTGTACTCCTCTTCGGAATCTGATCACAGAAAACACGTCAGGGCAGTACTTGAAAAACTGCGCCAACACAAACTATTTGCTAAATTGGAGAAATGTGTTTTCCATACCACAGAAGTCGAGTTTCTAGGTTTCATCCTGACACCCAAAGGAGTCCGAATGGACTCAAGAAAAGTGGATGCCATCCTCAAATGGCCATCACCTAGCTCTGTAAAAGGGGTTCAAAGCATGCTCGGCTTTGCCAATTTCTCTCGCAGGTTTATCCCGGAATTTTCACGCGTGGTACAACCCATTACTGCACTCTTGAGGAAAAATAAACGTTTTGAATGGTCTGAAGAAGCCGAGCAGGCCTTTCAGGATTTAAAAGCTAAGTTTACCTCTGCACCTATATTGAAACACCCGCGTCCAGATCTCCTTTATGTCGTCGAGACTGACGCATCCAGCCTAGCCATTAGAGCTGTCCTGTCCCAAAGAGATCCCGAAACCAACCAACTGCATCCCGTAGCATTTTGGTCCAGAAAATTCTCGGCACCCGAGGTTAATTATGCAATCACGGACAAAGAACTGTTAGCCATTAAGTCTGCTTTTAAAGCTTGGCGGCATTATCTGCTTGGCGTTTGACATGCCATCACAGTGATCACTGATCACTGGAATTTACAGTATTTGAAAACCGCCAAGGCTCAGTCATCACGGCAGCTCCGATGGGCTTTGTTTTTCGCTGAATTTGATTTCGTGATTACCTATCGACCTGGCTGCAAGAATGGCAAAGCAGACGCCTTATCCCGAATTGGAATGGGAGAATCTGATACAAACTCAGAACCAGTAACAATAATTCCCGAACAGAGGATTCTAGGCATGACTTCGTTACAGACACTTGAAGACATTCAAGCCAGAGTGAAACAACTCCTGGACCCTACAACCGTACAGGATTGGATACAAAATGGATCAGACTTTACCACAGATAATGGTTTACCTTATTTCCAAGGACGCTTATTCCTGCCACATAAGGAATTACACAAACTAGTTATTTCCGGTTATCATGATGCATTAATAGAGGGACACCCCGGTATTGCCAAGACAGAGGAAAAGGTGAAACGACAATTTTGGTGGCCCTCTTGGCGAAAAGATGTTAAATCTTTTGTGATGTGCTGTGGTGTTTGCGCCCAAAATAAAAGTCAAAAGAAAAGACCAGCCGGTCTCCTTCAACCTCTAGACATACCGCCAGCACCCTGGCACACCCTATCAATGGATTTTATTACGGACCTGCCTCCTTGTTCGGGGTACAATACTATTCTGGTAATTGTGGATTTGTTTTCCAAAATGGCCCACTTTATTCCTTTGAAAGGTTTACCTTCAGCTTCTGTCCTAGCCAAAGAATTCCTCGAAAAATATTGTTCGGCTACATGGATTCCCATCTATACTAATCTCTGACCGGGGAAGCCAATTCATTTCCCACTTCTGGCGCAAATGTTGTCAAATGGCGCAGATTGACCAGTCACCACCCTCAGATCGATGGTCAGACCGAGAGGACAAATCAGACCCTTGAGCAATACTTACGGTGTATGTTACAGCAATCTGAAAGCAACTGGAAAGACATTCTTTGGATAGCCGAATAAGCATATAATAATTCGGTACACTCTGGAACTGGCCACAGTCCTTTTTATACTTTGTTTGGGCATCACCCTCGAACCTCAAACCTTGACTCACCTCAGAACCTCGGAATGCCTGCAGTAGAACATCTGCATTCTACAATTACCCAAGCCTTCAAAGAGGCAACTACGCATTTACAACAAGCCAAGAGAAAGTACAAGGAGAATGCTGATCTACATCGGAGTGAAGCACCTCCGTATCAGATTGGGGATCAAGTGTGGTGAGCTACCAGACATTTACCACTCAAAGGGCCTCAAACTTTTAACCCAAAATATCTGGGACCTTATTCTATTACGGCAATAATTAACCCAGTGGCTGTTAAACTTGATTTACCAGCTAGTATGCAAATTCACCCTGTTTTTCATGTGTCACTTCTGAAACCATTGGTACCCGGAACCCGACTACTCAAACCTCCAGAACCTATTCTAATAGATGGGGAGCCCGAATTCGAAGTGAAGAACATTTTAGACTCAAAAATGTTTAGGTCAAAACTGTTAAACCTAATTGATTGGAAGGGGTACGGACCTCAGGAGAGGTCGTGGGAACCCAGCGACCATGTGCATGTCAGGAAATTCCACTGACTCTTCCCAGACAAACCAAAACCCCCGGAGGGAACAACCTTGGGAGGGGCCTTGGGGGGGAGTGCTGTCATGATGCCCGCTCCCGGGGAGCCGGTTCACGCCCTGCGTCCCCGAAAGCGGACATCCAGTCCCCAAGGAAGGACCCAGCAACCCCATATAGGGGCCCTTTGGACAGTGTCCTGGCGCCTATGGCGCCAGGCCCATAAAAGACATCAGTCCTGGCGCCTTAGGCGCCAGGCTCATTATGGAAGTGCTTGGGTGCACTTACCTGATGCAGACCATGCTGCAGGGTCCCAGCCTCCTTGAGGCCTGAAAGGAACTACTTTACCTGTGGGACTAATTTACCATCCGGGCGTGGTCGGGGAAGGATACATACCTGATGCGAGGAAGGATACATACCTGGAACTTCTTCCAAGGCTATTTAAACCCCACCGGAACAGCCACACGTGCTTCGCGTTGTTCTGCATCTAGCAGCTGGACGCTCACCGTGTCAGCTCCTGCATCCTGACTTCTGCCACGCCTGCCAGCATCCTGGATCACCTGAAAAGGAAGAGAAGAAGAGAACAGAAGAAGGAAAAGTCCTTACCTGCTAAATCCGCATCCCGGAGACATCTCGCCGACAATCCTGAAAAGGAAGACTTTTATTTAAAAGCTCATTGCGTCGATCGCTGCAGTGCTGCATTCCACTCACCTTTACAGGGCGCCTCCATGTTCAGCAGCGATCATCCGGATTCGCAGTCACGCCCCAGCGCCTAGGGAGAAAAAGACCAGAACAAAAGGTGAGAGAGAGAAGGGAATAAGGAAAGCTAAATCTCCATGTTAAGACTTACCTGTTGATTCATTCCCTCTTCATTTCGGGTCCGCGCCGCATCCTTGCATTTCCGGACCCGGCCCCTAAGGGGAAAAAAAGACATCAGCGTTAATGAGCGAATGAAAAGACATTACCAAAAAACGCTCATTAAAGACTTACCTGATTTCTACAAGGATTTCACCTCTCATCTCGGGTCGGTGCCTGTTCCCCGGAATTCCGTACCCCGGCCCCTATGGGGAAAAAGACACTAGCATTAGTACATTAATGCATGGACACAAGGGGAACCTCTTATCAAAAAACTTACCTGGAAGCCAAGCAAGTTTGGTTCTCACCAATCCGAAAATCCAGTGAAGTAACTGGATACCAACGCGCCCCTGCATCAGAAGCAGGATGGAGAGCTTGTCCTTCCAGACCCTAAGCTGAGACGTTACGAGGAATCACAGAAGGGTTTCGAGGAGGGTGAGAGGGGAAAGTGGGAGGCTGATTGCATTACCCCGCAGACAGTTAATCCCCTATTTTCGCCTATAGAAGGATACTTCTGCGAGCCAGACAAGCCAGATTTGGGGGCCCGGTCCAGTCCGTCTTCTGAACCCTGCGTATCACCTTAGAAGAGGTCACAGCAGCGCGAACCAGGCCAGCGCCTCCGTGGGAGTCAGGTGAGCGTTACAGAATTTTACCCTCAAATTTGTGCCTCAGTACCTGTGTTGTCTTCCTGGAGGTCTGGAAGACGAATGAACTTCATCTCTCCTCACAAACTTCTCCTTAATGTGACAATAGGCATTCCTGTTTAACAAACACTGTATTTTGTTAAGGATCTCCTACTTCTCTTTAGCCTGCTATGATGAGTTTAACTGAAAAATAGTGTATTGTGAAGAGTGTGTCCTTGCTGCCTCAAAATGTCTTTAGTTTTAGAGCTTGTCTTCAAATTTTATTCTTTAAACTTGAATTGACTTTATGTGCTGTTCAAAATTGAAGGTCTTTCTCTTTATAGGAAGAGGTTGTCCAAAATAATCATAAGCAGAATTCTAAGTAAACTCCTCTTGAATTTCAACCCTTGCACATGTCGTTTTCCTATGTACTACAAAGTCCACCTCCCAAGTTTAGTCTCAAACTCCTACAAAAGTACAGAACTCCCAGAGACTGTGTCTGAGCAAGACACTACTCAAATTTTCATGCGCACAGAGACCAAAAATCAAAAAATCAAAACAGTAACTCGATCTCTGTGATGCGCATGCACCAACAAAGTATGCGTCTCAGAAAACAAGAGATTAATCTCAAATCAGATTTGCATGTGACCTAAAACAGAATACTGACACAGTCACCGTACTACGCACGCCCTTTAAAGAAACACATAAACAAAATTCAAAGAAACGAACACTGCTCTTCAGCATAAGCACATTTTCGGGTTGCTACTACTATGTGCCGACTTCGCATGGGGATTTTTATAGTGTCACTGTCACTGCACCTTCAAAGAGCAGATCAGCGTTATCCTCTGCCTCAGGACTGAACATTCGAGAAGCTCATTCAAGCTCGAACGCTGCCGCTGAACTGTCCAAAGCTTTAATGAAAGAGTTTTCTTTTGAAATGACAGCTTCACAAGCACCAAAGTCTCTACCTAACTAAATACCTAAACTATTACTTTGTTTCTTTAAATAAACAAATGGAATAATAAATACTCTGAACTTATGCAAGCAGCCTCTAGTCTCTCTATTCTTTAAAGCTTCAACACACTGCGCTCCCACCAAACTTCTCAGCTTTTCTTCTCCCACAAAGATCTGCTTTCTCCTGCTTCAACACCAACCTGGACTTAAATTAGGGAACTAAATTAGGCCTTACTTTAAAGGTTCACTAGACAGGACCTTCCTGTTCAAAGGAGGACAATTAAAGGCAGTTTAGAACCCCAGCACAGCTTCCAAGCTCTTTCAACCTCCAATCATCTTGCAGCTTACTTCCCACCAATTAAGACCCAGCTTCCAGACCTCCGTGATGGCTTGGGGAATCTTCATGAAGTACAATTAGAATTAAGGTAATTAAACTGAATGATGTGAAAAACAAGTATCAGGAAAACACTACATACATTATTATTGTCTTTGTCATAACATCCTACCCGAGAACCTCAGAACCTGACACTAGGAACAACTAGCAGAGAGACAGGGAGAGCTACCAAGGCCTTAAACATTGCATGCGAGACAGAAACTGGGAAATCTAGAAACTAGATGGGCCTGCCATTTGAAGAGCCAGAAGAAGTATGGGTTCTGGGGACTACCCTTGGCCAAAGCCTTTGACCAGATATGTGCTGTCCTCTGAGGAGCCCTGCTGTTTCCCTGGAAGCCCCATAGCTAAGGCATCCAATGTAAATAGATGAATCCAAATGCCAACAAAAGTGTGGGGGGCATCTGACAGCCTTAATCCCCATCTCACATAGCGGGTAAGAGTGGAACTGAGGATATCGTTGCCACATTTAATGAAATCTAACTCAAATTAATTTCACTATAGAAAATCACCCATGCCATTCAAATTGAATTGTGTTGGGGACTGTCTGCCTTAATCCTTTCCATTAAATTGTGCGGAGGGGGGTTAAACTGTGTAGATCCTTAGCACTTTGAATTGAAGTTAAATCAATTAATTCCCATAAAGAAAATCATGGGATGAGTGTTGTTAGAGTTTGAAGTAGATCAACTTAACAATGACAACCCTTAAACACATTGTTTTCACTGAATATAGATATGGATTTGACAGATTTTTACCAGGATACCCTTAATTTATATAGATATACCGTACAACATATGGAACCCCCTGTCCCAAGGTAATTGCGGCAATGTCTACAGACTACATGAATGTCTGCGCACTCGGTCAACAGCAACACTGTCCAAAACCTCAGGGGTACCTTACATTGTTGTATCATACAACAATCACACTGAGCATGTTCAAAGAACAGCATACAAATAAATTACATTAAAAAATTAATAAGAAGTACAAACTGTATATATAAGACACCAACAGTGCAATTACATCAGATATGAAACATAATGGAACATACCAACAAAAAAAAAAAGCATATGCCTCTAGCAGAATTACCTCACTGATGCTTTATATTGAAGCTGCAAACCAACCATCAACAGCACACCTACAAAGCAGTAACAGCAAAACTGAAAAACAAACTGGTAAGTACACTACATTAATTCCTATAGTTATAAACTTTCTTTAGTAGGATACACTAAAAAATAAGTTCTCTTTTTTTATACAGAAATGCCCAGCACTCTGGATTGGTGTAAGGAAGTGGAGCTTGAAGACATTTTCCCCGGGATTCAATGAGTGAAAACAGTGATACTAATGGTACACACTGCAGTTTTCAAAGTAAGTCGAGTAATACCCATTATTTTACATGTACCTAACACATTTTTTTTCTTTACCAGTACTTAGAAAATAAGAATAATACTCGAACAGTACATTGTGTAGTAATGGAACAACTAACAGACACTGTGGAGAATCATCTACAATATTAAGAACACAAAATCAATTAATGACCAATTTCATTATTTTGAAGAACTTTGTAGAAAACCATATCATGGAAAAAATGTAATATCACTGTCCCACGTGCACCTGTACCCCTTCTCCATGCCCCAGTCAACCATCCCCAAAAATTCCCCATCACCAAAAACGTTATGATGAGACCTCAATCCCTTCCACCCCTACGACCCAAGATGTAGAAAACCCTAATTCCCCTGTATATGTCTCCATTTCTGCAACCCCCTCTCTTTCATAATTTCTAGATTTTTGTATATTAATAAATTATTATGTATACTGTTCCTATATGTGTCTGTGTTTTGATTTAAAAAAAAGCCTGTTTGGTAGTCTCCGGACGGCACGACTGTCTGGGATGTCCACAATTATCCAAAATGGGGGTTTCATAAGGACACTATGGCTGGTTGCACTGTGCGCAATCAAAATGGAGGTATCCGTAGGACACATAACCTGTACGCCTGTCTGCAATTAACCAAAATGGGGGGTGTCCTAAGGACACTCTGCCTGTTCATATTGTCCGCTTCAAAACGTAGGTTTCCGTAGAACACATAAGCTGTCCGCATGTCCGCAAAGTTGTGACACACCTTTAATTAGTTTGGGAACCCCAACCCTGTACTGCGGACACTTGTGCACATGCGCATCCCACCCTCGGGGTCCTACGAACATCATGCCTGTCGGTAACACCCGTGCGTATGCGTACAACCAATCCCACAAAATAGTTGTCCTATGGACAGTCGTTCCACTTGCTAACGCGTCTGCAACATCATCATGTGACCGCAACCATGTTGAGCGTTGGCCCTTGACCGCGGACTGAGTCTGGGCCCCTGGACATCTAAAAAGCAAATACATTTTTGAGCATTCCTAGATGTTTTTCAATGAAACTTCACCCATGTAGAGGTTCCAGACTATGCCCCTACTGATCTGGATACTTTTTTGAACTTTTTGAACTCTTTTTGGTGTTGGAATTGGCCCTGGACAACGGGGCTGTCTGTGAAGTGCTCCTCTGCACCCCTATAAAAGGCCGAACCCCAGAGATGCTCCTCATTTGGGTTTTTGGCTGCAAGAGAGAACATTGCTCAATATTTCTGATATCCAATATTTGATTGGCTGCTGACCTCTGCCTCCTGTACTGTGTGTGCTGTGCCATATTTAGAGAAGAAATACCTCCTGCTGTGCTACATCTCAGATGGTAACCATGGCCTCAACGTCTGCAGCTGCTTCGGCTTCAGCACCACCACACCCCCACCCCCTCCACCACCACCACCTTCCCAAGGGTCTGGAGAGGGGAACAGGCATGGAGATCTAGAGAATGATGAAGAGGATGATGAGAATGAGGTAGTGGAAGTCCCTACTACTGCCAACCACTGTGTGTCTTGAGTGTGGAGGCTGTTTGCCACCATTGGGGCAGTACCCAGGCACGTGCAAACAAGGTGCGCTGCACTGAGTGCAACATTGTGCTCAGTCGTGGCAAACCAGGTTTGTACAGCTACGGGACCACTTCCATGCAGTGACACCTAAGGGCATTCCACAGGGCTGCACTTCAGAGGGTTGTCCCCTTTGATCAAAGTAGTAGGTTGAATTCCCCTACAGCATCCTCCATTTCTGCTCCTGCTAGCACAATAGACACTCCTGTGGGGCAGCGTATCCCTGAACCAGCCTTGCAGGCCATACGCGATGCAGTAGACGTTTACCTTTCCAGGGTCACTGTATTGTGTATGTACTGCGACACAGTACTCTGCAGGGGGAGACACTTCGAAGTGCTTTCGAGGCTACGGTCCGGGAGCATGAAAAAGTCTGCCACCTACCTAAGTGAGGCCCACCCAACATCTTCCTCTCTCCACCTTCTCTTTCTTATCTCTGTGGTTGGTGCCCCTTCCTTAGCGTCCCTCCCCTCCCTTTCCTTGTGTGTCTTGTTAAAAATCACCCAAAGAAATACGAAAAAACAAAAAACAAAAAAGGGTCTTTTCAGAGCCACCTTTCACAATTTAAAAAAAGAAGTGCTGCGGACATTGAAATTTGTGGGGTACTGCACTATCAAAACCTTTGCACTCTTCTCCGTGAGGAAGTGGTGGCTCTGAAAAGAGCCTTTTGTGGGTTTTTTTGTGTTTCAAAAAGTTTAAGTGGTCAACACCTACTGGAAAAAGGATTGCTATACTTCCAAAAACCAAAAAGGATCGCAATGCATTTTGTATATTTCACAGAAAAATTGGATTCCCAGCATAAATAAAATGGACTCCATATTTGCGAAAAAAGTGTGTGCTACGAAACATAATATTTTTATTGTGAAAAGAGGACATACCAACATCTCTCAAAAAAGCGCAAACAGCATTGTTGACATTGCGCCTTACTTTCTCTATTTGTGGACCAAATGAAGAAGAACACAGCCACATTTGTCCCTGCGCAATACGAGGAAAAATTACTTGAGTGTTTGGAAACATGTCCATGACTTTCCCAAGTCCTTCTTTCATTGCAAACTTCAAGAAGATTCCAGAGACATGTCCTAAACTGTTCCCTCCACAATGAATAATAATGTCTGGATGAGAGTGTGTGATCAAAGTAGCACACTGAGGAACCAAATCTAACCACTTCATTCCACACACTCATGCCAGTGCACATTTACACGAGGGAATCTAAGATGTGCAGCCATTCCACAGCGCTCTGAATGCACCTCCAACCAATTTATCTACGAGTCACTCAAAATCCAGACAACCTGCATTCTGAAAGACACAGCCATAGCTATCTGCTCTCCTCTCAGGAAACAGACTTTCTGCCAAAGCCTATCCTTACACATTACACCCAGTAAACCTTAATGACCAATCCCTTGGCCTGCACTGTCTCATTTGCGTGCCTCTCAGCCTCAAAATCCCTGTTTGTATTACGCGCAATCTGCGGACAGCCAAAGTGTCCACGGCCAAATCATGAAATTTGAGAGTGAGGAATGAAAATTTAAATAGTGTACTCCACTTCCCCTTTGATGGTGGGTCTGAAAAGAGCCTTTTTTGTTTTTTAAAAGTGCTTCTAAAAAAACACCTTTCATTTTGTTATTTATTTTTATTTTTTACTTTTTTTCTTCCTGATGTTTCACATTATTCTCTGTAAAGCATTTTTTATATTTTGAAATAACATAGCATTTCCCAATATGGATAAAGAAATGTCATCTGCTTTGAAATAATCACCATTAAAAAATCAATATTGTCATTATTACAAGACAACATCCGAGCTCTAAACAAGAAAACAGACATGCCTTTGTTAACCAAACACCTTGCACCATTTTGCTGGGGACAGAAAACATTACAATACGCCCATACTACCCTAGGTAACATTTCAGAAAAAATCACCTTGGCATTTGAAAGAACCTCCATCACTGCCTGAACCAAGTTTTCAACAAACTAGTAGCACTGATGTGTCCCAAATGGATAGCACCCCAATACAGTACCACTACATCTGGACTGTTCCACATGGAGAAACACTTACAAACCCCAACCACTGTCTGCATATTGGAACCAGGCACAGTTGACCACAAAACCTCCACTCATTCAAAACCAAAACTGGCAGCCATATGTTTAGACATAGCATACCTCTCTAAAACATTTACAAACAGATCTCCAACTACCAACACCGTCACTTTCTTCACCTCTGCCATCTTCACTACACACACAGCCTCTCTTTCTGCAAAGAACAACTTCATCACCTGATTGGCTAATCCAGACAGTCCCCTTTCCATGCTATATATGCTGAGAAACCCTGGATGTGGCACGCCCTGTCCGCGAACAGCTGCGGTGTCTGCGGACCACGCTACACAGGGCAACTCTTTTCCCTTTCTAGATCACTGTCTGCATCACTCTCTCATTGGATACACATAGGCAGTCACACAAACATCCACCAATCACACCAAGAACTCTATATCTAACTCTGTCATGATATTCAGCACTTTAGATGAAATGTTCATCACTCTGAGTACAACTGTTCTGTGATTGCAAAGCACCTACAACTAAAACTACTGTAAAACTCTTCAAGATTTATCCTTCCAGATTTATTCACATCTACATACATCAATACAAACTACAGGTATGGATCTTTCGTTTACAGTACATCTGCAACTCTTTTATAAATGCATCTGAACTGGGTACCTGCCATTTACCGTGCACAATCTGCAAAAAAAGCATACTCTAATTTCTCCCATCTCCTATAATCAAGTTCACTTACAAATCTGTCTGCTCTCCACATTTTAATTTACCCATATTACTCATTGCAATGTCCAACCTATAATTCTCTTATTTCCTTCTGTCATTTTCACAAACACTTACCCTTTAATACACGATTATAAATTCCTAAAATGTACACAAAACAGGAGGACAGCTTGTATCTTACAAAAGCATTTCAAGTACATACAATGAATGTATTTAAACAGAATGTCTGACACTTGCCATACTTACAAAACCAAACAAATACAAGTGTACATTCAGAACAGTGCTAATAGGAATGTGGATAACAAAGTCAAAGAACTGAAAAAATATGGAATTACACACACAAAAAGATTCTTCTTTTCAATCTGTACATTTTTCCAAGCTTTTTTTCTTGCCCTACTACAACTTCCACATATCTATTAACACACTGAACAGTACCACAGCAAAAAATACTTTCAAAAGTGCACCTCATAGGACACACTTATAAATGCTCCACTAACCCCCTTAGTAATGAAGCTCATCCTCCAAAATCCCCATTCATATACAAAGCTATGCAATTTAACACATACAGTACCTCTTCCTAGAAAGAATTTATTTTGCAAATGTAACTAATCTATTCTTCAAGTGAAATTACTGTGACATTAACATACATATGTACTAACTTCCTTTTTTCACAATTGCAGTGAAGACCACACTCCTGAAAACCAGCAGCATCTGAAATACAAGACAGAACCCAGAAGAAACCTATTCTTTCCATCCAACAAATTAAATGCAATACTGTCATAATGTTCTAACTGTTACTCACACACTGTAGTATTCTAGTATTGTAGAACAAACAATTGTATGAACCCTCCACCATTAGATTCAGTATTACTGATTTCACCTCAGCAGGTGCACACTTTGTATTGTTATCAGAACACACGTATAGTAACACACAAATATGAAAATAGCCTTCCCAACCTGAAGTAACAGCCCGTTCAACAATCACACAACTCTACATACATGCCTACCATCATACTCAGACACTCATGCACAGTGCACACATGCATTGCACAACGTCCCAACCCACACTTTCTTTTTTTCTCAACATACACCAAAGAATGCCTAGCAAAAAGCAACTCTGTAGAAAACAAAGTAGAAATAGAGCAGATCAAAATAAAACTGTACAAAATAAGTATCCACCTCTAGCAGAATTTATACCAAAAATGTAAACAAAACAGCTAATAGAGTCACTAAGCGAAACCGAAACAGCTTGCAGTAAAGAAACTTTGACTCCTCTTTCAAAAGGTAAAACTAAACAGAAAGTTATTGAAAGACTACAGCTACCACTAGTGCTAACACAGCACCTATAAATGTAGACGTAGTCCTTCAGAACCTTATAAAAACTGGGGAGAAATCATGCTCAACCCTTGAAACCTACCACAGAAAACATATCCTGGACAAATCCTGGAAGCTCTCATAGACAGTGCAATCCTTCTCAAAAGGAAATTATTTATATTAGTTTTAAACAGAATGAAACCACTAACAAAACTAACTACTAAACTATAACAAGGACTTCTCAACAAACGGAATATAAACAAAGATAGCTTCACAAACATATGTGCTGGTGAGTGGAGTCACACCACCACCACAGAACCATATTTCAATGAAGAAGCATACAAACAAAAACAAACAAACCCAATTGCCATACATAACAGTGGACGGGTGTATGAAAAGGTTAATAATACCATCATAGAACAATAAATGCTGTTCAAAAAAATATTTCCAGAAAATTTAGCATCAACTCTCCATTCCACTGAACCAATGCGTCCTTTCTACAAATGGCCGTGCGCATCAATGTGTAACATAGGCAAAACATCTTTCACATATTTACGCCAGTTCCTCAATCGGTATGTGAAAGGCAAAGACAAATTGAAAATAAAACTATTACAAACTATGGACTCCTGTCCAGTGCGAAAATACACAGGGCTAGAAGGACATTCATTAGCCTGCATTCCTGGACCTATTTGCAAAAGCACCTGCCACCATATCAAAATGATAGGAGCACACCATTCAACTGTAAGAAATCTCGTTCATAAACTGTACTATGCCAAAAGTCCTGCTTTAGCACTGGCCAATTTAAATAACATTTTTCTACATGGTACAGCCAAAGAACTACTCGAAGAAATAGAGCACATCCAGAGAAAATATTTTGGAAGCGAAAGCCACTTACAAAATTCTATATCTTTAGAAAAGAGTAGCAACAACTTTACAGATTGCAACCTTCTACTACACACATACAAAAAAGAAATGCTAAAGTTTAAAAGCACATCTGCTGAAGTACCAAACCCTGTGTGTGTGTGTGTGTGTGCGTGTGTGTGTGTGTGTGTGCTGCTGCAGGATTTTTTATAAAAATAGCACAAAAACTGTAGACATAACGTACAAAATAAAAGACAACGAAGATTCCAAGTGGTTCCAATGAGCTCTCTATCTTATAGCAGAAAACAAATACAAAAATTACTAACCCCTCAATACTTTGCAGATACTGCACTGCAAAACTTGACAACATCCAAATACCTTCACGTGCTATCACTAATACTTTGGAAATATTCCCACTACCAAAATCATTCCAACAACTTAACTTATATGAGAGCATTATAATTCAAACAATGCTCCCATTTCAAGCAATAATACGTCTTCAACCAAAAATAGAAAAACTACCCCCCTCTGTATTACTGAAAGGCATTCATGGCAAAGTACTTTATTTGCCATTCAATATCAACGAAAATGTACATACTCTGGGAGTGCAACGACCAATAGATCAATCTTTGATTATCTTAGTAAATGGTGTACCTACAAAAGACAAAAAAAAATGGCAGCAACTAGTGGACTTACATAAAGTTAGAGAAGCCATGCAATATCTAAAAATCAACAATGAATACTACAAAGCAATAGACATTGAAGAAAACCTGAGGGAAACCACCAAAATAATTCAAGACTCGTCAGGAACTATCCAATTTCAACTTCCAGATCCTACAACAGAATCCAATATTTTAGATCATTATACAATTCACCCATTGCACTCTAAAGACACCACAGATGATGCACTGGAAACTTACCAAATGTGGCAAGCCAAAGGATCTCCAATCAGCATGTGGGAAAAAAGTGTAGAAGCACAAGCCTTTCCTCTACTCTTTCCTAATGGAAAAGGAGGAAGGTACGATTAAACACCCACGCAAATAATAGCATCAGAATACCGCTCTTTACAAATGTATTCTGAAGACCCCAGATTCAGACAAAACGTGGAATACATATTCCACCTTCTCTTTGAAAGTGAACTAGCAACTCTATTCTACGGAGTTGCACACACATTGAAATCAGGTAGCAATTTTCAAAATATGTCTGCTAATAATTACTACAAAAAGTACAAGAAAAAGATGAAGTTTTACAGTCAAGCATTACAAATCTTTTAGCAAACATGTGTGGTACAAAATAATACTGGTTCCGATGACACGCAGAAGTACGCTGTAGTATAAGAAACCTTGACACACCACCATGGTTTGTGACATTAAGTTGCACGATTTCCTATCCATAGCAAACAAAAATAAAACAAATATAGATATAAAAACACCAGGAGAAATCTGTTCTTTCGATCCTGTAAATGTATCAGATATTTCCATCATTTCTTTATTGCCATGCTACACTTCATTTGTAATAAAACAGTGACTCCCCTCTGAGAAGTACAACACTTCTTTTGGAGAAAAGAATACCAAGCCAGAGGAGCACCACACATCCACATGCTTTTGTGGATTATAAATACTCCTAAATTTGGTTGAACAGTGATGCACTGTTTTGCAATTCATTCAAAATATTTCACGTGTGAATCCCTTTACAAATTACACATAGTGACCCACATGCACACATTTTAAAATTTCAAAGACACAGGTCTGGGAAGTATTATCATGGCACATTTAAAAACAAAGGGAAATACTACACCAAATGCTGCTTTGGTTTCCCTAGACCAGTTTCAACAACAGGTCAAGTGAACAACTCCATGTCTTCAGTTAGATATAGTGGCAAAGGTAAATCACCTAAGAACACATACTGCATAAAAAGAACAGAAGGATCAAAGTACATACTTAATTACAATGCATTCATTGGGCTCCCATGGAATGCAAATATAGATCTGCAATACATTGCAGACATTTCCCCTGCAGTTGCACGATATGTCACAGCCTACTTAACCAAAACAGAAAAACAGAGCTCAAAGACCTCTGGGATGACATATCATCTGACAAGACACTGTCACAGAAATTGTACAGTTTAGGCATAAAAATGCTCTCCCATAGAGAATGTGGCTGCTACAAAGCCGCAGACCATTTAACCGGTACTGCCTTGTATGGACATTCTGAAGACATAGTATGGCTAAGCCTTTGGCCTGCTAAATCCAGAAAAAAAGTTCTCAAATCATCATCAGAACTTGCTAGACACCTACTACCCAAACAGGAGTACCGCTTTGGAAACCATGTGTCTATACCACGTAGCCCAAAACTTCACATACTAAAATAATATTAAACCAGATGAGAAGAAAAGTAGATACAGAGTAAAAACTTGTGAAGGCAGCCTAGTAAAACTTACCAAACACAGCTTAATTAACGAGATGAAATTGTCATTAAACACTCCTCAAAATAAAGAACGGTATTACATGTCTGTACTACAACTTTTTAAAGCATGGAGAAAAGAAGAAGATTCATTAGATACCCATGACTCCTATGAAGATGCTTTCACAGCAAATGAAAGCGCACTATAACAGACATAAACTTTACACAGTACAAAACAATGTTATACAATGAACAGCAACAAAAAGAAGAACTCCAGGCAAAACTAAATATAGACACTCCTAACAGCAGTCAACCTTCTCTAACAGGAAGCCAAGAACCACCTGGACAGCAACTCATCGCAAATGAGGCTGCATTAGCCATGACTGAAGTAGAAAACACCATGTACCAGTATGAAGGTTCTACAGAAGGCTTTGCTGTACTGAAATTTCAATAAAAAAATGGACAGTGGAGCATTTTCCTAGAAATAACAAAACAAACTGAACATGGTATGTATCACGAAACTAAAAGGTTTACCTGTCAAGACTACAAACCTATACTGCTATATGTAAGTGGTCAAGCTGGTTCAGGTAAAAGATTCTTAATAAAAATCATCAGCAAGTTTCTCCAACAACTGACAAACAACAAACTGTCAGCTGTTGTAACTCCCCCACAGGTTTAGCTGCCTTCAACATAGGTGGTGTCACTTTACACCGATAACTACTCCTTCCGAAACAAATTAGACTACTAATGACTTTCTCCAGAAGCTTCAATGGAACTATGCAGGGTTTTGAAACAAGTGAAAATGCTGCTAATTGATGAGGTGAGCATGGTTTCCAACCTAATGTTGGCTTTGATTCACCTCAGATTACAAGAGGTCCTCAAAGCAGACTACGACAAACTCTTTGGAGGAAAACACATTATTGTATTCGGAGATATTCTTCAATTATTAACACCAGTTAAAGGTGAACCTATTTTTAAACCTTAGGGTACAAACTATGCGTAAAACTCTTGGCAGCATAAGAATGTAAATCTTTGGCAACATTTCCAATACAAAGAATTAACACAAAACATGCGTCAATCTGCAGACCTCACCTATGCCAACATTTAAAAAAGTATTAGAGTAGGTGTACTATCTAAGGAAGCACAATCTATATTAAATAGTAGGCACATCCATGCACTCTGCGGCCATAACTCATGTGTTACTGATGTCATGGAACAATAAGCACACAAAAATGTAAAGTGTATGTCCTTTATGCCAACTCTTGCAAGCTGTGCACAATGCAATGAAACAATGTTGAACAAAGAAATGCAACCAATAGTAAAAATTTGCTCCAAAGACAAACTGGAAGTGCATGGTATGACACTACCCATGTGTGAACAAGCCACAGCACGACTAGATACCTTAGAAAACTCTGTCTCGAACACAAATGGTTTAGAGAAAATATTTAAATTATCTTTAAACTGTAGAGTAATGCTCAAACGTAACCTTGATGTGGAGCAAGGACTAGTTAATGGAGCATTCGGTACAGTTGTTGGCTTTCAAACATACCCATGTGACAACAATATTCAGTTTGTCAATATTCACTTTGACAAACTGTCAGAAGTTAAAAGGATAGGACGCTCAACAGCCCGATTCCTTCTTTTCAAAGACATGTATGTACGCAGAAAACAATTTTCTCTAGCTCTAGCATACACAGTCACCATTCATAAATCACAAGGTCTTACCCTAGACCAAGCATTGATAGATATTGGCAGTACAGTGTTTAAAGAAGGCATGAGCTATGTAGCACTATAACGCCTATGTACACTTGAAGGACTATTTCTAGTCAACTTTGATGCAAGTAAAGTAAAGGCTGTTATTCCTTGCATTGTAGAACACAATAGACTATGTGCACTCTACGGACCTAATCTCAAAACCTATCCTGTTCCTCAAAAAATAAAAGTTTGTAAAAGAAAATTAGTTCAGACTCAAATTATACCGGATCTCACAACAATAGCTCCAAAGAAATTAAAAGAAGCTAATACTTCATCAATGACCACAACCAGAGAAGGATCTACTGCACAAACAAAACCAACAACCTCTTCAAAGAAACAACGCATACTTCAACAAATGACTTAGACACAGAACTGTCTGGTCCATTCACATTTTCAAATATACTGGTGTAAATTGCTATTCAAATTGTTGAAAACATTTAATTAAATGGGAGAGACCAATTATGTTTGCAAATGTTAGTCCTTCATAGAAATGCAACCAACAATCCTGACAACACTTACAGTGTTTCTGGAATAAGGCAGGAATTGCACTACTGTGCTGGAATGGTCAGATTCACTTTAAAAACACAATAACATCCACAAGAATGCCTAATGTACTTACTACAAGTACTGGAAAACAAAACATACCTATACATGAAATCTGAAAGATTTCATACATGTGGAAACATACCTGCACTCTCTGCAGCCATGTGGCACAGGAACAGGTCCATAATGAACGCTTTGTGTTTGAATCCATACCTAACTGTGAATCCATTCCATTTCAGCAACTTGTAGAAATTGAAAACCATGCAAGATGAAGAACTACTTGCAATTCTGATAATCGTTCCACCTTACAAATACAGCCACAAAGTGAATACGTAATAGTAATGCTTTTGCGTTACAATGCAGATGTTACCAAAAACAACTGCAAGCTGACTGGATTCACACATGGACAAGTATCACTTGGTAAGAAAACCTTCACAATAGTAGGCATAATGTACCACACCGGAGCCACAACCAATGCAGGTCACTACACTGCATACATAAAAAAAGAAATATGGATAGTTTGAATGTAATTATGTTTGCTTGCATGGGTGTGTTAGTCTTGGGTGACTCTAGACCCTGGCCACAACCACCACAGCATAACACACCCATGCAAGCAAACACCTATCAACTGACCACAACACAAAAACATAAAGCAACCACCTCAAGCCCTATCCAGTTCACTTGACATACAAAGACAGTACTTGCAGCCAATGCTCAAAGTCTTCAATGCATGCCCTCTACAACCAATACTCGACTAACTACCCAAAACCAATACATCAGAGCATAATAAAATACCCAATAGTGTGGTCAGTGGCTGGTAAATCCGCGGACATCATCGGTGGCCGTGGACACCACGATCACATCATGGCCTTCTTCCACTTAAACAAATACAGAATTTGACCCATCCCTCACTCCCCCACCCTCTCCAGCCACTCGTCCACACCAACACACTCCCCAAAAATAGATTTCCGCTCTGTTCCACTCCGCGCTGCCTGTGGATATCCGCAGATCCAACAGGGCGATCGCATCAGTAAAATGTGACACACCTCACACTTCACTGAACCAATTAGCGGACATGTTGCTTGTCCGCAGACATGATGTAAGCCCATTGACTAATAAGTGTCCTGTCCGAGGAACGAGCATGGAAGTGTGTCCGCGGAGCGGACCCAGATATCACTAATTTGTTAGGACCTACTTTTTAGTCATTTAAAAAAAAAATACCTGATGGATTTACATCAAATTCTCGAAAGCACGGAGTGGCTTTCGAGACCAAGCCACTCCTGATGCAAATTTGGTGAAAATCCATCCAGCGATTTCAGCTGTAGGGATGAGCAAAGTTTTTCTCTGTTCAGTCTATCGTAAAAAATAAAATCGCAAAAAGAATTCAGAGCGGGCCATATACTTTTTTTTTGCATAGTTTGGTATGGATTCGTCCAGGGGGAGCAAAGTTATAAGCCTCCCCAAAAAATTTTCTTCCTATGGATTTAGCAACTTAACCATAACTAAACGGCTGCTAATGCGGGCCGTGCAATATATATATATATATATATATATATATATATATATATATATATATATATATATTCAGTAAAAAAACTTTGTTAAAGGGACATTATGGTTAAGTTGCGCTACTAAAAACCTATCAGATTCAGTAAAAAAACTTTGTTAAAGGGACATTTTGGTTCCAAGTAAAACCGAAAAACCCCTGAAATTCGCCAGTTATGGTAAGCTAAGCAACCATAACTCGCGCCACCACCGTGCACTGCTAAGACTAACACCCAGGTCATCAAAGATGACATCACAAATGTCATTGATGACATCACTGATGACATCACATGTTCCGGCTCCCTCTTTTTTCCTTTACTGACATATCTAGTCCACATGGTTTTCTTCATTAACAGTCAGGAATTAAAAGTGGAAAAGGTAGTATATTTGTAGACTTATCCTTCAAGTATATTCTTACAATAATTCCCTTAGGGTCCAGTCATATCATATGAAACATTTACATAGTGGAAGACACAAGCTTGAAAGACAGCAATCCTTTCTGTGCATTAAAATTATCAGTAGAGTTATCAGCACTTTCTGATAGTTTTGATGTTTTTATTATTACTGTACTTTCCCTGTATATGCTCATATTTTTATACGTTGTACTCACATTATTTTCCTTAGGGTCCAGACACATCATGTGATATATATAAATAGGGTAAGTAACAACTTTGAAACAGAGCAATCATTTCTCTGCATAAAGGTAATCAGGTTATGAACATTTTCTGCTATTATTGCTGTTTTTCTTTCTTACTTCAATTCCCTTGTATATATTCATATTTGTATGTGGTGTTGTCTCTTTGTGATTTGTCTGTAACAATGCAATTATGTAGTAAGTGGGTTTTATTACCTACTTATCATAAGTTTCACTGTACGTAAAACTCTAATATGAAAACAGTTATCATTTCACTATTCAAAATGGCAAGCTTATGAATATTGCACCTCCATCATGTATGCTGCACACAATGCCTATGTTTCTACATGAGTACCTTAGTATACTGGATTGGTGTTAATAATAGAATGCTATTTATATCAATGCATATCTTAATGCACTGATTAGCACTTGATATTTATTCCAATAATCTTTGACATTTTTTTTATTAACATTACACTAAGAATCCCTTGTACAGACTTTTCATGAAAGGTAAATGCACATGTGATGTCATCAGTGATGTCATCAATGACATTTGTGATGTCATCTTTGATGTCCTGGGTGTTAGTCTTAGCAGTGCACGGTGGTGGCGCGAGTTATGGTTGCTTAGTTTACCATAACTGGCGAATTTCAGGGTTTTTCGGTTTTACTTGGAACCAAAATGTCCCTATAACAAAGTTTTTTTACTGAATTTCAGAGGTTTTTAGTAGCGCAACTTAACCATAACGTCCCTTTAACAAAGTTTTTTTACTGAATTTCATAGGTTTTTAGTAGCGCAATTTAACCATAATGTCCCTTTAACAAAGTTTTTTTATTGAATTTCACAGTTTTTTAGTAGCACAACTTAACAATAATAACTTTGACTTTATGTACATGTAATATGGAACATACTGAACCTTTCTACTGAATTTGACGGTCCGCGGACATGTTCGACAACAGTACCACCACCTAAAAACTCTGGGGGGGGGGGTATGGGTAATTGTATATCATAACATAGGAACATTTAACAAATTCACAATGCAGCACACATACAAAGTATATGTAGTAATACTTAAGAAATGTAACCCATATATGTAACACACTAACCATTCATTTAAATACAATATGCTTTAAAATGGAATATACCAAAAGAAGATAAAGTGGCTTCCAACATAATTACCTCACAGACACTCCACAACTAACAGCAGGACCAGACGTATAGACTACTGATTACATATCTTACCAGAAATAGTAAGTGCACTTCATTTTACTCATATATTTATAAACTTTCTAAATTAGAAAAAAAAACATATTACTTTTTTGTTTTCTCACAGAAATGTGTAGTACTATGGACTGGCTAGAGGAGCATTTCCCACGAGACAAAATGTTAGAAGATAGTCCACCTAATGGAACACACTTTACTATATAAACCAATTAATAAATATGATTTTGTATACATTCAATATATACATTTTTTTTTTTACAGACCATACAAAAATTGCAACTTCCAAAGAAAAAGCTGCGGTGGATAACACTCTTGAACATTTTACCCACAAAATGGACCAACTTATGGCAAATTTTACGGATTTAAAGAACTTTATGGAAGATCACCTAAAACCACCAACAACATACCATTGTCCCACCTGTACTTGTCCCCCCTCACCATATCCCATTCATTTAACCCCATACTCTCTCCATGGACCACAACGTTTTGATGAGATTTCCATCCCTTCTTCACCTGATCCCACTTATATTGAAAACCCTAATTCTCCTGTTTTTGTTTCCGTTTCTGCCCCACCTTCTCAGTCATAAATTGTTTATATGTCAAATAAAGTTACTTTTTTATATTGTGTTGTAATTACTTTCAGTTCTTTGTGGTAACACCAATTTAGGTGTTCACGGACAGCGCGGTTGTTCGGAAATGTTCGTAAATAAACAAAAATGTAAGTGTCCTGAGGACACTATATCTGTCCGTAATGTTCTCATGCAAGTTGAAAATGTTCTAAGAACACTCGTAGTGTCCTGAAATATTCGTAAATAAACGAAAATGGAGGTGTCCTTAAGAACACTATGCCTGTTCATAGTGTTCGCTAGCAAGTTGAAACTGTTCTAAGAACACTCGTAGTATCCTGAATTGTTCGTAAATAAATGAAAATGGAGGTGTGCTTGAGACGCTATGTCTGTCCGTATTGTGCACAAGTAAATTAAACTGTGCTAAGAACAAACGGCTGTCCGTAACTGTTCGTTTTACGTGTGACACACTTTTAATTAGTTCAGGACCCGAACACTGTCCGTAGAACATCAACACGCATGCGCAAAACAATGTCCGTACATTGGGTCTCCTGCAGACGGCTGCTACCTTAGCGAACATGCTCATGAAACAATCATGTGACCGCGCCCACGCAGATCGCGTGTTCTGAATGCGGACATTGTTTGTGTCCCCGAACACTTTAAAAGTACATTTCCAAGTAATCCACAATATTTCTCATTAAAAACTCACCATACCACAAATCCCACATACTAATCCTAAGTTTACACATAGTTTTTGTGACTTTTTGAACCTTTTTTGGTGTTCGATCTGTCTTGCGGACGGCGCGCATGTCCGCGAACCGTGCACAAGCACCCCTACAAAAGACCACGCCCTAGAGCTCATTCTCATTGTGTTTCTCGCTATTCCACAGAGCACACTGCATTTTGCTGCATACTTTGCAGATTTTGAGATTTCCATCTCCAAGCCGATGACATCCATGGCTCCACTATTGCCACCTGGTGCTACATCTGCCTCAGCACCACCCCCATCCCCTCCACCACCACCATTTCCCCAAGGGCCTGAATAGGGGAACAGGAGTGAGGATACAGAGGAGGAAGAAGAGGATGATGAGAATGAGGCAGAGGAAAACCCTACTACCTGCCCTCGGCGTGATTCTTGGGTGTGGTGGTTGTTTACCGTTCATGGGAATGGTCCTAAGGCTCGTGCGAACCGTGTCACCTGCAATGAGTGCAAAATGGTACTCAGTTGCGGGAGGCATTCTTCGTATAGCTTTGGGACTACAACCATGAAGCGACACCTGAACTCATTCCACACTGAGGCCATTCGCAAGGTTGTACCTTGCGAAGAGTGTAGTAGGTTGATTGCCTCTTCTTCATCCTCCGTTTCTGATCCTGTGATCACAAGGAACACCTCTGTGGGACAGCATCTTCCTCAAGCTGCCTCACAGGCCATACAGAATTCTGATGACCCTTACCTTTCGAGGGTCACACTTGTATGTATGTACTGTGACAGAGTACTATGCAGGGGGGAGTGGCTTTGCAGTGCTTTTGAGACTATCGTCTCAGAGCACGAGAAGACCTGCTCACTACCCAAATAAAACCCACTCTACATCTTCCTCTCTCAGCTCGTCCTTTCTTATCCCTGTGGTTGGTGTCCCCCCCTTTACCCTCCTTTCCCCTCCTCTCCTAGTGTGTTGTGTGTAAAAAACCAAAAAAAATACAAAATAACAAAAATCCCCCAAAAAATAAGCCTCTTTTCAGAGCCGCCTTTCAAAGTTAAAAAACAGAAGTAAAGATAAATAACACAGGGCCCTTTCTATTTCTTGAAATTCCATGGACAGTTCGCAAACATAAAACAAATTGGGATGCTACCCTATTGTAACCATTGCATTTTTCCCTGGGAGGAAGTGGTGGCTCTGAAAAGAGCCTTTGGGAGGTGTTTGTATGTCAACAATTATAAATACTTAACACCTACTTCAAAATGGATGCTGCATTTCTAAAAAAGGTTGCAATGCATTTTGTACATTTCTCAGAAAAATCTGATTGCCAGCATAGGTAAGATGGACTCCATCTCTGCGAAAAATGTATGTACTAAGAAACATAATATTTTCATTGTGAAAAGAGGACATGCCAAAATCTCTTAGGAAGGCACAAACAGCCTTATTGACATTACGCATTGCTTTCTCCATTTGTGGACCACATGAGAAAGAACGAAGCCACATTTGTCTCTGCGCAATCAGTGAAAAAATTACTTTGGAGTTTGGAAACATGTCCATGATCTTCTGAAGTCCTTCTTTCATTGCAAATTGCAAAGAAATTCCAGACACATATCCTAAACTGTTCCCTCCACAATGAATTACAATTATGTCTGGATGTTCCTCTATCTTCAAAGTTGCACAGAGAGGTAGCAAGTCCAGTCACTTCATTCCACGCACTCCATGCCAGTGCACTTCCACATGTGGGAATCTAAGATCTATAGATACTCCACAGCTTTCTGCATGCACCTTCAACCAATGTATCCACGAGTCTCTCAAAATCCACACAATCTGTTTTTTAAAACACTCAGCCATAGCTATCTGTTCTTCTCTCAGCAAAAAGAATATCTGAGAAAACCTCTCCTAGCACAACACACTCACTAAACTTTACTGACCAATCCCTTGCTACATTCAATCTCATTTGCATGCCTCCCCACCCCAAATTCCCCGGATGTAATACGCGGTGTCCTAGAACTACTGCCATGTCCGCGAACATATTGCAACATGGACAGCCCTTCCACCATTTCCACTTCACTCTCTGTGCCAATACCTCATTGGATGTAGCTAAGAAATCACACGACCTTCCACCAATCAAATCCAAGACCTCTACATGTAACTGCATCATCATAGATCAGGACTGCAAATGTACGGTGAATCTCTCGGACTACAAGTCTCATACCATTGGCAAGCACGATCTACGAGAAATACTAGACAAGTCTCCAAGATTTCTACTTGCAGCTTCGTCCATATCCATGTGCATGAACACAAACTACAGGTATGCATATTTTCTATACAGTACATGAACACATTTTCTAACCGACTTTTACCTTGTATAATCTGTAAAATGAATCTACGATCATTTTTTCATTCTCTTAAAATGAACACACACGCAAATAATGTTAAACTAACATTTTTGAAATAAAATATATAGACTACATATGATCAAACAAAATTACATGCACACTCTATCATCAAATCTCAAAGAATAATATTTGTACAAACACATACTTGGTTTTAATTTTTTTAGTTTATATAATTACTTACATTTATATAGGACAAGCAGGCTATGACATTGACTCCCTCTTACGTGGAAAAGCAGGCTATCACATGGACTCACTATTACGTGGAAAAGCTTATTTACAGGAATAGTGGTATACAGTGGTACATTATGATTTTGACAAGCCATAGTAAAGATATTTTCTTTCCTAGAGTTAGTCATAAGATAGTTTTAATGGTTTTGAGGAAGGCACTGAGCATTTCAATTTAAAAAAATCTATGTCTAAATTAAAAACAGTGCTATATACAAACCGAATTACTAATTTCTTTCTTTTACAATTGCAGTGAAGACCATTCTCCTGAAAATAAGCAGCCGAATTTGAATTACAAAGAACAACTAAGAAGCAAACTGCTCATTTTAGAAAATAAGTAAGTAGATTGTTACCATGATATTTGAATTACTACTCAAACACACTCTAAGGTTAATTCATGCTACTTCTGTGCCTAAAAATAGAGATTCTGCACCATTCTGACCAAAAATCCTCCCGTCTTAAACAGTGATTTACTGGCAGAATGGCCCACTAATTCCTATTTTTCGCCACACAAATTACCCAACTCAGCCGCTAGAATTTAGATGTTGTAGAAGAAACAACTGTTTTAATTGTATAGCTTTAGATATGCTATTTATACTTCTCCACACCACTGGCTTACTTTTTTCTGTCATTGAACCCCAGTTTAGTAACACATTAATTCAAGAATACCCATCCCTAGTAGTTGTACTTCCCAATGCACAATCACACACCATTACATACATCTTTATCATCTCACTCAAACACTCATGCACACAACACACATGCATTGCAGAACACCCCAACCCATACCTTCTGTATTTTTTTCAACAGACCCTAAAGCATGTCTACCAAAAAGCAACTCCGTAGAAAGGAACGTAGAAGTAGAGCAAATGAAAAGAAAAGTCTCCAACATAAACATCCATCGATAGCAGAATTTATAAAAAAGTTGAAACACAACAGCTAATACAGTCAAGTCATGTAGTGAAACAGAAGAAGTTTCTAGTACAAAAAATTTGCCTCCTCTAACAAAAAGTAAAACAACCCAAAAAAACAATTAACAGAAAATCAACTATCACTACAAATAAAACTTCTTCTATAAATCTTGATATAGTACAAAGTAAGCATACCAGAAAAGTATTTTAGCCAAAATGTTCCGTCACTAAGTCCTTCAAAATCTTATAATAACAGGAGAGAAACCAGGTTCAACACTTCAAACCTATCGTAGGAAAGTAATCTTAGAAGCGTTGATAGACAGTGCACTTATTCTCAAAAGAAAGTTATTTATTTTAGTGTTAAACAGAATGAAACCACTAACAAAACTAATAACTAAATTACAAAAAAGACTTCTCAATAAACGAAATGTCAAAATAAATAACTTCTTAAATATCTGTGGAGGTGAATGGAGTTACACTACAAGCACAGAACCATACTTTAATGAAGAAGCCTACAAACAAAAGCAAACAAATACAATTGCCATACATAGCAGTGGTCGAGGTTATGAAAAAGTTAATAATACCATAATGGAACAAGAAGTACTCCTTACGAAAATATGCCCTGAAAATGTAGATTTACCCCTCAATTCAACTGAATCAGAACATCTAGTGTACAAATGGCCATGCACGTCAATGTGTAACATTCCAAAAAAAATGTTCAAGTCTTTACGCCAATTCCTCAATCAATATGTGAAAAGCAAAGACAAAATCAAAATTAAACTACTGCAAAATATGGATGCTTGTCCAGTACGCAAGTACACAGGACTACAAGGACATTCATTGGCCTGCATTAGAGGACCTACTTGCAAAACAACCTTCCATGATATCAAAAGGATATCAACACATCATGCAAGTATAAGAAATCTAGTTTATAAACTGTACTATGCTAAAAGTCCTGCTTTAGCACTAGCCAATTTAAATAACATTCTTCTACATGGTACAGCAAAAGACCTACTAGAAGAAATCGACTATATCAAGACAAAATATTTTGGAAGTGAAACCCACTTACAAGATGAATTAGCTGTAAACCAACTTCGAAACAAATCTGCACATGGCAACCTTTCACTACACACATACAAAAAAGAAATACGAAAATTTGAAAGTACTTCAGCTGAAGTACCAAACCACATGTGTGTATGTTGCCGCAGAACTTTTTATAAAAGTAACACAAAAACTGTAGACCTATCATACAAAATAGAAGACAATGAAGATTCTAAATGGTTTGAATTAGCTCTCTACCTTATAGCAGAAACAAATACGAAATAACTGACCCCATAATACTTAGCAGTTACTGCACTACAAAACTTGACAACAACCAAACTCCTTCACGTGCTATCACAAATAACTTGGAATTATATCCACTACCAAAATCCCTTCAACAACTTAATTTATATGAGAGCATCATAATGCAAACAGTGCACCCATTTCAAGCAATAATACAACTTCAACCAAAAACTGCAAAATTACCTCCCTCTGAATTAATAAAAGGTATTCGTGGAAAAGTAGTGTATTTACCATTAGATCTAAAAGAAAATGTGCACACTCTAGGAGTGCAACATCCAATGCAGCAATCTTTAATTATCTTGGTAAATGGAGTACCTACAAAAGACAAAAAAAATTGGCAACAACTGGTAGATTTACATAAAGTTAGAGAAGCCCTGCAATATCTTAAAGAGAATAATGAATATTACAAAGAAATTAATATTGAAGAAAACTTGAAAGATACAAATGAAATAAATCAAGAGACACAAGAAGCTGGTCAATTTGAGTTCCTAGACCCTGCAACAATATCAAACACTTTAGACCATTATACAATTCATCCATTGCACTCTAATGACACCATAGAAGATGCACTGGAAACGTACCTAGTGCGTCAAACAAAAGGATCACCAATCAGCATATGGGAAAAAGTATAGAAGCACATGCTTTTCCTCTACTCTTTCCGACTAGCAAAGGAGGAAGATACGATGATAGACCTATTCAAATATCAGCATCAGAATATCGCTCATTACGAATGTATTCTGAAGATCCCAGATTTCGACAAAATGTGGAATACATATTCCACCTACTCTTTGAAAGTGAACTAGCAACTTTATGTTACGGAGTTGCACACATATTAAAATCAGGATCACACTTTCAAAATATGACAGCTACACAATTATTGCAAAAAGTTCAACAAAAAGATGAGGTTTTACAAGCAAATCTTACAAATCTATTAGCAAATATGCGTGGTACTAAAGAGTACTGGTTTCGACGTCATGGAGATGTACGGTGTATTATCAGAAACCTTGGCCCACCCACTTGGTTTGTTACATTAAGTTGTGCAGAATATACATGGGAAGATATACATGCTTTCCTACGCATATCAAACGAAAACAAAACAAACATAGATATACTAACTCCTGGAGAACTTTGTTCACAGGATCCTGTTAATGTTTCAAGATATTTTCACCATCGCTTCATTGCATCGACTCCCTGGCCCCTGCCCTGGCTGACTTCTGCACTCCTTCTCCTCTGGAGTCTTACCATCCCCCCTCAAGCACTCCCTTGTGCACCCCCTTCTTAAGAAACCCTCTTCCGACCCCTCCTGCCCAGCTAACTATCGCCCAATCTCTATCACTCCCTTCCTGGGCAAGCTCCTGGAGAAACTGGCCATCTCCCAGCTTAATCGCCATGCTGAATCTGTTGGTAGTCTTCATGACCATCAGTCTGGCTTCAGAGCTGCCAGAAGCACGGAAACTGCTCTCCTGAACATCCGTGAGGACCTGCTCTCTAACCATGACTCTAACACCCCTTGTGTTCTCATTTTGCTCGACCTCTCTTCTGCCTTTGACACCGTCAACCACACCATCCTGCTCAACCGTCGCCATGATAACCTGGGTATCACTCGTCAGGCTCTGGCGTGGCTGACCTCCTTCCTCTCCAATCGACCCTCCCAAGTCCAACTGGGTTCCTTCCTCTCTGACATCTCTTTCTCTACTTGTGGTGTCCCCCAGGGATCTTACCTCTCCCCCTGGTTGTTCAACCAGTATCTGGCACTTCTTGCTCACCGCATCGCCGCTCTCTGTCCCAACTTTCAGTGCTACGCGGATGATAACCAGCTCATTTTCAGGCTACCCTCGGCCTCCTCTTCCCCTTCCCTCATCTCTGACTGTCTCTCTGCTATCCAGGAATGGTGTGCCGCCAACGACCTCTGCCTTAATGCTAGTAAGACTGAGATTCTACTTATCGGTACACCCACTCCCTCCTTCCCTGCAGCTCTCTGGCCGGCCTCCCTTGGCCCTCTTCCTGCGCCTACTTGCAAGGCAAAAAACCTTGGGGTCATCTTCGACTCCACACTCTCTTTCTCTCCTCACATATCTGACATCTCTAAGAAGTCACACTACCAGCTACACCTCCTCAGGGGTATCCTTCCTTTCCTCTCCTTCCCCCAGAAGCTCACTGTCTCCAGAGCCCTGGTTCTCTCGAAGCTGGACTACTGTAACAGCCTCTATCTAAATCTTCCTGCCTCTAATCTCCGCCCTTTG